>NC_142178.1:27189062-27803125 GCF_026936395.1 Plectropomus leopardus
TTTTTTTCTTCCCGTCTATATTGGCTCCGTTGTGATGCTTTCTTCCCCTATTTCTACTGTAAACATCCTTTTCTTGTTTGCCTCTTGAAATTGCTTTATAACTTTGAAATAAAATGTGGTTTAGCAAATGGACAAACCATTTCCAGTCATCCCCAAAATAAAACCTTGGTCAAACTTGGGCAAACATACTGTATAATCTAAAGTTTGACTTCAACTCTCAAACTCTTCTTTAACAAGTTACAGATTGAACATTTAAAGTCACAATATGCATTTTTTCATTGTATGGTGCTAGTTTGCCCCTCCTTTCCCTTAAAGCTGCTGAGGCATCAGTACATTGTCAGTCATCTTGACAAGTTGCCTCGAAACAGCATCTAGCCCTGGGGCTGATGCAACCAGCATCTGTAAAGACCACAACAGATGTTAAGAAAAGGCAAGGAACATGTGGAGTAATCAATTTTTTATTCCGTCATTTTCTCAGATTTTTGTGCATCTCTCCTCTTTTTCAGTGTGTATTGTATTGTAGTACAATCAGAGCGTTTAAAATATGACTTCTCTAAAGTTCATAAATAAGTAATGAGTTCAGATCTTCAGATAGCTAATGCAGTTTATTTATTGTCACAAAAAAAATCCAACATCCTTGAGAATGATGTTACAGTACAGTTTTATTATGCAACTGCATGGGTTTGGTAGGTCACCAGTGTCTGCGTACTATTTTTTTAGCCAGGAGGTATATGTGAATTAACATGACATAATGGGATCTCAGGGCAAAGTTTACAGTCTCTGGGCACATTTACTTAAAGCTGGCTTGACTTGGGAAGAAACATTCTTTGTCATCTGTGTTCACCACTGCTGTGTTATCAATGTAAATCCTGTTAAGTGAATGTGCGTACAGAGCCACAAATGATGATTTAATCCTACAGTAAGTGTTCCTGGATGATGCTGTGAGTCCCAGTGTGAAAGTTAAATTAAGTCTCAATGCTATCTTAAATCAGGCTCCATGCCAGGCGTCTAGTGGCCGGACAGTTTTTTTTCCAACACACTCAACAGAAAATGTGTATTTGGGCAGATGCTGCAAGTGTGTGCATGAATAATACACAGCATTTCTAATGACTCCTGTGCTCCTGGCTGGAGAGCTGTTTGTGCTGTGGTGGGCGGCCTTGTGTCAACCAGTCTGACATAGGAATCATGCTGAATTCTCTTCTGCACTGTAAAAGCTTTGCAATATTGTCTGACTGCTGGAATGAAAAAAATCAGGGCATGCAGGACTGAAGTATTCACACTTGTGGGAGAATACTGTAGCAACTCAAAGGAATACATTGCCAGTTTTAAACCAGCTTTGTGAGTACTATGTGAAAATGAAGCATGGTAAACTTCCCTCCATCTTACCAGCACCTAATGCACCCTGCTCTAGAGTGGTTGCTCAAACTACAGATTGTACTTTAGCATTTTTGTAAACCACCACCACCACAGACTCGAACAATATAGCAGTAGATAGGGAAAGAGAACCGCCGCCTTTCTCAAACTTTAAAACAAGGTGGCGCTGATCAAAAAAAAAAAGATATGTTGTAGTGCAATGTTTGTCTGTAATACAAAGAATTTTTGAATGGGAAGTAGGTGCCACACTGTTTCCTGTGTTGTAAAAAAGGGTACTGAAAAAACTGAGATCAAATGGTATAACTAGACAGTGATTATGAAATATAAACCAAGAATCTGTTACAGCGTTGCTTTTTCCTGGCCTAAAATACTTTAACAAACATATTTTAGCCTGCTGTTTCACTGTGATTTGAGATCGTTTGTTACCAGCAAGCTGCTATATTGTGTCCTGTGTCACTTTGTGACCCACCAGCAGGAGCCATTATTGGTCAGGTGCAGTCAATACTGGGGAGTTACTAAATGTAATTGAATTACAAACTAAATGCAATTGTAATTACAGTTGGTGAGAAAAAAATGTGTAGCCTAATTAAATTACAGTAACTAATCAAAATGTTAGTAATTAAAAAATGGGTTAAATCCGAATATATTGTCCCTTTAACAGGGTAACCAGTAATCTGTAACCTGTTACATTTCAGAGGTAACCTTCCCAAAACCTGGTGCAGTGCATTCTTGTAGTTGTCGATTTCTACCTCTTGAATAAGAGCAAATGCCACCTCTGTTTTCTCTGTTCATATAGCACCAAGTTTGTGTCTTATCTACATCTTTCTACTACATAGACAGATGAGTTCTACAAAAAAAAGACCATCTTTCTACCAAGAAATACTTCTTGAGAACTGTCGTGGTGTTTTTGGCCACTTGGGGGCAGTGGAAACAAGCTGTAAACACAACGTTGACATGTCATCATGCTTATTCACACACCCGGCAGTTATGGAGCAACACTGTTATTCATATAAAGTTTTATTTGTGACAGCTGGTGAATTTCAGTCAAATAGATTTTCTCTCTGATTTTGGTTTCTACCAACTTTCGAAGGATTTATGTGGCTCTTAAGCTGCTAAATGCACTGCTATTTTCACCAGCTTATTGTAGTTGATAATTACTGTTTGATGTTGAGCTAGTGCATGTAGACCTTTTTCACATAAAAATAAACTAAAAAAACTATGCTTTAAGTGCAGAAGGGGTGAACCTAAACAGTAAAAATGCAGACTGGAGAGTTAACACAAAGAGCTGTAACTTACCAAAAAGCTAAAGGAAATGAGCGGCAGATGGTGATAATTATAATTATGAGCTACCATTTTCACATTGTTTTCACATGCTCATTTGATTCATTTAGAACCATGAAAGTATTGATTATAGTCGCTTTAAATAATCTGCCCTCCAAAAATATAATCACCTCCCACAGCTTGTTAAAAGCCCAAAAACACAGTAGCTTTTTGGTGTGTTACGAATGACGCACTTTGAGTATGAAATGCTTTGTTGTTTTGTTTAATGAGTTTTACTTTTGACCCAAGAAACCTTTAAAAACAGAAACATCAGATGAGGCATATTGTCAACAGTCTAATGACATTTTGAAGACAGCATTTGTAGCCAAGAATATTAACATTGATGAGAGCAGAGGGGAACATTAACATTCATATCTTTCAATATCTGGCTTCTGACACTGATGAGCTTTCATAAAAAAAGAGCATCAGATTGTTTTGATGTGTCCATCTTTTCATTATTATGCAGTTTTTTTTTTTATTGCTTGGTTCAAAAAGCGAAAACTGCACCTTGCTGCTTTGAGACAAGCAAATCCCACAAGGACCGAGACAACATATCGGAAAATCCTGCTTTCTTGTTTTTACCAGATGCAGCTGCTGTCCAACTACTACTGCAGAATCAAAATATCTATTATAGCACAAGAAAATACAGTGCTTGTAAGTTAGAAAAACATGGCGTTTATGTGCTTTCTGTTTAGAGGACAGTGGCTGTGTTTTTGCATGTGTTGGCAGATTTAATAAAATTATCCTACTCCCGATTACTGCTTTTTATGAATGAATGCCAAGAGGACTAATGCCTTGTGCTGATTTACTCCATATGGTTAAAATGAAGGTGAGATTGGCTGTGCATAAGATGCAGGTGGTCTTGATTTAATGTTATGAGAAAAGCAGCTTTTGCCCATTTCTCTATCTCCCCCACTAAAAATAAGTACTGTATTGCCTCATTATAATTTACTTTTACGATTTCTTGAAGTGGGCAGTCAATTACAGTATCTACAACATCACTGGATTCCCATGGAGGGGTTAGTGTTTACTAAAGTGCCCAGAGACCTCTGTAAAGAGTATTTAATAGCTACAGTCCATCACAGACACCATGTTCATATAGTAAGTGGAAAATCTGAAATAACAGGTTTTACAGACCAGTGGATCCCCTCGAAATGCAGACAATGTTGAAAACATGCAGACTTCACTTATGGAAATCTGCAGTCCGACAGCAGATTCGAACCCTCGACCCCCCCCCTGCATTTAAATATCACTTAAGTATGGACGTTAAGTAGAGACGCAGAGAGGTCAAATAATGATTAATGGTGGAGGAAAGAAGACAAACATGTACCCTTTTTTCACTATAAATGGTGCATATATGCAAGTTTTGCAAGCATAGGGAAACATGCAAAAAATAGGCAATAGACTCCTTTTCATGTCCAGAAGACCAGAGCTGTTTACACACCAGCAGTAGATGAATATGTCTTTTTCTTTTTTACTAGTGAGGCACATTTAGCATCATGAACACGCCAGAAAACAGGTTAGTAAACAGCAGAAAGCAGCATGAAGCCCAGTGTAAATGTTACAGCAGTTATTTCTTTCTTCTTTATTTTAAAAAATAAAATACAAGTTAGTTTTTCAGTCTCTGCTTCAAACTCAGTGGTGATTATTTTGAATGATTTTGAAGCACTGTTTGAATAGAGATGGACTGTATTTTGTGACATAAAGGGGCAAAAGTAAGCACTTTCACCCAAGTGTTGTATTTCTTTCACTGCCGATTTGAGCAGATCAAGCTTGTAACTACAGCAGAGCTGATTTACTGCTGGATAATATGAACAGTTATTAAAATGAAGCCATGTGGAAGGTTTAAAAGGAAATGTCTCTTTGGTTGAACTGCTGATTACTTATAGACTTCTGACACAGGACTCTGACACAGTTTTTTAGTGAGGATTCAAAAGCCAAAAATGTTGTTAGCGACTGGTTTGACCTTAAACAGTGTGTTGTATTTTTATACATCAGCCCAGTTGTGTTGTTTATATCAAAAAATCCTAATCTGAAATATAACTATAGCTGTCAGACAAATAAGCTTGTCTACAGGTATTCAATATTTAAAATTGAATGTAAATTTAAGTCCTTTTCAAGAAAGTTTGAGCCAAATTTAAGACAGGCATCTTTTTATGTTCCTTTTCAAGCATTGCAGGTAAAGGTAAGTGGTCATGTGCAGAGGTAGGTTTTATGTAAGAATAAAGTTATTAGAATGAGTTAGGTTAGTTTACATTTTTCCAGGTAGGTGCAAATATATAGTAAAAGGACTGTACTAGGTTCAATAATATGTTTTTCTTTTTTTGTAAGATATTTTAGGGGCTTTTGCCGTTATTTGACAGGACACTAACAGCGTGAAGAGCATATGAAAGGATGGCATGCAGCAAAGGGCCAAGGCCGGAATTGTACCTGCAGCCACTGCAGCAAGGACATAGCCTTTTGTACATGGGGTGCCAGGTCTACTGGCTACTGGGTGCCCCAAAAGGTATGTTTAAATATTTGTAACATCAGAAATTTGGACCTTTATACAGGGGAGCTTGACTCATTTTATCAAAAGCACATTAAAGACAAATAAATGAAATTAGATAAAATGTTTGTAGCAATTAAAACCTCAGAAACTGAATTTAAAACTTTTTAAGACTTGAATATGCCCTGAGAAAGTAAATATATCTTGCTGAACTGTAGTGGAGTAGCAGTATAAAGTAGCATCAAATGTAAATACTCAAGTAAGGTATGTCAGAATGGCACGAAAGCACAATATTGTTGCATTGTGGCCATGCAGACCTGACATATTATGGTCTATTTGATCTAGGAGTTCATATTAGCTAAGATACAGGGGCGGGATTGTTAGAATAAATAGACACATGAACCATTTTATAGACCTTATAGCCCTTGTGAGGGTGCGGGTCCTCCTTCATACAGTATCTGTAAATGTTTCACCGCTGACCTTTTCCATTCTGTTGCTTCTGCAGTAGATAAAGAAGAAATCTGAGACCGGCAGCAGAAACATTAGTCTTTTATGATGGCATTGCATCATTTTCATGAGAAACATTAGGCGAGATACAGCTGGCTAACTGCATTACGATTGATTAGGGCAAGAGCCAACAATAACACAAGTTCAGATAGCTGTTCCTTATCCTGTTGTAGTGCTGTTATCAGTTCACATCACTGACTCAGTCCTCAGTCACAAAGGTAACACAATAAAAATGTTGCTTTTCGTGGCTGTTCATCATTTATGGACTGCACTGCTGCCATGACAGAGGCTACTCTGGAAATGTTATCTACTGTAGTTGTGATGATGTGCTTTTGACAATTTAATGTGTACTGTTTCAAGATCAAATTTATTGTTAACTTGTTAAGTTAAAAAATTACAATGAAAAGCTTGTGCTCAGTGGCACTGTACAAAAAGGCATCATCAACAATGTACAATACTGCAGCTGATAAGCAAGTGCAGTGCATATGGACACGTCAACTATACAGCAACCTAACTGCCTGAGGGAAGAAGCTATAACTGTGACGGGTGGTGTGTGATTTGATGCACCTGTAATGTTTTTCAATGGAAAAAGCGAGCAAAGAGCATGAGCAGGCAGGTGTCCTTAATGATGTTTTGGGCTTTCCTTCTGCATCGTGTGGTGTTAATGTCATGAAGCTTTTCTTTGCCAGTGATTTTTCCTTTCTTTTGTCCTTTGTAGGCATCTGTGGTCATGACCAGTTAGGTTGCCAAATATTAATACAGCCTGTTAGAACTTTCTCAATGGTACATACAGCTATATAAGTTTAATGAAGTTTTGGTGTTTAAACCTCCTGAGACAACTCAGAAAAAGTACAATCTCTGTTGTGCCTTCTTAAGGATGCAGTTGGTGTTATAGCTGACCATGTGGAGGTGTCTGAGATGTGTCTACCACTACATTTTAAGTTATCACCACTCTCAACAGATGACCCACTGGTGGAAATAGGAGTGTGACAATGACAATGATTTATTTTGACATTTAGAGAGGGATTATTATCGTGGCACCATGCTGTTAGGTCTGCTACTTCTCCTCTATAGGCTCTCTCATCACTGTCACTTAACGGACATAGTGACTTGCAAGTTAATGTTTGGTTTTAATGTTATATCCAAGGCAATGTGGTTGTACAGTGACTTCAGATTAGCTAAAGTTTTGTAAATACTCTAGATATATGTCAATGTCATAGATTTATTTTTGTATTTGGTCCTAACACAATGAGTTCTTTGGGAGCTGTACTGGTACGGTTTTACCACAGGGTGGCCGCAAAGCTAAGATTTAAGTGGGTAGGCCAACTGTAGCCCTACATAAGTCAAGACGGTAATCCCTAGATTTATGACACCCTGGGGAGTCTCTATACTCTGGTGTTGCTATTTTCTAATGTGAAAACGTTGTGGTTAAATTCTGGTTATGTTTAGGCAGAAAAAGCACTTGGTTAGTGTTAGGGAAATATGATACTTCTGTTATGCCTATAGTGTAGACAGAAGAATAGGTCCACGCACATAAGGCGTTCTTTTTGTGCCAGCTGTTTTTTTTCTTAATCCTTGATGTGTCTAAGATTCTGCCAGATCCCTGGGTGAAATACTGGCCAATGGAGTATATATTTAACCCTTTATTACACATACCCCGAACCAGAACCTGAAAAAAAAAAGAAAGAAAATGGCATAACTTATGAAGTTAACAACATACTACAAAGGCAAACGAAGACATTATACCATACAATTCTGACCCAAGGAATTCAACAATTTTTTATTTTTAAGATTCAAATATATCTTGACACTATTTTGGGCCAAAAAAAGCAGAAGAAAATGTTAAAATCACATCTATATTTTCTTTAGGCCTATTTATTATTAACCTGTAAGGTTCAGAGTTGTAAAATTGCCTCATCTATTCGAGTGTAGGCTAATGCGGGGTTAAAAATAAACCCCATGGGACATTATTTCACCCTGGGACCTGATAGAATCTTAAAAAAGACATTTCAAAGGATTGAGAAATTAACAGTTTGTGATAAATTATCCACCTATGTGCGTGGACCTACTTTTCAATCTAGATTATAGTCTATATATAACGATCTTTATATACAGTCTATTCTAGACTAAAAGACAATGAAACGTAGTACGTAAAATCGCGCGAGAGTTTCCGCGAATGCACGAGTGCTTAGGTGTGCGTCTGCGCAGGTAGCCCCACCACGGCTTGCATCTACGGGATAGATATGATGGCGGCATGTTTCAAACAGTGGATTTTCACAGAGCAAAACAATTGCTGCGGCTTTAACAATAATTTCCGACAAGAGCACAAGTTCTAACGTTTGCTGTTTCTAGCAAAGCTGACTATGTGCACGTAGCTCACACCCACGTGTAAATACATCGAAAAACAGGAGGCCTTGCACAAACTGACGCTAATCCCTGGTCAGTTTTAGCTGCTGCTGCAGCGTTGACAGTTGGAACTGAAGATGGAGCTGAGCCCCGCAGAAGCAACTTGCAAGCTACCAGTTAGCATAACGGACGGATTTCGGGGTTTATTTAACGGACTAAAGTCTCCACAACTCACGAGAAGTGTCACGGGATTGTTACGAACGTATTTATTCTCGGTAACATGAAGGACTTTTTCAAGAAACAAGAAAGACTAACTCCCGAAGGTAAGAGCATGTGTTTTTTTTGCTCACTTGTTATTGTTTGTTGCTTGCATTTTATACAGCTAATTTAATTCGAGTGTTGGTTGCTGCTGGATTTGCATGACTTGGAAGGTGATTGTTGAAAAAAAGAGTGCTTGATGGAAAACATCTATCTGTGAGAGAATGTCTGCTTCCTGTCAGGACCTTTTATGATAATACATCCACGATCAGGACATTGCACAGTTAGAATTTTCCACAGCCCGGCTGCATTTTGCCAATTAAAAAAAAAACATGAGTCGTTGGTCAAACCTAATACTGCAAGTAAATACTCTACTGCAGTGCTTTGTGTTCTGTCTGAGTCGAATCGTGGTGGTCTGGGCCTGTCAGCTGGTTTGATCATTGTGCAAATATATTGCAGTGTTATACTGGTGTTGCATCGCTCTTATGTTTGTGCGTGCAGCTTATGCATATTGTGTGTGTTGTCCGCCCTTTCTGGTGAGTTTGGCTTTGCCACATAGCTGTTCTCTCTTTTCTGGGTTTCAGCTGTGGGCAGTTGGGCAGGGTTTTTCTTTTTTGTTTTTTATTTGATTGTCCATGTGTATATTTTGGGTATATTTGTGTATGAGGATGTGTGCATGTATGTATATTTGAATGTATTTGTATATATGTTTGTATGTACTTGGGTGTATGTTGTGGGGGCCTTGGGGGTGTGGGTATCCCAGGTGGAAGGGAGTGCACAATTTATATCTCAAAATGTGTCTTGTTGATTCCTCTCCATTGTTATATGTTTATATAATGTGCTATTATGTGCTAATTTCCAGCCCCGGTGGTATGTCCTCCTGCTGCTGCTGTCGTTGTTGCATGCAGCTGGTACAAGACTGGTATAATACTTATGTATTATTAAAGTCTATGGTATATGAGTTTGCGTCTGCTCTCAGTTGCCGGCTGTGTTGTGCAAAACTTGTGTGCTGCCCTGTTTTTGTTTGGCAGCTGCAGCAGTAGTGAATTGTTATGTCCAGAAATACTGAATGAATGGCCATAGTGGTTTTTGGTTTTGCTTTGTTTTTACAGCTCCTTGTCATTTCACAATTGGATACACATGAAAGCAACTAGCTCACTTCCTTTTAATCATAATTTTCAACCATGGTTTTGAATTGGCTCATATTTGTGTCACCACTAGAGCCACAATTTCATTTTCCAGTAATGAATTTCAACTAGGTTCAGGTTATATGTCAGTATGGATATCGTGATATTAGACTACTGTAATACCATAAGTGTTGTCTTTCCCTGGTTTTAAAGGCTGCTTTACAGTAAGGTGATGTGAGTTTCTAAACTTTTCAGACTGTTCTAGCTTGTAATTTGAAATGGATTTATTTAAAAAGGGGCAATGTACATGAATCCACATTTAAACAAACGTAAATGCACTTGAGTTATCCAGGGAGCTAGTTTTCACCTTGCTTGATGTTAATAGGCATCCTAAAATAATAATAATAAAAAAACAACAATATGAAGATACAATATGTACAATAGTTAAAGACAAACAACATTAAGATAAAAGCATGAGCAATGAGCAACATTAACCATTTATTTTACACATGTTGCACAGGTGAAAAAAAAATTTCTTGTTAAGGTTTGCTATCAAATTGCTCTACTTGCATATTATCAGCCAAAATGGACCCTAGTGATATCTCTCTGAGTAACATTGCCAGCAGTGTAGCGAGGTGAGGTTACAGGCTCTGAGGGCCTTTTCTTCAATACATATTTGATCTTATGTTATTCCTTTTTGCTTGCAGCAAAAAGCCAAAATGCTGGAAACATTAGCTGAGGACTGTGGAGAAAAAGGGCTTTTAGTTTATTAGGCATAGCCTACTTGTACAATCTGATGCAGTGCTCTGTCGACCTTCATTTACATACATGAGAGAAGCAGAATGTTTTATTATGCAATCCAACACCACCAATAACTGCAGAATCTCAGTGGTGTTGAATCAACACCTCTCTGAGGCTGGAAAAAAACACTGAATATCATAAGCTTCGCAAAGTATTTATTGCACGGCTGTTGGATCAGGTGTAGAGCTGCATCTAATAAACTGATAACTTGGTGCATATCTGTTATAGTTACCTACAAAATGCACATTTCATCAGACAAGCAAACACACTGTGCTTTGTCAAAATGAAATGGAACGTTGTATCAAGGCCTAGTTACTCTGAAACAAGTCAAAACTGGAGTTTATCTAGTCCATCAATTGGCTCAGTATTTTCACTTGTTTGTACAACTTGTGAGATGATGGAGCACTATAGATGTATGTGAGAAGACCCCTGATTCACTGACAAGCATGTTCAGAATGCAGCTGTTAAATGGCAGTTTTTTCGATTGTGTAGAGACAGTTATATGATCTGTTTTTTGGAGGTAGAGGGGATAGTGGATAGCGTGACATAGGCAAGACAGCTGACAAGCTGCAGACCAGTGTTCAAAAGCAACAAAACAGCAGCACTGTTTGTTTATTAGTGGGTCTGCACCCTTTCCACGCCGGCGTAGGCCTGCGGTGCGCCGAGTTGGTGGAGTCTGCACACCATTTGATGGGTACCGTAGCCAGCAAATACTCCGCATCCGATGCTAAATTTGAGAAGGGAGAGCGGCATGTACGTCACCAAGACCACATGCCCACTACAAACACAAACATGTCAAGAGAAGGTTAAAACACAGAACTGTTGAATGTTGTTCAGGCTTAAATAATTTCATATTTTGAACTTCACTGTCACTGCAGGCATTTATTTATCAACCAGAAATGGTACCATGGCTTGTCCACCGACGTTGTTTGTTTTCTCAGCTGACAATTACGAGGTTGCTGCCACCGGCTGACAGATTTTGCTCCATTTAAACAGCTTTCCCAACCCTCGCTGTTACGTGTGGAGTGGTGCGCTGTATATTGTGGAAGGCACCGACTGAGATGTCAAGGCGGTTCAAACGGTGTTTCTGTGCCTGAATGTTGGTGACCCGTCGCTGCATTTCTAGCTAGGATTGTGCCATTAAAAACATTTTTTTAGGACTATGGGAAATATTTACCACAAAATAGTTTGAAGATATCTTGCATAGTGATATTATATCAAAACTATACTGTACTATCTGTGCCCTACAGTCACCTGATACCAGTTACATTATCTAATAAGAAGACCTTCTCAAATAGCAGAGGATAACGTGTGCTTATTTATAGTAAAAGGGATCAAATTTGTTTATCAACCAATAATCACAACAGTGGCGCAAGCACACATTGGTAAAATGCTATCTTATCCACTGTTTTAAGCTTAAACCATCCACGATTTTTCTCTAAATCCACTATCAGTTGCTGGTCGTGTCCAAAATGGCTTTCCTACAGATCTTTTCTCCTTCATTGACAGACTTAATCCTCTTTCGACAGTAAGTTTATTTCTGACAATTTACTCTCAATTTCTGTTGCTAGGCACCGGTTGGTTTTGTCTCCAGGTGTATTTTTCCCAGAGAAAGACTTGTTCTCCAGTCTGACAGCATGTGTCAAAGCCCGCACATAATAGAGAGGCAGGATCTGCACCTGCCCGGTAGCTGAGAGTTTGGGATAAAGGCAGACAGGGGAGCAATGATGTGTGCTGATTTTTGCCTCAGTGGCTGCATTTGTAACTGCAACCCAATACAGCCTTAATGCCATACACATCCAGACCAAAATAAATTACTGCACAACTAAGCAAGACATTTTCTGAGTATCCTACTCATACTTTATCTCGTCTCTCTTCATGCAGCACTTCAAGTAGGTCAGCATATTTGATGAAGTTGATGTACTCGCTTGGTTCTTGCAGTATTGGTGGTGGTGATCAAAATTTTCAATGCACTTATTGTAAATTTGCTTTGGATAAGAGCATCAGCTAAATTAATGTGTTGCAATGCAATGTATATTTAAAAACTGCAGGAAACAAAAAATGCAAGGAGCTTAAAGACATCTTCTATAAAATTTCATATATTTAAAAATACGATTGCACAACTTTTTGCAGCAATAACATTAGTAAGTGCAGCAAAGAAGCACCAAGAGAAGAGAAGTGTGCTTTTATCAGATAACCACAATGGCAAAACACACAGCAGTAGCTCTCCCTCTTAAAACTGCGTGGCCTTTAGGCTTTTAAAAAAGCTTCTAGAAATAACTTCCACTCCTTAAAATGTCTTTGAAGTGTGAAGAAGGTGAGAAACATTTGAAACAGCATTTGTGTGAAACTGAGATACAGCACTTGAATCTAAGGACATTGAAGTGAGGGCAGTAGATGGGCATGAAAGCTGATATTCAACCGAACAACATACTCTGCTGCACAAAAGTGCAACATACTCTTTGGACTACAGTTGACTTATATAACACACCTTTAGAGCCTGTGTCATTTCTTAAACTGTTACAGTTACATCAACTTTTTCAAAACTGGCTGAAGATATGACAGTGTATTGTAAAGCTGTGGCAAACGATTATTTTAATTATTGATGCATGTGCCAGTTATTTTAAAATGAATCCTCTGCTCTATAACATTTCAGACAAAAAGTTTAAAAAAATTGCAGTCACAACTGTGATGTATTGAAGTTGCAAAGATATTCAGTCTAATATCATTCATTTTTCCTGCCATTCACGTGGCTTTTAACTCTTTTAAGTAACATCGTTCTGTGGACAGCCACAGGAGAGTGTTTGCATGATCCTGTTTAAAATGATCTAAAATTAATACCATAACATCTCGAGCATACATTCTTTTTGCAGCAGAGAGCTAAGGCTTTTGTTTTTTTAGGTTGTACGGATTTTAGGGATATGAAGCATTTGAAGATACTCCAAGAATTAACATCACAGCAACCAAAAATACCAATATAGGCATTGGCGGCCCATCACTATTGCATTAAGTGATTTTAGGATAGTCACGTAAAAGAAAACATTACTTTAAATGAAAAATTTCAACAATCTTAAGTTAATAGAGAATCAATCTCCTTTTACACTTTCCACAAATTTCAGAATGTTTATATTATTAAAAATTTGCAATTAAAATCTCACCGAATAGTGTAGCCACAGGCATTACCTATTATTAATTTTTTCCATTCATAGCCTCCATTTGACTATATATGTCTAATTTGCATGCAAGCAGTCAAGCAAACAAAACAAAAAGTGGAGAAAAAACAAAAGAAAGGAGAAGGAGTGCTCACCTGCAATGTGCACTGTTTTATTTATGAAGGCTCTGCCAGGCACGATGGAGACAAATTACCTTTTAACAATGTGAAATAGAATTTTGTTTACAAGGCTACGCTTCCCCTTGCTTTTTCAAATGAGATTTTTCACAGCTTCCTCATTTGTATCTCACAGCATTATCGTCTCAATCTTTCAAAACCAATCAGTCTCAAAGAAAAGAACAGAAAAAAAGGAAAGAATGAATCACTGCTGTTCATAAAACAAGCCATTAGGTGTATTTTATGAATGCACACCGCATCAGCCACCAGCCTCAGACACCCTCCTCCTCTGTCCTCCTCGAGACTGCATCAGTTCAGTCATTTCAGTGACATACCCTCCAAAATTTTATTTAAAGCCCAATACAGTCTGCAGCATGGTAGAGTGCCCTCTGTGAAAGGCTGCACGAGGTGAGGTTTGGGAAATGTATACACAATCTGAGCAGAGACAGGAGGCAATAAGAGAGCAGAATGGAAACACACTCACCTAAAACACAGCCGTATCACTGCATCACAGAGCTGCTGTGAACAACCATCTCTAAGCCTGGAATCCATTTCATAGATTATCAGCATTTGATACTAAGGTTAACCAAGCAGAGCATATAGTCTTTGTTTGCAAAATACGGTGAGGGATTTTGGCAGGCAGAATCAACATCTGTTAAATCCTCTCTTATAGCTCACTTTGCTACAATGCATTTGTGTGCATATGTCATTTATTTTGTTTTGTGTTGCTTTATTGCTTTTTTAAATTGGAATATTTGTTAGTTTTAAATAATAATGTTTTACTGTGAAATAACATCACAGGACATTAGAGATACAGTGTTACATAATAATAGAAGAAACCATGTTATTATATTATGTATTATAACACTGAACAGAAACTGTAAAAACTCTAAAAATCCTAAAAACAAATATGCCACAAGCAGCCTAATGAAAAGCTATTAGGGTGACATGCTATTGACAAATTTAAACATGAAATCCAACTTAACAGAACATCTCTTGTGTTAAATATAATGGAAGGGCATTTGTCTGACTTTTTTTGTATGCTGAGTATTAAGTATAGGATTATAGTGTGGTCAAACTCTAGATAAAATAGGATGAAACTAGAAATCAAAAGGCATCAAGATACATTGAGAATCATTTTGTAATCAGCATCTTGAAATACAGTTAAAAAATTTGGTACGTAAATGAATTGCATCTTAACATGAAGTTAATATTTAGATATGACAAAGAACTTAAAATATTAAATGATGAAAAGAGAGGACATTCTAGACTCTAGAGGAGATATTTTAGTGTTTAATTGATTTAAAATTATAAAAAAATGACAGATTAATTTGTCATTGTCAATTTACGTATACACAAATTGATTTTATGTCATGCTTTGGGACACTGCAACATTCTGCTGTTATTAAACTCAGTAAATATGTTTAACATTCGTATCTCACAAATGCATTAAGCAAAGACTTGTGAAATGACCTTTTTAGTGGTTGCATCATTTCTCTTTGATTACCTGGAGGGACATGGAGGGCTACTTGAATACCAATGTTATGCTCTGTTTACACGATCTATAGTGTATGGTTTGAAGTGCATGACCAAGTGTGTTAAGTCCTCTTATGCTGGCTAAATGGTGCATGACAAAATAAGGCACATAGAGCTAAGGGTATTTAGTCGGGATGTAACGATGCATTGTGAGCTAGTTAAAAATCGATAAAAAGTATGTGAGAATTACATTGGTGAAATGAAAAATGAACCACAATACTCTTTTTGAACAGCAGAGGGTGTAATCTACTTTTGCCTTTGCTTGCTTGATGTGCTATGTCACTACGTGCTCAACTTTCTCCATCATGTCCGAGTCTAGAGACAGGTTGCCAACATAAATAAGACAAAGCAAAGGCTCCGTGACAGGCGATTGTGAAACAGTCTGTAAATATTCCAAGAAAGTGTTGAACTACACAAATAGTACAACTAACATGATGCAGCATGTCAGCTGGCATCATTTTAATGAGCTCCGGTCCACCCATGCACGTTACTCCTGAAGAACTACACGGCCAAACCAAGCACATTTGCAACCCTGCTCACCCAAACGAGTACAAGAGCCAAAGAGAGTGCCCAACTTATCACCCACGAGTTCGAAATGGCCAGATTAGTTCGTCAAACTCCCCCTCTCTGCTTTCCCCTCTAAAAGCATACCTTTCCACACCAGCCACCTTTGTCTCATGTGAAAGGTTTTTTTTTTTTAACTGCAGTGGACATTGTCAATGTTTAATTGCATAGTTTGTGTTTTGCATTTATACCCTGCCACAGAAATAAAAAGGGAGTCTTTAATTTGACATAGAAAAGAAGAGAAAATTTAGTATTTTGTATAATTTTGGTTTGAAATAATTAGCAGAATTTTTTCAGTCATAATTTTTCTGTAATCTAATTTTGTGTTTTAAAAAAATCGTGAGAAAATCTATTGTGAACCCAGTACCGTGAATCCTATCGACTCGTGAGTTGAGTGAATCGTTACAGCCCTTGTATTTACTAATGTAATTATAAGTGTGTTTTGAGTGTAATGTGAATTCAACCTATCGAACTGTCATCTCATATTCCCATTGAAAGCCAGGTGCAGGTGCACCTGGCGCGCTGCTATTTATATGGCGGATTTGGCAAATTGGAGAGGTAAGCGGTTTTCTGCTGAACAGTACTATCAGTGCAGCAAGAACTGTGGGACATTAAAGCAGCAAAACTAAAAAATATACTTAAAAACTTGACAGAAGGAAACAGAACTAAACTTAAAGCTTCTGTAATAATAAGTGATATTACTTTGCTACTAGAGTGTCAATCTGCACAGCGTCGGACTGCAGCTCTGCTCTGCTTTGCTCTGCTTTCTATGTTTACATTTTAGAGAAAGAAATTATTATTTTCCTCATTAATGATGTATTATTTCACCCATCTGCACATATCTATGTGTTAAACAAGCAGAGTGAAAGTGTGTGGTGAACCTGCTATGTAGGCACACCTTATGATCTGAGCAATATCATCCTGTAAATAGCAGGAAAATACTGCACTTTTAACTTTGGAGCAGGTTTTTGTTGGTCAGTGGCGCCAATGCTTTCTGCTGTCTCAAAATAGCAATACATCAAAAATGCACCTGACCAAACCTCATTCTAAGACCTACACGACCTTGGGTGCACAGATGGGCGCAAGTACATTCCCTGCTTATACAATGTAGGTGCTGTTAACAGTTGCTGTGTACCAGCTGTCAGACAGGACCCATAGTCCTAGAAGTGGTATAATTTATATCTTGCTTTTTATATTTGATCAGTAGTTATAACGAGACAATGGAAATTTTGACAGAAGTATGATGTTGATATTCAACAAACCATAACATGGCTAAGACAATGCCTCCAGAAATCTTTAACAAATGCAAAAAAAACTAGGGCTGTCAGTGTTACTGCGTTAATCGTGATGCGATTATGGTCTGCACATTGTGTTCTTTTAGTATTTTTTTTGTTATTGCATGAATCAACACTGCTTGCTGGACAACACTCTTGTCTTTCGGAGGCTGTAATAGGCTGAGTTTTTGAGATGGCGTGTTGACACTGATAACATACTAAACTAGAGGACCTAAGGAATGCAATTCATGGTCTTGCTATCTTCTCAGTAAGAGGGCTAAATGCCGCTCCAAAGTTAGGCTGAATTTTGGCTATGGTCCCTTGACCTCTGACCCCAACATATTTGAATGAAAATGGGCTCTGTGGGTACCCATGAGTCTCCCTGTTACAGTTTTTTTGTTTTTAATGCAAAATAATGTATTGGAAAGATGTGATTAAAAAATGCAAATAATTGTGATTAACTATGAAAATTCTGCAATTAAAATCACAACTATAAAATGAATTGTTTGACAACCCTAAAAAACATTGAAATGATGGAAACTGTTAAATGTGATTGAAAATTACAGTCTGAAACATGCTCTAACTTTGTGTTTTGACCCTGATGCTGTAACCCCGTAGGATTAAAAAAAAAAAAAAAAAGCGAATGCAAGTCACCATCAAATATGAAATATTCTGATAGACTCCCGATCCAGGGCCAAACAGGGCCTGCTTGTGGACCCTGGAGGAAAAAAAATCACTGAGGGCTCCATTGAAAGCATGTACTGCTGTACTGTGTTGCAAAAGATTTGAAATGATCCTCTTTGGTCACTGCTAAACACAACATATCTGCGCCTACACAGGAGACACATTACACACACACGTGGATGTGTGTGTAGTGTGCCTTCTGTTTGAGGCTTCTAATTATTTATTTTATTTATTAATTTCATCCTTTTTTTATATTATTTATTTCATAGTTGTTTTTTTTACCTTTTGAGTAGTTTTCTTAGATAGTTTTTATATCTCTTCTTGCAAGGATTGCATTTTCAATTTCGTTGTACTTGTACAATGAGAATAAAGACATATTCTAGTTTTATTCTATTCAAGCATTGGGACCCCCAGATAACTGCCTTCTCTGTCCTTCTCTCTCCCTCTCTCTCTCTTTTCTGTGATTGCAGTGGTTTTCAACAAACTGCATTTTATTAAGTGAGCCTTGTAGTTTTTAATCTAAATTATTTATTGTCCTGTTTACTCATACAGAAGCTCATAATGTTTAATATCTGAGCATGTATGACTAGAATGGGTAATACAGTTCTGTGAAATGCTTCTACTTTACTTATCCCTTTTGGCTCTTCCGCTAACTGTATCTTACTAGAAATACTGAACCTCAACTGTTAAAGCGGTCTCGGACCAGCCCCTCTCATTGCTGTGGTCTTTGTAGGAGGAATGAGTGCCATTAAAATTTTACAACCCAGAGATGGTGCAAAGTATTGTACATTTTTTATAATCTAACAAAAAGCTTCTTGATGATAGGTGTCCTGTAAAAAGCGGGGCCGGCACGTATTCCGCTGCTCTCTCTGTGTTTGTCAGCAAAGAGGAGATAACATGTGGTTTCTTCACAACCGTGCGCTAATGTGCTCACTGTAGTGCTGCCAAACCTGCTGTGCTGGATGGAACATCAAGATGGAAGAGGTAGCCGTAAAAAAGCCCCCCCTCCCTCCAGCCCCCCTTAGCAATAGAATAGTGCTGATGGACAAAATGAAAACCTGAAAACATGGCTTTCTTTTTAGCCTTGTTTGAGTCAGCAGGGACGAGGGGTGACAGAGGTAAATTGGGGTCATCAAACAAAAGAGAGAATATAGCACTTTGCTTTGTTACCCAAGGCTGAGTGATTGATATGTTGTTGACCATGTGATCTCTTATGAATTCTCTGTCTCGTGCTTTCTCTCTCAACAATAAATTAATATCAGAAGAATGTAGGATTGGAGGCAGTTATTCGCCAATAAATGCTAAGACACCCAACAACATGTATGAATTCTTGCACCTGATATCTGTAGGCATCATGTGGAGCAGGGACATTAAAGCATTTCTTTATATTAAGTTGTGCAAGCAGACATAGTTGCAGATAAAGCTACTGTAATAGGATTTTGTGGCATTTCTGCCTTTTTTAATTTTTTTTTTTTTTTAAAGTAAACAGAGTGGCTAAAGACCACAGATTTATTAAGAAACCTGGTTACAGCATGGAGGTGGGCCCCTGTTCATTCTGTCATTGAAGCAAAAAAAGCTCCTTTTCTGCAGTATGAAAGTACCTGAATCTTCCACATTATGGGGCCCATAGAGCATGCACACTGTGCCTGAGCGATGACTTACGCTGGCAGAGCGGCTGACTTCCTGTTTAGCGCACAGCTACCTTGAATGGTGATCATATAATTTAATCTTGTGGCGCCTTTAGACATTCTAAATCTTATCAAACCAAATATATCTAATCTTGAATGACTCATTTGTTGGAGGTTTTTAAGCTCACAAAAATGTATCCACTGATTTATAAACATTTCTTTCCCAATGTAAGTCATTGGGTAAAGTATTTCTGGGCCCCATGGAATCACCTGATGGTGTAATTCCAATTTTGGCCACTGTGTTAAATTTGCCTCAACGCCTAGGGCACTTACTGGGGGTTTGCTAAAGACAAGTAATAGAAAGAGTTGTTGCTGTGCAGTGCAAGTTGTCAGTTGTCTCACATTGTGCTTGATGTGTTGAGGTGAAATGTGGATCTCCATGTGCATATATATATATATATATATACATATATATGTGTGTGTGTGTGTTTATATATATATATATATATATAATTACAGTTAGTTTTTAACTTCGGCATAACACCCAGCTAAGTCTATGCTAGAACTATTTGTAGCAATGACATTATTGTTCCTTTCAGCCTATTAGTTACAACACCTGCAGTCGTGCTTGGTGTTAATTACAGCTGCAAATGTTTATTCTAAAAAATTTATTGTTTTGTCTATAAAAGCAACATGGATGTTTTTGGAATTATTTTGCATGAGGAAGACGTATTTCTGGGACAGAGTGTGACACATAATCATGCATTAGCAAGCATCGTCACTGTGCCAAGATGTCCTCACAGCTCTGTCACTGGTGCTTGGAGAAATAGTACAAAGTAGTCATCACAGACCAGAAAGTGACATATTTTAATTTGTCATATAACACATACTTGAGAAGCTGGAACAGGCATTTCTTTTCTGTTAAAAGTGACTCGGGTGATGAATTCAGGGTTTTCAGAACCTTATGTATTCTTTGCAGCCTGCAACGATCAAAATATTTGCTGCCACATACAGATTTTCTATTTTTGGAGCCGGACCATTCTTTAGAAGCACTGTTAAAATTTGTTCATTGCACCATACTCTTGGAGCACAATGGATACTCTGGGCACAGACAGACATCAGGCACAGTGAACGCAAAACTTAACCGTTCATTCTACTTGGTCTAAAAGTTTGCTTTCACTCGCCTCTGCAGCAGCTGCTGCTCTCATTCATGAATCTGATTTTATTAGCTTTGAATAGATCAACTGGTCAATTATCAGCCCCAAAACTCACAAACTGCTGCTGGGAGAAAAAAAGAACTCATGAAGAGTTCTGTTTGCGATGTGTTCACGGATCTGCAAAACCGACAACACATACAATCTAACTCTGTTGGAAACACTGGAATTGTATGAATGATCAAACTAGTTGAGTAATCTTTTATCTCTTGACAAATTACAAATCTACCTCTTGACTGAGTTATGGCAATTATCCAAACCTCCACAAGTATCTAAATTTGGCATCTCATGTCTGGTGTTGTTTACTTCATCAGATAGTTATGTAAATACTTATTCTTTTATCAGGTTTTACCATTTTTTCACCATGTTTATTGTAGCTCGTGCACACCAGCGTGTGTTTGGACAACATTCAATATCTGGGAACTTTTGTGGCTCTTTTCAAGTAAAAAACCCCAACATGTTTATACATTTTTACAAAGTTAGATATCGAATATTGTTTTAGTTTTGGTAATGAAACTTGACAATAGATTTGGCACTCGAATTAAACACCAGCCCCGCTCTGCAGTTATCCTGAGTTGTGCAGCTTGGATTTCCTCTTCTTCACTGCTTGACTTTGGTAAACACATGTTCATTTTGGGATTGAAAGTTTGTCCAATGTAAAAATAATAACTGTTGATATCTGAAACCGAAGCTTTAGTCAAAAGTAATTCTGTCATTCAATGTAATTCTGTGGTTTAGCGGTCCCGTATGTGAAACTACGGATGCAGACTTGAGTCTCTGAATGTTGACCACCAGGGATTACGAATGGGTCCAACGCTGGTCGAATATGTGTTCAGTAGAGCATGTTATACATGGGTTTCCTGTATGAAAGTAGTATAAGAAAAGCCTTAAATACTTTAATAATCTTTTGACAGCCCAGAGATTTTGGTGCGTTGTGCTGTGACTGGCTTTAGCCACCATTGCTATGGAAATAGGCTTCCTTTGGTTTTTAAACTGATGGACATTGTCAGAGTTAAATTTTCACTGTTCAGATAATCCCATTTAAAGAAGAGGGCACACTTGATGAATGACTGCCTCTTGTCATTTAATGTCATTTTCCTGAAGGACTTTTGGGATAGCTGACATGAGAGAAAGTGACGCTCTCATACATGTAACTGGTGCAGCTGGCAGGGAGGGGTTTTTGTCAGTCACTGTCAAACATCTTTGCAATCTCAACTGTTTATATGAACATCATCTGTAGTGCGAAACTGGGTTATGCATTAGTCATTAAGTTTCTTTTTTCCATTGCTTTACACACATACACAGACATACAGGTGATATTTTTCTCCAGTATTTTTGTCTTGTCTGTTTCTCGACCTCTCAGTGCTCCTTTGCCCACTGCTTTGTGCTGCAGTGTAGTCACTCACTGAATGGGAATGGAAATCACCTCTCTCTCTCTCACTATTGCTAGAGAGAGCACTGTTTTTGTCTCTTGCCTCCACCTTAAAGTTTAAATATCTCCATTTTTCCAATGTAACATGCAGTATTGGTAGTCAGTGCAGTTCACTATTAAGAAGAGCAAGCTCACTCTTCAGTATTTTCTCATCTTACATTACTTACAAGACTTACCTGAATCACACTCTAGAGTCAATCTAATAAAATTTGGAAATCCCTCTTTTGAAATGACTCAGTTAAAGAAGGCTGTTTATATGCACACTCCCCTTCTTCCCATTAAAACAAAGGTCACTTCCTTTTTCTTTCATTTTCAGACAATTTGCCTGATAGTACTTTGCAGGTGAAACTTGGATTGCAGGTTTTTATTTGAACTCTGCTAGCTGCCACCAAACACATCAAAGTGAAATCGAAACAACGCTAAACTGGATTAATTATTCACCTTCACTGCTAGTTTATTACTGTGCATGCTGTAGTCAATGACTGTAAATTACGATGGATGAAGCGTCCCATTCAGGCTGTTCTCATGCACTGTTGGTATGTTTTCCTACAAAAAGCACCAAAATGTGTGCATGTCACATATAAAGATGAGACTTTTGGTGCATAACTCACTTACTTCGGAAGGCTGCGGTCATGGTATGACCAATAAGCTGACGATTAAATAAGAAAGTGATCCCAAGCTGTCAATGTCGGAGGCAGGTTAGGTGGGAGAGGGGTCATAAAACACAGGACGTTCCCTCAGAGAACAGTGTTTGGAACCATGTAAACTTTAAGTGAACTTTGAGTCATGCTTCTTTTCCTTAAATTGACTTAGCTTAAACATAACCTTCGTAAATTTATATTATTTACTTTACGTTAAGGACATAATGTCATTCATTGGCAGCTCCTTGCTAGTTATATCAGTATATGTTGCTTCACTTCCTCCCACTATATCAAAATAGGGCCAAAATATCGTGGATACACCCACTGCAATCTTGCGCTGGTGACATTATTTTGACCCAGAGTCCTCTCGGTATTGAGTTCCCGCCCGTACAACCTCCTGACTAATTGTGAGCAGCACCATAGATCATGACCACATCGATTGGCACAAACAGGTCTTAATAAATGCCATCAAACCTACTTTTTATAGCATAAAATGACTAGTTACAACCAAACTTATCTGAAGAACCAACACTTGAACATACATCAGCATGATAACAACTAGCAAAAATAACAGACACCATCTTTCTTTGGTTTTGACGAGTGAGTAGTTTTAACTCAGAGTGAGGAGGGTTTATGACCTATGCTGCAGCCAGCCAGCTGGGACAATCAAGGTGTTTTGTTACGCCATTTTTCTTCATATACATTGCTCTTATATTTTGGTTGTAGCTTACAAATCTCTGGTAGATAAGTTGGTTAAAACTGCAAACTTTTCTTCATTGTTCAGATGCATTGGTGGAGACAATTGGCTCAGTTTTTGAGAATAGATGAGACAAACACCAAAACTGTGTTCTGTTTTGTGAGACTGCAAACACACACTCCAAATTATGTTGTTATCAAAACTCTTCATACAATCAGCAAAAATAATGAAAAGACAGAAAAACAAACTAGCTTATTTTTTGACACAGTGTATCAAGTTAACATCTGTAGTCAGTATCTTCTCTCTTATGTAAGGCCTTAGATTTTCATCCACATCACATCAACTGTAATGCTGCCCCTGACCAGACACCTTGAATAACAACCCAAAAAAAGCATTCTTCAACAAATCTAACCTTTGCGTTTTGTCTGCAGTGATGTCCTCTGAGGCAAACGCTGTGACCTCGTTGAGTGTGACCAGGACATGAGATTTGTGTCTGTAGACTTTCTGTCACAACACTGGAGAAAAAAATTGGAGTGATGAATATGCTGGACAATACAGTATTGATATTCCTGGCTGGGATTATAGCTTCTATTGAACTGCTGCACTAGTGCATGATGAAACCTCTCTTCGTCCAATATGAAACTGAGCAAAGTTGAGGAACTGTTGACCCTTAGTAGACAAGTAGACCACATATTCATACATACCCTCTTGCAGCTGCATCTTGAGCACTCTGCAACCACTTTTTTATGTACTGTGTGTTATGGTTCAGACTTCATTATGGAGTCAAGTTTTACCGCCACATATTACTACACAATGAATGAGACAACATAACAGAAACAGATTTCTCTCTGTGTGATTGAATTTTTACTCTCTCTCTCTCTCTCTCGCTGTGTGTGTGTGTGTGTGTGAAATCATTAAAAGTTAGATTTACATACAGTGAAACTGGATGTGAAATGAGGCATTAAAATAATTTTTACATAGTTGGGTTAGCAGTAAGATCTATCTATCTATCTATCTATCTATCTATCTATCTATCTATCTGTCTATCTGTCTGTCTGTCTGTCTGTTTACCTTTTAAGCAAAAAAGCAAAACAGGTTTAAAAAATCTATTCCATTAATTAACACTTTTTCCTCTGAGATGTAATTCATTACATGACTTACATTCCTCACATTTCCACCTTCAAAGCTGCAAGTTGTTTCTGTCCTTTTTCTCGAAAATCAAGGTTACACAATCTCGCCTTTGTATTACACAGAACTTATTAACAGTTGCATCATGCTGCTCCAGTTTGGGATTTTAGCATGCCAGAATCGCGGAAGCAAAAGAGGTGGACAGGCATGACATGTAACACCATAGCATCGGCCTCTTGTGTGAGATATAACATATGCTTTGAAAGTGTTTTACAAGCAATAAATAGTCTAATATTTTGTGTGCACATTTAGAACTGTATGCTCAGGCATCTCTTGAGGTTGGTGAATTGGGATTCACAATTGTTATAAAACTTTAAATTTTTTATTCCACTGATTGCTGCTTGAAGGTGTCGGTCGGAGCTGAAAAAAAACAGGCCTTACCGTCTGTTGTCTGACTCATCTTGGCCTTCATCATGGCTCAAAAACTGACATCCATAGCAAATTTTATATCATTTTGAACCAGAGGATCTGCAGATTAATTCCATACCCGATAAGTTATCATCCACTATAGGTGGGCATGATACAAGATGAATTGTGGATTGTTATTATTTCCTACATTGTTGTGTGGTAGCCTACAGACAGTAAATATCATTAAAGGTTCAGTTATGAATGACATAGATAACAGATTTATGGCTATGCTTTACTTACTAAAAATACAACTTTTATCTGGAGTGGCAGTGAGCAGCCCGGGTGATTGGAACGCGATCACCTGCTAGAGATCTGCACTCCACAGAGTGCACTTTTCTATAATGGAAATAATATGAACACACAGTACAAAGGAATGGATGCATTCTCAAACCAAGACGCAATCATTCTCCAAATGTATGCTTTATAATAGACACTTAAACTTTCTGTAACAAATACCCTTTTTTCCATTCCTCCCACAAAATTCTTAGAGCTTCACCATTCTACGGTTGCTTTGACGCAGCAATTAGGCCTTTCACCATCTCTCATAGTTCACTGTAGCAGATACATGGTCTTACCTCTTTTGATCCAAGTCCAATCATTCCTTTAATTAGCCCCACAGGTGCAAACTGGTTGTAGATGGGGGCAGATATACACATAACCCCCTATATATATACTACTTGCACTCCTGCACTCCCACACAGCTGTCATGTTATGCCTGTTTTGAAAATTAGAGATTGCATTGAATTTCTTTTCTGTAGCGCTTGTTAACGATTACATTAGTCATGCTGCACTGCTGCGGGGTCAATATGAAACAGAATGTGCCTTTCCCATATCTTCCAGCAGCTGATGGTGCTGCATCGTAGTACCTGACTTGTTGTGAGTCACACACTTGCCTCAGCTGATCTGTGATCCCTGCTGGTTTGGTGGTGTTAGAATGTGTCATAAAATAAACAGTCATAGCTTGATATTTGTGAAATGGACAATTGGTGACTAAAACAGACTTTGTATATGCTTACCCAACAAACTTAAAGTTAATTCAAGTACTAAGTGTGCATTACTTTTCTTCAAGTGAAGTCTAAATCAATAGTCAGACCACAAGGAGGTGGCATGCAACCTTGAAAAGTAATGGTAGCTTGGAGGAGAGAGACCAATTGAAGGACTCTCCTTCTCAGTGTCACAATCTCCTGGCCTTCTTTCAAGACTCAGAAAAGTTTTCCACATTGCTATTCAATTCAGTTCAAACTTAATTTCACACTCACAAGAGGGTCCATAGCAATAAAAAAGAAAAAGACACGCAATGTAAAACCACAAATAAAAACCTTCACATCTACTGTATATCTGTCTGTCTGTCTGTCTGTCTGTCTGTCTGTCTGCGCGCACACACACACACACACACACACACACACACACACACACACACACACACACACACACAATGCTGAGGCTGTGGTGATGCCATGTTCAATATATTAGATTATATTATTCCGTCTGGCATCACCATATGCCTGTTATTGTAATCAATAACGTCAGTGCATGTAGAGAAATTTAATTGCAAGCCCTTAATGTCAAACACTGAGTTTGATATTTTCCAAAGTTACTCTTCGAGTTTGAAATTCCAATATTGTGAAAACAGTAGTGCTTTGTTACTATTACTGGTGCTGATTTAATCACTGAAAAATTGGCAGGAATTTCAAACAACAGGTTTGATCTCGATGGCTAATTTGAACATTCATAAAAACTGTATTAGGAGTGATTTAAATTTTTTTTTTTAATTACCTGTTTACATTTTGTTAAGGCCCAAAGTTACTCATATTTAAGAGTGAACACTGAATGGGTGAGGCCACGGTAGTTACGTCCATTATTTTATACAGTTTATGTGTCAGGCTCACAGTATAGAATGGCTCACATGCAGGACTACAGACATGACATAGGAATTTATTTAGCCCAAATTTTTTGCGATCCAGTGACGTGCTGCAGTTTTGTAGAATCAACACTCTGTGGGAGTGAGACACCTCCTCATTACAATAGATCATTTGAAAAATGCTTTGAAAAAGTCTCAAAGACATCTTTAGAAATTGCGTTGAACAAAGTCTTTCTGAAATATCAAAGGAATGTGTGTATTTTTATAAGATTGTCTGTTGCGAGCTTAAACACCTGCTTTCTTTCGGCTGATTTCAAGGCTTTCCGCTTGTACTTAGGCACAGCTAAGAAGCGTTCCTCTCTGTGAATAAGAATTAATTACATTCCAGCAGCGCAATTTGTTTGCAAGGACATTTTGTCAACACTCCTTCACATACATTAGTGTTAAATAATACGACTTCGCCTTGAGCAATGAACCTAAGTCATGTCAGAGAATAATATAAGAAGGGTCAACTATCCAGAGTATGCAAAGTTAAATAAACTTCTGGCTCTATGTAAGTGTTTTTTTTTCTTGAATGAATGTAAAATGAAATAACATTCCTAAGGAGTACACCTGCCAAGAACAGAAAAGAAAGAGGGATTAGCTCTGGGACATGCAGCTATTTAAATTTCATTGGAGACCAGGGGACCTCTGCAGAATTTACTGTGCAACACATGCTGTAACAATGCATATTGCCTCAGGAATAATGTTCTTTCTACAATAAACAATCAAGCACTTATTTTCCCAACGAGTTTCAGGCTGATAACACCCAGACAGACGTGCTGAACAACAAGCATATCTTTCATGATAAATCAGTGTCTTCGGCACCAGCCTCCCCTTCTTTGATTAGAAGTACAACTGCTTTACTCTGTCAATTAAAACTCAGCATGTTTATTTTTATTTAATGATTTTGTACTTCATCTTGATTACAGTTATAGCTGAAAGGTTAAGTCAAACTATTCATTAGCATTTTAACAGAAAATTATCATTTCAGTCTGTAATCAAGTAGAAATACCAAGATACAGCTACTTCTTGTTGACATTGTAAATCTTGAGGATTTTCATTGTTGTTTGGGCTTTCACAGTTTTTTTGGGGGACAAAATAAACATTTTGAAACTATCATCATAGAATTGTGACAGACATTTGTCACAAATTTTCAAAAATCATTCAGAGACTAAATGATTATCAACATAAACTACAAAAAAAATCATATATTGATCAGAAGATTATATTCTAGATTAATTCATGATTGTTTAGCAGATAAACCAAAGAATGTTTTGCATTTTTGCTCCCAAAAAATGACCTAAAACCAGCTTTAAAAAATAGCTGCCCATTATTTTTTAGTTGTATGACTACTAGATCAACAAAGGAATTATTTCAGCCACACCAGTCCCAAATATCAGTTTTCGGACATTGAAGCCTCAGTGAGACATATTCATAATTAACTGAAGCTTCAAGACAAGTGAGCATACTAAGAGAGAAGAACATCAGCCGACAAGTAGCTACCGTACTTTGTTGGCATGCAGGTCACACATTAGCTGTACCAGCTAATAAAAGAATACTTTGCAAGATGGTTAAGCCGTTACTTACTGTTTTTAGGTGAGCTTGTTATAGATTTGTGTCGTACAAGTTTTATTTGGCATATCTGGCACTTGACTTCTGGGGGTTATCTTTGCAATTTTAAAAACTGACAACTAACGTTTTTGAAATCTTGCTGGCATATCTGTTAGCCTGTCAGATGTGGTCAGACTGTCCTAGTGTCAGCTGGACTGGTCGTGACTGACAACAGACGAGAGAGTCAGGATCACAAAACTTTGACTAAGTTGACGTGCCCTTGTCTGACATGCAAGGTCCTGTTTGAAAAGATCTTAAATAAGAACATTTATTGTTTTTGTGTCAGAGAGGTAAGGATTCTGTCTTCGCTGTCATCATGTCATGACCTTTCATCACCTTACCTTACGTGCCGTTTAATTGTGGTATTTCACAGTATTGCCCCAGTAATAGCTGCATGAGACTGCTTTTTCCATAATGCTTTATATATATATATATATATATATATATATATATATATATATATAGACATGAAATAAAAACCCTAATAGCGAGAGCACTCATTCTTTTTACAACAGAAAGCCGATGTTTCAGTCTTCCTTTTCATCATGTTGCACTCTAGTAATGGCTACATTGCATTACGGTACCTGCAGTGCAAAAACCCAAAGTGGCGCTAGAGGATGAATGATCAATGCATCACAACGCCTTCGCTCTCTGCTCATAAATGAGTACATCTCAAAAATGTACAAGATACTTTAGTATATATATATATATTTATTTATTTTTGTCAAATCTAATGAATAAACATGTCCACTTAAAAAAAATGTTACACTTTCTATAGTTTTAGAAATTACTGTGGTTTATTGATTTACATAACCTTTTTGGCTTGGATTGAACAGATTATAGGCATGTAAAGCACTTAAAGAAATGATATCACAATGGAATACCAATGAAGGCACAGGCATCCATTTCTACTGCAGAGTTCAAATGGTTAATGATGATGCATCATGAATAATGTTAGACAACCATGATTCTGATGCCAATTTACAAAGGCAACAATCAAAGTTTTGAAGCATTTGGATCACTCCTACTTTCAGCCTGAACAATACTTTGGAAAAAAAAAAAAAAATCCTTGTGCCTCTCCTTTAAACTGCATGTATCTCTGTATGTCATGCTGCAGTATGTAACCGCTGCATGTCACTGTGCTTTATCACAGTTACAGTATAGTCTGTTTCATCTGTAACCTGATGCCTCTGGTGGTTATCTCTGCTGGACATTCAGTGTGTCTATAAGTTGCCTTAGGGACTTGTCACTAGATGGAGACATTAATCTAAAGGACACACATATCTGGACATGAAGTCTATGGAATACCGAGCGTGAGTTGTGTTGTCCAGCGCTTTCTCATTTGGAGTTACAAGCATCCTCCAGCCCAAATCACAAGTACTGATTTTTGTCTATGGCAACGTCGGGCATTTGAAGTTGAATCTTTTGTATCCTCATTAACTGCTCGGCTGTGTATTCCTTGGCACGATGGTTAGGCTGTGCCTGTTGCTAAGCAACAGAGGAAAATGCCCCCCTTCTGGAGTGCTTGGCGATGTTAAGGTAGTCCAAAGAGGAGCAAAACGGTAAACAATTACGTTAACTTTTGAAGGCCAAAACACAGATCAAAGAGGAGAGGAGACCATATGTTGGAAGAGAGTGAATATGGTGTGCGAGTGTGTGTGTGAGTGTGTATAAACGCTTGTGTATGCGGGTGTTCCCACACTCTGATAGCCTAGATAGAGAACATCAGCATCTTTCAGAAATCAGGAAATTAGTGTCTCTTAACACATGCATCTACGGTCTTCCTAATTGCTTGTCCTTCCTTTCATCATCACAGAGTGTCCTAACTAACAGCGGAGCAATTTTACAGTGGTGCACTGACAAAGTCATAAGTATTATTAATACAGCGTGCTCACACCTGCACACTTACAGGCTTGTTGTCGCCCACCAAGAAAAGAAAAGCTAGTTTTCTGTTTCCAGTCTCTTTGCCTATCTGTCCGTCTGACTGTCTGCTCCGTCGCTCTTTCTCTGTATATATCTATGAATCTATCTCGCTCTCTCCTTCTCTGCCAGAGCTGACACCTGCTGGCTGAGTACCAGTGATACTGACTAATAAATCCTGACAGCTTCTTGCCGGAGCCAATATTAATGCCTGGCTACCTGGCAGGCTAACCTGTGAGAGTGTTTCAATAAAGCAGTCTACCCAGGGCTTCTTATTGACCGACCACAGACAAGCAGATTAAAGCCTGGCAGGATTTTTGTCCTCTTTTCGCCACAGCTTTGAGGTTAATTACCAGCCCGAGCCTCAAACACAACCCCTAAAAGAAAAAAAAAACAAAACTGCTACAACCAAAATTAATTTTGCCTACCTCAGTTATCGTGCTAGACGTCTCTCTGTTGGACTACAACTTTCACGCGTCTCATCAGTTTTGTGGCATTTGTCAACAAAGGTTAAAAGGAGGTTAAACCTGCCCTGATGAAACTTGCAGCCCCCCCTTCACCCTCCCTGACAGCTTGTGTTTGCTTTTGATAAGATCTCATTGAGGTAGCTCTTCATCTCATTTTACATTCCTATCACTGTGCGCTGCTGCAGGCCTCCTGGGTTTGCTGTTCCTCTGAGTCTCAGCCATCACTGGCAGCTCGTGAATTCCTCTGCAGCAGAAAGCTGTGCAGCCCTCTCAGCTCCTTTTCTTTCAATTCACCTTCTTTCCATCCATCCTTCTTGTTTTTTTGTTTCTTTCATCTTGGTGGGAATTAAGTTTTAGATGTTGGCCCATGAGCAGGAAAAGGAGCATCAATTATTTAGAGCAGAGGACTGATGCTAGTTAACATAATACATGTTCTGCTAGACCCTTTCGCTGAAGCCTGATTGCTGTTCCACTTGTTTTGTTCCACAGTCCCATGCTGTTTTCAGAAACCCCCTGATGTTGTATTTCCACAAAATGGTAAAATCAGCTAAGTAAACAGGTGCAAAAGACATAGGGAGATGAAAACTACAGGGCAACAAGTAACAGTTGGATTTATATTATTATTTTCTTGATTTATCAATTACCTTTTACATCTATAAATATTAGAACAAGTTGGAATATGACCTTACAAATGTTTTTTCTACATTTTTTGAGAAAAAAAATAAAACAAGCAGAGCACAGGCAGCACTTACAGAAAATTCAAACTATTTAATATGGGTAAAAATGAACAGAAATGGATGCGTGTCAGCTAAAGAGCGAGGCTCATCACGCTGGTGATGGCTCATTAGCTGAAACACGTCCGATTTTTTTTCTCCATATCAAAATAAGGAAAGTTGTCTGTGAGCACTTGTGTTCTGTTCCTTTTTTGATTGTCACCACAACCATGCACCACTATACATTGTCTTAGATTTTTGAAGTTATTCACACTGCTGTTTTTCATTATGTTTTTAAAAACATTTGACCCTGATTAGGAGTTTTTATCTCATACCTCCTGGAGCACAAGACACAAACAAAACAGCGACTCATTCTTTAAAACATATCAAACACAACATAGCACTTCTAGTGATCAATAGGGTTGGGTACAGTGCACATTTTCACAAATTACAGATTTTCCTCAAAGGGCTTTACAGTCTGAAGAACTCCACAAGGTACTTTCAGATGATTTATCAATAATAGCTCGTGGTTAATTTTCTGTCAGATGACTAATATATTAATCAAATGATCATTTCAGTTCTAGATGACTGTGATGAATATTTCAAGAAACATTTAGTGTTCAGTGCTGGAGACTCTCCAAAGAGCCATCCGCCCCGACACAGGATCAGCTGCTGACCTGCAGCTCATGCTCTGCTGACCTCCTCTGAAATGAGCATGTGCTGATGCACTTTGTGTGCAGCTGCATCAGTCAGTTGTGTTTCTGTGCTAGTCATCACTGTGTGCCATTTGTAATTGTCATTCAAGGTGTCATTAGTGATGGCACAGCGATAGCATCAGCATAGATTATTGTGGGGTTTGCTTTGATTTGTTTGAGACATTTTGATGGAAGATTACCCATGATTACAGAAAGTGGCATTTGAATGTGAGGGAAGAAAAACAGCCTCTCACACCGCTGAATTCACAGCCTGTGTTAGTCAGTTCCAGTTACACGTCCACATGTGTCGGCAGATCACACACACATACACACACACACACCGACACGCACAGACAAACAAGCTTACCACCACCTTTGTCAGCAGTATTGGCTAACTCCCCTCACTGCATCCCCCCGCCCTCATGCTGTGTCTGCCTTAAACCACTGCAGCATGCTCTAAAGCTCTTTGGGGTGCTCAAGTAAATTCCTCTGTTGTCAAAGCGTCAGGCACTACAAAAATGTCCAGCGTAAAACTATGGATTGTTTATATGGTACAGAGCATGTGCAGCAGAGACAGTCGCCAGTAGCCAAGCACTGCTGGATCATTCTGTGTTATTTGTGTGTTAGACAGGCATATTTCAGCCCTGTCACCTCAATATTACTTTCATATACATATTCATAAACAGAAAATAGATTTTGAGGGTAATGCAATGCCGTCAAATTATGTTCTCTATTTATGTAATGAGAAAATGTTTCTATTTTAAGTGTCTGTCAAGTGTCAAAAATGCTGATACTGAACCCATTGGCAAAATGTTCACAGGACAGTATTTCAGTTGTTTGCAACTAAAAATAGGTAGTCTTGTTATTATTTTTTATTACCTTTTTTATTCAAATGTAACCAAAATTACAATCTTTTCCTAAACAAAGCTGCCTAAGCATGAGACACTAGTCTGTCTGGACACAAACGTAGTGTTCTGGTGTCAGAATCCTGCACTTTGTAAACCTACTATCCTCCCCAACCACCTCTGTCCAAACTAGCGATGTCAGTGGTTAACCTATAATTGCTTAACCCCAAGGACAATTTGACTGGTTGCACATAAATTTTGCCTACTCTTCAGTTTACTGCATTGCGCAACAGCCAGCTACTATTGTAGCTAGCAGCATCGCTCATTAATGCTAGCAATGCAATCCTGACCCAACAGTGTTGCTGTGCTTAGTCAACAAAAAATTAGCCTCTTTCTCACATCAGCAACCAGTGGGGAGGTGATGGCATTACCAGCTGTGATCAACAAATGAGAAGTTGCCACTAGCTGCCTAAAGTTAGCTCCCAGGTGACCCAGGTGATGTTTTGAGGAAGCAGTGGAGATTGATTAGAGATTTCATATGTTAGTGCAGCTGGCCAGCTGTCTGACAGCAAAGTCAACAGAAAGTAAAATAAAAGGCAACGCATTTACATAACAATACATTAGGATGTAACCACCTCTAAACATATAGCATTTTGAAATGCACACTGAGGCAATGGAGCACTGGGCTAAAGTTAGTTACCGGTTAATGGGTGACAGCCTATTGAAAGCAACTTTAACTGAAACTTGCATCCTTAGTCCAAAGCCTGCACTGTACATGAGAGATTATTTCTGAAAAAAAATCCAGGCCACAATTATGTTCCCACAATATTGTAGGCTAATTTAGAAAGCAGTTTAGTAACATACAAACCTAATTTCTTGGAGACAGATTTGCATTTTTACCAAGCATGACCTCCCCTTGTATTTAGCGCTGTGCTTTACACAAATGAGCCACAAGTGAATGCTTAAACATATCTTTAACACTGTGAAATATTTCCATTTTTCCTGATTAAAAGTCACACAGTGGGAGTGCTAAACAATTCAGTGAAAAGGTCAGAACATGGTGTTGTGCTGTTTTTTTGTACCCTTTTCAAAAGATCTGTCTGCATTTAAAGAAAAGCTGCCAGAGCTCGGTTCACAGTCTTATTTCGGCAACAGGCATGTTAGTTACACTGAAGAAGAATGAGTCATGGCTTGATGAATTATCTGAATTCAGATGGCTGTAATTGAGGCCCACTTGGCGTACAAGTTTCACACTTGACCGGCAGCAACAGCCCACTGCTGGAGTTAAAAAATCAAACTTCCTTTTTGCTGATTAGGTTGTTGACCACATTAGGGCTGTTTATTTTTCTCTTAGTGCTTTTGCTCAAGGGTGGTGAGATAAACCAACTGATGTGTATCCTATATGAATGTGTGTTTATGTTTACAGTAAGTCTTTGATCTGTGTGTGTGTTTGTGTGTTGGTGGGTTTGATGTTTACACTGTAAGTTAAAGCTGCCAATAGTGCAGAGCAAAAAATGTCCTATATCCCGACTTGCGGCATCTAGACATGGAGATTGGTAATAACAGGCAGGGTACCAACAGTCAGGGTTGCATAAATTTTCAACACAGAGACCTCGAGCCTTTGCTGAGATCTCTGCAGCAATTATAACGGGAGGGAGGGCCCCTGTTTCGTTTTATGTTGCTGCAGCAAGGGCTTGGAGAGCACCCACTGTCTCCTGGCATGCCGCTCCTCATCAGCGCCGCAATAAATCAATTTTCATCCTCACACCAGCCCCAGCAACACCCTCCTCACCTCCTGCTCCCTTTTCTCTCCACTTCTGTACTCCCACTTGGCTCCTTCTCCTCAGCCCTCTCCTGTTTGCTGCGATGGTTCTCAGCTCTGCGTAGGGGCAGGGCGAAGCTGAAGTCGTCTCGACCCTCCTCCTCCTCCTTTTTTTTCATATTTCCTCTTGACTCAAATGAAGCTGGTGGGTGTTTTCATGTCTAAAATGTCGTTCAGCTTGACCTGAAGCCGACATGTGTACATATACTGTCTAAGAGCGGCTTGTGAATAGGCTGTCTTTATGCATACATCTTTTAGCAACTACGCACTTCACGTACAGAGAGCAGATAGATATCTTCCAAGTATGCAGCAGCCCATGAGCTATGTGACACGAAGGCAAAAAAAAAAAAGTAAAGCGTTCCGACATAAAACTAAGTGAGAGCTAGTCCGAGAGTTGTGTCTGTCTAGTGGAGTTCCTGCAGAGCTCTGAAAAGAGAGAGGAAACGGCAACCCAAGTCTTTCTTTTTAAATGTCAGCTGAGCTACAGCCTCAGGACAGGTGCTGAAGGAGGGCCATTCGCAGTGGCCTCTGTGTGTGAATGGCTCTCGGTCAGCTTTGATCTCATCTCCATTTTAACCTGAGGGCACTTCTTGATATTTGGAACAGACACACACAAAGGCACATAGGCTTCCTGAAGCATTGTGTTCAAAGAGCTTCTGTTTTTCACAGGAAACATACTGAAGAGAGAGCATTGTTTATATCATCAGTAGGCATACACGTCACTACGATTTATCATCAAAGATTTATACTATGCACTGTCTGTTGTATGAAAAGCTGCTTTACTTATCCATAGATATTGTGTAGGTTATAATACCTGATTCTTAGTTCAGTTATGAAGCCATAGGTATGGGTTTCATTAACTGTTTTTTTAATTATTGGTTTGTTTTTTTGTTACTTTCCTCAACTTATGGATGAATGTGTATATAAAATGTCAGAAGAAAGTGATCAATGCTAGGGCTGACCCAAATGCTTCAAAGCTACAATCATATCCATGGAAATTGGAAGTCCATATCAGTATTTTTATGCTTCATTTTTTTCTGTTTTGTCATCAAGTGTCGGACATAGATGAGGCAAGTGGACTCAGCGCAGTCACTGACTTCTGCTTCACATCATTGGCACATCATTGGTTTGGGCTGATATTGGCTTTAAAATGCAATTTCAGAATTGGCCAATATACTGATCTGCAAATATCTCCAACCTATACATATATATGTATAAAGTGAAAAGACACAAAACATCAACATATGCATGAGATGACAGAAAAGACTAGATGATCACTAAATTAGGTGAGGAAAGCTACAAAACTGAAGCTACAAAGCTCCAGTATGGGTATTTGAGACAGCACTAATTAATGCACATCACATTATTTATCTGACTAACCAGAATACAAAAATGTTACAATTTTATAGAACAGGGCTATTCAACAGATCCTTACATTTGAGAAAATTTTTCTTGAATGTTTTGTGTTTTACGCTTGATATTTTCTGATAATCAACTAAGAGAGTAAATGTTGCAGACACAGGCGTGTCTTTTCAATTTTTCTCAGTGGTGGCGATGGCAGGGCTGGTATTGTTTTAATCTTTTGAGTCTGATTGTGTTTCAGTCATCATGGCAAAATGTGGTCCTTGACACACCTATTGTACTGGCAGCTACCACAGAAGCAGTTTTGAATACTTTGGCAGGTGTTTATACATCTGTCTGCCTGTGAACAGATTGTCGCTGACATAATAACTGTGTAATTAAGTTTCGTGACTGAATCTTATAAGATGCAGTCACGAAACTTAACAGTTGTGTAGATAAAATCAAACTAAGGCCAAGTTCGAAGATGGGTGTGGTCTGAGCAAAGGTGCCAGAAAGAGTAGGGTATGAGGTAGGGAAGGGGCCACTGGCTTCTCCACTTTCTGCCCCTGACTCACAAGTTGTGGATCACTGTGTCGCAGCTGGTGTGATGTCATCGCAAGATGGTCGTTAGGAATGGGCATTTTAAGTAACTTCCGTATCCAAGTACTCACTTTAAATTAGGGCTGCACCTAACGATTATTTTTTTTATCGATTAATCTATCGATTATTTTTTGCATTGATCTAACTATTAATGTAACACAGAATTTACTGAAAATAATATTTTAAAACTTGTCATACACTTCAGGGCATTATTCTCCAACAAAAAATAGCCCAGTCTTAACTGGTAATCTGTGTTTTAGAGTCTGATATTAAGTCTGTCCAAAATAAAATTAATGCAAGAGCTTGTTCCTTTCAAGTAAAATGAATGTAGTACAATCTACATTTGGCAATCCAACAGCAAAATAAATTAAACAATGTAAAATTCAAGTCACTTTTAGGAGGAGTAACAAATTAGTTACTCTTTGTTACAGTAACAAACCTCAAATCTAGAATTCCAACAGAACATCTTACAGTATAATAAGTGTAATTTGAATAACACTATAAATTTCTCTAACAGAAATAATTATAACTAATACATTCTTTCTGCATCAGAATAGTCCAACCTTGACTGGGCCTTAAGGCATACCGCTGCCTGCTGATATGAGTGCTGTATTTTCATATTTATAAGCACATATTCCACTTCATTTATGAAGTTATACAAGCTCCTGCACAGCTGATAACCCCATCCTGTAAATGTTTCAAAATGAAAAGCATTGTAACAGCAACTGATGGCATTCTGTCCAGAGACAAAGTCAGATAGCTTTTGTTTTGAAAGGGAAGCAAGGACATTGAGGTAAAACGTCTTTATATTTCCTCATCTCTGTGACAGAGAGAGACTTTAAACTACGGTATAAAGTGGTGTAGAGTCAACAAACGTGAGAGTCACGCGTAAAAAAAACGGTGAGGCACCATTTCACTAGATGTGCTGCAGCTGACATGCAGCTCAGATGCGCCTGACAAGCACTGCTGCTCTGACAGGCTGTGTGCACTCTCTAACTTGATAACATGAGCGCCAAAACAAAAAACAACACGCTCAGCACTGCTCACGCTCTCATCACACACGTTGTGTAAAACAGTGTGATGCGTCGACACACGTTACGTGAATGAACGTATTCACATAATCCATTACGTCGATTACATCGATGCATCGCCCCAGCCCTACTTCAAATCATTATCAAGTTACTGAGTACTAAAACAAATCTACTGTAAGAAAAGAAATGTGAATTAGACAATAAGGGAAAATAAGTGCAATTTGAAATTCATTTATCAAACAACAAGGCTTCAATTAACCTATTAAACCATAAAGTCAGGGTTTACAACAGAACTTGTTGCCTCTGCGGTTACAGGTTAGATTCAGTGCTCCAGAGTCTGGAGCAGACGAGCTGTGTAACAGTCTCAATAGAGCCATCAGGTAACTTTAGTCAGGTTATGCTAGCAGGTTGCTTTGTCATTTTGTGTGTGTGTGTGTGTGTGTGTGTGTGTGTGCGTGTGTGTGTGTTTGTTTGTGGGTGTGAGCGTCGGGCTTTTACTCCCTAACTGCTACCAGGTGCAGAGCTCACACTCATGCAGCAATAGTCCCATAAACTGCGACAGCGCACCAGAGGGGTAAGGCGGTGCTGAGTGTAGCAATACACTGCATGCATCCCCATAATAATATAAGACAATAACCATTTTAAATAGTAGAAAAATATAACACTCATGTTCACATATGTTAGGTGGAAAGGCATTTACCCTATATCTTGGATGAACACTGAGATCCAAGTAGAGTACTTGAGTACTCATGCCCATCCCTAATGGTCTCCAGCTTTACTGTCTCTCACAAATTAGTTGATGATATGTCCCATTAGGCCCCCTTCCTTATTTATTTTATTATAGCTAATGATATTTAAAAGAAGAATTTATGATCACTGCTGTTAAAATTTAAAATAATAGGTTTATTTTCTTCTCTCTTCTGGATTTGAATCAGTAGACCTTTTAGGCTTTGACTTAATTCTCTGCTGACTCCAGCACCTTAGTTTTTCTCATTTAATTTGCCAAGACTTTAAAAGACAACCTATATATAGAGTAGACATGCCTCTCCTTCACTGCTCCTAAATGCTTTGAAAATCGCCCCTTTAGATATATTACTTTTATTTATGCTCTTATATATCCATAAAAAAGGCAAACTGGCAAATAAAACACTTGCAAAGTATCTATTTGTTTTTTGTTCCCTCACTACCCAACAACAATGTCCCACTGGGAAAGGGGGCTTTAGCTTTGATATAGAGGTGTGCTAAACTTTCTCTTCCACCAATCCAGCTAATCTGAAGTGAAATACATCTGTCATATAAATCCGCACGCATCTCTATGAATAAAAAATTGGCAGTGTTATCTCTCCAAGCTATTGGCAAGCACCTTTTTTAAACACTTACCAAGGCGTGATCACAAATCTTCTTTAACTGAGGTCCCCGCTAGATCGCTCTGCCTTTCTCATAGCTGCCAGTCTCACTCCTTTTTTTTAAATACACCATACAGAGTGCACTGGCTCTCTCTAAAAAAGTGTTGTCTACTTTAACCTTTTGGATACAGCCTTTTAAAAGGAATAGTTCGACATATTTTAATCACATCTCTCTTTGATGACACCTGCCAGGAGAGAACCAGCCTTCAAAAGCGAGAGCAACCACAAAAATAGTCCAGAGATAGTAAAGCATGGCACATAATCAAATACATATTATTTTTTAACAGAGAGTGTGCGGCATCCATCCATCCTGGACTTATACAACCTGCCAAACAGCCCAGCAAGTGAAATATCCCTATGGCCCATTTAGCATAACAAGGGCTATGGTACAACAGTAAATTGTATCTACACTGCCTGTCTAGGTTGTCTCCACTGTTGTCCTGTTTGTGAAGGAGGTAAACAAACATACATGTATACTATGATGAAATTCAATAATCCTTGACCAGTAAACGCTACTACTGGTGTTTTTTGTTGACCCGAAGAGAGATGTAAAAGGGCAACTACACACATTTTCAAAATTCATGCATGTCATACCTTTTATATGCACCAAGATGTAATCTCAGGGGGCAGACCTCACCACCTCCACTGGCTAAATAATTTGCATTGCAAAACCTTGCAAAGGTTAGGGAAAGATGTGACTTTAGCAAACAAACTGTGGTTAAAATTCAGTTAGTGGTTAGGAAACTAAATTCTTTTTCATAATTAGTACCTAATGTTGGCATCAGACATAAATTATGATTATCATTATTATGATGGCAATTAATCGTAAATAAATGGAAATTGACATTCAGATCCTCTAACTGATGAAATGTTGCCCACGTCGGTCATTGCCATGTCATTTTAATTTTTTTTTAAAAATTCTGTTAATCCTTTTTTCACCAGGGTAGCCAACTCTCGCAGTGAGACCGACAAACAGAGCGGAGTTTCTCTTCACAGCACCAAAGTGTCTTAATGAACAAACAGCCAAATATTCAGCGGTGGACAGTGACTTCTTTAGACTTCTACAGACTACTTTGTTTTAGTTTCAGGTTTAGTCTGACTTTGGATGGAATTATTAACATTTACAGTGTATGTGTGGTGATAGCTGATCTCAAAATTAATTATGTGTGCGATCTCTGCAATATGATGAAATACATCATCTGACTATAAAAACAGTCCATAATCTCATATTATGCTATATCGTTTATTTCATTTACATACTCCGATAATGCTTCACATCCATCCTTGTGGCCGTCTACACAATGCATGGCACCAAAACAGACATAAAAAAGCTTGAAGCGATACTGAACACACAAACACAGACACACACACACACACACACAAAGCAGGGTTTTTGCAGCGCTCCAGACTGTGACTATTTATGCACATTTTGTGACAATGGAGCTGTTAGACTGTTTCACGCTCACAGTGGATTAATCCTCATATCACAGGTACAGTTTAACTGTTGCTACCGCTATCATCCTACTAATGACCGGAAGCTTCAAGTCCACAGCACAGCAAAAACATTAACACTTCCTGCCCGAGATGAGCCGGTCCTTCAAAATAAAAGCACAGTGGGAGCATCTGGATTTTTGCTTGTATTGAAAATCATACTTTCGGGATTTTGAAAAAGCCACCTTTATACTGCTCAAGCTTATATTGTCCTATATGAATGAAAATCTTGGGGAAGCTGGACTGGATGTTTTTACTATGGAAAAGCATAATAGTGTGTCATGTATCCATTATTTTGTTCACCTCCTGTACCTTTGATTGTATGTTTAGTTGGAACAATAACATACAAACAACAAGAATAAGATCTCCTTGTAAATTACAATTGTGCTCAGTGTTATGTTCATCATGTATAATAAAACGTGTAGCCGCTGACTCTACTGACAGATTTTATTGCTGCGATCAAAACATCACTATATTAACCTTTTTTATTCTACCATTTTAGTAAGTGTTGTACTACAATTGAAGGTCTGATATAATAAAACATAATATGGAAGGATATATTGCAAACACATTTCCGTAGATAGAATTTCCTTTGTCATAGCTATCTGCCATGTACCTCACAATAAACCTGGACCAGTGCTGTGGTGTAGGCAGCAGTTGGAGACTGTCATAAAAGAGATTAATGTCCTCAGCCCTGTGTTAGATGGTGAGGCCATATCAGACTACAGTTTAACCTGTATGCCTGTGTGACATATCCAGCTTCTATCTGAGCCACAGGAGGCACTAACATTTTGACAGGAGTTGTTTGTCAGTCCCAACCTAATGAGATTGGATCTGTCCACTGGTTCACTCGTCCATCAGAGTAGCACACTGGTATAGAACTGTAAATATCTGTCATGGGTTCTTGGATATTTTCAGGGAAACAATGTTTACAACACAGAGAAAAAGTGAAAAAGAACGGAGCACTGTTTTACAAATGGGTGAAAATTAAGACCAGCTGCTTTTGTACATGACCCCGTCTTTGTTGCGTTTGATATAAATATAGAGCAGCTGAGACATTCTCACTCTTCAAATTTATGAATGCAGCACGGCTACTTTGGCTCTCCAGAATAACCAAATCTCCTCCATTTATTGTGATTTCCAGTGTCATATTTATCTGTCCATGCAGTAAAATGACTGCATACTGCTATGGTTTGCCTAAAGAGAAAGGTCTTTTATCAAGCAGTATTTTCTATGTTTTCTTATTGAAACTGAATCCCATTGACCAAAACAATAACTTAATAAAAAAGTCCAGGGCTCTTCAACATTTTTCAGGCCAAGGACCCCCTATAGCTCAAAGAGAGATGACACAGGGACCAAAGTTGAGTTGTACTTGAGATAATTCTCTGAATAGGTTCAGAGAATTATCTTTTAGACCTGAATTATTTTCAGGTCTTCTCTTGTTTGCTGCTAAGTCCGCAGCAGTTGTAGCATGGCTAGACACATGAGCCTCACCATCTGCACTTTTGCCTAGTGTTGCCTGCTTGGCGACTTTGTTGCTACATTTTGCGTCTTGTTAAGCCCTCTTGGCAACACACTTCTAAAAAGCAACAAGGGACAAATTTAGTGACTTATTCAGACCATCAGGAAGAAAGAGAGAAATATATTTGAATTAATTCCCTTGAATGCCTCTCAGAGTACATCATCCCATTTCGAGGCTGTTTCGCCATCAGCTCTGACTCTCTCCCCCTCTTTCTTCTTGTGCTGTGCAGTCGGTATGTGACAGGCTGGAGGAGAGGAGACCCTGCTTGCAGTTGGATTAGTAAGTTTCTATGGTTAAGGTTAAGCTCTTGCTCTCAGGTGCATTATAGTCTCATGCCATTCAGATGTATTGTTGAGGATTTTTTTGCAGTATCTAATTTGCTGAAGTTTTAATCCTTCCACTTATGCATGCTGATGTCACCATTATGCAAATGAGCATATGATGTCATCAGGTGACTTTTAGCCTGCTTTCACAAAGAGCTGGCAATACTGCTTTTGCCAGTTGTTGCTAAGGTATGTCAGTCTCCTGCTCAAAAATTAACAAATGCTCAAGAATGGTGCTCAAGAATGTCCGAATCTTGAAATAATGATACAACTAATTGGCCAATGTGTTTCAATAGCGCGTAAATGTTTGCTTAACAGTTCACTTGGCCATTATGGATAAGTGCAGCATAGTGATGAAGGGTTAGCCAGCTGGCATCATTGCACAAGGATTCACAGGTAACATTTAGAATTGGGTATCAATACCAGTGCAGATATGATACTTTAAATCACTGCCAGTGCCTGAATTAATAATTTTCCTTCCCTCTCTCTCTCTCTTTCTCTCTATCGAAATCTGCATTGTGATTTGGTCTATTAGGTACCACTTGTGTAGGCACCGGTGCCATATTGACACTGGGTTTTGGCACCCAAACCTAGTAACAGTCAGCCTAACATTGATGTCATGTACTGTTTTTTAATATAGGCCAAATAAATATTTTTTAACATTTAATTTAAAGGAAACTCTTTGGGTCACCGCTGTAAAGCCTGACTAAGTCACTAAAAATGTTTTATCTGCAGCTGAAAATAGTCCTCAACAAATATCTTATTTACTCTTGTTTGAGTAAGATTTGGTAAAAACTAAAATCCCCTGCTGTTTTCTATTAGAAGATTTCCATCTTGACACAGACAGATTAGAGAAGACAAAGTGAGAGTGAGAGACAGACTATTGATTTTGGTTAAGTGACAAATATATAGCATGCCACCCTTATCCTTTATTTTCATAAGCAACAGCTTACTCATGTTAGGTTTAGATTAAAATATGTGCTACAGATGACCTCACAGCATCAGCAGCACTTCTCTTTAGTTTTCTTATTAGCACAGTCTGACAGGAAATGTTTTTTGGACTCTAACTCAGCTCTTTGCCCGGGCAACAGAAGTCTTAAGAGATACTGATTTACTTGCACTGCCCACACAAGCAAGGTAGAACAACTGGACACAGCAGTAAAACAGCAAAATAAGTTGAGCTCCCCCGCCCAGTGCTCCTTAACACTGTCAGGACCCTGCTGGATTTATCAGATGTCATGCTGCCTTTTCACCATGTCCCAGCGGCTCATGTGGCACGCCAAAATTCCTTCCCCTCATCATTAATCTCTCTGTAAAGACGATGAAAATGCTTTACCCTCCGTCCCCTTTCTCTGTGTCTGTCTTTTCTGTCTCATATATTCCTCCATGGCCGGTGTCCCCCCCCATTCTGCACTTTACAGTCCTTTACACTGAAGACACTGCGATAAGGTCTAAATATCTGACGCCATTTTTATTTTTCATCTCCCCCCGAGGGCTCTTTGTCAGCTTCTTATCAGAATGTCAGTCCTCTGCTTGAGTAAGTAAACAAACAAGCAGCAGCAGAAATGATGTATCAGAGAACTGCCACCGGTTGGGGATGAGCTGTCAGTCGCTCTGTTGAGCTAATGATCACTGTTGGGTGCTGTGGGAATTGAAGGTCTCTAATTCAGGCCACATTTTTTCTTGTGTTCATGTTGTGGTCTCACTCATGCATGTGCTGCTGGATTCTTGATGTCTAGATTCTTGAATAAGTGTAGATCTGTTAGTATCCCAAGCTTTGTGGTTTGTGAGGTTTGTTAGCCTGTCCTGCAGCTGACAGAGGACAAACGATATTCTCAGATTCTTTGGTTGTGACTGTAAATGACGGCTGCTAACAGGGATTATTTTGCACATTGCACCTTTTCAGAGCCCAAGCCCAAGCTGCTCCAAAAAGAGATGCTGCTTTCAGTACATAAACATAACCATACATTTGTTTATCAAGCTTTAGCTGCTATGAGCATATATTGTAGAAACAACAAATAAAATATGTTTTATGTAAGTTTGAATGTTTTGGGACTTTCCATATGAGTTCAGTAAGAGCTTTTCCTTGATATGTTGATAAAGTTTATGTGGCACCTTATTTCTCTCAAAAAGTATTTGTAGTTGCCAAACAGTGGTATTTACACTGTAGAACCACTTAATAATAACATTAAGGCTGCAAATGGTTCAGCAAGTTTTCTCGTGTTTTGTCTGATAAAAGGTCCAAAACCCAAAGATTTATTATGATATAAAACAGATAAAAGCTGTAAATCCTCCCATACGAAAAGCTGGAACCAGCAAGTCTAAGGAGCTTTTATTTGGTTAATTTCTTAAATGATTGATCAGTTATTTAAAATAAGGTATGAGGTTAGGTTAGGTAACAAAACAACATGGTTTGCCTTTAAGTACATTAGTTCCGTATGTAATGTAATGTCATGTCATGTGACACACTTCACAAGCGTAGTATGTTATACATTTAAGCGCTTTACATTGTTATCAGAATAACTCTGTTCACTCTTGGTTTCACTTTACTTTGGTAGCCCCTGCGAGTGTTGTAAGTCTTTTGCTTTTTGTTGTTTCAAAGTCTGTTGTATAGACAATTTTTCACACAACAACCAACTAATTGCACTTATCTCCCCTATCTTAAACACAGCTTCAAAAAAAAAAAAAAAAAAAATTACACTTAATTAATTTAATGTACAGTTGAGACGCGTGGGGTAATACATTAGAGTCTTTGTCAGTGTGACCTAAGGCTGCATTCAGTCAGCTTCCATTTACTGATAACATCAGAAACTTATAGCATGACCAGGGTGTATATCAGGTGTTTGAGTGGTCATTGGTCGCTGGTAAATATACCACATAAAATAGACCCATAAAAATGTCCCTGCATGTTGTACATGGATGTTAGGAGCAGTTTGTCAATAGCCAGGGACCACCACATCTAGGCTGTTTTAGTCATGTACATAGTGTGTGATAAGTGTGAGACACACACACTCACACGTGCATATTTTGTCCAGATATCAACTGAATGTTGTGTGTTTAATTGCAGCCTCCTGGTAGTAAACTCGGCCTGATTTGTCTCATTTAACAGATGTTGGCCATTAATAATAATCATCCAATTGGCTCCAGTAGGTTTTTGCCATTTCCCTTCCCTTTGGCTCTGAGCTGTATTACCTCTTTCAAAGTCCCCCTACAACACTTAATAACCAGAATGAAGCCAGCCATCCAATTAGCCTCAGAATGCTGCTGAGTTAATGATGGAAAACGGCAAGGAGGAGTTAAATTGAACCCTCTTCAAGGTCTGCACACATCAGTCACCTGTTAACATGAAACTGTGTGGTTGCTGAATCATGAGCTCAGTGCTGTCACTGATCCTATCAGAAATATGTGCTGGTAGACCATTCTTTCTGCTGCTGCAGCAAAGGTAGAGTGATTTTGCTAAGACTGGCATGACCTTTAGCCTTTTACTTCCCAAATCTAAACTTTAAATGCTGTCTCCATGATTCTTAGCTGATCCAAACAGAAGCAGGAGCAAAATGTCCCTCATATATAAGCAGAGGAGAGTTGAAGAGGGGCTGTGGAGGGAGGCTTCATGCTAGTGTTCTAATAACAACAGGAGATTAATTATTGTATTTTGGCCCGCTGTGAGTGGAGGCAAACATTTCGCGCCACATTACCACACTTTTCGTCAATAATGCTATTAAGGCTGAAAGTAACTTGTAATTACGTCCATTACTTTAAACAGTACATGGCTGACATGCACACATGGCCATCAGGTGATCTTAGAAAATTGCTTTCTTGACAGTTGAGAAACAGCATATGGATTTCTGATTACTTTAACTTTTGAATTGATACTGAAAGGCAACCCGCACAGAAAGTTTTTTGGCTTCCGTCACCGAACAGATGCGTTTCTATTTTATCAAATGTCAGTCAGCCTGGTAAGGACAGTTTGTCTCCGTGCTGCTGACAGGACAGCCCGGTCTGAGGACACTGATGGCAGAACGCAGGGCAGAGTCTGTGTGGACTAAAATGGAACGGATGCTTCTGATGGGGTCTCCCAGTGAAACCACTTATCTACTTTCACAGAATCCTGGGTTTGGTCTGTTTTGCTTGTGTATCACAAAAGAAGCGCTCCAGATTTAGCTTGGAACCTGATCACGGGTTTCCTTTTTCAGGCATTCATGGTCCGTTTGTTCATCTGAGTTTGACTGACTTTCGCACCAGACAAAACGAACCAAACCAAATAGGTTAGGTGTGAAAGCACCGTCACTGTAGACTATACATTAGACTGGTCCTATTAACACCAGTCCTGGAAGTTGAGACAGAGCGCCAATGAAACACTCCATTTCTTGAGCTGAGCAAACAAATCAGTGGTGCCTCATAGCGCAGTGGAGGCGATAGAGTTGCTCATCAGTTGATTACCTCTGTGAAATATCATACTCCACATCCTGTAACCTGCCCTGATGAGATTCCTGTCAACAAAGCAACCTCTCTATTTTTCACAGGTTTTTTGGAGAGGCAGGTTTTATTTGCAATTGCTGTCCTCCAAACACTCACCGAAATGTCAAACAAACATCCCAGATCTGCTTAGGTCACTTCAGTATCTTGTATCTTTAGCTGGCTGTATTTTCCAGCCTATAATCACAGGCAGTCTATGAGTCCTTGGTTATGCTTTTCGGGCAGCAATCTTTCACCCATTGTAATATCTGTCAAAGAGAAAGAGAGAGGAGGGAGCTGAGGGGTATAAATAGGGGATAGCTCACCCATGCATATGTATGAAACTTTTGCACCCGCCTCACATGGTCATTTATTTCTAACTTGGTGAACATTTTAAATTTGCTGGAATATTATTCATATCACAGAGCTCTGTGAAACGAACACATTTGAATGAATTGTAATGAAAGTGGACTGGGGGAAGGGGTGAGAAGTGTCTGGTATATCTCTCTCATCCTGAGTGTTTTCAGTATAATTCACACGAGGTCTCTTTGGGTTTTGTGCAGCAGCTAGTGATTTGATGTTGGTATAATGGATCACCTAAAAAAAAAGCTCAGGCAAAGGTTTGATCTCAATGTTTGAGAGAAAATTGGAAATAGACAAGTTTTTTGCTTTAACCTGTCATTATGAACTAAATGTTGATTGCACAATGTAATGGCTATAGAGTGATGACACCGTCTGTGTTTAGGCTGGTTCCCTATTAGCCTCGCTTTTAATATGCAATTCTGTCTTTAACTGGGTATGATTTTTCAGGAAAACAACGGCTCGATTTATGGCACAAAGGAAGTGCGTCAACCATTGTGCAACCAAAACAGGAAGAGAACAGCACTTGTGCTTTTCCCGGTAGCTCTCCCGAGTTACAAAAGAGAATCAGTTTTGTTGCAGTTACTATCCCAAGTAGGGGAAATGGTGGTTACTGTGGAAAACGTAATGCAGTGTGTCCTGTGTTTGTCGGTAGTTGCTAGGCTCTGAAAAAAACGAAAACTATCTTGTCGTCTTTGTGACAGTGACGCCAACACTTAGAAACACTAGGAGTAACGTTTTCAGTCTCCACTTAAAGACAGTAACACAAGTGTTCTTATTTTTGATTACGATTGCATAAAATTACAAAAAATACCATTCTTTATTACCGCAACATTATGTCAAGCATTGACAGGTGTTGCTCCTGCCATGCATCTTCATGCATCTTCATGCAGATTCTTGCAGATCAAAAGCCTTAAAGGCATTGAGTTCATTAATCTAAAAATAAGACCTTAGCTTGTATTAAAATGTCTTAAATCAATCTTTCAAAAGTCTTAAAAAATTCTAAGACATGGAAAGAAGGACTTACTAGCTGTCACTGGACCATAAACAACATTGGAAAATGCAAAATTAACAAAAAACGGCTATTTGCAGCATGGTTAAAACTGGTACAAGGTAATGCATATATGCACACTCAAAAAACTTAAACTCTGCATGATGAGAAGGCAGGATATAAGGCAGTGGAATGCTACATGCAGAGTGAGAAGCACACAATTTGCAAGAAAACCATGCAGGCAACAATCAGCACGTATTCCCAGTTGTCATCATGCCAAGAAATTCATGGATTAAAATACATTTGAGCAAAATATTCCCTAACTCTAAGAAATTGATGTTGATACCTGTTTTGTTTTTGCTTTTTTAATCAATTTTTGGTAATTGTAAAATTGCTCTTGAATCTCACTCTGAGTGGGATTTTTAAAAAGTCTTTTGTAAAAGCACACAAGATTCTCATGAATGTGTTCTCTTTCACATTTATCTCTTTCAGTGCCTGAGTTACTCTGTATTTGATCTGTCGCTGACTGAGTTGCAAACAGGTTATTTTCAACTATTTACAAGATAAAACAGTTTGATTTGAAGCTCCATTAATTATGTGAGAATTAATTTTAAATTTCGTCTTTGGCCAACCAACAACCTTTAGTTCAATATCCACTCACCTGCTTGGCTTTGTTGTGGTTTCCAGAAACTCCTGAGAAAAATACCTGGCTCTTCAGCTGCTAAATATGACCAGCAGCTTGCTAACTTGGTCTGTCATTGCAGGTATTGTAGAGTGAGTTTACCAGAGCTTTTCTGCTGATTACAGCTGCGTGCTGTTGCTAAAAACAAGGTTGATGTGAGGAGAATGTGCAGCCTCGAAAACCAGAATAACGAGCTTTAAGACACTATAAAGCTCTATACATCTGAAGGGGAACTGCAAAGTTTGCCCATAATTGCGTGTGAATTGTTCACCTCAAGCAAGACCTTTCACATTTCACATAACCATTTGATCCATTATTTAGAAGTACCAGCAGAAGTCAAGGGCAAGTGGACTTGCTCTAGTTTCTTGAAGATGTTTCTCCGCTCATCATAAAGGCAGCTTCAGCTGTAGTGTTCTGACTGTGATTGTGTTTGACAAGGAATCTTGAAAACTGTATGGACCAACAGACACATTACTCTAGCCCAAAAGTGCTGAAAAACCTGTCGATTGGTCAGCGCAATCCCATTCTGCGTGAGAAAGAATTAGGATTGTTGCATTCGCTACATTTTCTGGCATCTTGGCTTGTTTTCACTGCCTGCGTCCTCATTACTAGTTTTATAGCTGTTGTAGTTTTTATTAGGAGTTGAAACCTGCTGACCCGGCTCATGCCCCTGCAAGGCCAAAGTACACCACATCTCGTTCCCAGATTCTAGATATTATTTAGTGCACAGCAGCTATCCTTAAGTACACTCTATAACTTTGGCATTACAGATGCATTCATTAGCATTTCAAATTCCCTCATTTAAATCTGATTATTCTCTCTCACAGAGAACGCAACATGTTTCTGCTTTTTCTGATAATTACAGCCTATAGAAAAATGTCAAATGCTCGGCATATCGTGTTGTTTGAGGCACCTGTTCTCACTTTTTGAAGGAACAATTTATCTATGACAAGAGGCATGCCAAAGGCAAGAACTGAGGAGAAGCTTGAAGCGTTTTTATGCAGCTGTTATCATTACTATGAATTAATTTGTCAAAACTTGTCAGAAAGAAGTGACAGCAGACACCTGCTCTTGTTTGTTCCCCGTCTGACTATTATGACCATGTATTTCTTTGGACGCGTTACGAAAGTTTATCATTTCATTCACAATCTGAATCCTTTTCATGATTGCTGATGACTGCAGCCTTTTCGGCATGCTTTAGGCAAAGAGGGCAGACAGCCTTGATAGTTTTTTTTAATGCAATTTTTAATCTAATTTTCTATAGCATTACAATGCATTTTAGGAAGATTCTGTTGTCAAGTGTTTCTAAATCACTAATAAAATAGTCTACGCAGTGGAACACAAAAGAAATAAACTGCAATTTCAGACAAAATCCCTGTAATTATGTGAAAAAGGTTGTAATTATGTGCCATGACAACAAATACAGCACTTGTAACTTGAATATAGCTGTATGTACTTTGCATTCATTTCTTTCAGAAATGTGGTGCATTAACTTAAAATCTTTGCCAAACAGCCCCTGAAGATGACATTTTAGGCTATAATTATTGCTCTAAATAACATGGGATTATCCGAGGAAATAACGATGGTTGGCAGGGTCAGTAGTGGTCTATGTGTGAATATGTTGTGACATTTAAGCATTTGTTTTCATGTTTTCGAGGGAATACATAGCTTTTTTACTGACCCACTTAGCATACAGCCAAAATTCTGGTAAAGTGTTATTCAGTGCCTTTCATCTGGAGCACAGTTCAAGAAATATTATCCAAACCAGAGTGCATTTCAAGTATGTCAGACTAGGTGAGGATCATGCTGTTTTCCATTTTTAGTCAGAAGAATCTTTTTTTACAAAAACCAAATTTTAATCATCTACATCTGTCTCACTTTAGCTTAAAGCCAAAAAAGATTCTTTTAACTGCATTGCCAGGAGTGTTTGTTGAGCGCTCCCCGATGTTTGTGATCTCACAGCTGCTTTTCATCCTTCTGTGATTTTTTTTTTGTCCAGCACCATACATGCACTTACATCATTATGAAACAGCTACCTTTAATCAGTGTTATCTTGTCTTTAAATGGAATGAATGAATCCTTGACTTTGACATTTTTCTTTCATTTAGCTTTGGTAAGTCCATCTGTAGCTGAATCTAATGACCAATGCACTTTTCCTTAATCAGTTAATCTTTTTTTTTTTCAATATAATATCGGGTGGTGAAAAGTGCCCAATGAACCGTTGTATGAGGATACGTTGAATCATAGTAGCTCTTGGTGCATCTGTCTTTAAGTCATTTTCTAAGGTTTAAATTTGGAATTAATTACAGCCACGTCAATTGATTAAATTGTGTAAACAATTGTGTAATACTTATCAACAATATGGATCAAAACAACTGACAGAAGTAATAAAAAATTGGCTTCGCTTGGAATAATACTAAAAAAAATAATTTAAACTCATTTGGCACTTTGTCTTGTAAGATTAGCCCTACTTTTATTGGAACAACTAAGTGAAAAGTGCAATACTAAAATACGATTTGTTATGATTGATTGAAACCATATTTGGTCTTTTGAAATGGAAATAAAAATTGCACTGTCACTCAAAATGAAATATGTATTTTAAATGAGTCAGTCACTTTGAACAACTCTTCAAACACTATTTGTAGGATTTGTGTAGGAACTAAAAAATCTATTTCAGAATCAGAATCCGGTTTTATTGCCAAGTACATTTACATATACAAGACTATGACTTGGTATTTTGATGCAAAACAATAACATAAAGGAAGAATAAAATAGTGAATTTAATAGAATAAGACATAAGATAAAAATATAGAAGCAATTTAAAAATATAAAATGAAAAGATAGATTATAAAAAACACAAAATGTATGTTCAAAAGGTGAAATGAAGGGATTGTACAGTTGTGCAAGTTGGAGTTACAGTGCTGGAGTAGCTTACCTAAAAACAGATTTTATGTTCAAAGTATGTATATGCTAAAATAATTTAGGAAAGTACCATTATTAATGCTAAAACAAATCAGCATGAATAAATGTCATCAGAAACACGAAGTTTACATATATAAGAAAACTAGAAGTTTCTATTATTTTTGCTTTTGTATGTGAGCAAAAGCAATTCCTACTGTTCATTACACACAAGCTGGAATAATTAGCAGGCTAAATTGTAAATATTTTACCAATACATGCTACAGTATTTTGTTTCATTGAGATAGCAGACGGCAGTTAGGTTATATCCTAATTTTTCTACTAGCTCTGCCTGTTTACCCTCGCCTTATTAGCATGGATCATACTGGCAAACTGCACAGCTGCCTTTGTGATGACTCTTGTACACACAAGTGCTCTTTAGAGACTTTGTTTACAGTGCTTTATTAGCTGAGAGAAATGTATTTCTCTCTTAATATGAGAGTAACTTGATTTCTCAAATGTAGTATGATGAACTGGATATAATATTTGTGTAATTAACGACACTAAGTAATGTTTATATGGATCAGGAACCTTGATATAATATATTTGTCACATTATGACATGCATGGTGTGCAATCAAAAATTCAATTTGTCTGACATGCTAATGAGGTATTTGGACCGCTTGGTATGTCAAACGTAAGTTCATTTTTCATTCATTTTTACCTAAGTGAAGTATAGATTTGTAGCCTATTTCTGCCAGAGGATTAAAAAAAGACCCTGTAAGTCATTATAATGAGAAAGTTTCTCAAAATAATGACTGAATATGTCAAAATCATGATAAACATTCTCAAAATAACTAAATAATAAGAAATAATACTCAGTCATTATTTTAGGAGTTTCAAATTTTTTCATCACCATCTCATTATTTTTGAGAGAGCTTCCCGTTGAGATACTTTAGTCATTATTTTTGATACAAAATATATATTTTGAGATGACCAAGTTTTATTGTTTTTCAAAATATTAAATAATTGTTTTTAGATAAGAATGTAGGACAGGCATATAGAAGCTTTTGCTTCTTCCCGAGCTTTTTCAGTCACTTCTTGATACACAGACTGTTGATTTTGTTCATGCAGTTTGTATTGTTTGTATTTACTGTATTATGTTTGATGACTGAACAAAAACACTGGGAAAAAAAAATAATTACTGGGTACCAAGTAATTATTTTAAATACTTATTCATTCTTTTGGGATGACTAAGTAATAATCAAAAAAAAAAAAGTAATTATTTTGTGTTACTAAGTCATTATTTTGAGATAAAATGTAATGATTTTGAGGTACTAGGTAGTTATTTTAAAATTGTAAGTGATGATTTTGTGATACTAAGTCATTGTTTTGAGTTGGTAAGTTATTATTTTTATACCAGTAAGTCTTTCTATTAAATAAAGAGTCATTACTTTGAGATTGTTCTCACCATAATATCTTACAGGACCTTTTTTTTTCTCATCATACAGGCAGAAATGGGCTTCTGTAAGTCCAACCTGAACAATATATTAACACCCAGTTTCATTGAAGATATTTCTTACCTCAAAAGACTGAGGTCAGTATATATTAAAAAACAGCTTGCCATCATAGCTCCTCCGCTGAAAAATGCAGTCCGCCCTTTTCTTTTAAATATCACAGTTATATCATTTTTGTCCCAGAATGACTTTCCACTGTTGCATCAAAAGATGTTCTATATTACCAGAATAGAATATGAAGAGACTGCTGCTGTGAATATATTCCCCTCCTCCTACTCTAATTTAAGGGAAAAATCACATCGGCTTATACACTTTGAATGTAGCGGCCTTGAAAATGTATCACATGAATAGCTCCCATGACATGTTGTTATGCCCCTCTCCTCATGTCAACCTGTTGCAGTCATGCATAAGGTTTCAATGCAAGCATAGTATATATATATATATATATATATATATATATATTTATATATATATATGTATCTTTGTATATATATATATATATGTATGTGTGTGTGTATATATATATATATATATATATATATATATATATATATATATATATATATATATATATATATATATATATATATATATATATATATATGAAAGTTTCTAAGCAGTTAGAGAGAGCACTTTATACAATTATCCAAACTGACTAAATTTGATATTTGTCATGTCTGCACACAATTACTGCCATAGTGAAACAGTGTGATGATACTGAGTGTGAGTATACATATGCATAGTTAGTCAGCACCATGTCTATGTCTGCTAAGCTAACCTAGTTTAACCTACAGAGGTTATCTGTTATCTGTTTGAGGTAGACTAGACAGCTGCTGCTTGTTACTAAATATGAGCTAAATTTATTTAAAAACCAAGTTATGGTTGAAAACTAGATTTATAACTACAGAATGCAACACCTGACAATTTCAGTGCGGGGAGTGACAAGTTGAGGGAAAGAAGTTATGACGCAATTTTTTTTCCATTGTAATCAGTATGGCAGAGTCATCAAAAGACTGTCAAAATGGTGTCATAAACTAAATTCATGTTTGAAGATAGTGAGGCCAGTAATCATATTAGAAATGCTAACTGTCAGTGTAAAACTCTCCAGCTCAGCTCTTGAAAGCAACTCCTTTTTAGAACATGCAAGTTCTTAAAAGGAGTAGCTTTCAAGAGCTGAGCTAAGGAGTCTGAGTATGATTGATAAAGAGAATATTGGGATGCTCATACACTGCAAGCACGAGAGGCATTGGAAATCTCTAAAGAGCAGCATCCACTAGTTAATGAGGCAACTGCATTTTACTTTTTCTCAGTAATAAATCTCATCTATTTATTTTTGAGAAATGTTTTTCAAAGGTTGTTATTTCACAATAGAAATAAACAGGCAGTTAAATCTGCTGTAACAATTAGAAATTAAATTGAAACAGTGTCATTTTTCCCCTAAATTTACTTCATCTGTAATTTATTGTCTTTATTTTAAATGCTTAATCCATGTAGAAGTAAAATAAAGTTAGCAATGTGGTACAATTTACTGTGGAGCCAAAAATCAAAATATAAAAAGAAATATTGCAGTAACACAATAGTGACAGTAACACAGTTGCCTATAGAGGAGGGTCAATTTCTGTATCAGTGAAGATCATGTGTTTTTTGGGGATGACAAGAGGAGATATGGCAGAGGTAGTCTCTCAAGAAAACTGGGCCACTATGACAACATTTTGCATATAAAGCTGACCGAAGAGGTGTCCTAACTGGCTGCAGGCGCTATCTTGAGCTTAACTTCAGTTGCATGCCATGTTTCTATTAATTCTATTAATTGCTTTGTTTCGCTACAAAAACCAAAATACAGTGGGAGCTGGCTGGAGGGAGAACGCCAAGTTCCTGGTAAATGACCATCGGTAATAACAACCAACTTGCTGTTGGCTATATTGAATGTCTTTTCCTGTAAACATCACAGCAAAAAATAATCTAATTTCTGTTTTAAAAGTAATGTTACAAATGTAGGAAAATAGCCAGTAGGCTACTTGTCAGTCTTTTAAGTAGTTGTTTCTCCAGTGGGATCTCGAGCGCACAGCTGATAGCTACGTGGTGTGTTAACATGGCAGTGCTTTTTTGGCATCTTTAAAATGCTTGTATATTCCTTTGTTTCATCCCTCTCTAAATTTGGACGTTTTTGCGGGTCCATGAACGCAGTGCAGACAGAGCTTTCCATGAGTTCTCGTCCCTCCTCAGCAGCCGTTTGTCATTCTTGGGAATCTGCTGATCTTTACAGCTGATCAGGCCACACCAATGGATGAGAACAGCAGTTTGTAAGTGAAACTAAACTTTCAGACCCAGAATAACGGTTAAGTTTAACTCTTAATGCATCTCAAAGTACCCTATAAATACTCCAATGGTATATATATTTCAATAGTGCTCTTAACAATCAGTCCAGCTCCAAAAATGTGGCAGTCCACCACAAACAGATGAATATGTGGGAAAACCTGCATGGTGTAAAAGACGTGCATTTTTAATGGATTCTGTGTGGACAGAGAGCTCCTATGTAACACGATGCTATGCTATTATCATATTCTATTTTTTTGGGGACAAGGTGTCATTAGGTCCCAGTCAGAAGCAGCTGCTGGGTCAATTGGAAACCTGAATAAAATTCAGTATACCAATCCGGTCCGGTCCAGTTTTTGGCTTAATATCAATCCAGTTCTAAAATTTTCACACCAACCCAACTGCAGTTTTTTGAATGCTTTGTCTGTGTGTGTGGCTGCAGTATGTCTGTATGTGTGTGTCCATAACTCTTGTTCTCATCTGCAATATCATTGCTCAGCCCTTTTCCGTCACAATGAGAGCCACAGACCTCCCCTCTTATTATGCCAAGAAGAGTGAAAGTCATTAACCACTGGGTGGAGCTGTCACACTCTCTCCGTTTCTCTCGTACTGTCTCTCTCTCTCTTTCTCTCTGACTTCAGTCTCTCTTTCTCCTCTTGCCAAATCATCCTTTCCCCATCAGTACATGTCTTTCTCACCTCATTCTTCCTTTGTTTTCCTGTCTCCTGGTTAAGATTGCACATACCAATGAGGCATTTCCCTCTCACTTCCCCTCCTGTGCATTGTTTTTCATTTTCTCAGTATGACCTGACCCTTTTCCTTCCATCTCATCCACCGTTACCTTCTCAACAGTACATATTATTATAGTGATCATTCTGTTTGAATTGCATTCAACAGTTGTTAAAGGGACCGTTCACCCCAAAATCAAAATACATGTTTTTCCCCTCCTACCTGTAGTGCTGATTACCAGTTTAGATTGTTTTGGTGTGAGTCTATAAGTGTTGGAGATATCGGCGGTAGAGATGACTGAATATAATGGAACTAGATGGCACTAGGCCTTTGGTGCTCTAAGCGCCAAAAAATTAATTTGTAAAACTCAACAACAATCTCTCTCTCTCTCTCTCTCTCTCTCTCTCTCTTTTTATTTTTCGGAAATCATGACCGGTAAACAGGTCATAATTTCTAATATTTTCAATTATGTTAGATGTGTGTAAAGAAAACAAACGCACAAAAAACAACATCATGTTCACATTAAACTTTACCTTTGCCCAATACTCATTTTCACAGAATAGAGCTTGAACACAATGATAATGTAACTTAGTTCAGTTTTGGCTGACGGCTGCTTACAGTAAACATTAACTAGCTCTCCTTCTAATGATGTTATCTAGGATGTGTTGTTCACAAGGGAAACAATAGATTGTTCCCCAATGTTATGTTGCATCTCAGGGAGGATCCATGTTCATCTTTAACACATTTACTATTGTCCCGGGGACAACAGAACAATGTTAGTTTCAAGCCCTGCTTTTTAACCTGAGCAAAATAAACATGAACATAGGTCACTGCTATTGGTGAAAGTCATTTATTTGCTAATTGGCCATAAGCAGTCAAAAGCAATTGGCCAATGCTGATGTACAACAGATAAATAGTTAAAATCCTAGATGGGACAATTGTTATGGTCAAACCTGTAGTTCACAGGGCTTTGCGGTGATGAAGGTGCGACATTATGGCTTTAATGTTTTTAAAAATTAATTGTAGACATTAAAGAGTAGTTTGGTTTAAGTTACTCATGACATTGCTATCATAACTTTAGCTAATATACAAACAAAACTGACTTCAGCAGAATCGCAGCCCTCATAAGTGTAATGCATCAAGTGCAATTAGATCTCATAGAGAAATTAAAAAGTCACTGATAAGCAACACATATGCACATAACGTTTACAACCAATTTATTTTAACTTAATTTCAGTCATTTCAGAAATCCTTTATAGCATATGGACGTAGCAGCATGTGAGGTACTAAATGTCCAGTTAATGGCAGATATGGCTATGTGATGGACAAATTTAATAAGTGCACTTTGCTACAAATACTTTTAGTTCTGTGGAATAGATGTAGAGGAAATTTGACCTCGAGGAAGTATTAAATTATACTGTTAGTATCCCAACAGTCTGAGTCTGACACGTCTGACCTGCCGATTTCAATTTTGCCGATTGCAGCTTTCGTTCTCATTGGGGACCTATAATTGACAGCATGCTCAAACCTTTTTCGGAACTTTTCTTTAAAGCAACTGAAAACTTGGCTTGAAAAGGTCAAAATGTGTATATCAAAGGTATGTGTCTGATTAAGCATTACAAAAAGTTGGAGTGTAAATGGATATATTCATAAATTTAAAAAAAACAGCACATTTGGCTGCTCAAACCTTTTCTCAGAATAGTGGCGCGTTACCTGGTCATGGCTGATTGACAGCTCCTTTTCAGCTCAAGTAACATGACCATTTTTTTTTCTCTGCCAGTTTCTAGCATTAAAATGTTTTGCTGCAACAGAATAAACTACCAAATCTAATAAAAGAAGCTTACTTGGTAAGAAAACTAGCTATACTAACTAGTTTTGCTACTTTTAGTAAAAGAGAAAAACTTGATTTCAGAAGTTGTAGATTTTTGTTCTTCCTGTTTTGTGTAAGAAAATAAGACTAAAAAGAGCTTAAACTTTTTTTAATACTTTTTTACATGGAATGTAGTGCTGTCGTTTATGTTTTAATGTTCTCAGGTTATGTCTTTTATGTATTTTGCTGTGAAACTGAAGGCAAATTTTCACATTTGTGGACAATGAAGTTTTTATTATATATTTTTATTATATATTATATATATTATTATTAGTAGTATTCGTAAAAGAGAGATCTTGTTAACATGAGTGTGTCGAGGGGTTTGTACTGTCATAAATTGTATACCTCTGGTGAAATTTCATGAAGGTCTGAAAAGTAGAGACCATCCACTGTGGAAGTGTCCAGCGTTGATGCATAAATCAGATACAAGACTTTAAATGCAAAGTGTCTGAGAGGAACTACAAGTGTGTTAACTGTAGCAAGGTTACATGGCAGAAATAAATCTAATGTCTAAGTAGAGGACATCAGCAGTGTGAGGCTCTGTAGGATTTATGTATGTAGAATAATTTATTGGCTTCAATAACTCTCACTGATTCATAAAGGGGCATGTTGAAGGAAGGAAAGTGAATCCAAGTTCCCAATCACCTATTTGACTTACTTGTCTTTTACAGAAGGTGCTATCTCAACTGGATACATTTGATGTTTTTTTACATTTATTATAACCTATAAGAAGGTTTTTTATTAATTAATTTGATGATTCCCAACCATATGCTCTATAAAATATCCAAGAATTGTGAAAAATGTGCCTTATTTTTTTTTCTAAAGCCCAATGTAAAAAATGTAATGCAAATAGCTTGTTTTGTCTGGAAAGCACTCTAAAACCTGAAGATAATCCATTAACAAGACAAATGAAAGCATCAGATTAAATGAAAACTTAGAAGCTGGCCTTAAATTGGAATATCTGCCAGTAAATCAGTTACTAAAATAGTCAATAGACTTGCTGAATAATCCTCCTCCATAGATGATTAATGTGGATTGTGTGACTAGAAAAACAACAGTTTTTGGCATTTGTTGACAGTACATGGCAGATTTCAACTTACTGCATCGCAATTTTCCACTTCTTCGAGGTCAAAGATCACTTCTTACTTTTCCCCATAGTGCTGCTCTCTTGCTTAATGCTTCTGGCAATGCTAGTGTACCGCACACTTGCAGTTCACCCCTCCTACTGCTGTCAACCTGGACCTTGCCAGAATATAATGAATGATATGAAATTTTCAGACAGGCTTGGGAAGACTGTTCTGCAGATAAACAAGGGTTGTTTTTTGGGAAGACATGAATTAAGCAGTATGTGATGACTGAGAACATTTTAAACGTCACGAGCAACTGAGCAGAGGCAGCCTGGTTGTTAATCAAAATCTTGAAATGACTGGGAGATTTCATGCTTGGTCCTCATGACAGTAAATTTAACCTCTGTCCATCATCGTTGGGGGTCTATTAGGAGGGCACAGAAACATTTCCCGCTCCATGGGCTACATGAAAGGCTGATGTGGTGCTCTTGCCATTTGATGAAGTGCACTTTATATGCATATTTAAATCAGGAAATAGCTCATTAGTGTGCGTAATGGGTAAAATATCTCTTGTATACATGCATTCCTCAGTAATGTCTTTGTGCATGTAAGAAGAAACACAAATATATGGTATTCTTCCAAAGAGGAACGATGCCAAGGTCTTGTTAGGTATTGATCAGCTGAGCGAGAGGGCACATGGCTGTCTTAAATGATGCCAAGATAAATCGCACCATCGCTCACTGTCTTTGAGCTCACTGACATGTGACGCCTCTGCCCTTTACTTGTCTATTACTAAGTACTTATCTAAGAGTGGAGGTAAAGTTCACTCCCTCCCTGTGCATACCTTTGGTTCCTTCTTTCCCTATTAGGGGTTAGCATTATCTACAGTGAACCCAGAGTTTTCTCTGTTTCCTTAAGGCCATTTTGGTCAACACTGAATGAGTTTGATGTTGTCACAGTACATTTATCTGCTATATTTTTACTTCTTTTATCTGAAGGAGAGCAACTTCTCAGTGACTTTGATGTCAGCTTCTTTTTTTCTTCATTTTACACAGCTGCTTGAGCTGCTTTCTCAGAGCAATGTCTTAAATAACATTCATAGTCATGGTTTACGTTTGTGCTGATTAAAAGATTGCTTGTATTGACAACTGTGGCATCTACCGGCTCTCGTCTGAAGATAATTGTAATTTGCCTAAAATCAAAGCATGTTAAAAAATGGCTGAAGCCCCCTATTTTTGACTTTTCTTTATTGTTCTGTAGGAATTAGTCTTTCTTTTTTATTCTCCTTTTCTTACCATGCACTGGTTAAAGGGATTTCACACATTTGAGTCTGTTAAAAGGTCTTGGGAAGTGCCATCGCATATGTGAAAAAAAGTTGTAGTAATCCAAGTTAGAAAATGAATAATATCTGGGGATGTGAAGCAGGAAAGACATAAGCTTACCAGACCTCTGTAGCCTGCTTCTCATCTCTGATTGAAGCTCGCAGCTCAAGGCTGTATTAGCTGCCACTAGCATAACTGGCTGTGTTCGAAATAACTATGTGCTGCATATTTCCTACTAAACTGATAAGTTTGCCATTACAACAGTCTGTTTACGCTGTTGCATATTCAAGCAACACATCTTCTCGGCATCTCATCACTGTATTGATCACGATGTTACCAGTTCGAGCTATGATTCAAAGAAAATTGTTTATGAGAAATTTGAGTTGGGTGCTGAATTCAGTACTTGAAAGGGTACAGACCGAATTAATTCAGATCGTGAGAGTGCATCCAGGACAGAACATTGGGTTTGGACACGAAGGGGAAATGCCACAAAGAGCCCCAAAGCCTTGCAATCAGCCAAGGATGTCCACCGAACTGTTGGGTTCAACATGAGACCGAAGACAAAAGTGCCCCTAAGCAAGTGAACCGAAATTTGCACTGCAGTGCCGATCTGCTGCAGTAGTTAACTGTCTGGTCTATTTTCTCTTCCATCTGGTCTGTTTTCTAACTTTCTGTTATTCTAGCCGTGTGTGTGTGTGTGTGTGTGTGTGTGTGTGTGTGTGTGGTTTCCTGAACCTAGCGCAGGTGGAATTCTTTAGAAGTTTTTTTTTTCCCCTCAGCAGCAGTTTGAGGAGTTTGAGGCCTGGGGTAGATAATTGATCTGTCAATCGTCAGTCAGAGCTGATCAGATCGATGGATGAGAGGAGCAGGCGCAGCAAAGAGGCGAGTGATTGCCAACTTTAGACCCACACGGTGCACCCTAACCCTTACCCACAATGAACGATTAAGGTTCACTTTATTTGCGCCTGACGTTCTGCTGCTCCATTTGTGCCCAGATTATGCCCTGCACTCTGACAGTGTGGTGCAATGCATGAGCGAACAGTATATATATAATCCAATAGTGTTCCTAACGAACGTCCCAGTTCCATAAGAAATCACTTTGTGGCATCAGAAGTTTTCATTTTGGCAGGCCGTCACAAATAAATGAATGTGTGGGAAACCCTAAAATCTATATTATCACTACGAGTGTGCTCTTTGTGTTAGTTATTGTTTCAGAGTCTACTCTCACCAGGTTGTACTGAAAACTCTTTTTGTTCGTACTTTGAATGCAGGAAGTTACATATTTAAGAAAGTCTAAGGAAAAAATGTATAGTGTTTACTCTCTATGCAACCATTAACACATTCAGCAGACTCCCACCATCAATCTAAGTAAATCTTCAAAAGAAAATAGATAGACATCTTGAAACTTTGCTACGAGCGCAGAGAAGTACTTAACAGAGTAGCCCTCTATGTATTTCTGGGTTGGACAGAAAAGTCCTTGCAGATCCCTGTGTCTTACAGCACCTGTTTCGACCCCAGCTAGTTCGAGTGCATAACTGCAGGGCAGCCGTGGCATTTCATTTAAACCCGTGAATGAAATCCTGACAGTTCAATCAGCAGAATGTGCTGCAATACATGTACAGACACAATACTTCAACTATAAATAACAGGTGGGCAGCTTTTGCACACCTGGAGGGCATGGCAACAGGTGTAAGGAACAAGAACAACACTGTCCAAAAATGTCTATGTAAGAAGGCTTTCCATAGAAAGTTCCCACTGAGGAAAATATCTTCCGGAAAATCTAGAAACCAATTCTCAAGAAATGGTTGACAGCCTAGCAAAAGTGAGCTGACAGGATGTGGTAAAGTCCTTTTCATGATGTATAACATTCATGTATCTTTGTTTTCTAAGTAGTATTAATTATATACTTACTACAAATATATATATACTTTTTTAAATATACTTTTTTCACTTCAAGTTGCCTCTACGTTTAACAAGATATTCTATTGTAATGTACACCCTACCTTCAAAAAAAATGTGTGTGTGTATACATATATATATATATGTATATATATATATAAAATTTAAATAAAAACAGAATGCAATGATATTTTATTCACAATAGAACATAGACAACATTTCAGATGTTGAAAGTGAGACATTTTACTATTGAATGAAAAATATTAATAGTATTAAGTATTAAGTATTAATAATATTTATATTATATTAATAGTAATATTTGCTCATTTTGAATTTGATGGCAGCAACACATCTCAAAAAAGTTGGGACAGGGGAAACAAAAGGCTGGAAATGTAAGTGGTATGAACAAAAAAACAGCTGGAGGAGCCTTTTGCAACTAATAAGGTTTATTAGCAACAGGTCAGTAACATGACTGGGTATAAAAAGAGCATTTTAGAGGGGCAGAGTCACCAGTCTGCAACAAACTGTGTCTAAAAATTGTGGAACAATTTCAGAAAATGTTCCTTAACGTAAAATTGTGAGACTTTGAATATCCCACCATCTACAGTACATGATATCGGAGAATCTGGAAAAATCTCTGTGTGCAACGGACAAGGCTGAAGGTCAATATTAGATGCTTATGATCTTCGGGCTCTCAGGCGGGCGGTGTTGTTAAAAGGAGAGGGGATGGCACATAATGGTAAACATGGCCATGTTCCAACTTTTTTGAGAAGCGTTGCTGCCAGGAAATTCAAAATTACATTCTTTTTTTCTTAAATGGTACATTTTCTTCATTTAAATATTTAAGATGTTTTTGCGTTCTATTTTGAATATAATATTGGTTTATGAGATTTGCAAATCATTGTATCCTATTTTTATTTAGATTTTACAGCATCAGCATCTTTAGCATCTGAACTGTTTGGGAATATATATATATATCAAACATTTTTTTGATTACAATTAATCTCTGAATTTCAAGTTATTTGTGATTAATCTCATTATTTAATTGCATTTTTTGAATTCCATTAATTTGCATTACAAAACAGGTCAATATTGTTAGGGTAAAGCAATTCTTACCTGAGAGAATTGCTTTCCAGCAGTTGTAAGTAGTGTCCCAGTCATTGTTATAGCAGAGTTTCCTTTTCTTTGTTGTAGTTCCCCGTTTATCCTGCTTAAATCTGCATAGCTTGTGACTTTGTAGTGAAGCACAATTTTCCCCTCAGGGCGTAGCATAAAGGCCTACGACGGTGACATGCTCACCTGAACTTGACACACTTGTGCAGTGTGCACAGTCTGTTTGACATCAGACACAATCCCGTGATGAAAGCCTTCCCTGCTTAGAAGAGCATCTGTCCTGCTGTGGTTTGACTTTTGAAAACTCAAAATGTGGGACATTGTCTCAATATGATCGACATAGGACAAAAGATTAGAATTATGTGTTGTCACACATAAAGTGGGACACCTGGTCTGATATGCCATTGTAGCAGAAAACCATTCAGGGTTTCACATCTTACAGCTGAAGAACAATAATATAAATCTACAGTTGATACATTATAAAAATCAGCCTCTGTTTCAACTTTCTGAAAGGTCCGATTTCATTTAACTTGTTGCTTTATATGGTTAATTTGAATACCAAAGCTCTGAAATAACCTTCTTTTTCAAGAGTTAAAGTTTTTAAAATGTGTAGACGAGTCAGATTTTGTCAATATAATTTATTAATAGATAGTTTGGATGACTTTGGCTTTATCTTAAATTAAATACTGCAAATATATATTTAAAACATCAGTGAGTGGCCTCGCTGAAGTTTTCCCAAAAATGGTCTGTAACTGCTGCACTGAATTCTTTATTGTAAAGACCTTGACTGAACATCAATAGAAAATCAACACCAGAAGAGTAAAGACAACTCAGCTTCAATAGAATAACTTGATTTCCTTGTAGGCAACATAGACTTTATTCAAATATGTACAAAAACATACATCCAGGGGCTGTGTGTCCAATGGAGTCCAACTGATATTTAGCTGTACTTTTTTGTCTGCTATACATAATTTGTTTGGTGAAGCACATGTCCTTTGTGCTGTTGAATTTAGATTTTATATTTTTTGATTGGTGATAGTACTCCCTGCATTAATCTGATGGAAAACCATTCTAATATCCATCTATGGAGACCAGCATGAGCTTTCTCGTGCTAACCCAACAGAGAGGTGTGGCAAATTATCACACATACACACAGTATGAAGCTGTAATGTAGCACGTTTTCTTGATAAATGACTGATGGGGAGAAAAATGGTTACTGTTGACAGAAACCTCAACAGTAACAGAGTTGGTGATACCTGCACTCATATATACTGTCAGTAACATTATGATCTTGTGCTTTCAGTGAGGTCAGGTTCCTGCTTCAGCATGCATGGCACACCACCGTTGTACCTACTATTTGCTTTTGAACAGGCCGTCAACCCTGGGAAATAACACGGAGTGGTAGTTCGAACACAACCTTGGATTTAAAGTTTGACCTGAGGTTTGTACAACCTGCAAATAGTGTTTATATGTGTATGTGCGCTGAAACTTCCAAAGTCAAAGTTCTTGACACCTTCAGTACTGTCTGAGATTCTGAGGTGGGACTCGACTCTGTGACACTGTTGTTTCACCACACCTAAAGGCAATGCCCTCATTGTTTACCAATCAAAGTTTCATTATCACAGCCAGAACTTGATCCTGCAGGCTCAAACGGTCACACACCTATGACTACACCGTCTCTCGCCTTTGATGGCAGCCTTTAGAAAAATGACAGTTGTCAGACCTCCGAGGCACAGTAATGTGTGCACCTTTGTGTTTGACTGAGCAAAAACAATCCTAAAATGTTTTTATTTCTGTTTGCTCCTTTTAGGTACCCGTTCTCCCTTTTGACTCCATTTCAACATAATTACCATTTTTCTAATCACCACATTTAAGATGTTTTCAAATGACTTATTAGGCAGATGCAGTATCTTCCTCTGAAAGGGAAAATAATACATCATCTGCTTCAAACTCAAGTGGGTTCAATTCTGAATCCAGGAAACTCTTTAAATATAAAAACTTTATTTAAAAAAATGATCCCTCAACATCTGGCATTCAGAAGGCCATATCAGCTAAAAAGGCCGGTGAGATTGCCAATCAAAGCAGTTTACCTTCCTTGGTGTCTTGAGGTGGCATAAAAGATTCCTACAATTACTGCTATCTATCAAATGCATACATATGCAAGAAGTGGGAATGCATGGCATTCGTAGTTTTCTAATTTCAAGCCTCATGTGCCCTTTACAAATGCTTTTGTTGATTAACACACACACTCAATAGAAGGATTCATACAATAAATGGATAGAAATGGTACATAAAAGACCTCTGGGAAAGTGTTGACAGGATGCGCCCCAGAGAAGTTAACACTCAAACTGAATGTTGATTTTTTTTTTTTTTTTTTTAAATCAATTGCTCAATTAAACCACAACTTTACAAGGCAAAATAAAATGAAGAGGCACAGCATCAATAAATAACCTGTTAGGTTGTGGATAAAAACAAATAGAATTGTAAGGCTTTTAAATCTTAAATCTGTTTATTTTTTTCCAACACAAAGTTTGCTTTACACACCTGTAGTGCGTTTATTTATTTATTTGTTTTATTTATTTATCTATTTGGTCCAGACTCGGGCGGACCCATATGCCTCAAAGCTTTGATCTTTGCCATGGTAAAATATGTCCAATCAGTATTGGAATGCTCAGTTTTTCTTTACTAATTCACCAAACATCCCAATTCTTCCATAAATTAAGAATAAATAATCCCATAAAATAACTTTTGCATTAACTGTGGATGCACTGATTTATTAGCGACACATCGGTATCACTAATATTCACCTTGTTGACTGCCGTCTGCCTTTTTGCAAATAAGATGGCATTCACTGATGGCAGTTGCCAATGTTTTTTGTAGTTTTACATCAGTTTTGCTCACGATACAAAGCAGGGCTCGAAACTAATGGTGTCCCGTTGTCCAGGGGAAAATAGAAATCTTCCCCAGGATGCTGCTGGGAAAAGATGTTGCAGTAAACACAATACTGATGTGTTAGGGGATGTAATATTGTTTCCCTGAAAAGGCTACACTTTGAACAACAACTACATGTTGATATCGGCAAGTAGCTAGTTAATTTTAGATTAAAGCAGGCGATGACCAGAACTAACTGTTGACAGGGTCGCAGTGAGTTACATTATGATGTGGTCAAGCTCTCTTCTGTAAAAATTAGCATTGGGTGAAGGTACATTATAACATTATCATGATGTGTTCAAATGTAATCTTGTAAAATTCAGTTTTTGGCGAGAAACTTGAAAAAAAATACATTTATTTGAAGGAGGTTGTTGTTGTTTTCACAGTAATTTAAAATACATATTACTGGGGAAACAATTATATATTAAAGGTGATATAGTGAAAAGTATTTTGAAGCAGTAATTTAAAAAAAATGTCTTTTTATAATAAAGATTGGTTTACACAGCACAAAAAGGGGAATAAATAACACCAATCTGAAAATAAACAACAACAACAAAAACATTGGTATCAGCTATTAGCTAAATTGTCATTTTAAACATCAGTATTAGCCCAGAATTTCACAACTAGTGCATCCCTAGCATCCACATAATTTATTAGTACATTTGAACTTGAGGCCAAGTTTTTTGACTATGGCTTACAGATAGCAAGATGTAGAAAAAATAAAATGTCTGAAATAGTTTGAAAATTTACAAAGGTGATTCTCAAAAAGTCAAGTGCCAGATCTGCCAAAGGAATATCACAAATCGGCAACCAGCTTAGCAAATCACCAAAAAAAAAAAACCAAAACTGTAACTAACAGCTTGGCTGTCTTGCAAAGTGTTACTGTGACCTGCATGCTGACAAAGTGCCAAATTGTCACTTTATTTTAGGTGCATTGACTGAGAACTGGTCTTTTAAAAAATATCCTCTTGTCTATAACTCCCCCCAGAGTCGATTCAAGCACAGCAGTCCGTCCATCCGCCCCCCACCCCCGTAAATCATGGACAATACCCACGTTGGTGTTACCATGGTTGCTAATCCTTTTTAATTATAATATCACTTTAAAGCTTATGTGGGTTCGATTGTTTGATCCGCACCGAGGTACAAACAACAGCTTTAACCTTACCCTATATGAACCGTTAGGTGTGAAAGCACCCATAAACAACACATACACAAGGGCCTCATTTTGGTGCTCAACTCTTCCAAAAATGATGTTCGTAGCATGCAGCAAGAGGCCTCACTCTGCTCCTTCTCCTTCAGCCAGCACCTCAACCTCCTCACTTCTCACTACTAAGGGGAAAAAAGCTGACATGACCCAAGTGTGAGGGAGTGAATGAGCCAGGTAATTAAGGCTGACAAGATGGATCATTTAGGGCTTATAAACCACTCTCTATTGATGCCAGAAAGCTCTCCCACTCCATTTGTGGATTTATCATGAGAATTGCTCCTCTCCCACCTAAAAGCTGTGAAGATGCTCAGAGAAAAAATTGCAACAAATCAGACATCCTCATTATGTGCACTGATTACACCGTATCAAAGGCACAGCTGAGGCTCAGACCACATCAAACCGTCTCTAGGTCGTGATTGTGAAACCTGTTTTTTGCTCAGCATATTGCAAATATATATATATTTTTGGAAATAGTGGTAGCAGGTAACAAGTGTCTTCTTCTTATTGTTATAATTTAATGAGTTAAAAATTAGGTAGGCCATTACACTAAAGGAATTGTTGTGAATCGCTGTTGCTTAAACTCTTTTTGCACCTTAAATGACCTAAAAAGTGTGCTTTAACTTCATGAATTTACATGCAGTTAAATAACCTAGTTATTTTCATCTCTCTGCAGTAACCATGTTTTGTAATGCCATATATACATGAAGACAATTTACTGGTTCACAGAGGCTGTTTTTTCTTTCATGTATACCCTTTAACTGGGATTCTTGGATTTCAATTTTAAAAGAGCATATTATGAACATAGAGACAGTATTGCTGCAGTCTTATTAAAGCTGAAACATATATGTTTAAATATATAAATTTCCATAGCTCAACTGTAGTTTGTTTTTTTTTTGTAAAATTTAGGCACCTTTATGTACAGTAAGAAAAACTATGTTTTCTTTTGATACAGACTTTCTTTTGTCTTCACGATGCTCTGGCAAAAAGGGAAGGAAAGCTCTTCAGGCTGAAGCATATTTTATCATAATACAGTAAAGATAAAATATGCTAGCTTTGGTAAAAAAAAAGACAAAAGAAGAATAGAAATCTCATTACTGACCATCCGCATGTAGTTTTTGTAATTCCTCATGCTTGTTTCCCTGCCTTAACCTGGTTTCCCTGTGAAGTAATTTCATCTGCGCATGCAAATAAAGTGTAGCCAACACTGTCTCTCTTACACACACGCACACACACACACACACACACACACACACACACACACACACACACACACCACACTGCAGGTGAGAGCCCAGTCTGACACATGGCAGTAAGAGGCCCTGTGTCTTCCTCCTTTGGGAACACAGCAGCCTCTTTCCATCTACCTCTTCATGTGTTTTCGCATCACTGATCTTCACACATGGCATCATCTTCAAGGCTGACCTATAATAAAGCTCCTTCCAATATCTTCACTGTTTCAGTCTTTCCAGACATAGTTCAGGCACTCCCACACAAAGGGATGTCAAGCAGAGCACAGTGCACCAATAGGTTAGTGACGGAGGAGACAGTAACAATGAGATACTCCTCTGGAATTTTCCCTGACATAGGATCAGTTTCCTCAACAGTAAAGAAAAGCTGAAGTAAACTATATTACAACAGGATTTTCACCAGTGAAGTTGCCGAGGACTCTTTAAAACCATCAGAAGATTTGGAAAAAAACAACCACATTTTCAAGAATAAATAGTTTGTGGTGTTACCCTGATAATTACTCTTTCTCAGTATGCCTGATGCATTTTAGGTTACAGATTCCAAAATTACAACTAGAGATTTACCAGTTGATCGATGGGCTGGTGACCAGTTCGTTGAACTTTCAGCTTGATTGGCAGTGGCCAGCTGGTTGGTCTCAGATAACAGTGATTCTGTGCTGATCGAATGTACATTCATGTGTTGTTTGATGTTTGAGCGCACAGCAGAACATCGAATAACTGACTATTGTCACAGCCACTGGAACCTGTTCTCATTCCCAGGACATCAAATGCTTTGTCACGCCACCTGGTTTGCAAGTTTTCAGACCCTCTTAGGGACTTCATTTCTGAAAAGTGAATAGTGACAAATTAAGAGACTTTTTCAGACGATTGGATTCCATGCATGCTGCCAATATTCTTCTAAACTCACATGTACAGCATGGTTCTCTGCCCATCCATGCCGACTGAATAGAAAATGTTGGATGTTCACGGACAGCCAAAAACCCACTGCGTAGGATCCCTGCAAAAGGCCGTATCTGATGATGTGATGTCACTTTCGCTGTCCAGACACATCTCACAGATGCGTCAAGCGTAAATCAAGCATTAGGCAGGCAGGACGAGAGGAGATGAGACTCTGCTCACTGCAGGAGTTAATATATTCTGTGTGCACACCTTTACATTCAAACTACATTCAAATAATTTTGTTCAAATAGGAAGTGGTGGATGAAGTACCTGAAAACCACACTTGAGTAAAAATAAAGATTTCTTACCAGAAAAGGACTTTGGTAGAAATGAAAGTAGCCTATTAGAATATTACTTGAGTAAAAAATCTTTAGGTTTCTGATATTTACTGTACTTAAGTATAAAGTAATTTTATGATATGAAATGCACTTAAGTTATGAAAGTAAAAGTAAATGCTGTTAATGAAAGGCCTAGTTCCAGCAGTCAGAATTCTATGAAATGTATTTCTTTGTAACCTACATCTCCTTAAAAATGAAGCCTGCATTACACTAGAAGAAAAATATGTTGTCTTTTAAACTTAAAGGATTTAAAAAACAAAATGTTTTTTTTCTTCCCTCCCATTTCTTTAGTCCTTTATCTGTCCCTTCCTCCCTCTCTCCCTCTCTCCCTTTCTCCCTTTCTCCCTTTCTCCCTTTCTCTCTTTCTCTCTTAATTCCCTATTTCATAGTAAGTAGCAGCTAAGATACTTCGGGGAAATGTAGTGGAGTCAAAGTGAAAGTTGGAAGAAATATAAAACCTCAAGTAAAGTACAAAAATACTTAGTAATACAAAGTAATATTGTTTTGTTACATTACACCACTGTAAACATGTATATAAATACATCATTTTAGGTAGATAATAAAAAGTTGACTCTATGACAGGTCTACACATACAGGGTTGAGTATTTTCTTATCTGATATGTAAATCATTTGTGGGGGTATTTATAGATCTTTTGCACCTGTTCTCTTTTAGGAAAATACAACATGTTAGATACAGCAGGATAGATACCAATCCCTTTTCAGGTGGATTGTATTCATATAAAAAGCTCTCTCCAGTAACATTGAGCAATTGTTTATTTTAATTTTTTATTTTAAATTTGTATGAGAGTAAGGTCCTGCTACTTGGTGCATGTTTGTATGAAATGTAAGATTAATTTAATAGTCCATGTTTTATTATGAACATACATTTGAATTTTCTTTGCAGAAAGGTAACAAAAAAAAATCATGCATGCTGATAATCACAGTGCTTAGAAAGGAAGAAAATTGAAATCGTTTTCTCAGCATCAGATTCAGACCCTTTTATCAATACTACTCTAGGTGATTTTTGTCTGCACAGTGTGAAGAAGAACAACTATTAGCCAAAACAGCAATTATTTCAGATTTTGGGTGCTATAATTTTGCATTTTTTTATAAAAGTGATGGGAAGGAAAATTCACAGTCCTGTCAATGAAAGAACTATCCCAATGTTTATGTAAAGCTTAAATGAGGTTTTAGTCATCCACAGTAGACAGATGGGGAGGATAGTGGGACAGCGTAGACAAAGTGGGAAGGATATCTGAAGGGTACAAATCAAAAACCCTACAGTTTAGTTTTTAGACTTTATAGTATGCTATTTTGAAAAAGTGTCCCCGGAGACAGACACTCTTCATCCACTCCCAGACAACTTCCCCTCGCAGTGTGTATCAGCAGATCAGACTTACAAGGACAAACGGTAACAAAGACTATTTGGGGAACAAACACAGAGCATACAAATAAACAACTCTGTCTCTGTCTCTGTCTCGCTGTGTCTCTCCCTCACATCTCGTATGTGACAGGTAGACACGGAGCTCAAACAAACCTCACCCACCTTTTCTTTGAGTTAAGCAAGAAAAGACAGTGAGGTTATTTCAAGAGGAGTACATTTTCTTCATGATTACAGGCGTACCTATCTTTGCATCCAAATACAGCAAGAAAAATGAAACCAGTATTTCGATCACATTGTTTTTGCTTTTCCAAATATATTCAATTTGGGAGCTTCCCTAGCTCAGATAGTGTTTTCCCTGCACATTCCCCTGCTGCCCTATTTAGCCTGCTGACCTCTTTTCCCATTTGTGTTTGTGCCCCAATAGTTCACTGTACAATTAAAAAATATAAATTCAGACACGCACAATTAATCTGAGTGTGTGCATGTTTAATGCAGTGAAGCCTCTTCCGTGGTGTGGAATTATAACACAGGTCTCTCAAGAGAAAGGAGCAAAACATAACCACTTGATGGAAAGACATACTTTTATGTCTGGTTGTGATTAGCTTCACGCTGTGAGCACTTGCTGCCAAAATACAAAAATACTTCCCAGATTAGAGGACAAGACAAGCCCCAAGCATTCACCTTGATTTGGAAGAAAGAAACGACTAGTTAAGCTCTTTGCAAAGAACCTGTTACATATTTAGTACAATTGGTCAACATCTGCTATAAAATGCCTTTATTTGTGGGTTAGCCTTAGAAACCATGATATCCACATGCAACCATTAAAATTGGTGTTTTATCTGGTATATGTGAAAAAACTGTGCCTAAAGCTTAAATTGCATCATACAGTATATGGTAACTCAATCTGTCTAATTTCACACTTCCTTGGGTTGGCTGTGATCATCAGCAGCCTTAAGGACTCCATAAAAGCCCTCAAATGCTGCATATGCTCTTGACAGCTGTTTCTATAGATGATGATGATTTTGTGTAGTAACTGAAATGAAATTAAATCCTGTATGATGAAGAGAAGAAAGTGAGAGGATGGGTGGTGAGCTTGAAGCAGAAGATGTGAGCGAAGTGGAGTGGTGAGCATTTCCGCTCGTTGCTCACGGTGCTGTTTGCTCCCTCAGCTCTCACGTTCGAGGCCGCTCCAGGCCACTCCGCTAAGTTTTCTTTTGAAAGTACTTTGTAAACTCCATTGTTGAGCTCACAGCAGCCTATTTTTGACAGTAAGTAGTGTTTGTTTGTGCAATAAACAGATGCATTTCTGGGTTGGGCATCCATCATCCTCCAACTTAACGGTTGTAAGCAGTACTGGAGTGAAATTGGAGTGGGATGGATTGGGAGGTTAGGCAAGGCTCCAACTATTTAAAAAAATCAACTTCGCACACTGTCCAAAATCCCTCTGATTGTGCTCCCCGTTTACTAGTGCTTCGCTCCACTCTCCTCTTCCTCTGGTGAAGCTCTTAAAGGAGCTCTGCACGATGTTCAGTGTTAATATAGCACACAACAATTTTCTGCAGTTTGTAAAGATAGAGTGGAGTAATGGCTTCTTGAGCAGAGAATGAAGTCATGCTACGTCCTTGGTTGTTGTAATTTGGGCTTCTCCGTTCTTTATTGTGGTAGATTGTCTTGCTGTGTGTAAATTTTAGTGCATGTGGATTCCTGTGTGCGTATCCCACTGGCTAGCTAATCCCCATCGCTTTCACTGCCCTCACATGGCATTTCCTGCTCTTATCATGACAGTGGTGTCACAGACACATATTACCCACCCCTGGGATCCCACCCCATTGAGCCGTTAGTCCTATCAGAAGTGTTGTCATTGTAAGCACTGTTTGAGGTGTTAAACCCTTTAGCTGCTAGAGGCTGACTCACTGTGCATTCCCATACACATAGTACCATAATATGTAGTATGCCAGAAAAAGATTTAGTATGTCCCAATACATAGTATGTCAGATGCAGTATTTAAAAAAAAACAAAAAAAAAACAAGGATATTCTACTACATCCGGTCAAATTTTGCAGTATGTAAACTAACATGCTTCTCTGGCTTTTCTGATTGACGATCCTCTGCGCAGCAGCCGATACGTCACATCGACTGATCAGCAAACACATGAGGGCTGATTGACAGCTGCTTGATTGACAGCTGATTGACAGCTGATTGATTGACAGCTGACAAACGCTGCAGTGACGGATGACAGCACATTTCAGTGACTGATGAATAGTAGGCCAATACAATTCTATTATATTTGAACTGTTAAGGTGAACATTATAATAATAAAGATTACCAACAAAGAAAAAAAATGAAACAGTGATAAAAAAAATGCACATCTAAGCTAATTTTAGTAATATTAATGTTTGAATCCACAATGTATGCAGTTATAACTAAAGGGTTAAATAGCATACATTGCCAAATAACAAAAGCAGAGCTCTCTGGGTTGATATCCATCTCTGATAAGCTCCACAAATTACATTTTCTCTGATCGCCGTGGTAACAGACATATGAGCAAGAGGGCCAAAGTTAAGGGCACAATGTTATGAAGTAGAAGTGTGTCCCAACTGCGTGCATACTGCATAAAACAGTGCATACTTTGTATGTTGAGAGCCATGTGCAGACAACCTCTGAATCCTAGTTACACTCTGAATATTGCCTTTTGTATAAAAAAGGAGTCAGCTGAGGTGTTTGGGGCATCTGAATAAGATGTTTTGATGCCTCTCAGAGTAAAAGTTACAAATAACTGGGAGGAGAAGTGGGGGCAGACCCAGAATACACTGGAGGGATTTTACCATCTGGCCACTGAACCCCTCGGGATCCCCCAGAAAGAGCTGGAGGACAAAGTTGGAAGAAGGACTTTTTGTGTATGGGCTACCTTTCTTAGCCTTTTGCTACTGCAACTTAGACAAAGATAAGCTGTGGAAAATAAATAGATGGACTATGGTGAATACAAATGTATCACTTAGACATGGTCAAATTGCATTAGGCATCTGCTGCCAAATCGACTACGGGTGATAGAGTGTATTGTTGACTGATCGAAGTTTTTAATAGCAATTGATGAAACATCAAATATTCATTGATAATACTGAAAAGGGCACTGCTGATCTCCAGGAAGGCAGCAAGGTCATGGCAACATCTTTAATAAGGCAAACTGAGAATATATTCAACTGACCCTGTTGGAGAGAAGATGGATTGAATTTGTAAACCACCTAGGACAGCTGTATCCTTTATGTAGCTATTTAACATTTTGTGGGGTGTCTGGTGATGTAGCTGTTGTAAAGCAAACTGATGCTGGGGGACAGAATGTTGTTGGACATCACACAGCAAAGACTCGAGTGTCTTCTGCTGAGTTCTTTAGTTTTTATGCCTCTGCAGGGGTAACAGCCATGGCTGCAGGCATTATGTGTTCGGATCATCCATCCGTCCTGTACCCTGGTGAACACAATATCACAGGTCGACGTCAGGTATTTTCTTCAAGTTTGGCACAACGTCCTCTTAGTTTCAAGGATAAACTGAAAAGATTTTATCTGTCAAAGTTCACTGTCAACTATGTCCCATTCTTGTGAACCTGATATCTCAGGAACACCTGAAGGGAATTTTACCCTTGTCTACCTAGCACAAATATTCACTTAGACTCAACTAATTAGAATTTAGTGGTCAAAGGTTTTTGGCAATAACTTAAGAGTTCACACACCATGAATATAAAGTTTCACACAAATTTCTAATAAGATGAAATTATGATATTTTATATCCAAAAGGTCAAAAGTCAACTTCACTTTGACATCTTAATCTTCAGGCCATGACTCAATGTTATAACTCAGGAACATAAAGTTAAGACATTTGTTCTGATTCTGAATTGGTGACACTTATGTGTCCAACAAAACTGTGCTTCCAGGTTGAAGATGTGTGTGAACTATCCACGTTTGTAACTTCTTTGCAGCAAACACAGCCTGTTTTTCATTGAATGATCACTGGAATCATATATGCTAAAAAAAATACACATAACACATACACATAATACAAGGGTTGCATGATAATGCATTTTTGCCGATATCTGACAATCCTTTATTGGTCCCAATTTGCATTGTTACAGCAGCAAGGTTGTGTACAACATAAGCAGAATATAACAATATATAACAATTAATTTGGCTGAAAACCAATACCGATAACGCAATATATTCACTTTTTTCCCCACCTAATTTTAGAGATCAAGTCTCTTCTGTATTTGACATCATATTATACATTATTATACATACCCTTGTCGTGATGGACCACCAGCAGATGGAGACGTACAATACAGTGCTTTTCAGTGTATGTGATATTCATTCATTTTGCAAAAGAAGAAAAAAAACTCAACTCAGGGTTGATGTTTGTTATGTGTTCCCTTTGTCATTTAAAAAAAAATGTTGTGTTGCATGTGCAGTTCAGTTCTTTGTTGTCCCTTAAGAGGAAAATTGATTAGCAGTAAAGTTAAAAGAAAGACATTAGTAACAACATACAATCACAGCAGCCATGAGGATAAAAGAATAAAAAGAATAAAAAGAACAAGATCTTCCTGTTAAATTCACCGTTCAAGTTAAAACAAGACTCAAATTGAGTGCATTAATTGCACAAGGAACAAAGGAAAATTTAAGCCTGTTGCTTCTAACCCTGGGGAACCTGTATCTCCGCCCAGACGGGAGAAGAGTAAATTCTTCTAGGAGTGGGTGATCAAGGCTGACCAAGATTGACTGCACTTTGCGCAAAACTTGTCTGTCATTAATAGCTGCCAAGGAAAGCTGCTGTATGCCAATCATTTTACTGGCTCTTTGACAATGTTGGACAGACATGAGGTTCCCATATCACAAAAAATGATACAGAAAGTTAAAAGGGACTCAATAAAGGTCTTACAAAATAAAACCATCAGATTATTGTCCACATATAAAAGTATTCAGTCTGTGCACAAAGTGAAGTCTCTGCAGGTTGATGTCATGAGTCAAATTTTTGTTGATCACTGTTCCCAGGTACATGTAGCACTCCACTGTCTCAACAACTGAGCCCTAAATAATAGTTGGGGAGGTCGAGTGGGGAGTTTTCCTGAAGTAGAAATCATCATGTTGGCTGATTCAGATATTTCATTTAAAGCCAATATCAGCCGATACTGATAATGTGCAGATATTACCGAGCATCCCTACTTAATACCTTTCCTAATTTCTTCAAAGTATTCACTACGTCTGTTTTGTTTGGACAGACATGGTTGTAAACTGCAACTTGACTGGTTTGCAGAAGCATGCACCCTTGAGGCAGAGATTCTAGTTACATTGTGCACCAGTTTAGTTGAGTTCATTTGTGTTTTTGTCTACTGTTCAAAAATGCAGTTGGGCAGATAGTGTTTATTATGGGCATTGTTTTTTTGGTGACTGCCTACACCACTCCCAGCTGTTACCTCCTCCCTTCTATTCTTCTGTAGTTAAACATCTAATTTTCTCACAAAATATATCACTGTTAGTATTCGTCGAGACTGACCTCAGCACATATTCACAATGTACATAATATATACCATTTGTGGCATTATATGTTCAGTGTTATTTTCCACAGCACTGACTTGACATTGCTGAAGCGTCCTTCTTTTGATTTTTCTCTGTTGTGTCGAAGCTCTGATCGCCCTTGGCTTCCAGTACCACATTTTTTCTCCAGGTGTGTCATTATATGCCAAGTGACACATTCAAAATCCTCTCTTTTTAACTTGCAAAAGCCACAGAAGCAGTTTTCAGAACTCATTTTCAGGTCTGTGTAAAAAGCGTCACAGTGTAAAATTATTCTAATTACAAACCTGATGAAAAGCCCTCAGTTTGCACCGGGTGTCTGTTAAAACAAACACTTTTCATTCAGATGGAGACCGAGCTTTCATGCAGGTTTACATTTCAGCTTTCTGCAGTGAACTAAATGGCTACCACTCTGTATTTAAGTAATGAGAGGGGTACATTTAAGATAAAATGCATCTAAAACATATAGAACATACTCCAGTATATACAGTATATATACCAATATACATTGTAAAATGAAAAGAAAGCTCATTACTAAACAACAAATGCAAGCACAGATAAATGTCTTGTTTTTTGTCTGAGTTTTCTTTTTCATGACATTTTTAAAAACAGGGCAAATAGGGCTGTGGCAGTACAAATCAACAAATCTGCTGATCTGAGGGCATTGGCCTGTGTGAGGTTGTGTGTGTGTGTGTGTGTGTGTGTGGTTTCTCCCATCAGTTGAAATCCGTCTTTGTGCTGGACAGTGTCAGTGATGAAGGGTGCAGCCATTATTCCCCTTGGGTTGTTAGGCAGAAGTGGCCTAGCTGAGATGACAGGTAGTGGACAGAGCTATAGCTCAGTGCTGACTGGCTGGCCAGTTGACTGATTAAAAAAATGTGCTGAGTTTATGGTTTGGAGGTGAGAAGTCCAGAGCACGACGGGGATCTAGTGCCGTCTCATGCTAACAGCGAGCGAATCTCACTGACCGAGTTTTTAAGACAAACTTACAAGTGAGTCCATTACTGTTTAGTTCTACAGAATATAAAAATCAATGTTTGCTGTTGTTTTTAAGTTTTTGTTTCAGGAACACTTCCCCAATGTAATTTTTCCCACCAATTTCAGGGCAGTAGATTTTTTTTTTATCAATATATGTAAGAATACTACAGAGAGCAGACAATAAAAGAAGGAAATAATTATATCGGCTGATTTTCCTCTAAATAACAGACTTTTACCTGTTGAAAACATCTTTGTACGCTTGTATATGGACAGAGCAGGAGTATAAGCACAATTTTTACGTAATATCAGTCTAATTTGATTTGAATATAACTTATTATTGATTTTTATTATTTTTTATAAGCAGTCAATCATCAATATCAATTGACAACTTGTTGATATTTTCATTTCTATAGCAATTACTATAGAAAATGACAACCAATTACATATTTTGAATGGTTTAAAGTAGTAGTTGTCATCTTTGCTTATCAGGGTACTGGGTGGCCTGACAACCATTTTCTAATTCACAATGAAAATCAAATGATTCACACTATGATAAAAAGCATGAAAACAGAGATAAAGATTTTTTTAAGTGCAAAGGAAGGATCCCCTTGACAATCAGATAGGTGTGGGCTAATCAACTGTTAAATATTAATATTAGTTTGCTGGTTGCTGACTTCCTGTCATTTTGCAAAAGTGGCCCCTGGGAGAAGTTGATTTGGTAGAGAGCAGGGGAAAGGATGGCATAGTTGTTTGAGCATGTGCCCCAAAACAACATGCTTTATGTTCAAGTGAATTATCATGTGTTGTGTTTTAGATTATCAGGTGTTTTAGAGCATTACATTTTTTGTACTTTTTTTTTTTGCCAGTGGGTTTGCTGTGCAGTGTGCTTATGGTGATGTTTTGGTCCCCCTACTTTGCTGCTGAGTGAGTGCTCTTGACTGTCATGCGACTGTTTGGCAGAGGTTCATCGTTAGAGGTGTTAGATCGTTAAATATTTTACATAAATGCTGCTGTCACACTGAATGTCCTGCTGAGCTCCATTAAAGTTTATAACTTAACATTGACGGGAAAAAAAGAACCCTTGAATATTTGTGTTGAACGGCCAAATCAGACTGGACTGACGTGATTCTGAATGGGGTATAGCCTTAGTTTTGGATGAATGAGATGACATGGATAAAGAATTATTATTTTTTGTTTCATTTAAAGGACTTTTTGACCAAAGAAACACACTACATGTGTGATGTGTGTTGGGACGAGCTGATCTCCCTGATTGAACCTACTCTGCAACTTCATAACTAACTTGAGAAAAGAAAGTTCAGCTGTTTTATCCATTTATTTTGAGGTGAGGGGGTCTGTCAGCAGCAAGAAAAGCACACATATCTATCTTAGCAAAGCACCAAATTGGAAAGGACTATGCCAAGTCTGTCTCGGGCAGCGTGCCAGCAGAAAGCAGAGGCACGGCTTTGGGGCTTTAGCAATAAAAATAAAAGATGACAACGATGGAAAACATTGCTTAATATAAACATTGAAATGATATTTTATGCAAGAAAGAATGCCAGAACAGAAAAGACTGGTACTAAAAATAGCGTAACATATATATATATATATATATATATATATATATATATATATATATATATATATATATATATATTATTATTTATTTTTTTTTTTTATTTTTTTTATACTATAAAATGTATCAGCCCTACACTATGGAAGTCTAAATGCCTCGATTTGGGATGCTGTATCATGGAGCAACATTTTTTACATTCTGTGCTCTCAGTGTGGTCTCGATGTTCCTGTTTCCTTCTCTCTCATTTCTGTCTCTTTCCCACACTAACACACACACACATACACACACAGTATTTTGGGAAGACGTCCAGCTGCCGTGGTGAGAGTGACTAATGACCCCTTTCACAGCGCAAACACCACATAATCAGAGATGCTGAGGATCTGTGTCTGCCCGCTGTCCTGTCTGAGTAATTACGCCGGGGACTCAATTAATCTACCACCCAACAATCAACCCAGCTGTACATACTTGTTGCCCGCTGCAGTGTCCCAGTATCTCAATTCAGAGATGAGTATGTCAGTTTTTTTTATTGTAATCCTGTGCTGATTTATTATGCAGAGAAACAAGATTACATTTAAAAAAAAAAGAAAAAGAAAACCTCTTAAATTGGAGATTTATTTGAAATAATTTATAGCAACTCTTGACCCGAAGCCATGACAGCTAAGCAGGCAAACAAATTTCAATAATGCTTACATTTATAGGTGTTTGGCTGAATACCCAAATAAGTTTTAAATAATGCAAACTTTAAATTAGATTCAAACCAGAGACTTAATTGAATACTCAAGGCACGTTTGTTCCAAAACAGGTGGACAAACTTTCTTACAGCAAAGCAGTTAAATAGATTTGGCTCCAGATTGTTATACGACCATTTGTTCGTACTTTAGAAGGAGATTTACGATGGGCACTTTGGCCGTTTTGGCAACACTTGATAGGCTGTAAAATTTTGCAGAGTGAAGGCAAACAAAAGTCTGTTGTGGACATGTAGTATCTTACCTCAGCAATATTCCACCACAGTGAATTTATTTTCCTTACACATTTATGGTAATCTGTTGAAGGACTGCGCCTTAAAAAGTCAAAGATTTGAATCATTAGTTGCAGACCTCTCAGTTAACAGAGATTCTTCATTTTGAACAGTCGTATAATGTTTTTGTCAGTGTGCAGTGTACTTGTGGTGACAGACAAATTTAGCTGCAGTGAGAGGTCTTTGTTTTCGTGTAGCTCTCTGGTAGAGGCAGTTACAGACTAAGGGTGAGTGAGACAGAGACAGCTGCCCAGAGGGAGAGAGATTTTTTTCTGGTCAGGCTCCAAGATAATGTTATCTTCTGTCTTCTGCTTAGAATTGGTACATTTACAGCTCACAGCAACTTAATTTGATACAGTCTCTGGCCTATGTTTAATATGTAGTGTCAGCGAAAAATGTTACTCATTTCCTATCTGTCAGCGTAGTTAGCAGGCATTAGCTTCTCTGGTTGACTTGGCTTGTTTACTGGGCTATATGTCATAAATGTCACTGCTGAACCTCATTCAGACAATCAAACTCTATGAAAAAAATAAAATAGTTGAGTATTTGTATTGACCAGTGAAATCCAATATGACTGACATAATTCTCAGTTGTGTAGAGCCCCAATTTGCTTTGTCTTTATTATTCAAATAGAGCAAATCATTATTCATAGTTCTTCTCCTACTTGATTTCATTTTTTCAATTTGATATCTCAGAGAGGAGTTTAAATGCACAAGATAGCTTTATACAAGTACTTCAACAAATCAGTTTTATTTGACAGGACTAAAAGGTATTTAAATGTGTATCAAGCCGATGACAGGGCCAGTAAACAGGGCCAGCTGCCTTCTACAAAATGACAATGACAGCAACCCTTTTTGTTTTTCTGTTTTATGAAATGCATGTGTGACCCTTTGTATCATTTTGCGTTTCTTCTGTAAATTAGGGGGTTTTCAGTGGTCCATGTATGCAGCTCAAGCGAAGCTCTTCATGAACTCTTTTTTCCTCAGCAACAGTTTCGCAGGGTTAATAAATAATTTGTTGATTGAGTCAGAGCTGATCGGATCAGTGGATGAGAGAAGTGGCTGTTTGGGAGTGAAAGCAAACTTTTATACCCAGCAAAATGTGACGTTCTACTGCCTCGTCTGTGTACAGATTATGGTTTGTGCTCTGGCAGTGTGCTGCAATGCATAACCAAATGGTTAATTTATATTTCAACAGCGCTATACATGTGTGACACAGTATATACGAGTGAGGTGTAGTCGAAATAAGTGTAAATACTGAAGATAAAGTATCAAATTACACAGTAAACAGCCACTCATTAAATATTCATAGTCTGGAGTACAAAATTGAAATTATTAGCTGGTGCATATTATGAACACTTTTGTTCAGTAAAAATTTCATTTGATAATGAGCTACCATTAGCTGGATTCTCATTTGATCCAGATTCTCTCCCACTTTCTCTCTGCAGAAAGTAATGTGAGCACATTGTCATTTGATGCTGTTATTTGTGGTGGTATTGTGCGTATGTGAAAAGGCTTGTCGCAGTGCTGTCACAGTGCATAGTTGCTTTGTAATCTTAGAAATGTGGCACACCAGCACACTTAAATAAATTTCAATTAGCGCAATTATCGCCTCCCTTTAATTTGTATTTTTGAGTAAGGGTATCATTCATTTTATAAATAATCCATTAAACTACTTGTGTCATAGAGAAAAGGCACTCCTCACACACTGTGGGACAATTTGGAGTAAAATTCAGGATCAGGGTTTAAAAAGTTACACAGCAAAAGCCCGTCTTTGAAGAATCATGCATCTTTTTTTAGTCTATCAGATGGAATAGAGCTCCATTTACACCTGGCTTTTCCTGCGACAGGTATTTATCTAAATTGTCCGCAGATGTGGTTGATCTACATGACTATATTGGGTATAAAGATTTTTTTTCAGCAGCCAAATGGTGATTCAACCACCCTTTCCCCCTGCTTTCCAATATGCAGATTGCCTTGGCCTGGTCAGCAGTGGCTGCCTACGAGTCTCATCCAGAACAGGAAATTATGGTACCACACCCGCCCAGGGAAAGTGATTAAAAGGGCATATGAATTGAGAATATACCAGCTAATTTAGCCAGCACTGATTTAAAAATTATACAAAAGATCAATACCCAGACAATATATTTTTAAGGTGGTAAAATGTCTCTACTTCAAACAGTACCACAAAATGTGTTTCACGATGTAGTTTCAGTAGTTTCCACTTTTCGAGAAATATTTGCATCTATTTTTCTTTAAACCATGTCAAGACAGAACATTTATGCCCTACCAGATGAACTGGACACTGCATCATGCTATTCTGTGTGAAATCAATTTGGAAGTGCAAACAATAATCAAATGTTTCCAGTGGGCATGTGCTGCAGGAGGACTTGGGCTGTGTGTCTTCTTTGATTTGTTGTCAATCAAACTGCAGGGTGATGACATAGAGGTCAGCACTGAAATAGAAGTTACACATGCTGTAGAACCTTTAACGTAGATGGTCAAGCTAGTGTTAGTATCGCATTCCTAATAAATAAAGTGTCTGGAGAGTTGCTTTAGGACCAGAGTTTGCACACACAAATGTCTAGTCAACAAGATATCTGATGCAAATGTCCAAGACAGCCCAGGGCGCAGTAAAATATTACCGGTGCTCGTTCTCCAGTAAATGAGGTCCCCTTGTGACATCTTGTCAGTCTCCTCAGCAAATTTATCAATCAAGTAGCAGTAGGTACCGCTGTATGTTGCTCTGGCTTCCCTTCCTGCTTGAACTTTTTTTTCGTAATCTGTTTTAACTTTTTGTAATGGAAACGTGTTTATTTATGCCACCAAAACTTTTCTCCATTTCAGAGTTAGTTAAAAAGTGCCCTGAAGTGTCTGATAATCAGAATCAGAATACCCTTGATTGGCAAAGCACGTGTCCACATACAGGAAGTTTAACACAGATTTTTGGCATCTCTCCAAATGTACATAAATAGATGTAACTGCAAGGGACAAGGGAAACAAAGCTGGAAAAATAAAGGTAAAAAATAGATAGGTTCATTATACACAAATATATGTGAAAAGATAGGTATTTGTATTATATAAATGTATGTAAAAAGAAGATATATATATATATATATATATATATATTTAATGTAATTATGACAAGTATGTATGTGCCTGTCCACACGTGTACATCCAGGCATTGTAGCCAACCGATAGAATTGAGGATTAGAAAAACTGTAACATCTGAAGCTATGATCCTTAAATTATTTCATAAGAAAAGATATTAAATATCTTTGCTATTAGGGGATTGATTTCTCCACTGAAGTAAGAATTCGTTTTGAGAATTCAACAGTTTAATCATTCCTAGGTCACTACAATTAACCTTGCTAGTTTTGCCGCTCTCAACATTTACAACAGTTGTTTAAAAAAAAAAAAAAAACACACACACGCACTGGTGAAGTCTCGTTTGAATTGCAATATAATCAAATGTGTGGGAAAAATTCAGATGGCCCCACGGACCTCCAGTAGTTAATGCATTATTAGACTCATTGAGACAAAAGGGTAACAAAGCTTATTTTTGGGACATGTTTGGTTGTTTGAGCCTTTGTTTTGGGGAGCAGATTGTGAATTGTTTAGAGGTGCAGACTGGATGGTGTCAGGTGAGGGGGTGAGCAGTGGAGGCATTGACTTGGAGCTCTTGGTGCTGGCTTTGCACCTCACCAGCAGGTGAATAGAGGTTGTTGGAAGTCTCTGTCAACTACTGTGCGGTGTTGTTACTGCACACTGAGGGAAGGCCTCACCAGGACCAGGAGGTGCAGCTTCCTGACAACACCCTGGGCGAGCTCAGTGTCTTCATTCTTTTACATGTTAGTATGCAGGATGACTGCTGTGTTGAGTGCAGGGGAATATCATCCCCCACAAAGACATGTAGAAGTGGTTCAAGGTCTGCAGCAGTAGGGAGGGGGCTGTCTTCTGGGAGATGCTGTTTGCCTGTCTGACGAGCCCTTCCAGATGGTGAAGCTGTGAGTGTAACTCAATCACTGTTCCTCCCAGAAGCACCAAGCCATAAGAGGTATCTGGCATCCTCTGCAACCATGCGGGTCAATGAATACCACTCCGTAGCTGGAGGCACAGATAGCAGTTGCACAGTACAGTGTTTTGTTAGGGGTGTCCCAGTCATTTCACAGTGTCAGCAGATGCTGACTCTCAATTGAAAATATCAACGCTAATGCACATGATAAAAGAGAGAGCAAATGTGCTTATTAATTTGATCAAAGCTGAAGCATTTGTAACACTGTTTTTATATTACTTAACTGATACAGACGTAGGTCTGGTCCTTGTAAAGAGTGCTTATCGCTAAGTTGGATTTTTACTTGACTTCAGGGGTTAACAGGACAAGGCTTTGATTTATTGTACAGCGTTGGATTTCCCCCATTGGTAACACTCCTGCAACACTCGTGCTTGACTGGGCTGTATCGTGCTCTAATTATATTCCTGACAGTAACTGTGTTAAGGTTATTTCATTCACTGTGATAGAGAGCAGGGATGGAAATGGCTTAGCTAAAGTGTGTTACTGAAAAAGAGAAAATACCTGTGTATTTTTTAAACTTGCTTCATCTCTTCGCACCTGACAATCTCTACTGGCATCAGTAAACTTGCAGAAGATAATACTAGCAGCCTATAGAGGCCAATCACATGTCTGTTTGTATATGGTCTCTCTGTAACTGGGGGATCTCCAACATGTGGTTACGTTTTTTTGAGAAGTTACAGGGTAGCTACTGCATATCTTTTGGATTCGCACCTCATTCACCAGAATAAAATATTGACATTGTACACTTCTCCAAGCCGAGGAGCCAAGCTGCTCCTTGAAAGTTGAGGACTTGAAACATGATTGGAAGACCCTCAGTCGACTGAGACTGCTTGAAATCGAGTTGTTGTTTTTTTCTGTGCACTGTACTTATCGGGATGTTTGAGTGCTCTTGACTGTCATGCTACCCTTTGCAGCTGCAGACATGCAGGTAACGGCACAGAGGGAGACAGAGGCCGCAACATAAGGTGAAGTGGTGAATTTACAGCTCACAGCAAGTTAATATGAAACAGTTTCTGTTTTTTTTGTTGATATCTAGTGTGCATTTGAGATCTGTTGTTTGTGCTGTTTGCTTGTTTACTTAATGACGTGAATGCCGCTGTCACACTGAACGTTCTGTTGAGCCCGTTCAGAGTATAATAATAATTTGTATAGATCTAACTTTAAAGTCTATGTCACTGCTGTTGGTACGTCATATTCTATTAATGCATGAGTTTAGATGAAGCTTTACATGCTGTTCTCTTCAAGTCATTGTATTACGCACGTGACGCTCATTTTGTCTTTGCTGCTGTAATTAGTTATATAGTTATAAAAAAGTTATATAGAATGTGATTTACAGGAAACAGGTTTGGTTATAAGGAAAAAAGAAACGTATTGAAGTGAGACTCAGCATCTTCTGTTCAATATGAAATGACTGAGAAAATGCTTTATCAGGGCATTTACATTTCCTTCAAAATGTATTTTTCATTGAAAATCAGATGTACATTTGTCATTTGCAGAACACAATTGCTCTAAACCTTTAGACAAAGTTTAAACTCATATTTCATCTTGTTACTGCAGAATATAATTTAAAACCACTTTAAACTTGCAAACCTTCAACACCAAAGATCAGGGCAATGACAAGGCAGTTTCTCTTAATGCTCCAAAACACAAAATTAACAGCTCATGTTCTTTTGTGTGTGTGTGTGTGTGTGTGTGTGTGTGTGTGTGTGTGTGTGTGTGTGTGTGTGTGTGTGTGTGTGTGTGTGTGTGTGTGTGTGTGTGTGTGCGCGCGCGCGCGCATGTGTGTTGCTGCTTACTTTAGACAGGACTGTACTCGGCACTGACTTTTACTTCCTATGATTAGTACATTTAGGGGAATTTTTAATTCCCTCTCTGTATTTGTGATTTCTGTATTCAATCAAGACAGGAAATCATGAGTCAGACGAGCACTAAACTAATCAGTTGAGTGAATAGGGAGGGGTATTTGAAGAAATAAAAAAGAATCAATGTTGTCCTAGAAAATGAGATTCTTCTGAAAGCTTTGGAGAGTTGGGCTTAACCCAAATCATGAATCACTGGTTAATTAAGCTCTCAGTGAATGAATTTATTTGCACAAAAATAAATCATTTCCTCTATTGAGATGAAGATGGCCAGATGAAAAAGCAATCTCTTGTATTTCAGTGCAGTTTGAATTTGCATGCCAGGGCCTAAATTGGTATTCATTTCATATCTATGTGAGAAACCAAAACAGACTGAGGTTCTGCACTTTTGTCACTGTCTAATTAGTGAGTCATTTTTCATTCCTCTGAAACTTGCACCTTAAAGTGACATCATATAGGCCCGAATGGAGGTGTATAATTTGCAAATAAGTAGAATGTATTCTCAGAATGCAAAACATTCATTTATTTTTAATAAAAAATAAAAGTTGTGACAAGCTTCAAACTTCATGTAAAGATGAATAAGGAGGAGGATATATCATCCTATTTATAAAATTACAATGTGTTTTAAATACTCTGCTTTCTATTCCCTCCAATCACATGATGTAAGAACTACATATCAACAAGTAACGTAGAATGAAAAAGAGCCCACACACTTAACTCTCCATCATGACACACTGACATTGTCATATAGCGAGTGGGATGTTCTTGTTTTGTTTGATGAAAGTGAGGGTGTTTTGGTGGTAATGATTAGGTATACAGAGACATTTAATATTTTTAGTCATACATTAAAAGAAAATTCTGTATCACAATATTGAGATATAATATCATAGATGTAATCAGTAATTCTGTTTACTGCTTTTGAAGAGTTAATTTACAAAAACGGATGGAAGCCATACTTAAAACAAATAAACCAACACCAAATTGATTGATATTCCCTTTAGTGTGCAAAAAAAACACATCACATATGAAGGAAAAAGTGATATCTTATCAAAACAACTCAAAACCAGTTTGATTGATATTCCCTAAATTGCACTGAAAAAAACAAACAAACAAACCACAATTTAATAAAATAAATAAAAACATATATATATCTGTTTTTGTAAAATTCACCCCCTTTTTACTATTTGAAATTCTAACCAGTGAAGAAACATGCTAATATAAAATCTGGAGTGATTTGTGCTGGGTTTCCCGGTTGCGAGGTTCTGTGGATGTGTGGTGAAGCTGCTGGAGCAGGAATATTGACAGGGGCGTGTCTAGGGAGTGGCCTGGTGGCATGGGCCACCCCTGAAATCTGATTAACCACCCCAGGTGCCACCCTTTTATAACTGGCTATCTACCTAGTTAGTTTTAACTGTTTGACCAGTAAACTGAATAAGCGTTTATAGGTGCAATTTAATCTTTAACCTGAGGCAGTAATGTGTCAGAGTAGTATCTAGCCAGACTTATTTTACAAATAAATTGATGCAACTGTTGAAAAGTTTGTTCACACAGGATTATTTATTTTAATCTTGTTGGCACTTTGTACTTGCTATTGTACTTTTTTCTTCCAAAGAAGTGTGGAAGCTTTATTTTACATTTGTGTGGTGTCACTCTGTTTGTTGTGATTGGTAGGTCTTTTTATCTTTTAAAGTAAACTCTAAACAGAAATGTAAAGCACTGCAATGTTAGTAATTAAAGTAGTTGGACCCAAAGTACAAAAAATAAAATTCCATGAACATTTAATGTAAGCCCTTTGCACACTGGACAAGTATTAACTGGAGATGTAATGTGATATAAGAAATTAACCTCAATATCTGTAATGTGCAGCGCATTCGCAAAGTCTTGATTTTTCCCGACTTTACTGAAATTCCCCATACATGATGTTATTCATTAATAAACATAATACTTGATGAGCCTGTTGAGAGAAAGGAAAAATATATATAAACAATTGTAATGTTTTACAAAAAAATGTACAAACATTTTACAAAGAATTTACAAAAATTCTATCAAATTCACAGAAATTTTTACAAAAATTTCGTAAATTTTTTTTTGCAAAAATCAGCAGAAATTTCTTATCCCCCCTCCTCCATTTTTAAATATAAAGCGCGCATTTTGACATCATACAGTGGAAAAAAAGGTTAATAATGGCCTGTATTAAAATGCTGCTACTCATATTTTCTTCAGTTTTTTGCCTTTTTGGCAATCAAAAGCCTGAAACAACAATGAATTGATCCTACCAACAACTATTTTCTATTTTCTATTCCTGGTATAGCTTGCTCCTCTGTGCCATTGAGCCAACACTGGTTGATATGTTCCTTTATTACAATGGAAAGAGACATTGCTGCTTTTGAGTTTTGACAGCAGCAAGACAGTGCATGTAGAGTAACCCAAAACCACAATCAGTCCACAGCGGAAAATATTTTACATCAAACATACTGTTTGCTCCTGTTGGAGCTTATTCAGTCCACTTTCTTTCATTTACATACCAGATGAAAAACATTACCTTTGTTTTTGTACAAATGAAGTCTAACTACCTGTGAGGTCATACTGACATTATTCACTGCAGAGGGCATGACGCAAATGGTTAGAGCACCACTGTAGAAATAAATTAATATAGCTGAAATCGTGTGCAACAAAACCAAGCAGCTATTAAACTTAATGTGCTGTAAGACTAAACGAGCACCGTGGTCAGCGCTTCGCAGCTACATTCTTATTAGACCACTCAGGGATTTTTCCATAAAAGTGCAACAATAGTCTTCTGCTCATCAGGTGGTCAGATTCATGAAGCTACCTTTTCTAATCAGCCTCAGCCCACTGTGGCTTCTCCAAAGACACTGAAGGCAATTAGTTTAAAAAGCATTACTTGACATTTAACTCTGCACTCCCTCCACCCTTTTCCATGAGCCAGTGAATTGCTGACATTTGAAGCAGACTCAGGTGGCTGAAGACTGTAATTTTACTCAAACTGAGCTTGCATCAAGGGCCCAAACCTAGGCGCTAACTCATGCTACACTGGCTACAGAGCCATGATGTGAGGGGTCAGAGGTCAGATTGGCTCCACACAGAGTCCAAACACAATTACTGAGCTGAACCACGGAAGTAAAAGTCCAACCATCAAAATAAATGAGACAAAGCACTTACACTAGGAGGGAGCAAGGCCTACATGTATGGCTCTCTTCCGCAGAGCGGGGGCGGGTGGTCATGTCATGCTGTGTGGTTATAATATGCATTTCAGCTGCGTCCTCCCAGCAGGAGATAACTGTGCTGACCTGTAAGATTATAGTCCGGCCTGGGAGATGAGTCATATTGTGGTGGTCTCTACCTTCGTCGTCACTGAAAAATGTTTCAATCAGCATACAGTATCTTATACAGGAGAGACTCTGTATGGTTAAGGTCAACTAAACACATGTTAAACCCACATTTAACCCAAATACTGGCATGTCCCAAATATATAGTACACAAGTTAAATTTTGTGTAACTGTTAGAGGCGTTTCAATACCCGTTTTTTCTGTCCCAATGTTTTATTTCCTTAACTTGCTTCACAGTTCAAATCTGCCCACAACCCTGTATGGTTGTGAAATTATTGCTTTCATTGTTGTAAACCTTTTATGATGGGACATGGATAAATATACATACAGAGAATGAACACCATAAAACTGTCTTTTAATATTAAGTTTGACATTTAGTAATGGTTAATGTTGGCCCTTATTTCTTCAAACCAAAAATCAGCTCTTCTTCGCTGCTCTAGAACAGTAGTTGCCAGTGGCTGCACAGTGCATCTTGCTGTGTATGCTATTGTTTTAGAGCGTCGCAGCTATTGATTTCCAGGAAAGCTGTCGTTTTATCAGGGTGTAATGTTACTTTACAGTTTATTAAATTTCAATGTATCTCATCGTTGTATAAACTTTTGAACTCGCAGATACATGATCCAAGATTTTAGGCGATATCAGATGCAGTGATTATATGTATGTATGTATAATTAGTACATACACAAATAGCAACAATCAACACAACATTGAAATTCCAAATACTCCAAACCCTTGTTCCAGTTTTCAGTACAGTATACACAGCTCTCCTTGTGAGTGTGTGTGTGTGTGTGTGTGTGTGTGTGTGGGCACACATATTCTTAGTAGTTTGCACTGGGTTGCAGAATGACTGGTGGTATCAAAGTGAATATCATAGCAGTTTATGAATTATACATAATTATGCATCAAATTTGATTTTTATTCCCTATCATAGCTAAAGATAGTTACATAATGCATTTTACTGTAAATACCTTCACATAGAATAAAGGTTGACTGATTTTCCATAGCGATGGAACAAATTGAATTACCTTTACTGATTAATAAAAGTGATCAACATCCTAAAAGCTATACATGGGAAATACCCAAAAACACAAACAGTTCATCAGATGGTTTCATCTTTCCTTTTTCTCTAAGAATCCACAAGTGACAGCTCCTCCTGGGCTGATATATAACATTTTTCTATCGTATTGTTTTCACTGAAAAATTCATTAAGATTAAAAGAAAACATTACCTTATAACTGCCGAAGCACAGAAGCAGTAACAAGAGCCCTGCTTCGGTGTCTTCAAACAGACTTTGTTTTAGTTCTGATCATTAGGAAGCCTGTGATTAAAAGAGGTCAAGAGTGAAACCGTGACCCTCCCCTGTGAAGTTTCCACTCCCAAACTTCGGTGAAGATGAAATAGCACCAACTCTTATACGGCTAATTATAACATAGAGACATCATCTACTAGTTCCAAAAACTCAGAGGTGAAAGTTTTATTTCTCATTGTTATCCGAAAGTTATGACTAACTACTTTCCAATGAATGTATGTTTTTATATATTATTTATGAATAAAAATACACGTGGTTGACAGGTCTTGTTTGACCTTGGAAACAGTAGTCAGTGTTTGCTCAGTTGTCAAGGGGTAATTCCCACTTCCTTTATTTGGTTGCTCCTTGCTCCTCACCTGACTTGGAAATTGTTGTTTCTCCATCATGAACATCCCTGTTGCATCATGTAGAAACTATAGTTTGATGTGAGATATATTTACATACGACTGTTTGAACTGTCTGAATTGTAATTTGATTTCATTTTATTTTATTTGTTTAAACTTAGCTGTGTTTTTACTTTTACTGGTTTTATTTTTTTTTTTTTAGTTACTTTTTTTCATTATAATTAATTTATATTGACCTTGTCTAATGGTCTATTTTTTAAATTCAATTTAAAAAAAAAAAAAAAAAAAAATAAAATCAGTTCTTTATGATAGGTCTTTCTATTTCTTAATGGTTCATTCTTCATCATAATTAGTATTTTATGATTTTTTAATTGTTGTTTTTATGGATTTGATTTGCTTCTATGGCCAGTTGATGGCTTTGTAGTGTGTGCCTCCAACTTGGACATCGTCCTTTGTGGTGCGTGCGCACACACACATACACACACACACACACACACACACACACACACACACACACACACACACACACACACACACACACACACACATATAAACACACAATGGGATAATAAATAATTTCTCGATATTGCAAGACATTCCAATAACAAGATACACAGTAAATAAATACAGCATGCAGATTTTTGGATAAATGTGCAGACATTTGTCAAACACAGTTTTAAGGAGACAGCACCATTGTAATCTATGTATTCAAATGTAGCTCTTTAATTGTATAACATTCACTGCAAAACTGCAAAAGCACATTTTATCTCTGCAGTAAGCGACATCTCTTAATGTAGGTGCTTACTTTTTCTCAAATATTACATTTACAAAATGAACAAAAACTTTAAAAAATTAAACAAAAACTCTATCCAAGGCTTATCCCTCCCTGACCTTAACTGCTTTATTTTTATTTTATTTTTTTATACAGACTCAAAGAACCATAATCCTAATATATGTCCAAAGTCCACCTTTGAAGATTCAGTTTCCAAGCTCAAACTTTATTCCTCAAATTTAATTAAAATGTCTGCTTGGTGGATGGTGTCTCAGTGTTTACTTAATTAACCCATTTATAACATTCTTTATTGTACCTTATTTGAAAAATAATCTTATTCGTGCTGTAATTAAATTAGTCATCTTTTCCATCCTTTGCTCCAGTCATTTGTGGGACTGTGATACTTCAGATTTACTGGCAGGCTGTGCAGTAGTGAAAGTGTCTTCACAACAACAATCGCTCATTTTCAGGCTCATAGTCTACTTGTCTTGAAGGTTTCTACCAGAACATCCCTACATGCTTTAATATAAAAATGAATAAATAAATAATTTAATTAATTAAATAAATATTAATTGTCCTCATACCGTCTGTACTGGAACACCTGTATTCCCTTTCTGAAATGCTAAGTTTTTGCACCTGTCTCTTTAAGGTACCTCACAAAAAAGCCATGTTTTGGTGAAAGTTTGGGGTTTGTTGGACTCATCCTTTTTGCCTTCCCTATGACGATTGCCCAGCTCTTCTTGCGTTGTTACAGTCAGCATTTCAAACTGATGATTGTGTATCATACCTCTGCGAAAGCTGCTGTCCAGCCATGTTATTAACTGATGCAACTGTGAAAGGTGCCTTTTTGCGTTGGTGTCTGACACCGAAATCACTGACTCAGCGGCTTTATTTAATGAGTCGGTAAGGAGAACAGGCTGGAAGTTTTTGCCCACAGGGATTACTTTCACATAGACCTTATTATTTGAAACTTTGGCCACATTTACATTGATGGGAACACAACAGCCGGGTGGACGCACTAATTTCAGCTCCATAACCATCGAGATGCAATGATATGCAGTTACTGATAACCATCCGTCTCCTACTAAGCAGCACTAAAACATCAATTCAAAGGAATCTGCACCGAGTTTGAAAGAGAGACTGTCTAATTAAGAGATGTAGAAAGAGAAGTGACCACTGTGAAGTTTTCACAGACCTCTGTCCATCCTGCTTTCTACAGTTAACTTGTTCTCCCGCCTGTCCGTGACATCGCACAAACACACTAACAAAGCAATCTACACACACAATCTGACAGAAAGGCAGACTCGTCTGCTGCAGGACTGTGTTCACAGGTCTCCTGCTGGCAATGGAAATGCACTCTATAGCATGCTTTTAGCAGGTTTACCCGTGTTTGAAAAACCTGTGTGCATGTGCTTATTTTGGTGGGAAAGGGGTATTAGTTTAAAATTTTAACATGCTGACAGTTACTTATTAGCACAAAGCACGAAATGGAGCTAGGCTGATCGGTGTCATCAGTTTTCCATGTATTTTGTCATACACCAAAGTATTTGACAAATAGACATGATAAATGTAAATCTGTCTAACAATTGTTGAGACATTTCAGTCAGGAACCAATTTATAGGCCGACTGACATTTCTATCCAAAATGTAATCTGGCTGGCGTTGCATTTCCAAAATAGATGTATTTACTAGTGCATAGGATTAGTTTAGTTTTGTGTGAATGCATTTTTTAGGAGGGAGGATTGCTCTCTCTCTCTGTTTTCATAGTATCACTCAGCATGTTTTCAAACATCCCGGCTCTCGTGTTTTTGCAGAGTGAAGGCCAATTACAGCCTCTCCTCTGTGATGTGTGTTTCTTTGATTTTACAGGGAGCATCTGATTGTCTGACCTGCAAAGTATGCTGTGAGCCAGAAGATAGCAGTGCATTGTGTCCTATAATTAGTGGTTCTTTTGCATGTTAAAGTGAATAGAGATCCCAGTTGGCCAGGAGACGGCCAATTAACTTTCTCCTCTGCTTTCTTTTAAGGCATACTCAGCTTCTAAGGGAATAATTTACCCCCTCTTTCTGCGGATATAAAGACTGTCAAGTGTGTGTAACACTATGATTTACCCCAGCTGCATTTCATTCATTTTTCTGCACTGTCATGTCAAATCACAGGCAAGAAAAAAAGCTTTGTATTCTGTTTGAGGAGGGGGTTATCAAAGTTTCTATAGAGATTACAGATTTTGTTGAAAACTGTTTTTATCTGCTGTTCTCTTGAATATGCAGCATAACAGAATATCAACCAATCAATCAATTAAGAGCTAATTTTTCTAAAGGCTGTTACATTGAGGTCATATGTTCTCATGGTGTGTGTGGAATATGTGTATAAGAACAAAGAATAGCAGTAAAAGAGTGTAAAAAAGAGAAGTGATTAACAAACCATGGCCTCAAACATCCAATTAGAGCAATGCAATCAATGTCATTAAGCAGCAAAATACTCAGTGCCAGTGCTATTTGAAGGAATGTTGAACTAACTGCTTCCAAGAATCCACCAGGCAGCAGTAAAAAGGGCATTGGACACAAATGATCTTGTGTCCAATCAGCATTAAATGTGTCACCTTAATTTAAAATGTAAGTGTGTTAAAGTATCTGTCAGTGTGACGCATCATTTGCCAAAATCTGATTAGTGACATCTCAGTTTTCGGACATGACTCACGCGAAAATTAGCTAAAATCGTGTCCTCCACTGTATTACTGATATATTACTCCCCCTGCTCGATCGTGGCAAATTCTGTGTGATCACTGCCGATTTTTATAAAACCAAACTGGAAAACTGTGAAACACAATGTCTTGTTCATATTGATAAGCAGTGATATTTATATCAATTTGTCAAACTTATGAATGAATGTTCTGAGGCAAATGTTGATTTTTTTTCCCTATTTGTTTTTAATTTTGAGCGGGAAATAAGTACAATTAAGCACAATTACAATTAAGATTTGTAAAGTGTTAGATTAGTGGAGTTGAGATTAGACTATTAGAAATAATGGCCATCACATTCATAAGTGGTACGTCATTCAAGTCATTTTTCACCAATGATCATAGCTAGGGCTGGACGATATATTGATATTGTACTGGTATTGTGATATGAGACAAGATATTCTCTAAGATTTTGGATACTGGAAGCGTTGTCTTTTCTTGGTTTTAAAGGCTGCATTAAAGTAAAGTGATGTAATTTTCTGAACTTTTCTGAACCAGACTGTTCTAGCTGTTCTCTTATTCACCTTAACCTACTTAGTCATCATATCCGCATTACTGACGATAATTTATCAAAAAAGTGTTCATGTTTTGTGAAAGCACCAGTATTCAACCCCGCAATGTTGATATTAAGGTTTCCATTAAGGTTTCCATTTTGCTCAGCCGTAGCCAGAACTGCAAAGTGCTGGTAAGGCCTGTCTGGCAATACATTTAGATCTGACTGAGTCATACTGTTGACAGCTCTGCATTTTTTCCCCTTCTTTGTGTGTCTTTTTAAAGGCTTATACCCAAAAACAAGTTTTGCTTTCTCATGAAGAAAATTATCTAAAAATAACATAAATAACTGCAGCACTTAGTCGATCACAAGAAAAATGATCGCCAACTATGTTGATATTGATTTTCTTTTTTTCAGCTCTTTGTCATTTATAAAATTGGATGAAATGATTTTGTGTTCTCGACTGTTGGTTGGTCAAAAGAAGCAAAGTAAAGACGCAACTTTGGGCATTTGGTAATGCTGAGCATTTATTAATTTTATTTGAAAAACTTTTTATAGACTAAAGGATTTATCTTGAAAATAATTGGCAGATTAATTGAAAATGACACTAATTGTTATTTACAGCCACATTAGATGTAGCTGACTAAACACCACAACGGCATAAATTTAATGGTCAACAACAGATATTTTTTTTTGAACTACGCATATTTTAATATTAGGGGTGGGGGAAAGATGGAAAGGAGATAGTATCATGATATTTTGTGGGCACATTTGTATTGATACACAAATATAATTTAATGTATACATTTTCAATATTGCAATTACAAATTAAATGTTGGTAGCCTACTAGGAAAATAATGCACATTCTTTTTCAGTCCGCTAAATACATATTGGTGCAATAACAAAGGGCTGAAGTGACATGAACAGTCTAAAAAACTGCCTCATTAGAGAAAACAGATGTTGACAAAGTTTTTCTTTGAGGACATGATGTGCAGTTGAAAAAGTTGATGAAATGCAATATATTGCATTATATGCATAACAATACTCAGCTAATTGCAAAATGTTTAAAACAGAAATACTATTATATTGTGAGATATGTATTATGATAATATTGTATTGTGGGGCCTCTGTTAACTCTCTGTGGTAGAGTTATGTTTACATTATACATGTTGAAAGCGATCCAATAATCATATATACATTAAAATTCTGATGATAATACTGAAATACTGATTAGAAATGCAGGTAAACAATGAGTCACTGCAACTGTTCATGTACCTGCAGATGCTTGAGTATAATCAGCCTTGTTCACAAAGTACATTCAAAATGCCCTTTTGACAAGTCTGTCTGATGCTAGAGAGGGACAAAAAATGCTTAACAAATTTAGACAGGCAATAGATCCAGACAAGCACATTTTTTTTTTTTTTCTTTTTTATTATAGTCTATACAGTAGTATAGACGATAATAAAGTAGTATGTTTATATTTTTTATTTACAGCAGGGAGAGGGAATGCACATGTGACTCACTTTCATTGAAAAAAAAATCCTGAGCCCAATTTCCATTTTTAGAGCTTTTTTTGTGTTTTGTGGCAAAAATGTTTTATGGTTTTGGTAACGTGCTGCATTTTTCACTTCAGATGGATAGGTGAGATGTTTTCATAGGGACAAAGCCCACATGCAGTGCTTTTTTTCTCACTTCACTGAAGTGCTTCATCCCTACATTTCCCAACCACCTGCCAGCAATTTTCATCCACAAAGGGGAAGCCTGGTGGACGCAAGGCCTGGTGTTATCTGCAACTCATGTTTTATCTGTTTCAGAGATATAGTATCTGTCAGTGATGGTTTTATCTTGTGTGCTGCTATTGGAGCTTTTAAATGAAAAGCGGTGTCTGTTTTGTTAATATGTCAAATGGATGGTTCAGACATGTCTTATTTTGTATTACACATTTTCTTATACTATTCTGTTGGCACTAATATAAAGCTCTACAGCATATCACCCTCCTCTGACTATAACATAATGCAGTATGTGTCATCTGTATGGACTCCCACACAACGTTTTACAGCAGATGAGTTTTTGGAAACAGCACCCGTCAGGTATCAGCAGCAGTATTCACAATGACTGTCAAAAGACTCAGGGGTCAAAAAAATAATTTCCCCACCAAAAATTCCTCCTGTGCTGCTTTAAGATACTTAAAATATTCCCTTTGACCTGCAGGACACTTTTTTACATGTAGTGTTTTTGATTTTGTTGGCAGCAGGCGGGAGGATGTTAATGTGAAACATCTTCAGCTGTTCAGGCAAAATTCACATGAATGCAGAGGAAAAAAGTATACTTAACAAATACATCTCCAAAGATAAATCAAGTACTGGAGGTGGAAATGGTGAACATTAGTTAAAACGAGTGAATTTTCAGTTAAGTGAAGGAGAGAGACATTTGGCACAAGACTGGCAGATATTTTAAAGGAGTTGAAACAGGGCTTAAACTAACCAAAAGTGTCATTCTCACAGTGCACATGTAGAGCTGTTCTTTTAGCATTTAAATGATTGAAATTCACAGCAGCAACACTGTAGTGGAAGAAGCCACTTCAGACAGTTACTCAAAGCTTCTAGGCAGTCCCTGAGATTATTAACAGCGCATTGTTACCTTGCTCTATCCAGTCACCTGATCAAAACTAAGCATAAGCACAGTACTGCCAATAAACACAGCAGTTCAAGGTCTAAAAACCATACAAGTGCTTAAAATATACAGATTTCTCCAGTTACGTTATTCAGTATACAGTGATTTGACTAGGGCTGAGGAAAAAATCAAATATCACAATATTTTTGACCAAATACTTCAACATCAATATTGCAGTAATATCATGAGACTGACCATTGGTGATTTCACAGCAAGGACATAGGTTGGGAAATAGACCAATAAACAAACTGCTGGAATAGTCCGGTAAGAAAATTATGTCCCTTTACCAAAATACAGCCTTTAAATCCAAGAAATGACAACACATGATTTTATTATTTCCATAAGACAATATAGTCTCATATCACAATGCTGCACAAGACTGGTATATTGTCCAGCCCTAGTTTTGACCCATACCTCTAACTTAATATTTAGTCGATACAAACGTGCAAAACCTGATCCCCCTTTCACACATGCACTGCAAACACGAAATTACCTATAAATGTTACCTAAGAAGCTTTATGTGAGAATGCAAATGTACAAATCAGTTGGATTTCATATTAAACATGGGCTCAAACTCCATTTGAGCCCATGTTTGAATAGAGCAGGTAATTGTCCTACAAATTCATTGCAAGACAGCAGGTGTGTTGATGACGTTTATCATTCCACTCATGCAAACCTTGAAGAAATTAAACATCTGAGGGTGAATAGGAAGGGACATTTACAAAAAATGTCTCACTGAGGAGATGACCAGATTCGGGTACTTCTGCCTGTAAGGACTGAAGCTGAAACTATCAGACAAATTCAAGAAATGGCAAGAGACTGTTATTAATGACCAAATTACGAACCAGCTGCATGACAGCTGATGATCCACTTCATGTCCTGCCTCCTGCAGGCTCTACCCCTCCCCGTAACCAGAGTATTTTCAGGAGGTGAGAGCGCCTCTGACGCAGACTGTCTCCTGTCATGTGCTACACGTGACCTGATTCTCTGGACATTGTCTGGGGTTCATATGAGAACACGGCTCTGATTATTAACAGCACAGTGTGGTGCTTGCTGTGAAAAAGGTTGAGTGGTCCTCCCTATTGTGGTCAAGTGTATGTAAATCCCTCCGTGATTTGATTGATTGGCAGATTATTTTAGAAGAAACACTTAAATTGATTGCTTGTTTGTTGCATACTTACAAAAAATGTGCAGAATAGTGTATTTGAATAGCTTAATCCAACTTTAGCCTAAACTATTCGAGGTGTGCCAAGAGCCAATCACTGTGTGATGTAAGGTGGATGCAGAGGTGAAGGAAAATCTTAGGTTGCTACAGTTAATGCTGATGATGACTCATTTGAATAAGCTATGAAATAAATCCTTGGCTGTGCCCTTGGAGGAAGTATCTTCTTTCAATCTGCGTGACTCTCTCAGGCTCAAGGTAGATGAAATGTAACCGTCATTTTGCATTGTAATTATAGCGGCATCCCTCTAAGCCAATAATGTACTGTAATCTTAGTGATGATGCCTACTAGAGCACATCCTGACTCTGTTTACCTCACTGTTTAGCATCTCAAGGTGACAAATGATTGAGTTCAGCCTCAGTCCTTGGTGACTAATAACTTACAGTTACTGCAGCCAACCTGCCTACACCCATCTGTGTGTTTCTGTGATTCTCTCTCTCCCTATTGAACACGCACACACACACACACACACACACACACACACACACACACACACACACACACACACACACATAATAACAGACTACGCTGCTGCAACTCCCTTGTTAATAGTTTGCAAGTCTCACAAGCATTTTTCCTCATCAAACTCTTTACTCCATTTATTTACTGTTTTCCTGTCATGGTCTGACAACCACAAGCTGTTATGAGCACCTTGTTATCTTGTTACATAGTCAGGTTTATGAGCCCAAAATACAATAAGATTAGGACCGTAGATAATAGCTGCACTGAATCATTTAGTACTGTTCAACATTTTTGAATATTTTCAGAGACATTTTTATGTCTTTAGTTTTACAGGTAGAGTTTGAGACTTACAATTTTAGTGCAGATCTACATAAGAGGCTTGCTTCAGCCAAGTTTAGGACAAATGAGCACAAATTAGCAATAGCTGTGAACACATATGTGCATGTATCCATGCTTTGCTGTATTCACACATACAACCTCACAAAAACTTGTCACTAGTAAGACGCCTCCCTATGAAAGCCAGTTTGTGAGTTATAATAGGGGATATGACAAATGGTGTGTGTGTGTGTGTGTGTGTGTGTGTGTGTGTGTGTGTGTGTGTGTGTGTGTGTGCGTGTGTGTGTGTGTGTGTGTGTGTGTGTGTGTGTGTGCGTGTTTGTGTGTAGTGGGAACTACTACAGAAGCTGTTTTAAGTATTAAGTGTTTATTTGGCAACGTGATGGCATCACAACCTCAACTTTGCAACATGGAGTTGTACAGATGTGTAGTTGAGAAGAAAAAAATGAATGGCGTGTAGTTCAGAGATGGGTGTGTTCCAAGCAGCACTTGAAGCAGTGGAGCAATAAGAGGCCATTGCCTATCCACTTTACTCTCCTAGCTAACACTTGTTTAAGTTGTGAATTAGTGTATTGCGCCTGAAGTGATCCCATTGCGAGATGGGCTCTTACTATCAATTAATCTGGTGATATTTTCTTTTATTAGCAAAAGTATTTGGTCTATTGCATTTCTTTAAATAAGTAAAAGTGAAAAATGTGTAATATTCTTCCCACTTTCAAGAGTCTAAGGTGACATGTTCATATGTCTTTTTTGTCCAAACGATTAAGAGATGAAGTTTACAATGATATAAAACAGCAAAAAGCAGCAAATCCTCAAATTAAGATGCTTTACCCGTGGAATTTTTGTTTTAAAAACATGTTGTAGGCAATTATTTGATTGTTAACATAGTTGCTGATTAATTTTCCTTTAATACATTTATATAATAGAAAGCATCGCCATAGTTGTCTAAAAACTGAATGCATTTTTGTCCTCATCAACTTTCAGTGACTTTAGGTAATTTAGTCACAAATGCCTGATAATTACTTCTCAACATTATTACCACTACGTATGAATGTATGTATGTATGTTAATGTTGCAAACAAACAGGTCACCTGTTAAAAGTCCTCCATAATCATCCACATATTGTGCATTTCATTTCAATAATGAACTCTTTCAGGCTTAAAGAAATACACAGACCTTTTGGGGCAAAAGCTCTTGGACCAAATTAATGTTGATAAGACTGAGAGCAATTTCACCTCTGCGCCCAGTGCTAATTTAAATTACCACAGAGTTAGCTAATGCTTTAGCATAGTGTGTATGCTCGGAGGACAATCCATGCTAGTTGTGCCTCCACTCTAAGCACCACGGTGCTCTAAATATAGAACACACAGAGTTGAAATCAGTGCTGAAATTACTTTCAAATGTAAAACCACTTCCTTGGCTTGAAAAATGTCACTGCACAAATGAATGTAGGATTTGGAGGGGAACATGGAAAGAACGGTTTGTGGAGGGAGAAATTAACAAACACAGAAGGACAAAACTTTTATTCTATAAAGCTAAATATAGTGTATGGATTGTGCCTCACATACAGGTCTCGACATTTGTTTTGCAAAGGGTCACTGTGGTGACTGTGTTTGTTTACTCCATTCAAGAATGCAAACCTGCAATCTATAGTTACAGCTGTGTGTATGTGTGTGTGTGTGTGTGTGTGTGTGTGTGCACGCGCACGCTCGTGTGTGCGTTTTGAAGGGGTTCTTGTGCTCCAAATCCTCACATCAGCATTCACCTACAAAATGCTTATGTGGCAGAAACAGTGCTGTGAGCGAGCCTCCGGAGTGACAGAAGGTGAATTAGAGAGTGATTAGAGGTGAATTCTAATTCACACTCCCATGTGTCTGCCTGTCATTTGTAGGACAGGGCATTTGCAAACTAACGAGAAGAGTGTCAGACAGGTTGCAGCATAGACACACGCAGCTTGACAATAGCTGTCCAGTACACAAACACACTGTTGCAGCGTGTTCTCACAGACAAAATCACACACACTCAGCCATAAATCGCACACAGGGCACAAGTGGCTGGTAGGAAGCTGTAATTTTTGAAATTGGCCATGTGACTTTCTTTGCTTTATGTGAAAGACAGCTGGAGAGCTGAGCGACAGCAGAGGCTGAGAGAAATACAGGAGTAAAGGCCATTGTCTTCCAGACAGTGTTTGACCTTTGTCTCTACGCTTGCAGGCATTACATAAACACCTGCATACAAATAAAGCTCTGTCACCATGTCACGTTTTTTTGATGAACTTTTTGCAATTAGTTGCTCATTCATTTAAAGTTGCTCATGCTGGAACTTATAAGGAACTACATACGTGGCAAAACAATTGTATTCAATCAATGAAAAGGTAGATGTGAGAAAAAAAGAACTATTTCTGTAGAATAACAATTTAAATGTTACTTTCTTTGACAGACTTAGAATTTTCCATTTTTTACACATCATCATGGCAAAACATGTTTATCATGTTTAAAGGAGCTGTTTCCGGGCAGCACTCTTTTAATCTAACCTCCTCTGCAGTTTTCTTCTTTGCAAAAAGTTACTTGACTGACAGGCCTTGTCAGCCATTCAATTGATATGCCGTAAACACTCAATCCCAATCACTGCTCTGCAAGAACATAATTGATGTACATGTTTGTTTACATGTCAATTTTTCAATACCAGTCATGACAACTACTGATGTATGTCTTTGGCCTGCAGGGCTCAGCAGCACAAGGACATTACTGAATAAGTGGCTTCTGGATGCAGTCCCATTTAAAAGAAGGTTTGTGTGTGTTGTTTATATGTGTGATTGATCCTTTTGTGGTAACTGAGTAGCTCATGAAACAATCAGAGGTAGTGTCATTATTTACTTTGCCAATTTGTAAGTGTCACCTCAATCATTGCCTATTCCAAGTAGGGTTGAGTAAATAAGATAAGTAAAACTTTTGTCTGTCACAAAAGACATACATTCTCCTTTGACAAGGCTTAAAATTAAACAATGCACATTTTAAAACTAGAGTTGGCAAGGCATTCATTTTTTGAAATCTTGATTAATTACAGAATTTCAACAGTAAATTGCAATTAAATTGCATTTTTTCATAACATGTTCAGTTCCATTATTTTGCATTTCAGAACAGTTTTGATGCGATAAGGTAAAGCAATTCTTAAGAGATTGTCTTGATTATGTATCAAATGACAGGAAAAAAACTTAAGTGGACATGTCTGTAAAGGGGAAACTCATGGGTGCCCATTGAATATCTTGAGGTCAGAGATCAAGGGACTCCTGTAAAATGACCATGCCATTTTAAAACTCAGCCCGGTACAGGACTGAAATGTTGGCAAACGCGAATAAAAAACAATTATATATAAAGATGAATTATGTATGGACCTTAATCACATCGCAGTTAACCTACACTTGGACTTGACTTGCATTTGTATAATGTCACAAAATCCACTGACAACACAGCAACAGGTTCCTAATGAAACACCCACATTTGCAGGTATAAATGCTGTTTGAATCACGACAACCCACCAAAAAAATCACTCACATTTACAGTCGGGTTTGCTGCTGGAAATGCAGCAACACATTTCTTTAAGATATGCATCCATCCATGTTTGGGGGCACTTAATGTCCCTGAAAACACAGCAAAAACTTAAAAAGCACCCCTGTTTGAGGGCTCAAAACATGTCTTGAAAAAATGTGATTGGCTACTTAGGACACCTATGTTTGGAAGCACATGCGCGATGGGAAAGCAGCAACGACTTACTCAGAAAAAGAAAAAAAGCCAACTCACTTGAGGGGGACGCAGCAATGGGTTGCTTTAACAACACACATGTTTGGGGGCACTAATGACGCTGGAAAGGCTTCAGAGTCGTGTTAATGGACAAAGGGTGTTGTTTGTTGGTCTTGAACAGTGGTCTGCAACTTGGCAGCTGTCTTGATTTGACGTCACGCCATTCAACATGCCCTCCACTTCCTGATCTTCCAGTGTCAGCTCATATACGTGTTGCTGCATACCAACAATCATGGCTGTTCGTAGCTGAGAGAAGCATTCAAAACATACTAGTTGGTGTAGAAAGAGCCTCCAGAACTATATCTATAATGCTGATAACCACTACTGTCTGTTTAATAGACTGATAACGTTTGAACTGGGTGGCATTTACTGCAGTCTTCATGTCTCGCTCTAATAATGTCTAAATAGTAACATTGACAGTAATGATGATGTAACAGAGCTCTTTGTGGACAAAAGTATCACAAAATGTCAAAGAAAAGCATTAGCACTTATAAGACATCCCTCAAAGTTGTAATGCAAAGGGAGTTTTGCATAATTGTGTGGTTTTCCACATCCACACTTTCCACTGGTGCCATCAAAATGCTCATAATTGTTTGTCCAAACTCTGACAATGTAGGACTATGCTTGTGAAATACTGAGAAAATGTTGAGTATTAAATTAAGCTCCTGGCAGGGTTGTCAACTGCACCATCTCTCTTCTGTCACCTTCAGGTCTCCAGAGACTGATGTGCGGTGAGAGGCAGTGAGAACGTTCAAACTGCGATGGCTTTCATAAAGGAGGTAAAATATGAGAGCATTAAAACACTGTACTTAATCTGTCCATTCAAATTAGCTCCATTAATCATAATTAATTCGCTACATTATATTTCTCTACTTAATTACATGTGCTGCAAAGGTATAATTGCCTGGAAGGATGCATATTGTGATCCATCATCCCTCCAGAGCGGTGTAGAATTTTCTCTGGTAATTAACAAAGGTGTGCCCGTCTGAGTGTTGACAAGCATAGACGTGAAGATTCACTTTTGTCTTAAGTATTAATACAGTTTGATATGTTGTGATTTTCAGAACACTGAGAGAGATTAAATGGATATAGCAAGACATTAGTTCCGTATCCTTTGCGCATTTGCAACAGGATATGTCTATTTTCAGTGGATAAGACTGTCAAGTTGGCACATTTTACTCAGTGAATTGGCTGGAATGAAAACAGGACAATATTGCTCTGTTGCACCACAGGAGAGGATTGATAGGTGGGAAATGAACTATTCAGCAGCCCTGTTGACACCATAATCAGGTTTTTTTGTTCGCTAAAGTTTATTGTGAACGCATGGAGAGTCTGGGGAAAATGGAGGGAGGGGAATGCTCACAAGGATAAAAGTGAATCAAAAGGGATGGTTTGCCAGCAGGTGACTGTCATGTGTTTTGATGTGATATCCGGTGTGTGTCGTTTAGGGCTGGATAAAAAAGGCACAGTTGATTTGTTTGTTGCCAAATCATAAACTACACTGCAGAAGTGGCGTCTTGCCTCATTTTGTCTCTACTGCTTCACTTGAGTGATAAGCAAACCGGTGACTTCAGATTTGTTGTCGTGCCTGCGTTACTCTAAGGAGGCTGCATTTAACAAAGTCAACAAAAGGCAAGACAGGCATTTTTGTAAAGCACATTTCATACAACAGAGCAATTCAATTCAGAGTCCTTTACAGAGCAATACAATGTAAAACATAAAGGACTAAAGAGATAAAATATAACAGGTAACATTAATTACTAAAGGGTTTTTTTATTTTTTTAAATAAAAATCATTAGAAATAGCAAAAGTGTAGACAAGATGCAAAGATAAAAAGATAATTTAAAATGATTTAAAAATCAAGTTTTGAAAGAAGTTTGCAGTCCTTACCAGGTGAAGTAGGCAGTGTAAAAAAAGAAACATTTTTAGCTTTGACTGAAAAGTGGCTTATCTAACATCGTCTGAGAGATTGTTCCAGGATTATTCTCCATGACAACAAAACACTGCTTCTCCATGTTTTCTCCTCAACTCTTGGGACGGTCAGTAGGCCAGCCCCAGATGTCCTGAGGGTCCGAGAAGGTTCATCTGTCACAAGCATGTCAGAGATTTATAGACAAGCAGCAAGATTTTGAAATCAATACTCTGAGTGACAGCCAGTGTGAGGAAAAGAACAAGCTTTTTGTGAGGATTTTTCAACTTGTTTGCAAGGACAGATGTTGGCATTGTACATTTCGGCAAACTATCGATATGTTAAATTCGTACCATATTATATAGTGGTATTATATAGTATACGTTGGGATACCTTGAGATTTCAACAGTGCTGTAGTTTATGTGTGGTAAGATTTAGTATGACAAACACAATTTGGTTATGTTTGGAAAATATCTTATTTTGGCTCAAAATACCCCATTTTAGGGGCACACCCCACACAGAGATGTCTCAGTAGCAACAGTCACTTAGAAACAACCATGTTTGGGGACTAAAAAGCTGCTATAGGATGCAGAAATTACTTTCTTGAAAAATACCCATTTTGTTATTAGATTGTCCCAAACACTGGTCTGCTGCTTGCTAGGCACCCCCTCCTTCTCCTGATGAAAATGTCAGCTCATATAATATGTCACTTTAAAAATGCTGTTATGATCCGTATGAAATGTAAAAATGTAATGTATCTGTGGTTTACTGAAATGTACATTGCCAACATTTTCTTCTGGCAACTGGGCTAGAGTTTTGCATCTTTTTTCATACAAACAGTGTAATTATTATTTGTGTTTTCAACAATTGTTGATGAAGAGATCAGTGGAACAGTACTGAGTACAAGGGCATGCAGTAGTTCACCTCAATTTAAGAACACCTTCTGCTGGAGTACAACACATTTCCTGATGTGCATGTAGACATTTCCCGAGCTTATAATCAGGTTTGGTATCACTATTGGCTAAATTTAAGCAAATCAACTGTACTTAACTGTACTTTACTTTGTTCTGTGATTAACATTTTGATGGGTCATAGTTAAACCTGGCTGTTGTCAAATTAAAATAAAATTGTGTCTGTAGTGACTCAAATATTGTTCGTGTGGGGAAAAAGCTCGACTTTGTAACATGACTGATCCATTGCTTTTGTTTTTTTAGTTCCAACTACTCCAACAGAGTGATACATCTTCTAGTCAAATCATTAGCTGATCATGCGACATCAGTGTATCCAGTTAAACCCATACCCTCTCCAAGTGAATAATGAGGTTTGCCACATGTTGAATTTTACATTTGTTATTTTAAGGACAGAGAGCCCAAAAAATATGAAAAATAACATAACAAAAATAACATCCTTCAAATCATTACAGGAGATTGAATTTTAAAAGATTGACGGCCGCAGTCTCAGCATACCATATAAAATAAATTAGCACCAAACGTAAGAAAAATAGACAATTCATCAAGATAAATACACTTATTCAAGTATTGATGTAAAAAAATTGCTGATTATTTTCAGATATTTCTCTGCATTAACTGTCAATCCAAAAATTGATAATCAGTGTTCTTTTATAAGATGAAATCCATTAAATTGCTGCTGCACAATACAGTTCCTGTTTAACTTAGCACAAATGCAAAGTCTTTTTTATCCAGTCATAGGCAAATGATTTTGAATATCCATAATTTAACTTTTTTAAAACATTTTTTTAGGGGGCCTCTCCAAACAGTTTATATATCAGGTAAAGACTAGATGCAATTGAAGAAAGAGTGGTTAAAAGTGCAAAAGTATCTACAAGTTGGCAAGCCCTTTAACTTTCTTCCCAGTTTCCGTTGTCATTCGATACGATGTGATGCGATGCGAAGCGATACTATACGATAAAAATGCTACGATATACTTTCGACTTAGACTGAGATGCTACGCCCATATAGGCCTTTAACAACACAAACCACATATGAACAAAACAACAATAAATGGCACATAACCTTAATAGCGAACACAAAATATTGCATTTATATATTGCATATAACATATAGTGCACACCCCGTTGTTGAGACATCATGGAACTATTGCATAATTTCTCAGCTGTAAGTAGCATTGTTTAAATGCTTTATTTCATTTAGAGTTTATTTTATCCAATGCAAGGTATTAATAGCATTTAAAGCTACTGCTAATTTCCAATTTCTGTCCCTTGAAGGGACAAATAACAAACAAAAAACATGATCACAGACTAACACAGACTAAAAGATAATACTTTGTCATACCACATTTTGTTGACCTTAAAGAACAGCAGTACGACTTACCAGCATACTCTATATACACACATACTTCTCATACTCACATACATCACCTCGTCATGTTTATTTTCAGTTTTTGACCAGTAAGTTAAAGTCTTAACAAAGAGGTCTGGTGGTGTGGTATTATGTGCACCTGATCATTAGTCCTGGCATATTGTCTATAGGTTTGGTATTTAAGTGTTACGGAGAAGCAAGATTAAGGCTAAATCTTTAGTATAAATAGCCCTTAAAGGAGAGGATGATGCAAAAGGGCGAAAGTGCTACATCGAGATAAAAGGATTCTCATGCCCATAAACTTTCCTCAGATGGTCACGGTCAGCTTTGCTGATGCAAAACCATCAATCTTGTCCCACCTTAATCACCCATCAATTTAGCTGCTGCACTTGTTTTGGAATGAAAGGGACAATGTCAGTGTCCTACACACAGAGTTCTCCATCAAACAGCCCATTCAGAATGATAAATCAATTAATTTTTTGGCCTTTATTAGCCTTTTGACGTTTGATTAATATTCTCATCAATAACAATAAAAAGTGTCCTTGCACTGCTTGGGACAAAGCTTGTTCAACCTTTGTATTCAAGTTAGCCAAAGCCATACAAATGCTTTTAGGCTAGGGTTATTGTAATAGGTTGTCGGAAGTGTTCGCCAATCCATTATTCAAGAAATTACACCATCTTTTTTCTGAGCTATTAAAATATCACTTTTATTCTTTTCTCCTTTTATCCACTAAAGTCTTTGTTACTTAACTCTCTTGCAGGAAAGTAGCCTGCTGTGGTTTTATGGAGTCACAGTTCTTTATTCTGCCAGCAACAGGGCAACCAGAAATGCTGTTTAAATCATGACAGTCACAATTTATAAGTATTTTTTTCTGTCAGTTAGATTAGGATGATCCTTGTCCCAAAAATTAGTTATGATCCATGTTTAAATTTTTCCACGCATGGACAGTTTCCCCTGATAAAACAGGGAGGGATGGTGATGTTTTGTGTTCTTCACACTAAAGACAATAGTCTTCAGTTTGTGGGCAGCAAATTGGCAAAATTAGGTGATAACTCAGAGCAGAATTGTCTCAGAGTTCCACACAGGCACAGAGCAAACATCCCTTTAGTGCCAGCCTCCTGATGTGGGTGTTCCTGATTTAACCTCTTTATTTGAATAATGCTTTAAAGGTCCATATATAGGGGGACATATATAGGGCCTAAATAGAATTTAACATAAAAATAATTGCCTTCAATCACCTGAAAATATTTTCCCCATGTTTTCCTTACTTTCGAATGAGCAATTTACAGTATTATTTTTATTTATTTTCTTTATCCTTTATTTAACCAGGTTGGTCCCATTGAGATTAAGAATCCCTTTTTCAATGGAGACCTGGCCAAGACAGTCAGCAGTGAAAAACACAAAATTGCAGACAGAGACATAAAAAAAACCAAAATACAATTCACAAGCACTAAAATAAGCATTAAAAGAGAACTATAAGAGTAAGTCCATCCACCTATGAAACCACAGAAGTAAGTTAAATCACCTGCTGCCATACAGCAAAGCTGAAGTTTGGTATTTAATTTGACCTGATTGAAATTAAAATGTCCACAGGCCCACTTGACAATTTATCCAGAACTACCGTCTATTCAGTATGAACACCAACTGTTTGTCTCTGCATGGACAGGCATGTCATGCTCCCACTTTACTTCCTGAACTGACCCTTTAATAGCTCCATTATCATAATTGCGGAAAGCCCTTAGTTTCCCCAATAAATTGTGTAGTGTTTTTGCATTGAAGCATGCATGGGATACTTGAACACATATTTCGATTAATGGTTTTTTACATGCATGTATTGATGCTTTTTCGGGCATGAGATCATGTCAGATAGCGTCTTGAACTGAATTGTCACCGAACCAAGTGTGCACCTTTTGTGGGCAAATAAGATGATTTATATCCTCACAGAGGCATATTAGTGGCAACTAATAATGTATTAACAGCTTTTCATCAGGAGGTACCTAACTGCATTTTATGTTGGGATTTCTTCCATCTAGTAGTTTTTTCCCTTTTTTGTGATATATTAAGTTCATATAGCAAGAACAGCAGGATTCCTGCCAGCAGCCCTGATACTCTCACAGACCGTATATGTGAGCTCACAGCTGATTTTGGCAATAAGGAACGCTGATGTCCTTTGGCCGTCTTTATTCACATTCTAAAAATGGAGAGGGATCCTCACCGCTCAGTTTCCCCTCTGTATGACTAATAACTTTAATCAAGCCAATAACTTAATGCTTTGATGAACCTTAGAGCACAGAGCAATTACTATCTGCTGAGGTGGCTTGTTTTATAACTGAGGTGAGAACAGCAATTCGAGTCACCCAACTACCTGCCATCAATCAGCAGAGGTGAAATGTTTGAACTTCCCCCCTGAAACTGCATGAAGACAGTTAAATGAAGGCCAAGATGATGGCAGCTATGTGTAATTGAATTTCTCCTTCAGATTAGGCCAGCACTGAGTCATGGACCACAAGCTGCGATCTTGTCAAATTTTCATATTTAATTGATTGAATTTGAGAAGAAGCCCAAAGTTTCAAGAAGCACTTAGAGGCTCGTAAATCATGTTTTTTTTTTCTTCTCTGGTATTTATTTCCCATTACGCCAACAGATGGACAGTAAAGAGTAGCTTCACCATGCCTTTTAAAAACAGAGCTCTCGCAGAGCCTTAAAAAGTCTAAAAAGGAATTGAATTCATTAATCTAAAAATTAGGCCTTAATTGGTATTACATTATTTTAAATAAATATTATATTATATATAATATATTTCAAAAGTCTAAAAAAAAATTCAAAGGCATGGGATGTGGAATTTAATTGTTTTTTATACTTCAAATTGTAAAATCTTAAAATAATTGGTAAATTAAAATAAATAAATAAAAAACTGACCATTGCATTTCGTATTTATGTCACCATAAAGTCATGTTTTAAGTTACCATGAATATTTGGGCAAATATCTTCACAACCTTTAGTAATGCATGTCAGTTCATGTTTGTTTTGTTTGTTTGTTTGTTTTATTTGTAAAATTAGTCTTAAATTTCATTCTGAGTGGCATTTTAAAAAGTCTTAGAAGCTGTAGGAGTCCTGTAAAGCGCTAAAACATTGCTATGTTTACACCTAGTGTTCACACTGCTGTGGCGTTTCTGAGCCCCTTAAACTGAAACATTTGAAAATGTGCTGACCCATTTTAGTTTGAAAACTCCCGGGTCGCGTTTCAGTCTGGATGGGTGGATATGGAGACTATTAAAAATGATGATGCAGACACCCACATTCGCGTCTTGATAAGGTGTTAGCAGTCACAACATGTAAAGCTAAAACATCAGAGCTAGGTCGACATAGTAAAGGTCGACTGATTTATTGGTTTGGCCAATAGATCGGCACAGAGAGGACATTTTACACGTTATCATTTTGGCGGAACTTGCCTCTGATATTGGCTGATGGCTGCGCAGCCTGCACTGGTCATGCAGGAACATAATTTACATCACTGAAGAGGGGAGGGTTGTGTTAAATGGAGTAAAAAATGCTTGATCAGTGGTTGCACCTCCAGAGGGAGCTGGTCCCTCCTGATGTGTGACTGTGTCTAAGTGTTCTGCATTTTAACGTGCATTTAGATAAGTTTTTCCCTGGACTGCAACAGCTGGTCCAGCACAATTAGCACTTGAACTAAATTTGTGAGTCCTTGTCTGAGTATCAGCTGGTTAATAAGCCATCAGCCCTTTCCTTTTCAAACTATTGTTGTTATATCAGCCATGGAAAATTCAAATGGGTTTACTTCTTCTTCGTACCTTTTGTGATTTTATACTTCTTGTGTGTGTACTCCTTTCCCATCAGTGGTAATAATGCTCCTGGTATTGCACTGATAGGTCATCATATTTACTCTGCAAGACTCCCAATTGGTTTTGCGCTGCCTTGACCACAATATACTCATGTGTAACCTTCAGCAACGGTTCAGCTCTGTTAGTTCAGGCAAGAAAATCTCTGGTCTTACTTTTTGCTATCTGATTGCAGGCATGTTTGTGTGAATAGAGATTATTTCTTAAACTGCTAAAACGCCTGTGATAAAGGGAAAGGAACTTTTAACTTTTAATTAACATCTGCATATTCTTCATGGATTAGGGAATATTATGCAAGGTTTAAAAACGCACAGAAAGTATTGTAATTGGAATTAAAATGGATGGCACAGTCTAGCATGCTACATGACGAGCATACTTGGCTATTTTGTTATGAAAAGATGTTAACCTTGACTTTGGAGCATCAAGTCCTGGGTAGAAATTCTGTGTTTGTGTGACCAATTCCCCACCACTCCTTTTTTTCACAACATTAGCAAATACTTTCAATGTTGTGTTAGGGCGCTGCCTTCCAATATATGTCAATATCGGTTGTAAGAAGCAATTTGCACATTGGATCTATTTGGTCATTTTTTTCAGTGAGAGCAGCTGGACATGTTTTTTTCCAGCCTGCCAATCCCACCCAACTGCCAATCCCACTCAATTCATATTCATATTGTGATATATTAAAAAAAAATTTTTTTTTTTTTTTACACCTGGAATTATTAGCTCCAAGTGTAAATGCAAATGTGGGTGGATTGTGGATTAGATGCTATTTAAAGTTACTCTTCACTGTTCATTTGTTACCATTATTATTTTGACAGTACTTGCAGAAATGTTTGCACATCGCTTTTCTTTGGAGAGAAAGCCCAGACTTATTTTCGCTCTTAAAATGATCATGACTGACCTCCCTGCTCCATCCTGAGCCTTGCTACCACCTCATCTCTTTCATCCCTTTTTCTAGCTCACAGCCCAGTAATAATTTCCCCTCTGCAATTAATTTCTCCACTGACCCCCCTCGTCCTCCTCCACTTCCTCCTCCCTCCCACCTCTCATCACTGTGGCCCCGTCTCCTTGGGCTCCACGACTTGATGAAATGAAAACTGTTTCCAACATTTATTTTTCCTCCTCTTCGGTTGTATTCTCTGCTCCGACCCCCCTCTCTCCTTCCCCAAACCGCAAACCTCAACAATTAATGGAGCTCTTCATCAAGCCTTGTGAAAAGCTCCTCACCTTGACAAATTACGACACTCTTGGGGGTAAGCACATTATCAAAACCCAACGTTTGTTTACATAAAAAATACAGAGTGCATAATTTGAAAGGAGTGAAGGTTTCCCCAGGTTTGCAGAATACAGATTTAATTTGAATTTTGCCAATTCATCTGTCTCTGCTGTTGTGATAAAACATGACATGTTTTCCCCACAGAGCTGTTTAGTGCGACCATTTCGTAGCTCTGTGGAAATTAATTCAGGTACACTGTTGCTGCAAGAAAAGATTTTTCATTTTTTTAAGCACCAGGTTTGAAACTTGTTAATGTTGGAATATAATATATATATATATATAAAGTCAAACTTTTTTCTCTTAGTCTGTTTTTAGAGAAAGAGATGCAGATATCTTCCCTTGGCAGGCTCAAAATGCTTGGGTTGTGCTCTTTTCCATCACAGTTTCTTTTATCTTTTTACCTTTTTCTCTCCGCTCTCTGGTTATTCATTGTCCTGTGACTGTCATTAACTGTGGGGGATGTAATGACAGTCCATTCAGTTAAAGTAAGAGAGCTATGAAAACATTGTAAGTCTGCTCTATATCTGTGACTCAAATAAAGGAAATTAGAAGGTAATATCAGGACCAGATTTGTGCAGATGGTGTTTGGCATTCTGATTTTAAACCTGCTGAACTGCTATTCTGTTGTTTACCTGTGTTTATTTGTTCTTTCTTCCTCATGTGTTGCACCACACACAAATACAGTATCATGTGCCTCAGTTAGTGTTAATGCAAATACTGCTTTCATATAATGTGTGAAATCTCTCTGAAGCCACTTAATAGCAAGACCAGTTGCCAAAAAAAAATTACATTGTACATTTTTGAAAACCACAAATGCGTACCCATGGGCTGTACCAAACTCAGAATTGAGTCAGTTGAATTGGATTTGGCTGTTCAATCTGAAAATTTGTTGATTTGTTTGATGTGTCTTAGTAAGTGTTTATGCTATATTTTTAGCAGTGTGTAAATGATCAGTCAAACTACTTTATTGCTTATCAACTTAGAAGAGTCATGGTCTGCTCTGCAAATTTCTATAGTTTTTCTGTGTCTTTCGCACATACATTTTATGGCAGAAAAAGAATTCAGTAAAATGTTTCTGATGTGCTGTATTACATATTCTCAGTAATAAATTATGGATAAAATCATTTGCTTGTCAGAGTCAAAAGAGACCAGGATTGAATGCAACAGCAAGGTGGAGAGCTCCATAAAGAGGATGACAGGCTTTTCATGATAGACTGTTGTGACTGTGTAGGTAGAAGCTAACACGCCGTAGGAAAAAGAAGTATAATTTCCATATAAATAGGTGAGTTCTTTAGACGTGAATTGAGCAGGTGAATTGTTAAGTGTCATAGAAGTTAAGCTTGTTCTACTTGAAGGTACTTGCTGTAAAATGTCTTGATTTAACAGAATAGAGAACACTGATTGCAGCGGTTCCATTTTTCAGCATTTTTCTTTGTTTGCAAAGGAAAAACTGCGAATGTCATAGTGTCTCTACAATGAGAGGCTCTCTCACTGTGTGTATGGCTGCTGGAGAGAGTCAGTACATACACACCGTGGCTATGCTGTTGATCACAATTGATGTTACTGTTTGTAGGCCCTAAAACAGAGGGGCTCAAACTTTTTTGAGTGGGGGCCAGGCTATATAATGTGAAAGTAACAGGGCAGCTGCTTCTTGCATTATATGGGTTATTGGATTTTTAAAAAAAAAAATAAAAAAAAAACTTACAAATGAGAGAAACACAACTGATTTATCTTTAAGTGAAAAAGTATTTAACTTAACTCTTACTCCTAAAAGCAGTGGCCTTCACTGTCAACTAATTGTTTCTTTGCTGTGGCCATATGTCAGCTGTTGGGTAACTTTGTTTGCTTGTTTACTGCATGTGTAGGAAAAGTTATTAGTTCCACCTGTGAAGTTCCTGGCGCATGTCTACAAAACTGTATGATGGTCCTGCCATCATAAAGTGAGCAGAAAAAATTCAAAGCAAACTTGCTTGATGAACCAATGTTGTATGGTATTTTATTTTGAAAGACAAGCTGGGGGCCATTTAAAATCAGTTTGCAGGCCACAGTTAGCCCCGCGGCGGAAAATGAAAATGTCTGCCCTAAACAGTGTTAGGCTCCTTACTCGAAAAAATTGAATGTATTACATAACCTGTACAGTTTTCCAACATTATGCTATTACTTTACATTACCCTGCAAAAAAATCATTGCATTTCTCTTTTTATTAGATTAGATTTCATCAGAAATCATGTCCTTTCTCCTCATAATTAAGACTTAGCATATGCACCTTTTTGTGTGAAAGCACTTTGCAGTAAGCACAGCTAAGGCTAGTACCTTGCAAGTGATTTTTTTTTTTACCTGGGGGTCTTCTGTCACCTGTGAGTTATTTTCCCGTCTGTCTAAAATAAAACAGTCAGTTGTGGAGCAGCATTTTATCCACATTTCCAGCCACAAGCTTTGCTATTTTTTGTCAGATGTAGCTGTCAATGTTTAAAATATAGTTTTGATTGTTTGGTTATAGGATGTGTAAAGTTGTATTTTTCGCAGTGGAAAGGGTCTTTTTACCACTACATTTCACAACAATGTTCTTGTCATCTTTCCCCAACATAAGCAAAATATTGGGAATGTTTTGAGCGTTTCCATCTTTTAAGATAGCTTGCTGCTTTTTGAAAAACATGTGCAAATATTAAAACAAAACATAATCCTGGGATATGATTGATTGTTGGATTTCATATCAGTGGGAGATGACAACAAAAATAAGGCTTTAACAAGCTATTTGTTTGGGGGGTAATATTAATATTATCACTGAAGTTTTGTTTGTAATTTGTTACACTGCTCATTGCTAGGGAAGTAATACCGCCCAACATTGGCTCTAAATATGTCTTTGAGGAATAATCTCGTTCATATAAAATTTCATTTTTCCATCTGCATTCATGAGTCATGCTAAAGCTAATGCTACCAGCAGTTACGTGTTATAACATTATAAAGTGCAATCACATTTTTAATCGTCACTTATGAATAAATGCTAAATAAAGACATTATCAGAGAGACAAAATTAAGCCATATCAGCTCCATGAAATATACCTTTAAGTTGTGTTATGCACCGGAGCCTCTCAGTTAATTTATTTAACTTTGACTACATTTATAGGAATTTAGTAACTCAGCTTTGGGCCATATTCCAATTAAGGGAATGTTTTGGTTTGGAGTTTGCACAAACTTTTTTTTTTACTTTTGTTTCCATGAATAGATCAAATCATATTTCTCATTACACTTACATTATCTCCAGCCACAAAACATATATGAGGCACATATTTCCATACACAGCACTTTCTGCATTGTGCCTAACATGGGTGAGTTGTCACCAATTATATGTAGATTACAAGGTTTCCTGGATGCCTTTAGGAGAGGCGTGTACTGATTAAGGAGCCTACCTGGCTTTGCAGTGGATTCCTGCTAATTGAATGCATGGATGGCTGGAGAAATAGATAGAGTTTTGGGGCATGCTAAGTATGCCTAAGCTCATGAAAATTACAAATTTATCCTATGGAATCCCAAGCAAATTATTTTCGAAGTGTGATTAATGGTGTCTGTCAAACACATACACACGCACACACACACACACATACACACACACACACACACACACACACACACAAACACACACACACACACACACACTCAAAAGAACAATCAGTAAAGCGCTGCCATGAGGTAAATTTATAAGTGATGTTGTAATATTCTTTTTTTATTTTAGTACTTTACAGTAGTTTTGAGGAGGCGTCAAAATATTGTGATATATATTGCCATATTGCCCAGTCCTACTATGAAATAAGATTAAATGAATCAATGTATGTGACACACTGGGTTATTGTTTGAAGTGTGTGCATATACCCATGGTCGTTTGGTGGGAGGGGCTTAGGGCAGAGAGGGCAGAACTGCAGGAGGAGGGCGTATTTTCAAATTCTGCCTTTTTTCTGCCTTTTCCAGATTTCTGCATACCTCTACTTAAAAAAGCTTAAATAACTGAAAGTTTAAGACACTGACTATTACTCACCTTCTATAATAGCATTTGTCCTTGCAGATTTGCTCAGCCATTGCTTAATAATGTTAGTTTTGAGATTAATTTATTTAATACATATTTTTTCTCAAGTTGTTTAACCCTACTTCTAAGAAGGACAGCTTTTCAGAGTTTTTGCTAAAGCCATATTATTTGAGTTAGGCACTTTTTGAAACTCCTTTTGAAAATATATGCTGCTCCAGTTGCACTCTTTGGTGAATAAGGAGTTACATAATTCATATTTTGGAATGTGTATCTCAAGTTTGGGAGGAAAGGATTCTTTGATAACTTTGAGCAACTGAGTGTCTATGGACCTGATTAAGCAAATCGCAAGAAGACACCTTGTCCTCAACCTTTGTCAGACTTAGTGTTCCCTCGACTCTATTGTCCAATTAATGACTGTTTGATGCATTATCCTCTATTTGCTTGTAGCTGATGCACTGTCACTTCTAACCAGAGGCTGTCTGGGCTGTCAAACCTGGGATTTATATATTTGTCTTCTGCTTGCTCCTGACATGAAGTCCCCAGATTCCACAACATCCAGATTTAGGGGGAGAGCTTTAATTCTTTATTTTCTTACACCAATGTTATTTCCCCACCAGAGCTAGTTTAGCTAAATTGGAAATTCACTTGAGTTACTACAGCATATCAGCGGAGGCACGTCGTGTGCTTTTACAGAAAATGGATGGCTGGAGCAGTTAAAGGCAGAAAGAGGGAGATGTTAAATTGGCTGTTATTGATTTGTAAAACCAAATTTCTGCAACATTTCATTGAAACTGTTCTTCGAGACAGTTCGTCTGCCTGTTTCTGATGAACTTTATTATCCATCACTAAATAACCCATCTGAATGTTGAAATTCTGCCTCTGCAAAGGACCACACAGAATTTATTTACAAGCAAGACATTTACTGCAGCTGGTGTTCCCTCACAGAAGGACTTCAATCATTCTGTAGCTCGCGGGTTCAGTGTCTTGCCCAAGGACGATTTGACAGCACAAGTGACGGTGGTTTTGACCTTTTACCTCTTCATTATAGGATTGTCAGTCTAAATACCAGGACAAACTGCTCTCGATTAACTGATACTCTTTACAGCACCTCTCAGAGTTGTAAAGCCTTTTGATGCAGTGAATTACAATGATTTCTTATCGTGCTACTCTTTTTTCCATATGTAATAGGAGGCATGTCTCAGTCTATCATGCACTCTGCTCCACCACAGCCATCTTTATCTTCCTTTAGTATACAGAGGAAATAATTCTGAACCTGTCTGAGTGTGCTCACCTTTTTTCTCTGATAACTAAAGATCTAGTTTTTATCAAGGCCAAATAATCCACAGAGCTCTCGTCCTCTCCAAAACAAACTGACCCAGTGATTCAAACAGTTAAAAACACTAAGTAAAGCAGTTTCACCTTTAAAAAAAAAAGTTTTTTTGAGACTTCTTGTCACGGAGGGGCTGCTAACTATTGTGGCTGATGTGAAAATCTGAATGGCCCTAGAGTCAGTGTTTGGTTTTCTGTTTTGGGATACTATAGAAACATGACTCCCTTTGGAGGTATAAAGGGCTCATTCTAAAGTAATGAAAACACGGCAATAATTATTTTTAAGGTGAATATACACTTAAAAAACATACTTGTTATATTTTACTCATTTCTGCCAATATATCCCCCCTTAACTCTACTCAAAGCCTTTAAGAGGTATTTAACATTTTCTTCATTTTGTCACTGCTTGTTAAAAAGAAAAGTCTACCTGATGAGACTGTAGTCCAAATGATCTACACAGGTGCTAAGAGCCGTCTTGTATTCTTTTTTATTATTATTCATTAGTGCTTTATGAAAGAGGCTATTATAAGAACTTGTCAAACACCACCTCTTGCAAATATTGGCCCATCCTTATTAGCTTCTCATGGCGCCAAAGCCACAATTAGCACATTTTCATAAAATATGACCCCTGTGTGAGACTGCTACATGATTTTTGGCAGACACCTAAGCCACCTCCCATTTAATTACCACTCACAAAGTTAATTTTTGGAAAAGCTGCTCTATGTATCCCATGTAAATGGCTACAATTTTAAGCATCCACAGAGCCACAGAAGCATCAACAGCACACAACTGCACAGCACCATCGATTTATTTCAAACATGGTGAATTGCCTATTAATTTGAATGCCCAATGAAAAAGCTCAAGAGACAATGTGCACCCTTTATATAATACTACTATTGCTAATACTGCTGCCATTAATACTAACACTAATAATGAGTGTACCCTTGAATTTTAATGTGTAGAACATTTCAAAAAGCTCTCCACATTTAGATACATAAAAGACAAGTAGAACACAGATAATAAAAGTACACAGAAATACACAAAATTGAGAACTAATTAAAAGGCAGATAAAAGAAGACTTCAACAATGATATGAAAGAGACATTGACGTGAAGTTGTTTGTCTAGCCATGATGACAAATACCCTCTATTTAGCAACCGGTTGGAAAACTTCAATCTATAAAGATGGATGTAGGGAGAGGCCAGGCCCAGGTTTACCTTAAAAGCAATTAATAAAATGTTTCAGTACATTTTGAAGGAAGGCTAAACTAAGGGAAAGGTGGTCAGTTTTCCCACATCCTTTAAGTACCCTTACAACTATGTTTTGTTTTAACTGATTTCAGTCAGTGCAGTGCAGTGAATATTGGGTTGCAGTAAGTAAAAGTGGTCTGTGTTTCCTGCTGTTTCTTGGTGACACTCCATGTTGACAGATGGCTAATTTTATGTTGCTAAACTGTTAAATGAAATTGAAATCAGAGTCTAAAAACACTAAAAGATTTCTAATAGGACTAAGGGCTTCCAAAATGTACCCTATTTGTATTAGACCACTAGATTGTTTTATCTGCACATATCACACAGTAACTGGACATTCATTTTGTATTCTGTGAAGTAGTTTACAAAGGAGAGGTCTGTTGGATTTATGGATGCATACGCATGTATAGTAAGCATGGTAAACAGAAACATCGTGACTGTGGATTACTGAACCTGCAGTACATTTAAAACAATTAAGGCCCAAAAGTAGAGCCCTTGGGAACCTCACAAGTGATTGTGAGCCAAGAAGTGCAGTGAAGTTGAGTTTAGGTTAAGCATTGTAGACAACAACTGGTAGCCTGGTAAGACCAGCCTGATAACATGAGCTCAACTTTCTGTTTCTCTCACTGTCTCAGTCTGGACTCTGTCGCCCCAAATGATTTCATTGGGCGTGAGTTACTTGATTTGACAATCAGTGGGGAAGCACACTTGACACTGGTGTCTCATCTCTTCCAAAGACTATTTTTGAGGCTCAAGAAGCATCACTGTGGGACACAGTATATAACTAAATCTTTTGATTTAGTTAAAATTTCAGTCATATTTCAATTATATTAATTAATTAAACTAATCATGTTTTAGCTTTGAATAAGGACCTTCTTTGTTTGGAGCAAGTGATTTCGAAAAAGTAAGGTATGCTAAAGTCAGTAGGCCTAACTTATTTCAGTGCTAAAATCTGCAAACAACGTTTCACATCTTCTGCTGCTATGTATTACGTTAAGTTGTGAACATTAATTACAACTCAAAACTGATTCTGTCTTCTCAACCAACAGTTTTAGACTGGAATGTTATAGTTGTATTTATTTATAAATTTAGTAACTTACAAAAGTTGCAAGTTAAACATAAATGGGTTTAATAAGATGTCTGAAATGATTGAGATTAAATAACCAAATTTAATACTAGATTGGATTGGATAAAATACCACTGCAAAACCATAACCTTAATTTTTAAGCCTTAAATGACTGTTGGAAAAGGGATGTGTTCTTAAAACTAAATGCATCCATGTACTCTTTTTATGTCTTATCATCTTATATTTCAAAATTATTTAGCAGTTTCCAGAGTAAGTCAGTTTTCCCCCTGTGTCCTATGTATACTGTATGTTTAATGTTAAAGAAAGTGATACCTTATTTATTTAGAAAAAATAACTGTCCCTTAATTTTGTCTGTGCCCCCAATTTTTAATGTAGGAACACCTAAAAAACTGTAAGCATAAAACCCTGATATGGTCAACATGTATGCCTTTGCAGGGTCAGTTGAATTGGATTAAAACACCCAGCAGGACTGTAGGAAGCCTGAAAGTTCAGCATTATCACACTTTTTGACATACACACCAACATACCTGTGCTTACTATTGTACTATTCAAAGGTTCAAAACTTTTACAAGAGAAATGTGTTCATCTGAATAGTAAAAAACCTGGAACACCAGCCCTGATTTTGTATCAACAACATTCCTCATTCTTCAAGATCGTGTCCTATATTCTTAAAGAACTGGCTGTTAACTCCATTATAGAGATCTTCAGACTCAGCATAAGTGATTGTTTTTAACTGTCATGCACAGTGGCTTTTGTGCAAACTCAACAGGCTTTCTTTTAAAGTATTCAGAGAATCCTTGTGACAAAGATTCAGAGAACCAGCAAGAAGTTCAACTTCAGGTCTTGTCCTGATAGTTCTGTCTGACTTGCACTAACAGAAGTTGGCATGTCTAGACAGCTTAAAACATAAAAACAAGTCTCATACTTCTGTAAACTTCACTGATTTTAGATTGACATCATATACACCGGGTATTGTCCCACTATGACCTCATCACTGTCATAAGTGTGGACTTCACATTTAAAGTTGGCATTTCCATTGCCTTGATGATGCCACTGCAAAGAATCTCTGCCAGTTTGTGCATCAACAGATTTCAAGTCAGTGCCAGAAGCTGCTCCATAACCGTTCACTCTGACAGATATATTGCACACACCAGCAGTCCTTCTGAGTGTCCATCTCTCGCCTCAGTGGCCATTGTGTAGTGTGATGTGCTTCATTTCAGAGATAATGACATTTGCAATTTCTTGTGTGCAGCATTCTATCATATCATTCTGGGATGATGGCGTCTTGTAAGTGGTACAAGATGGAAGTTGATACTTTTGCAGAGAGAGGTCAGGCCGATTGAAAAGGGTCAACCTTGCTTTTCGCTGGAATGTTTCATCCCAGCTTCACTAATAAGGCAGAAACAGCCACAATACTCCACTCATTCGGTTATTTCGTGCGTCTTTGTGGCATTTATCTTTTCAATGAAAGGCGCTGGTATGGGAACTTCTTAGTAGTGATGCCATGCAAAACTGAGTGCTATATGTGAGTGTAATTTCTTAGTGCTTTAAAAGATAAACAGTGCTTTCTTTTACTGTTTTGTACTGACACTAGTTTTCACGACTCTTTTGTTAACGAAATCCTTCACATGCACAAGCATAACATGTTATTTTATTTGTTTTATTACACAAAATTACAGTTGTTTGGTAGATGCTTTTACCCAAGGACATCTACACACACATCAAGAGCAATTTCTGGTTGTGTGCATGTGGACAGGAGGAGATGAGGAACGAACCACCTGAGCTACAAAACACCCTTTTTACAAAATACACAGCATGGCCTGTCCAACTAGTTAAGATGAAAAGGCCATTTCTGTTTTTCAAAGTTCATTCTTGACCTTGGAAACAGCAGTTCATTAAACACTGTTGCTGTTCTGGAGCTTTTAATCGCATTATATTGACCTTCATTTATAGATGTCTATAACATCTATAATTTATAGATGTTATAGAAGTCTGGCCAGATAGTCAGAAAAATGTCCATTTCTGAGCCCGTAAAGGTCTTATTAAAGTTTAAAGGTTGAATTTTCAAAACCTGTATGTAATTTTCATTTATTGTGCAAAATAAGAAAAATATTTCAACTTAGGGTTGATGTTTTGTACCTGTTCACTTTGTCAGTAAATAAATAAATATAGGTTTGTGATATCGGCAGAAATCAGCACCTTGGCTGATTCCGACATTTCATTTTAAAGCAGATATTTGCTGATACCGATAACATGCCAATATTGTTGTGCATCCTTAGTAGAGACCCCAGCAAAAATCACTGATCATTACTTTTAGATTTATTTCAGTAAAAATTGAATGCAATAATTACAATTTCCACATAAATTGCAACTGACATCGCAATTGTAATAAGTGATGATATCTATTGAAATAATCAGTTTGACTTTTCTTTTTTTATGCCATGCAGCCCTATGGTAACTGCAATATTAGCAAACAACTATGCAAAGTCCTTTTGTGGACGATAATCATATGATTTGATGTGATATGATAAAACGCTCTAGAAAAGCTTAAGGTAAGATTGTTTTGGTTGATTGTTTTTGACCAAGGTTTTCCTTATTAATACTGCTTGTTTGTTGCTTGTTCAGTCTACTGCTGGTTACGGGTGCCTTCACTGATCCCGATATCTTTTTCTTTTTGATCAGTGTCTTCCTGCGTCTGGCCTGACATCCTGCTTTAGTCCCTCTCATGGTTATTAATAGTGTTCAAGTTTCTTTCTTCACCTTGTTCTTCATCTGTAATTTCAATTCCCCATTGTCCAGTGTCCTTGTCTTGCTCCTGTACATCAATACTGGCCTGGTCACTCTGTCTGTCTCGTTTAATTGATTTCTATTGCTTTCGTCTGCAATGAGTCTGAAAAGAACAAATAATTCATTAGACCAGTCAAAAGGACATCGGATGTGACTGTATGACCTCAGTTTGATGAATATCCATGAGTAATATGTCAAGAATTTAAAAGGCTTGAAACTTTCAAGTTGTAATCGTCTAATAATTTTTTCCTTAGACCGATTTAATCACTACTTATACAGAGAACATGCAGCACTGGGCCACTGAAACTGAGTGATAAATGACCAGTGAAGTTAAATTTATTATCAATTTGCTTGCAATGATCCATTAACTTGGCTGTGTTCCATTTCACTCACCGGCATGGAGAAATACCATTTGCAAGCTGCATAATTTATCATAGGCTTCATATATGGTCCAATTACATGTACAGTATTTACCTCAATGTTTCAGTTTAAGTTAGCTGGTCTAGTGAGATTATAGGAGCTGATTCAACTGTTTTTATCCTACAAACACTCAAAATCAGTGTATTGACGGAATTAAAAACAAACAAAAAAAACATATTTATTAATCAGTTGCTACTGTGGCAGCAGAGCACAGTGTCATGAAATATTCAGCTGTGGTGTGATAAACATATTTAAATCAAAGTGAAGTACCAACTTTGACATCTGCTCCACTTATGTTAACACAATTATTGAGCCTTTCACGTAGTGTTTGACAGCACCAAGGAGATCTCACCCTTCTTCTATATTCCCAACTTATATCAGGAAGTTTCACTTCAAGTGGATAACAGCGCAATGCTTCATCTCCTGAGATCATCATAGGTAGGCAGAGATGGATTCTGCAATAAATGTAAGGATGACATACTGCAGCAATAATGTTTGGTCTTGTGGCACAATCTAATGTCATTACATAGACATCGGAGCACCGCCAAAGAAGTCTGAGTAACTAAGCTTATCTTAACTCTCCTGCTGTTCTCTGTCTCACCAGTTTGTTGCTTACTGTATTTGACAGAAATCCATTTTTTATATTAATTTCTTCTTCTTTTTTTTTTTAAAAAAAGAGGAAATTGTTATCTAATTTGCATTCTAATTGTATATAGATTAGACACTAAGAACAAGAAATGCTACTGCAATAGGAAAATAAATTACTAATTGTACTTTAGTGGACAATATGGGCAACTTAACTAAAACTAGACCTAGACTGCAACTAGACTTTTTATTTTAACCAAATGTCTCAATATCAGTATTGCAAAGATATTGCAGGATTAACAGTCGGTGCCTTTACAAAATATTTACACACAAAAAAAATAGTTACAGTCTATTTAAACTAAATTGTGAAGGAAAGCATTAAATTACCGAAAAAATAGTGTGTGTTTTAAATCAAGTTTAGGGATATTCATTAAACTTTAAACAAAAAAAAAGCTTATTAAATTGATGAATTTTATTGATGAGAAAATGTACTTAAATCGTGAAACACAGAATTAAGAAATATTTAAACAGAAAACACAGCATATGAGTAAAAATAAGGAATTTTAAAAAAAAAAAATCAATAGATTTAATAGGGCTTCTTTATTTCTGACTGCCGAGAGTCTTAAGAAAAAAGTGGGCAACAAAAAAAAAGAAAAACACCTTGCCATTACAGTTTATTTAATTGCTGTAGCTCGTTTGCAATTAATCAACACCAAATTTGACTTTGGCTCTCACGCACAGACTTACTTTCACAGCTTCACACTCCACCACTGCCTTTTAACATTATGCTGCGATTGTAAATGGATCCCAGCAGAGAGGCCTGCAGTGCACTGAGGCCATGCACATCTTCTTCCTACTTGTGCCCTGCCGCCTCCCACCATGCTACTTGCATCATGCATCATGTATGTGGATCCTCCCCCGTGGCGAGCACGACTAAATCTGGTTGTTTATTCATCAGGTGGTAACCCCAGGCAGGCGATAGCATGGCCTTGCAATATCAAAAGTACTCCATAAGTAGGATGCAGTCTGATAATGAGAAACCACAAGGAACCTCCCACTTTCCCCACTGATACAGGACTGACAGAAACCAAACATCACCGCACACTGGAGAGCTGTTTACTTTTCCCACACTATTAATTAAAAATCAATGTTGATTTTGCCATTTCAACGCACTCCACTGCCGCTTCTTAGCACCATTAACTGTAACCAAGAGTAATGTGTGAAAGGGAACGAGGCAAACGATGGTCCTTTTTCTGTCCGAGCAGCGTCCCTGCAATTTGTCATCTTAACATGGCAGAGTGTAGTCCTTTTACTGATCTGGAAGATCAGGTTAAATGATGACACAAAACAGGCCTTCTGCAATACATCATGCGAAATAAATAGTGTAGTGCAGCAGACTTAAACTGCTCCCTCTCATTGCAGAGACTTACCAGATGCTGACTGGGTCTGTAGTTACAAGGTAGAAGTTTCCATTTAAAGTCTCTTGGAGTTAGAGTTGTTGCAGCCATTAAACAGTGTTTTTTTCCATAAAAATGATCCTACCTGTTGCCTAATTCTCACCGAAAAAATGCCTTCAGAAACATATTTTAGTGCACTGTTGTGTACTTACTGGAATGTGCGAATGTGTGAACAGGATGTGGAAAAACCTTTGATGAAACAGTAAAATTAAGCAGTGGTGATAAAATACGACCCAAGATTATGTTACTGTATGGCTCATTTCTCTCCTACAGTGTTTTCAGAAACATTTTTAGTGCAATCTAAAGTTGGTCGACATACTGTTTCAGATGAGCCGGTGAACAAAAAAACATCACCCACCAGAGGGAACATTTACAGGTGTGTTGCAGCACAGTGGATTCTGGTAGTTGTAGTTTTTTTTTTTTATCTTTAGCCAAAACAAATGCCACAACCTCTTTCCTCCTTTCTCTGGGCATGTAGCACCAATTCCATAAGTGTTTGTGTCTTTCTACTACAGCCTAGTTTTATGAAAGGGCAATCTCCTCAGCAGTGAAATACTTAAAAACTTAAAGATACAAAAGTATTTTAGTTATCGACAGATATGCTTTTACTGTTGTGCCAGAAAGAAAGGGAGACCAAAAAGAAATTCTAAAGAAAAATCCAGTGATAAAGAGAAGATTCTGAAACATATTTTCAAAGATTAAACACTCAAACATAAAAGTCTCTGATAAACAATTGGACAACACCCGAACCTTACTTACTGCACAGCCAAGTAGAAAGAATAATGATCAACTGGTGTTTCAATATGGTGAATAAAGTCACTGTCTTTCCTTTCAAAATAAAGACTTTAAAACTTCTAAGTGCAGACAGCTGTTACAAGGGATACATTTAATAAGCACACAAAGCAAGGTGTTCTGTAGCATCCTGAATGAATCAGATTTCTGTCAAATCTGAATATGAAGGAGATGAGAAGGTGTGTGTGTGAGAGAGAAAACGCTAGGTGATGTGTAGCTCCAGTGGGAAGATAATCTTAGTAATATCCTGGAGTCTGTGATGTACTGTTGTTTAATCTTGTAGTTTGAGTGAGGTTCATAATTCAAGAGCAGATCATCTGTTACATTTCTCTGTGTGTGTGTGATGCAGCCAGATTTCTATATTTGTGAGTACTTTAAAAGTCTCTCAACTTCTCAATGTCAACTACAAGTAGTGCTTTTATTAAAAAACCAGTGTGGCTGATAGAGACAATTGTGGTCGCACATACGATAACATTTTATTATATCAGTGATTTTAGTTTGACAGGCTGACGTGCCAACTTTGTCATTTTAAAATATATTGCTACTTTGTTTTCATTGGTTACATTTATTTTCACAGTGGCTCTTTTAACATATGATGTTTACGTGGAATAGCTCTGATGATGAGATCCATAGAAGTGTGTGTTTAGACGGAAAATGTATGAATGGCAGGTGACTGGCTCCGTCTTTGTCTCCGCTCTCTCGCGTTGTCTTTTATTCTCCCTCTCTGGTCGCCTGCTGCTCTTACTTGTCTGTCTCCTCTTTGTTGTCTTGCGTCTTGCTTTTAATTCCGTCTTTTTTCTTTCCTTCTTAAGGGAAATTTCTCTTTTGAAATCGAGTCATCCGTCACAGCTGATGAGTCCATGCTGTACATCCAATGTGATATGATACATCATTTGTTTGAGAGTGTGTATGTGAAAGAGAGAGCATTTAATTATTCATTTAATAACTCTTTGAAGAGCTTATTCTGTGCTACATTACATGGGAAATAATTCATTTGGTGTTACACGATATGGCAATATTTGTGATAAGACAATATTAATTTGTCAGTGATTTTTTTCCCCCAATATCTATACCATGGTCATCCATTGATGTCAGTTTAATATCTCTGGATGTATAAACCCTTTTGTGTGCAAAGGCAGTATTGGCAGTATTGAATATTTATTATTTCTGCATCGATGTAATAAGGAATGCTAAATTATGGTTTAATGTTTGCTGAATTTCCAGTCTGATTATTTTATCCAACAACTTTTCCACTGATTTACTATAAAATGTACCCTGGGACCTTATCTTAGACAAAAAATATTTAAGGTAGTTATAAGCCAATCCTTAAGTCCTGCATCATAGCGTAACATTGGCCAGCTCTGACAAAAGTGCGACAACGTCACACCTGTGCTTCATAGACTTGAGCAATTGTTTGAGATTTTCTTCATTTTGTTCATTTTTTTCCTGAAAATTTGAGCTAAACATTGTGCCTGGGGGACATGTAATAGACACACTTGGAAGAAGATTTTCTTCCCCCTTTCAAAATCAAAATTAGACAGTTAAGAATTGACCAGATTATCAGCCATGGTATTCAACATTTTTATTATTATCAGAATCTTTTTTTTCTTTTGAGCAATATCCAATAAAATAAATCATTTGGAAAGTTTGCAAAACTTCAGTTCTCTCTCTCTTCCCCTCTCTTAAATGAACATGCTTTAAGGTATTTCAGAAGAGGTTTGTGTTGGAGGTTTTGTTCTTCAAAATTTTGACACCAAGATTTTTTACTGTAAATGTAGAGCGATTGCAAGTATTGGTTATCAGTCTTCTTGATTACTAATGATCAGAATCAGCCATGAAAAAAAAACAATAAACTTAGCACTTGATCCCCATTTCCAAGTTGTAAAAAAACTTGGAAGTAGGGATTTTGATGCCCATTTTTATGTGATTTTCATGCCATCAACTTTTTCTGTTTCCCCCTCAGTCCTGCCACTGTATGTGGCATGATTGCATGTAGACATGCTCTTGGCATGGAAAAAAAAGTGCCATCCCTTTGTTTCTCAAATGGGACAGCCACATAAGTAGGCCATAATCAAGGCTCCCCATGCGCCTGAAGAGAATCGACAAGTGCTCGTGACAGAACAGTCTCTCTCTGCCTTTGTATACTTGCAGTGTTTGGATGTGGGCAGCTAATATTACATGATCATCACAGTGTTTTGATTAAAACCAGAAGTACTGTCACTATGGTGATTACAGAATACTGCTGTTATCTCTGCAGGGGATATGCCACTTCTGTTCTGGCACAGTGTGCAAAGGCATTGTGTTATTACCATTGTATTAATATTTCATCAAACCGCTCCACACACAGCGTTATCAGTACTGCAATAATGTTCCAAGCTCACAAACCCTTCTCTCAATTACTGCATGAAGGATAGCTTCACATTTGACTTATTTGTGGTTAACTGGTCAAAATTTTGTTTTTCTTGCTAAATGATGGCAAGGACACATTTTATGTGTGCAACCGCTTTCTCACATCAGGATAAAGCACCTGACACAATCCAGCCTCTCTCAAAATAACTTGCACTTATGATGACTAAAAAGTGAACCTTTCTGACGTTTGTTCAAGCAGATGAGTAGAAATTAAATCTGCAGGATCAGAGTGCACCTGTTTCTCTTTTTTGGTTTTCCTGCATAAGCTTTTACGTACAATTTCTCATATAAGCTCGGCAAAAAAAGACAGAGGCATATTAGTGCACAGTAGCAATATCTGTGAGCTGGGCTGCACATGGGAATCTGATTTGAAACTGAAAGGCTTTTTGGAATTAAGTACATAGAACGGAGGGTGGGAACAACAATAAACCCAGCACTTTCAGAACACCATATCTGTGCAGCAAAGATCTATTGCGCAGTGCAGCCTACTAAAGGGTTGCAAGGCTGTATGTGTGCGTGCATGTGGTGGAGCAGTATTTAGTGGTCTCTCTCTCAAAACACATCAAAGTGAAGCAGAGGCAATGGTAAGGTCTCTGCATCATGCCCGATAAGAGGAAGTTTCCATTAAGTCGCTTTGCCTCGCAGGGATTAAAGAAAAATCTCCCCTTTCCTCCTCTTAAAATGGTTTCCGAATGCTTCCCTCTTTACCATTCTTCCACTTTTGTGCTGGTGCTCCCTCTTTTACACCATTTATTGGTGTGGTGACATCTCTTTTTGCTTCACACCAACTTATAACCCACTCTTTGTGTGTTTGTTGCCATGGTCTGCAGCATGAAACGGATGTCTGAGTTTCACATATGTGTGGAAGAGGTTAAGAACATTGCACAATATGTGACTGACCCAGTCAGGATCCTTACATGGCTTAAAACGAACATGTTTACTCCTGGGCTAAATAATAGGGATTGCCAGGGGCAAGTAAAATGCCATGCCGGGCTCCTTAACTCAGAAACTCACTTGCCTTGTTCTGATTTATTTATATATAACAAGACATTAATATAAAACATGAGGGAAAAAGGAAGGTGTGCCTGCACACTCACTCAATGCCACAAAAATGTCCTTTGGTAGAAACGTTGTGATCCAATAAAATATTTTTGTGGCACCGAGTAAGTGTGCGGGCATACCTTCCTTTTTTCCTGCTGTTCATCAATTGCCCTGCACCTTCACCAAAAAGAAAAAAAAAGAGATGTGTGTATAACCACTCCTTTTTCCTAATCATTAACATAAAACATGGCGATAAACAGAAGTGTTTGTTACTACATGATAACTGCTAATAAATAAAACAATTTTTATAGGGACAAAAAATTCACTTTGGGCAAGTGGGTTTAAAATTAGGCTTGAACAACTGATCTAACATAAGGCAGGATCACGATTTTGGCATACCACAATTGAATGCATGTAATTGTCTGCTATATTGATGTTTCAACTGCATGCTTCACTCATAGAAAACTCTGCTGCATATCAAATCAAGCATCGTCTAAGCTAACAGCAGCCTCTACCTCTGAAGAGCTGCCATTCCACTATGCACACATCCTGGGAGAATATTCTGAGTGAAACAAAAATCATCTATTCATCAAACACCATAATCTTTTTTTTCGGAAGTATTTTTGATTTAGAAAAAGAAAGAAATCATAGAGTGCATGAGCTTTGTGTCTAGACAACAAAGCGGCCCCACTTACTTGTTCAGCCACCTGAAAAAAAGACTACAATCTGCAGCCCAATGAATACAAAAAAGGATACAAAATTTAGCTAACATTACCTCACTGAATCCCCATCCTTGTCCTGTCTTACCTTAAATATCCAGAACAACAATGACGGCATGTCATAGTACATTTTCCACTGTAAAGCTAAAAAAATAAAATAACATATAGTGGTGGATACATATTCACCCAGCTCTCAAAGACTGACTGACTGATATAACCAAATGCACTTAGCAGTGCTTTGTCAGTTTAATTTTGGTGTAAAAAGTTTTGGTTCAATTTGCAATTTTGCTGCAATGTGAAAAAGGACCAATCTTTTGATGGAAAAATTTGTACATTAGCAGGAATGCAGCAAAACATTAAGGTGAAAGCAATGCTTTGTTTATATAATTATGAATGTGTAATGAAAATATTTTTTTGAATTAAAAAAAATAATTGTGAAATAATCATGATTAGCATGTTGGCCATAATTGAAAGCCTCTAGTCAGAAATGCCCATGGTCAATTTTTACTACCTGTTCAGTTTGTTTTAATTAATACTGGTTATTGCATGTGGCCTGCTGACCATTTTCTAATTCACAATGAAAATAAAGCAAGTTTTTCTTGCACTTTGACTGTAAATTATATGCAAGAGTAGATTTTAAAAAAAATAAAGTAGAGCTTGTTTTTTTTAGCCATGTGTGAGGTCCAGGCTTAGCCCCAAATGTCCTCAAATCCTAGAAACCCCTCTGGGTACACCTGACCTGCAGGGCTGCCGTGACTGGATTTGCTTCTTTGCAAAGATGAGTATGGACAGCAAACAACGAATTGTTACAGACAGGCCACTCAGTTGTTAAATATACTGATACACATTATTAATGTTGTTTATTAACTGGCATTTTGTGAAAAAGTGGCCCTTTGGCAAAGCACGTTGCGTATCCCTGTGTACTCAGATGCACTCCTGGTAATTCACATCATACCAAGTAATGACAGTTACAGTTGAGCTACCTAGACACAACCCTTGCCTCAAGATGACCCAAAGGTGCCCGCAGGTCTTATGAGGTATCGTAGCATCAAACTAAACATGTGCGGTGACAGGTGGTAGGTGATTCAGTGCCACAGAGCTCCTCAAAAAGCCGTGATTAGTAGTTTTCTTACAATCCTAGCCAGGGGGGATGAGACTTTCACACAGTGCCACTGATCGTGGTCCCAATTGTGAAGTGACCCACCCTTTGATCTTCAGCATTTACCTGACATGATCCCAGCACTCTGACAGTGCAAGCCATCTGCCGCCTCCCCCCTATTGTTTGTTAATTTAAAAGGACAAAGCCAGCTGATCAACAGGGAAACAATATGGTCATAGCAGTACAGCTGAGCATGAAATGCACTTGTGCTCAATTGATCTTCAATTTTGCATCTCACCTCTCTCTCACACTCACACTCAGTTTAAAAACATGTGTAAATATTATCAGAACATCCCCTGCTGCTGTGCTATATGTTACATGTACTGTTAGTTTGAAATACTGATGCAATAGGTAATCCAGCTTTTGTAGCAGAAGCTGTGAATGGGTCGGTCAGGTTAAAATGCCTTAACTCATAGATATGCTGGAACCAGACTGAGCTTTAAGTCCTACCGTATATCCCTCAGTGGGCATAATAGAAAGGATGGAATATCTCTTCCTTCTATCTTTTGTAATTATTTTCCTCTACTTGAGTTGAATTTATACCATAGGATTTAACTCACACTACATGCACCATAATACTGTTGTTCCTCCCTGCAAACGGTCTTTCACAAATGAACTTACCCATTTAGTTTGCTGTTGAAAAATCTCTTTTACAGGTCACTTTAATGCCTGCTGGAACACTTACAGGGCAGTGGTTTCCAAACCTTGAGCTCCTTAAAGATACAATGTGGAGTTTTCATGTAAACAAACATATGTTTGTTCCCATTCAATGTATCTCACCAGTATGCACATATGTATCTTTGCAGCCTAAGAAACATATTGAATGACTTTCGTCATATGACATTTAAAGAGTCGAGGTGATTGTTGCTTGCTGGCAGTCGTCGTCTTCCCTGCCTTTGTTGGTTCATTGCTACATTTCATGGCATGCTTTCACTGCCATCTGTGAATCGGTAAATCCGATTGACACCGTCAGGACTGTGTCATCGTGTGAACGAGATTTTAACAAAATGAGGAACTGCTCGAGCCGTAAAAAGACAATAAGAGTAGAACAGACCCATTAAAATCAGGGTAGTAGAGTGGTTCGTGAGGGCGGCCAATTTTATGTGTATCATTGCCATCACAACAGTTATAGCGGGCTAATTTCTGTCTAAACAATTCATCTTTAGCCAAGTGGCAAAATCACTGAGGTGAAGTTTTGATAGTAACAACCAAACAAGCAGTGGAATGAATTTTCAAATAATTGTAATATAATTATAATACATCATATTTCTGAATAATAAGGACAATAAGTGTAAAAGAAATAGGCCAAAACAGAATTCTGAATCTAGTGAGTGTGACACACTTTACCACTCTTCTGATGTGTCTTGTAACTAACAGCAGTTGCTTTTTTATTTTGTACTCGTCCAATGGCTGACAGTTAAATGTCCTTTCTATTCATTCTGTTTCTATGCTCAAAGCAGTGCTCCATTGTGCGACTACTCAGATCTCTGAGTAACTTCAAAGATGGAGTCATCAATTGTGGAGAAAGATTGATATATTAACTCAACACCCGAACACACACATCCCTCCCATCAGTTTTCCCTCAGAAGCTTCGATAGTATCACTGATGTTATTTATGTTTCATTACTATTATGGGGTACCTCTGCTCCTCGTGGACACCACTTTCTTTGTCTTATATTTACAGAACCAGGGCTGTGTATAAACACTAGATCTGTCCTTTTTAGGTTTCACACAGGACAATTAGAAGACCGTTAGGAGATATTTGCTGCATTTGACAAAGTGTTTAGAAATTAGAATTGCCTGCTGCACCCTTAAGGAAGGGCAAAGAATGCTCCAAAATGTGCACATTTTAACAACTGGCTCAAAAACATACAATGGAAAGATTTCTCACGCTGGATATTTTCAAAGAAATGTGGTTACATCTTAGCCCTGAACACAGTCTTGGATGGCCAAACCTGTGGGCTGTGGGGGTGGTTAACACTTCATGAAAAGAAATCACTGTGGAGCGCTGCTGTGGTTTAAAACAGTTTGGTAACCACTGTACTAAGGCCACTTGCCAAGTATGTGTCTTGTTTCTCTCATTGTGCTACTTTGTGGGCCTTTTGTGTGCTAGTTTGAACCAGGTAATAATAATATTTTTTATTTCACCAATTGTTATTGCATAAAATAAAAGATATAGATCCAAAAGGCATCACCTCATTGCATCACCACTAAAAATTAAACAGACAAAAAGAATAAAACTCACAGGTAACCTAATTATTTTCACGCGCTACTCCATCAGTGTTTTCAAATCTGCAAGGAAAGCAGCGACTTCAGATAAGGAGATCATCATCTTTATGTCTCTAATTCCTTTAACCTGCATGGCTCATTTGGGAAACATATTACCCATAGTGATGAGATTAAAGGCATAAATCGAAGATTGGTCTTATCAAAGTTGAGTTTTACCTTTTATATGACTACTTATTTTCTGCATGAGACAAGAAAGTCTTAAAAGTTTATAGAGTGAGGATGTCATGCATTGCAACATTTCAGTTAATGTTTCGAATGCACAAATTATATTGGCGATAATAACAGTTTTGTCACATAAAGGGAACTCATGTCTGGGTTATTGAAGGAGAGTAAATTCTGCCACTAACTGAAGTAATCAGGATGGGTGGGATGAGTTTGACAGCTACCATATTAGTAATATCATTACAATTACAAGGTGTTTTTATGTTGTAGTCTACCACAACTGGATGTGGACCAGGGTTTGATTTTCAGTCTTTGTACTACATCTTGGGTATTTGTTACAGCAAACAACAATTGACCATGTTTTTTAGTGTGAAAGCCAGCAAGGGTTCATGTCCCTGTCGATGGCTTCCATTGGTTAAGGCATCTGCACAGTTGGGGGTAGAACTTGTGGAATAAAGCATGAACCTCCCATGTGAGGCTGAACAGACTCCCTGAATCACTGATAGTTCCTTTGCAAATTCCAGACAAATGCCTTGGGAGGCTGGCCTGGAGACTATGGTCCCTTGGATGGTCTAGGTTTTATCCACTGTCTGTAATGGTTGTACCAAGCAGCCTCTTGAGAATTCTGTTGAAAGAGAGTCGCTTGCGTAATGGTCTCCCCTTGTGATCAAAAGTTGGATCACTGTCAACAGTGGGAGCCTCAAGGGAAGTAGAGCAGCTTGCCTCTCGATCGGCTGTCTCTGTAAGAGAATCTGCCGCTAGAGAAGAAATTTCTGGTCCAGAAGGGCTTCAAATTCACTCAAACTTGAGTTTTTGACAAGAGAAACAGCCTTAATCCCTAAATGGAGGGTTCCTTCATAGTTCATGTTATGAAGTAAAATCTCTTTCTCAGTGCTACTTATGGAGTATGCAACACTTGTTTCCTACTTTCAATTCCACTGCAAGTGATCAGCACCTCACTACAAACCTTGGCATGTGTTATTTTTCTAGATTATTTATAAAATAGGTTCCTGCCTGTTTCTAAGACAAAACAAATTAAGGTCCACTGAACATAAGAAAACATCAAGTGGTGCAAACAAGAGCAGGAATGCACCACAATTGCATTAAATAAAGCACATGCTTCTATTGAACAATATACTCAAAGCACCTGAAAGAAAATCTGTTAAAATTAGTCTTTTTGTTGTCCCAAGCAAAGTCCAGATTTTTATTGGAACTAGATCATATTTTGAATGACTCTTGACTCTCATCTCTCAAAGTATTTCTGCATGCTGTACTGTATGTACTCTTGCCAACATTTGTCTTAGTTAGTAAGTGAACCAAAAGTATTTCTATTCTTTTTCCAATGCAAGAAGACAAGCACTTCCTCTTGATCATCAAGCTGTTCAGAGGAATATCCACAAACTGGTTTATGCCAATATTTGTTTATTTAGTCACACTTTCAACTCAGTAGAGGTTATTTTATTATATACTTCCTACCTCATTCTATGAGATGCCCACTTAGTTGTAAATTTAAGGTGATGAAATTGCCTGTGTTTCTATAATTCTAAGAAGAAAGTCAGCACATGTTGTTGAACCTCCACCAAATACCACAGTGATGACAAATCAGCCATGATCTAAATGTCATGGGTTAACAATGTTCTTCCTGAGAGCAGCTCCTGTTTTATTCAAATAGTCCTAATGCAGGATGATGACTACAGTATGAGCCTGAGGCTTTTTAGACTCTGGAAGCATTGAAATTATTTGAAAAACCCTCAGCAATTTTTTAAAAGCACAGTATTACAGACAAAACATATTTCACAAATTTCTGGCGTCTGTGTTATACTGTAAATATACTTACACTAAATAGGCTATAGTGATGCATCACTCATTAAGAAATGATTAACCTGCTGACTCCCAACACTCAAAGCATCAAGACCATTACCACTGCTATTAGCACCATCCAACATGAATCAGTATGTAAACATCTTAATAAAGCATTCATAATACATCGTGCTCTGTATTGTGTATCGTACCAGCACTCTTCATATCTTAAGCAATCTTATTGTGTGTGTACTTGATATTTTTATATTTTGTGCAGCCTTTTCTGCAAAAGTAACTTCCTCTCTTGGGGCAATAAAGTTCAGAACTAAGCAGAGGAAAAAGGTTATAGTAGGAACTTAAATGTTTAAGTATTGAATTCAAGTGTTTCCATATTAGTTTCTACCTTATCATAGTCCATTTTCATTATCATATTGTTGTCATTAACCAAACTTTATACTCTTACTCTGACATATCAGCTTGCTGAAATATACTGAACCCAGCTTGTGGGGGTGTCTACTGTTGAATGAATCTATTTTCCTCACACATTTCAAAATCTGTCTACTTTAGAGGTCAGGTCGTAGATATTAAAAATTCATGATACGGTCAGGGCAGCTGACATCAGTCCTCAGAGTGACTGTTATGGTTTATAATCAGGATTGCAACTATTTTCTCTTCATAGTCAGTAACAGTTAATGTAGGCTGATACTCAACTTACAAAGTTATTATGGTGAATGTCTGAGCAAACAATTGCTTATTTACACATGTGGCAGATGTCAAAAAAAAAAAAGTGAAGTAGCGAGCAATAAAATCAAAACAATGAGCTGAAACATACTGAAATACTCTTTGGAGCAGAGGGCAGGGCTGAAACAATATGATTATCTCCCTTATATATGTCTTGTGGATTTTAATTATTGAGCTTCTGCAAGAATTATGCTTCATTTTTAGGAATATTTTTGTAGTTTCTTTAACACTAGACCATTTGAAAAAGTTGAACTTCTTGAGACTGTATATCATTAGAGATGAGGACATAAGTCGACCTTTTTTAAACATAACTTTTCCTAAATTAACAATTATCCTCTCTTTAGCATACGTATCAAAGTAACATTAGTGATAATAGCTAGGGAGAAAAGAATACTTTGCATTACAGCTAAGCTGTCACTCACAGATTTCAGGTAATTTGCCATGCTGGTTGTAGATTTGTTATATGCCAGTTTCCTTTTGCATATCTGGCACTCAACTTTTTGGGGGTCATCTTCACAAATGTTTAAACTATTTTAGGTGCTTGGCTTTGTGGACATCTTGCTTATTGCATCTGTAAGCCTGTCACGGGTGGTCAGACTGTCCCAGTTTAGGTAATGCTGGACTGCTGGTGATTGAGGTTAGATGAGATCAAGTCAGAGTCACAAAACTATCACAAATTGCCTGCTGCTGCGAGACTATTTGCCAGAGGAAGAGCTGGTGGCAGCTCCGGAAACAGATCTTCAGTAGCGGCTGAGGCAACTCCAACAGACACAACACGGCAGACTGGGTCTCATCCATGTAATGGCAGCAAAAGAAAGTTTACTGCCCTGGTGGGGAGTTTGTGCTGGCCGAGCTGCAACTGAGTTGCTATTTCAAACAGCTTTAGGACTGTGTTTTTCGGATTGTCTGCCATTTTTTTCACCTTAGCTTTGTATTTCTTGAAACCAATATGATGTCATGGAACTAGTAGACAACCACAATAAAATTAGCAAGTTCTTTTCACCTCCACATTTGAATTTTATTGAGTCAGATATTAGAGAATCAATTAAAAGTAATTGTGATACATTTAGTTTTTTCCCCAGTTAATGGTAGCTGCAATATCTGTGATAATTCTTTGTTCATCTCTACAAACTATTCCTTCACATCACACATAGTCATTTCATTAATTGTTAATTGTTGTTGTGGCTTTAACAATTAAAAGTAATCACTCTTACAGTGTTTCTCATATATTGTGATCGATAACAGCAGCATCTTTCCGATGTTGGGGAAGGAGTCTGAACTGCTTGTGGTAATAGTTTTGACCGACCCATAAATGTAAGAACCTTACAAACCTATTCCAACTTCCTTTTCGAGTGCACCAATTCCCTCACAAGACACTGGCTCAACAGATAAGCAGGACTTTTATCTTTTGAACATGTCAGTGATTGTTCTGCATCCAGATGTGTGGATATCGCTCCTCTCCTGTGGCCATGTTTAAAGATCAAAAATCATAAAAGGCTCACATGAACTCAGGGATTCATATCTGGTCGCAAACTCATGAATTTCTGTTCTCAGGACACTGTTTTTATCCCTGTCTGCATCAGTATTTGAGCTATCTGTTCTCTTCATCAAGGAACAATGTCAGATGTCCAACAGCTACATTGAGTTTGTGTTTGCACTGAGCAAGTGGTATCCTCCCTTGCTGCAGCGCGAGGATGAGGAGCTGCAAAATATTTCAGCTGTGTGGTATGCAAGAAAACCCTTAAAATGCTATGTGCAGATGTGCTGTAGATCTTAGTTATCAGCTGTAGCCAGCCAAGTGGTAGTGGGAGGCAGTGCAGTGATCCCATGAACCCCAGTGGATGTTATTAAACTTCTCTTCTAAATGCACTTAAACTCATCAGTCCAAATAAATTATTACCCTGTTTTCATTCAGTCACATCCCCCCTTGAAGAGTCAGGAAGTGTCTGTCTGTTGTTCAATGACAATTATTTGAACCCCTAGCTAAAGCACAGCCTTTCCAATCAGTTCCTTTTGTGTATGTACACATTGGTTATGTCCACATCATATTATGCAGCACATCTTAGTACACTCTTTATTGGTTTTCAGCCAAATGATTTCAATGGATGTCCATTTCCCAAGAAGTTCTCTTTCTTTCTGTCAGAGTATGTTTGATGTTTTTTTTTGTTAAGGATGAATGAAATCACATTATTTACACTATTTTTGGCCATTATAAAGAGTTAATCTTAAACCAGGGGGAATGTCTAGTCAATAAATTAAAGTCCCCCTCCAGTCAAAAATGTGTTTTTGTATGTTTATGCCCCCTAAAATTCCTCGACAGAGGGGGAGATGTCTATGCACTTCTTTAATATCTGAGATTCAAACATACACCTGGCCGGTTAGATAAGGTACTTAGAAATACGAAAGCCAATCGCTGTCTAATAAGGGAAATAAGCATCAACCAGGGAACAGATTTTGACGGGCAAAGAAAACCTGAAACCCTCAGCGCAGAGCACACTTGTCAGTGCAGAGAGCAAAGCGTGCAATTGCACATGTTTAAGTTTGGCAGCTAACATGGTAGAGAAGTTTTTGGATGTAAACAAGATCCAGGAACTTCCTTCCAATATCTACCAAAACCCTAATATGAGGAGATATTCTCGTATTTTTAATAACCACCACTGTCAGCCACTACCGTTTACCCTACAAGCTAATAAGCCAGCAAACAACATAAATAAAAGATGCTAACAATTCTGCAATCTGATATGTCTGCTACTTGTTGATTCTGGGGCACAATAGCATCCACATCTGAGTCTAAGTCTTACTGCGGTTCAAACAAGTGTAGCTGCATTTCTGCAATGTTTCCTTTAATGCTAGTCATCTTGTTGCACATTTTCATTGGTCAGCCAAGCACAAGTAACAGTTGATAGAAAGAAGAAGAAACCGAAAGCACCAGTCCCTTTTTCAATTTTTTAACTGGTATGTGGGAAAACCATGTTAAACAAAATATTAGTAGTAATATCAGTTTTTAACCTAGTCTTTGCCACTGCGGTGATGTCCTAAATGTAAATACAGATGTGGAGGAAACACGTGGAGAATCAAACTATAGCCTTTGATTGTAAGGTTTGTAGAACGTGTGTGTGTGTGTGTGTGTGTGTGTGTGTGTGTGTGTGTGTGTGTGTGTGTGTGTGTTTGTGTGTGTGTGTGCGTGCGTGTGTGTGTGCGTGCGTGCGTGCGTGCGTGTGTGTGTGTTATAGAGTTACATAATATATTTTATTCACCCTGGAGTCATAGGTAATTTTCAAAAAAGGCTGACTGGGAGGTCATTTAATTAAGGTAAATAATTAAAAAAGTCATTTCCCGGGCTTTACTGTAATTATTTTTTATAATAAAAGTGCCTTACCTGTGATTGAATTGATGAATGTAAAAGGTCAGGATTTTAAAATCTATCTTTTGGCCAAAACTTCAAGACTGGATCTGTAAAAGCCTTGCAATAATGGCAAGGGTTAGATCATCATTGTGTAGATTAGGCAGGTGCCAATTCTACCTTTACTTCCTTAAATCTTACTCAAATACCTAAACTCGAGATCATGACCCATACTAAACCCAAACCATAAGAAAGGGGCGGAGTACAGATTCCTTACACTATGATAATGCTATAACCTAAAACACTAATATAATATCCTCTGAGGTTTTAGTGTCTTTTTGGCAGTGGACACACATGCAAGTCCTGTGCTGGATCTTGGCCACAACTGCCTCTGTGGTGATTTAATGGCTTGATACGAGGGAGAACGATCCACATCACCTACACTGTCTTTTGGCTCAGAGGAAGGTCTTTGTGTTATAATGAAGGTTTAACACCTGGGACAGGAGGATGAGCACTGTGTTTGAAATGTTACCATGCTGTATATATGTAACAGCTCAGTTAACTTTTTACCGCTGATGAGAGCTGCACAAAGTGCTTTCTAAAGCATTTCCCACAAGTCTCTCCTTAATCTTGTCCCTGTGTTACACTCCATGGACAAAACATGTAAAATGCGACACAGTTTTCAAATGCATTAGAGGTTTATGACCAAGCATGACAAAATAATACACTTTTTCCAAGAAACTGAGCCTCCAAATAGTCTGACACAGGCATGCTTACCTATTTGTCAGCTTCAGCACTCATTACAACATCTCTGTATGGATAACTTACAAGTCATTAGTATGTTAATTTAAAGCCCATTATTTTGTGACTTTGGCAGCGTTCATTGCACTTTCTTAAAATGTCTCAAATGCCATGTCCTCGTCACACCTACTGACAGCATCTACAGCTGCAGAAATTCAAGGCAATGACAAATGAGGTGGCAACTTCTAGTTTCATCACGACAACAAGGTAATAATAAAAAAAAAAATGCTGCATATTTTATGGTTATAAAAGCAGACAGGTCCTTACAATAAATGAGAGGTGGCATTTATATTTTATGTTTCCCCTGACACCATTCAACCTTTACCCTCCCGCATACTATCGGCCATATATATTGGGATTCGTTTAGAACAGATGTGCAACTGGTTTTTAATGGTGCAATGGGTTTAAAAGCTGTTGGGCAGTGCTTATTAGAAACTGTTAGCGAGATCATTAAGATGTACAGGGGTTGTAAGACCTCACATTTTACTCATAAAGTTACAGATAAAGTACACCTAATTTCAGTATAGCAATCTAAGTGTTTATTCTTGCTTGTATGAAATGTCTTCATTGGAAGAACCTGCAAGAGCCTGAAATACAGACTTTTTGTTTAGTGATTGGCCAGTTGTATTGTAACATGATCTGAGCATAATAATTCAGTCTCCTCTTGGCATGTCATACTTTGTTGCCTGTTGCTGCATTTACAGATCAGTTTCCGCTTTTTGCTGATGATTTGAAAAGAAAAATGCTATCAACTTAAAATTTGGTTTCTGAGCTGCATATGTTTCATATATCAAAACACAGAAGGGAGATCTGCTGTACAGTTTTTCTAACAATACCACTTTAATATTTTGTGTTAATAATTATGCATCAAAAAATCCTAATGTTTAGTTATCCATCACTATTACATATCTTCTGGCATGCACTGTTGTTTTCTCCCTGTAACCAAATAATGTTTGAGTGATAAAAATGTCTAGACCTGCAACTCTGTCTCAATCCGAACTTAAGAAATGCTGGAGCTTGGGCAGGGGCCCTCAGTGTCAGATACAAAACAACAGAGGCACCTCTATCGTTGGTGTGAGACACAAGGGGGCGTCATTTTTTTGACTCTTTGAGCAACTGTAGTATGAAGAGCAAGACAGTGCGTATCGGGTCAAAGGATGGGTCAAACAAACTCAGGACTTGTTCCCAGGAATGTCCTGTGTTAAACCAATCAACCAAGTATTTTTATAATAATGTAGTGCAGTATGCTAGTATTCCTAGCATACCATAGTGATGTATGTCACTATTTTCCTGTGTGTCTGTTTCCACCCTGCATTTTCATTTGTCTCTTGTCTCTCTTTATTTCTATTTATTTCATTAAAACTTATGTGTGTTCTTGTTACAACATAAGGCAAACACTTCATGAGTATAACATGACCATTAGATCTCTTGAAAAAGACAGCCAGCAACACAATTACAAGCCTGAAAAATGTGTAAATTCCTCTGTTTATTCACAGTGGTACAGAGCCCCACTTCAAAATCCAATTCATTTTCTCCTAAGCAGAGGCGAATCATCCAAAAACAAAGATTGAAAAAGAAAACCCATTTAGCCTCACAACACCACTTGCAACTATGCTAACTTTGGCTTGTTTGAATAATTTAACTCATGACCAGTTATGTCTGGGTCATGTTTATGGAGAGAGCTATAGAATAAAGAAGTGTGTGTTCTTGCTGATGCTTTTTGCTGAATAATTAAAGGATTACAGTATGCTGACTACAATGCCTGTTGGCCATTTTCTCTCAGACTGGCACCAAAATAACTCTTAAGAACAACTCCAGAACCGTTCCCAGTGCACATGTATTAAGTATGCTGCTTCTCTAGACAGCCATTCATTTTATTGAAAAGGTCAAACATGAGATAAATTTGTTATCTAGGAATGCCTGTTGAAGGTCAGAGACTCAAATCATCAGTCGGAGACCAAAAGTCAGATGAGATTACTTCAAAACGAACAGTCATTATTTTTCTGTTCACTGTACTTCTGGGGACATTTTGCTCTCTATATTTTGCTGTGGAGTGAGTGCTCTTGACTTTCATGCCAATCTTTGCCACTGCAGACACACTGCAGGGGCACAGAGGGAGAAAGGGACCACACTGTAAGTCAAAGAAGTGGTGAATTTACAGCTCACAGCTGGTAAATACGACATAATCTCTGGCTTCTGTTGATATCGTATCTGACATGAATACCATATCAAACTGACCGTCCAGGTAAGCCCATTCAAACGTTAAAACTTTGTATGGAGAACAAAATGAATCTATGAATATTCATATTGAACAGCCAAATCCGATTTGACTGGCATGAGTCTGATTCGGGTATCCCTCAAATTTTCTGGCATTAACCCAGATATAAGTTTAATAAGTTGCTGTAACCACAAACTACATAGCCTAAATAGGCCGACAGGGTGTGCTTATAATGTTTGTATCAGTTTAAATAGTCAAACATCCAAAGCTCTTACACGTGTTAGGATTTGCTGATGTGCGTTCTTTGTAAATCATCACAACTGTGTGAGGTATTCTCCTCCTGTAAAGCTGTCAGTATCTCTGTCAGTATAATACACTTTCTGAAGGCCTTTTAATTCTATTTTAATAGAGCAGAAACTATAAAAGGGGGTGGAAACCCCAGATGGATGCCTCACGACCTTCAATCTTCTCTAGGAAACCACACACTCCCTCCTAGGTGGCTACTTTTTCCCAGTCAGCTCGAATCTCTGTGAACAAAAGGAGAGCCCATGTGTATTTAACTAAATAGCACAAGTCCATGAAGTTAAAATACTCTGAACAGCTTGTGCAGCATTATCCAAGTGTTTTGTAATGATTACTCCAGTCCAAATAGCTTATATGTACTTCATTACCTCACACACTTAGGCCCCTAACAGCTGTTTTATTTTTGAAAGGATGAATAGTCATGTGCCTTGTTGCAGTAGTCTTCAGGGACACTGAGACAGTGTGTGAGAGGAACCTCCTGGAAGATGCACACAACCTTTCCCACTCTCATAAACAGAAAGCTGCAAATAGGAGACAGTGGGAGGATATTTAGAGGGTTTTTCATCAAACACAGGTAAATTGTTTGGATACAGACTGCTTGGATTCTTCTCCTCAAGCATTAGCATTACAGCAATGTGATGGTTATGGTTATAGCCAGTAAACAACCGGGGCCTAATCACTTGTGTTGTTTGTGGCCAAAATGAAATCTGGACGCAGCACATTGTGTATCTGGGGTTGTGGGATCACCTGAAAGTCATACTGCCTGACATATGTTTGCAGACATGAGGTGAATAATCTCACCAGCATGTCACTGGAAAATTGCAGAGGATTGATAGACTCTTAAAGGGACAGTTCACCCCAAAATAAAAAGTACATTTTTTTACTAATGGTTATATATGGATTTTTTTAAATATATTTTTTGACCCAAAAGTTTTTATTTGCTGTGTCAATAAAATAACTAACAAGGGAAATTTATCTATCCAGAGAGTTTTTGTGTGAGTTTTGTAGACATTGGGCAGGGGATGTCTGCCCTGTCATGCATATAATGGAACGAGTTGGCAATTGTCTTGTTGTGCTCAAAGTCCCAAAATTATACATTTGAAATACTTAACAGCAATGTCTCTTTGCAGAATTCATGATCCTGATACTCAAGATCAACTCAGCAAGAACACATGTTGCTGCAACAAGTCAGCAGAGTGAGATGCCCAGCCAGGCAGGTACGTCTTGCTTAATTTACCAGATAATGGCATCGTTTATATACAGCATGTGCTCTGTCCGTTCATTGAATCATACATCGATCATGATCGATGGATTGTAACACCCCATTTATTAGTTTAGCTTAGCTTAAAGACTGGAAACATAGGAATACAGATAGCCTGGCTCCCCAATAAAATAACAAAATTTGTTTTACTAGCATCCATTAGCTTACTAATTAACATGTTAATTCGTTTTCTCTAAACCTGGTGAAAGCAGTTTTCGCACAGAGGCTATATAGCCTACTGGATCATTTGTTGGCTCTGAGCAGTTGCCAGGCAACCAGCAAAGTCTTAAAGTTGCTTGTCCAAGAATGACTGACTGACTACATTGTTGATATGTTCAAGATACAAAAAGGACACATGCAGGGAATTCAAGGCAAGCACATAAAAATAAATTGCTGCAGCTTTGCCAGTTTCTATGCTCAAAATGACGTTTTCTATAAGTTGCTATTCTTTCTCCCACTGTCCATGCGAGAAAAGTGTGGCAGAGAAAGAACTGAAGAGGCTGTGAGTTATATCATACAGAAACATAAAACAGTGCTGACCTCCCTTTCCAATGTTAGACACAATGGCACATTGTGGCCTACCAAATTGTGCAGCTGAAGAGAGGCTGTATAGTCAGTGTGGCTTGAAGTGACTGTCAGTACTTCTCTTATTCTCCTAAAGTTGAACAAATTTACCAGTCACGCTCCACTACAGAGGAAAATGGTTTAAGGCTAATATGGAAGGGAATGAGTGGTTTAATCAAATACAGACCTGATTTTACACCTTTAAGTTAATGACACTTGCATGAGTATCATAATGCATACAGTATGTGTCATCATTATCAGGTTGCTCAGAACATGTGTAATGAGATTGGATGTCTACCACAGCATACAAAATTTCACACCGTCAGCGTTGTCAATGGCACTAGCAAGCCATGACTTCTAAAAAAAAAAGATTACACTGGGCCATTTTTTATTTTAGGATTCATTTTGATTATTTAGACTCATAAGCTATAAAAGTAAAAGCCAAAACAATAATCTTTAGCAAAAAGTTTGCATTCACACCCCTCTGTAGCAGCTGCTTCTCTCACCCACTGGTCTGACCTTACCTTTTTTCTGTAAAAATATAGGCGAGCCAGTAAATCTATGTGTGGCTGGCAGTGGGGTGTATGGGTTGATGTTTGCAAATGTCCATGTTTTTTAATCTTTTGTGCATGTGTCCATTTTTTTTTAATCATTCTGTGCCCACTCTCTAAAAATGGATGTATTTCCGGGTCCGTGAACGCAGTGCACGTGAAACTCATCATGAGTTATTTTTATCCCTCAGCACCAGATTGAGTTGTGATGTGGATAATTGATCAGATGACCGGTTCAGAGCTGATCAGATTGATAGATGCAGGTGTAGCAGGGTGCAGAGTCAGTAAAAGCAACCTTTTAGACCCAGTAAAATCAACAGTTTTACTTTCACTGTGCCTGACGTTCTGTTGCTCTGTCTGTGACAGCAGTATACTCTGTATGTGAGTGTGGTGCAGTTAACAACGGCACAGTATATATATTTCAATAATGCTAAAAAAATCTATTTGTGGTGGCAAGTGTTTTAATTGTGGTGACCTGCCACAAATAAAAACTCCACAAAGTGTGGGAAACCCTGTGAGCCAAAGTCGCTAGGTCACTTATGTTATTTCTCTGTGCTAAATACATATGTATTTATTCAAAATTTAGCTAAGTAAAAGTATTGGATCGGACTCTGTATTTGCAGGGAAATTTGATCAGGACATCTTTATCTAAAGTGCAGCAGCCCCAGCTGCTGACATGCACCCTGGCGGGAGCATGGTCAGCTCCCCAGTGACCCCATGGGCTGTCTGCATGTGCTCGTGCAAGAGCAGCAAAATCTCCAAACACCTCTTAGAATTGACATGTGATGTGTTGAAATGCCAGAGAGGTGTGGTGTTTCCACCTCCTGTTGTGAAGGGGCAAGAATCAACCATTCAGCACTGTTTCAACACACTTAGGGCGTGTGCACGGGGCAGACTGTAGCCGGAGGGAAGCTGGCCATAGAAGAACATTAAACCTCTAAGGGCAAAAATGTACAAATGTCCTGTAATAGAGTACAATAAGAACATTTAAGCATTCATGTCATTTACGGATGTCATCCAGCCTCTGGGATGTACATTTCAACAGCTGTGTAATTATCATATAAATTCACAATGGCTGTTTTGCAATACGTGGCTTTAGAAACCATAAATCCAGTATCAGCCGCACGCCCCCTGACATGTAGGGGACAATAACATACAAGTAATCAGAACCCATGTATAGCTCCTCCCAAGGAATCAAAGGAGACACTATTTCCTCTTACAACACCATTATCTCAGAGTTGTTGGAGACAGAAGGGAGGAGTTTGATGTTGAACTGAAGTGCGTATCTTCTGCTCGATGTACTGTCCAGCCAAGGAGGGGGTCGGGCTGCAAAGCTCGGTCCTTGCAGAGATAAAGCTCTGTGAGCAGGTATCTAGGGAGACAGAGAGATGATAATGTACACAACACAGTGTGGAGAGAATAGCATGCAAGCAGCAATTGCCGGTCAGGGGGAAAGAGAGAGCTTTTTTCTTAAAATGTGACATCAACAGCTCGTTAGCAGATTGAAATGTAACAGAGGGAGAAAATAGAGATGAAGAGGCTGATGCTCCTTCAGCACACAATAGGTCGACTCAGAGGAGCTTGTGTGCGACATGAGCAGCGCATCTGGCTCTTCATCTGGTTTACCAAATGCCTTATAAAGGCTTGCACTGTTGATTGGACGCCCATGTCATCAGCCATCAGTCTGGTCTGATGGTGGAGATGGTCAGTGTAGATGGTCCTCCAAGCAAGCTAAGTTGCCGTTAGGTGCTATACCTTGGGCAGCTTTTGAACAGCAGATGCATTATTTTTTAGCATGGAAAAGCCTGGTCATAAGTGGCTGTAGCTGACCTGAACCCTACGTCTCACCTAATAATGAAAGCGAACGCAAAAGACATCCTAATAGCAGCTGTAGCCATTATCTTGACCAGGACAAATATCCACAGCCATCAGCTCAGTCCACTGGTGGGTTAGCCACCTCTGACTTATATAAACAATGGCTCCATGACACAAAGGTGTAACACTCTCATTAACCTGAGACAAAATATAACAGAGGAATCACTAATGTCATAACTTTCTATTTCTAGTGTTTGCTAGCATTAGCATCTGCTTGATTTAAACAAACTCAGCACATCATGCTTGCAGCATAAGATGTAAGAAAACGACCCGGAGGGGCAATGTCAAGTAATCTGCAAATATTATTTCTTTGTAGACAATTTTGCCCAAATGAAGAACATTTCATTAAGTCAAGTCAAACAACTTGGAGGGCAGTGCAGAGTATTAATTTGCAACCATGGTGTGGTGTTTTCAGTGTGATTTTAAGATATTTCTGTGTGTACCCATAACTTGAAAGGATGTCTCTTATGATTCTCACCTACAGTAGTGTGGTAATTTCCCCTGTAAAATCAATTACATTTTATGTTTACAATAGCTTACAGATGCTAAATCCATGTTCATGTACATGAAATGAAGTGACACTGAGGTAATGCCGCCTCAACTGCTTAGTTTTTAGTTACCCAAAAAAATCCTTACCATTCTGTTCACGTTTAAGTGTTCACTATTTTAAGGGACTGGTGCTGCAGAGGAATCTATGAGCACTGGTTTCTGTTTTTACCTGTTACAAATGTGATCAGTGTTGGGTCTTTCAGTTTTAATTGATGCACTAAGTCATGCAAAAAATGACTGAAGTTGTATAACACGTATTTTGAGCATTGCTCCCTGTGAAGAAGGACGCATTATCACAGAAATCCCAAACAACATTTTTTTCTCTCTCCATTTATCCGTTTACATCACCCTATAAGGCTGGAGGCTTCTGATGGGCAATTAGAGTCGTCAATTAGCTTCCATTTACTAGTAGTATAGAGTATACAGTATTATCTCGAGAAATTGGTGTCCACGTTTAGCTTATAGTTATTAATATTATATACTATAATACTACTATATTAAGTGGTGCTGGGGAGATGGTAAGATGATAAGAAACATCAGAAATGGCCAGTTAGCTTGTTATAAAATTCACAAATTTCAAGTTTCTACAGTGGTTTTGACCTATTAATCTTTTAAGTCCATGAAAGCCTAACTTTATAAAGCCCCTCATTATATTGTATTCGTTTTATGTGCTTTTCTCTTGAGCATATCATAGCAATGTTCTCACAGAGTTGTAGGCTTAGATGGTCAGGATTCCTTTATCTACTAAGCTAACTCTGAACATTTAGCCTTTTACTGAAATAATGAGTTTCTTGCTATTTAGTGCCTCACCTTTTTTTTAATGTGCCTATCACATAGCTTGTTATTGGTTGTGAGCCATATCTATCTGTTATCTGATAGATAGATAGATAGATAGATAGATAGATAGATAGTTGGATAGTTGGATAGATGTCTGATTGATGCTATAAAACTGAATGCAATCATATTTATTGATTTTGTATCAGGGGGTTTGTAAGATGTGTATTCACCACTGAGGACCTTGGTAATCTCTTGGGTAAGCTCCAATTGCAGAAAAAAAGAGAATCAAAGCTCCATTTTTGTAGTGTTTTTTTTTTTGTTAAAGCTCCTTGCTGTTCAGAAAAGTTTTGATCTTTTTTTCCAATCTACCTTATGAATTACATCCCAAACACAGCTCTCCTACCAAATTTTCAGACACAAGGATGGTATATCCAGGGCATAGAGAGTGTTAAATTAAGCTCACAGCAGTGTGGGTCTTAGCGATATCTTTCTCTCTCTCTCTGTCTATATCTGTCTACCCGTCCATCTTTCAATATACTGTATCTATTTGTCTCTCTCTCAATCACTCTCTATATCTATCTATGTATCTCTCTATCTCTCCATCCATCTGTCTATCTGTCGTTCACTCCCAATGTCTCCACTGCACTCCTGTGCACAGTCTCTTGTTACCATAACAACCAATGAATCCTGTGCCCTTCAAAACAATTAGCATTCAACACTGTTGCTCCTGCCAACACTAACCACATCCACCCATCCTGATCCAGCCATCACAAGAGCTCACGGATTTCAGAATAATACTCGGCATGAAAGCAATACATGTACGTCAAATGTGTTTGTGGGATGTACAGGTCCTAAGGCCAGTATTGTATGTGCTGTATACTGGCAATCCATCTGCCACCCATACCGAAGGGTCTGTAGAAAAAAGCCCTTGGCCTTGTGCCCAGTAAAGTCTACTGTAATGAATGCACCGCTGTCATCAAAGTCGTGATTTCAGGCTGATCCGGGATGAATACCTGAGCTCTTTCTCTAAGCCTCTGAATACAAAAGTGCAATGTTCAGAGTGATGACTTCTAATTGCTTTAATCCGCCCCTTTTTCTGGTGATATGACGAGCAAAACCTAATTGCCTTGACTTCTGCTTTCAATTGAGATGTATGGGACAGGCAAAAGCAGTGGCACACCCAGAAATTTTTCATGGGGGTGGTTCAGATGGGGCACCGAAAGTCTTAGGGTGGCAAACTAAAACCGAAAGCCATAACTGAATTTTAATAAATCTGTATGCTGTTAAAGCATATAGGCTAGTTTAAAACTATGTCAATAAAGAGAATCATGGAGATTGTGCAGGTAACATTATGAGTTTGACAAAAATCCTGTTTTAATGTCTTACATATCGGAAAATGTAAGATGATTAATTGATCTTCAAATGGGCTGGTTGCCATTTTTGTTAAAAATGCATATAGAAAGCTCTATTTAGGAGTGCATTGATTGTAAACAACAAAATATTTGCTGAGAAAAAAATGTATCAAGTTTAGGGGAGACTTGTGGGTACCCGTAGAACCCATTTCAATTCAGATATCTTAAGGTCATTTAGCCCCTTTTACAACAAGCTATACCGACATGTTTAGTACCAAATTAAACCTTATGTTGTTATGTTTCATAAAATACCACAAACTTTGTACTTGCTTAAAAAATGACCATGCAACAGTCACTTAAAGATACACTGTAACAATAAACATTCATACTGAACAGCCAAATCTGATTTAACTGGCAGAATTCTGAGTTGGTACAGTTCTAGTAATTTTGTAATGATCCAACGTGTCTTCTGAAATTCAGTCAACTGAAAAATTCAAGGTAGAAACTGTATCAGGTGGACCATGGCTGGTTCTGGAGTTGAGTCTTATAGTCAAATATTTTTGAGATGTAGTTTTGGTGGATTATTTGATAAACAAATTGAATTAAATGTCTAAGGGTTAAGGTCTGTGACTGAAAACCTGTGTCAACAGAAAAGTTTGAAATATTGTGCATATACACAAAATTATCATTAAACTAAATTCACATCACACAACCAGAGCCAGAGTTAGGGCAGCGTCACCTCTACAGAGACAGTTTAATTCATCTAAGCAAATGTCAGTGTGGTAAGACAACAACCGGATCGTTAGATGGCATGGATCTAAAAATGAAATTTTGCAGATGACACAACCCGAAGGAAAATATGGTGTAAAGTAGATCTTGATCTGGAGGTTCACAGTGTTAGAGCACAATGGGAATGTTGTACAACGCAACATTTGTGGGTTATACAGCTAATAGTGTGCCTAATCTTGGTTTGCCAGCGTTGCTGCACATCTTATAAGTTAGAATTTATTTTAAATCAGGACTCAAACTAGTGGAAGTAACTGTCTCATAACCAATCAGCTCTCTGGCAAAAAAGATCCTCACAATAGATGCTGTTAAAGCCAGGTGTCAGATTTTGTACATTTTAAAAAAGTTACCTTTTTTTGAGAAAACTCTTGAAGTATTACCATGTAAATAAAATGAGTGTCTCTGTTTCACAGGAGTATTAAAAAAAATAAAAAGTTTTAATGTGGTTATGAAAATACTGTATGATTAATCCAGCTATTTCAAATAGCATAAAAGGTCATCCTGGTTGAACCCTTTTATCCACTTTTCATTTTAATTGAACTTTTAATCTAAACTCCTCCATTTGAACACATTATTGCTGTGTTGTTAGTTGCCAAACCACCGATTTTTTGCAGCCCTGCTTCTAAATAGGTTCCTGTCATTGATTATAAATGTATCTAGTTGACTGTTGAGGGTGTCTAGTATTGAGCATGGCTAATATGTCTTTTCTTGCCATCTTTCTATTAAGTAAATCCAGGTTTTGGTACTGCTCTTTCATGTCAAAAGTAGGAAAGTATCAGAATACTTCAATATTAATAAACATTGTAAACCGGAAAATTTCCTGCTTTGTATTTTGGTGTCTCCATCAGCCAGTTTTAGGGGTTTTGAGATGTAATTTGCAGAAGCAGTTTACATTATTCATACTGGTTCACTATGCCTACAGGAAGATTTGTATCTGTAAGTTGACATTACCACAACCTATTTGGCTTGTTGCCATTTCGGTGACAGTTTTTCTGTTGCCATTGTCCATGCTCTGGCACAGGAGGATCACGTCCCAATTTGTAATCACACGTACAAAGCTCAGAATGACTTTTTTGTTTTTCCAACTGATGAAACAGATGTCAGCACATTGCCTATATGAATTGCTGAAAAGAATTGGAGATTGGTGCTGGCATGCATTGGTCTGGAATAGGGCAGGGTATCATTTTAAAAATGATGAAACCAATAGGGCTGTACCCAAATTATGCCAGTAACCTTAAAGTGACGCTGATACCAGTACAGTACTTAAATACCCATTATGTGAATGGAAGCATTCCGTCGCATAAATCCCACCAGACGCCACAGGTGTGTGTTAGGGTCATGCTTTTACATTTTTTTATGGCATCTCGACATGCTGAACTTTCATCTCCAGAAAACAGAATTGACTGAATGCAGGTATCATTTGACCAGATAAGTTTTGATACTACTTGATACTGTTTTTTTCACCAAATATTTAAAGAGACGTATACCGATACCCATCCCTGGTCTGGAACCAAGTGAATTAAAGATGAAATTAGAGATACATGCCTAGAATTATATTGCAGCTGTGTGCCTACTCTTCCTTTAAAGAGGGCTTCTAAAAAATCTGTCTAGTTTGCCAAGGTATCAATAATTAGTGATATTCCATGTTACGTACTATCTGAATTGCATAATAATTATTACAGTATATAGCCTCTCTATATATTTTAAATTGAGGTTCCCACAAGGGATTGTTTAAGCCTATAGGGAAACCATATTCATCATTGTAGCCTTGGGGAACGTGAGAAGTTTGTTGAAGAAGTTTATAGTGTTCATCTGCGCCGCATCAATGACAAGTGGTAAAAAGCTCTTTTGTTAATAATAAAGAATATCTGCACTGTTACAAGAACTTTTACAATAATTAATTCATGAAACTTTGTGGTCAAGGATTCTTCTCTTCTTTTTTATTCAGCCAACACAGTTAAACTACACCCCTGCACTTCTGTTCGCTGGCTTTAATAGCAGAAGCAGCATTGCTTTTAACCCTGACAAATATCTGTGTTTGATAATATTCATTTATAACAGCCAACTCCTGAGATATAATACTAATGTTACAGTTCAATTTTTTTCATAACACTTCACAGTATTATATTAAGAAATGTGTTGACATTTGAGTTGAAAACTTGTTGGCTAAAAAGGTGACATGACATGCGATGGGACATGGTTGTGCTTCATTGGCATTTGCATAGTGTATAACTACGTTTAAGGTTTTTTTTTTCTTTTTTTTTTTTATTTCTGGACCATATCATGAAGAAATAAGCTTGAGCTGTTAGGGCCCGACTGACAACACTCGAAAAGGTCATCCCTGCCTTTTAGCCAGCGTGAGGTAGACGGGAAGGGGAAGCATCATCGGCAGACACCCATTTGAAAGACTAAATACTGTGACAGAACATGCTCCCACGGGAAACAAGGGGATGCCACAAGCCTTCTATCTGGTTTGGAGATCTGTTCAGCTGCAGTGCACACATTGTTTTCAATCGAGTTAGCAGTTCAGAATAGATTCAATCAATTAAAGTGACATTGTTGCAGGCTGGCAGTCAAATGGAAAAAATTAAATCATCTTTCTAAGTATTCTGGTACCAATACGCCCCCACAGAGAAAGAGAGCGAGACCATTTGCTTGCTGAGAGTGATGCAGATTAATGCCCCAAAACATCCTAATTGCCTAATGAACCTTCTTCAAACAACAGAATTGTGTTTTGAGCTATCGAACCCCTGAAGATGTGCCCAAAGTTAAATTCAAAAAAGCTATGTCTTCTAAGTACAATCTGCCCCATTTTTCAAAGAAAGAAATGAACATGTAATGATTGATACTAAAAGAGGGATAATCTGTGCATTGTGTATGACATCTTACTGTAGCATAAATGTTACACAAGCCCAAATATACATGATGATTATCTTCACTATAATAAATATATTTCTGTGCAGTTTAAGATATGCGTTAAGCTGCAGAATGTCCCTCTTCTCAGACTTCTCACTTTTACATGAAAGTTTTTAAACTTTCCTCCTAATGTCAGACATTTAAAGTTCAGACTTTAGGTATATTGCTACTATGTTGAAGGCAGCGACTTGTATCGTTTTTGAAAAGAGAGAGGGTTTGATATCAGCTCATGGCAGGAGATGCATTGGAATATTCCTAAAAATACAACCATATATGGTTGTATTTTTAGGAATATATATATGCACAACCAAGAGCAAAAAAAAATCAAATTCAATTAAATCATCATTTGGTGTGTTTCTCAAATGATTATGATTAAAATTACAGGGCTTTTTCAAACATTACTAATGTAAGCAAACATTCAACAGCATCACAGAAGATAAATTATTTAATAAATAAACCATCTAACTTTTTTCGTTTATGTATTAAGAGTTGCCTGTGCTGACAGGTTTTATTTTTAAATTTCAATAGTAGGGCCTCATATTCGTTAACATTTGGATAACATATGTTTCTTATGGATTGTAATCACAGAAATGCAGTCCAAAAACTGCATCCTCAGATTTAATGTACTGTGTTAAGTAATTTAGATTCAAGCGTAACAATGAAAATATATCATTTTGTATAATTTCAAATGGCTGTGACAATCTGGAAAACAGGGAGGGCTGGCAGTAAAGTTGATGAGATAAGCACCCGGCATTATACTCCTGGTTACATTTTCATCACAGTGCCCAACTGCTTTAGAACTGTTTTTAGCCGTATTGACAAATTAAACTATATATTGTATTAGGGGACCTACTTTACTTACCTTTTTTAACACAGCCAAAGTTAAATAAATGTAAAAGTAATCCCTGTGAGAAAAATCTCAGGCTTCAGACCTTTGCAAATACACTGCTTGCAGCTGGTTTTTCCCCTTTCGAGACATTTTTGTGACATTTTTTATTTGTGTGGTCAACTGCTTTAGGAACAGTACTGCAAGAGTTAACATTACATGCACGGCTATATTTAGCTACATGCTAACGTCAGAGAAACGTGTAATCTAAGGTGATGGTGTTATATATTTTTTCCCGATAAGGGATCATGCTGGAACATCTTCAGCTGTGAAGATTTTGGTAGAAAGTACCACTATAGTGATTCAGTCATTCTCTGGCTGACCAATGCTACATGTAGCTACATGCCAACTTTAGGGAAACAAGTCATCTCTGTGTAGTCAGTGTTGTTTATTTTTCCCAATTTTGGATTTCATATTCCTGCTCAACAACATTGTTGGGAGTAAATATATTAGTCAAGAAGCTTTTATTGGTGATTCTTAGTAGCACAAATCGACACTTTACTCTGTTACTTTATATTTTCTGCAGTCATCCAAAATCCAGTGGAAAAATCCTAATGGCTTTTTAATTAAGGAAACCAGGGTGATGTAGCTTTGGATGGGCCTGCAGGAAAACGTCATCCCTGGGACACTCTTTTTGCAAAAGACAGTGGTAATGCTTACCAATCAGAGCACACTGGGGGTCTTAAAGAGACAGGTGCTAAAACTGAGCATGTCAGACAGAGGGTGAACAGGTATTTCCTGTATAGCGAAAAATAGTGTTTTTTGAACATTTAAGCACGTGAACATGTTCTATTTGACGTAAGTATGAACCTGAAATTAAGCATTATAGGTGTGCTTTAAGTATTTATTTTTCTATGTGAGTTTTTTCTCCTATATGTGTTGTATTTTTCACACTAATGTGTGCGCTCCTCCCCTCCCCAGATGAAAACAGCAGAGATTAAAATCCTCTCCCATCAAGCTTCCTATCTCTCAAGCATCTTTAACTGGTTTGCCATGACAGGGGTGACTAAATCCAGATATTCTGTGATAGCAGAGATTGTAGTGAACGCCGACACAGAAATAGGTGTTTTAACCCCCCCAAAAAGAGCTGTCACGGATTATAGGGATTATTTGACAAAGCACTCAGCCCATCATTTTGACTATAACTCAGCACTGCGTCATCGATCTTGCCACTCTCAAAAAAGTGAGGGCAAGTATAACCTTTAGCTACATCAGCATGGACACCTAAACAAAACAAATGGCTAGACCTCTGAAATACTTGCTGCGTACTCAGAAAAAAAGAGAATGATAGCAGTATGGCTGAGGAGAATGACGCTACAAGAGGGGTTTCATTTTTCACAGTCAAAGATTCAGAAAAACATTTAACTGCCACTTGAAAAAACCTCTTGTGGGAAAAGGGAAAACTGCATTTGGGAAGACAAGGAAAAACACCTAATATTCTGTAACAAGTAACCTCTATGATTTGTAGTTAGATCACTGTCACACTGTAATTTCATGACCTTAAGTTTGGTTTCAATTACAGGGACCTATGTTTACTTGTGGCAACATACTTTACTATAATGGAACTATGATGGTGTTTATGATCACTTGGGAATTCCTCATAAAAATCATACAGAGAACAACATGTATTCAGTTTTTTATTAAGACTAAAGGGCACTTATATAACCAAGTGGTGAGCGTTTCAACATGGTTATAATCCTATACATGTTCCAGTCAGTCTATAGAAACAAGCAAGATTAAAGAAATGTTTGCAACAAAAAGCCAATAAAACACAGCACAGAGGGATTCATCAGCTTTATGATAAGATTCAGTTGTCGCAGTGAGAAAGGAAATTAGAGTTAAAGCAAACAACTTCAGATATATATTAAATTAAATAAACAAAAACAATCCACAATAAATGTGGCGTATGATTATCTTCTGGCACAGAGAGTTAATTAACTGAGACAATGAAACCTTTCATTTGTGCTTCATTTGACTGAGCCATCAATGTCACACACTCCATTGTTTCTACGGTAATCAATATGTCAATTCAATTCTGCCACAGGTACCTTATGTAAGTAACAGTACATGTTGCATTTACCTGTGTATGCTGCCGTCTTCAGGGTTCACCTTATTCAATATCTCTTTACCTGCTTTCATTAAATCTGACATTGAAGTGGCTTGACAAATATTTTATAGATTTTAATTAATGGGGTTTATAATTAGATGTTATTCACATGAAATATGAACAGAAGAGCAATGAGTTCAATGTTGTACATGTTGATCATTTGCGGAGACAGTCATTGCAGAGCCATCAGGAAATATTCAGTGAGGTAAAATGTATAGAATTCATACACACAAACAGTAGAGAATAATATAATGTAAAATATATATTATTATAAGCTGTTTTATGAGAGAGAAAGAAATATTAATTTGCACTCTTATGAACAGGCGATTGTCATGGATTAAAAAACAAAACTGAATATTGTATTGTATATATCAACCAGAGGTGAAATGTAAAGATGGAGTGTTTGCATGAGAAACAAACAGTTATTGTTAGATGTTAGTCTGTTAGTCTTATATACAGGTTGTCAGCAGAAAACAACATTTAAAAGATATTACAAAGAGCTTTAAAAATATATATATATGTATTTATTTCTATTTTTAGCAGCAGCTTTGGGTAAAAGCGTTGGTGTTTCCATGAGCACCACCGCATAGTGTTGTAAAGGTCTTGATCTGAGCAGCACATGCATTTGTTTTGGAAGCAAGTGAGGTAAAGATGATTTTAATACTACTTTTCTTGTTTGAAACAGCTGTTTGTGGCTATGTGAGATTAAAAACTGTAATATGATGATGGTGAAACAAAGGTAACTTAGTTTCAGCCTTAGCCACCAAAGAAGATTCATATGTGGATTTAAAGCCTTGTCTAGTAATATATTTCATAAATAATATTGACTTATTACATACCTGTCTAAGGTGACCAGTTCAGGATTTAAACCCTTTAAACGTTGACTTTTTAGGCCGTTCTTTTGAAATTCTACACCATAAACTTCTGCAAAATGCTGTACCATAATTTTTATCGGTATCTGGAATTAGGTCTTTTTTGACAGTTTTTACCGCATGCTATAGTACAGTATTTTTCAACATACTATAGTATGACTTTTTTCAACATTTTCAATCTTGGATCAATCTTTCAACATTCTACACTATAATATTCTTCTAAATGCTATACCATCAGTGTTATTGACATCTGGAAAAATGACTTTTTCAACCATTTTTCCACATGCTACAGTATAAACTATAACCTTTTTAAGATTATTTTTTGGGGCATTTTCCCTTTTATTTATAGGGCAGTTAAACAGGCAGTTTTTTTTTTTTTTTACTTTTTCAATATCAAAATTAATTTAAACAAGTCGAATGCTTAGAAATGTCTGGTATGAACAACAGAACAGAACAGGCTGAGCAGATTGGCCACATTGTTGGTTTCGCGTCACCAAGCCAAGATGTTAGGCCAGTGGGGCATTCTGTCAATGGCTTAGTAGAGCCAAAGCCTCAAGAAATGGTCTTTAGAAACATACTTGGCTGCAGTTATATTCATGAGGTTGTGTGACGTTTGTATCTCTAAGCTGCTTCATATGGGTTTTGGCAATATTAATGGACCACACTGCCAATTGTGCTGGTTATTTAGCTGTATGGGTCTAACAGTACACAGAAGTCATGGTTCAGTGCGAGTTCAGTGCAGCATAAAAAAATTCCAAATGCATAAGGATGCATACACAGTAGTGAAAATGTCAAAGAAAGACTAAATTCTTTTGCTGGGGTCTTAGGTTACATTTTGCCCACTGGCATCTTTGGTGAACTTCTTTTATCATAAAAATAACACATTTTCAAACACCACTGTTTTTCACTATACAAACACTTAACACTTTTGCAAAAGACTACAGGTCAAAGCAGGCTTTAAAACAAAAAAAGAGCCTCTCTTATACTATTATTGAAAATATCAAGTAAATGGAATAATTAAAAATCAAACTTGTGCATTAGGAAGGGTGTTGCAATTAGTTCTACCTTGGCTATTTAAATGGTAATTTAAAGTAATTATTTTATCCCACTCTGCTTTTGCATCTAAAGGCCAGCTGTGCGCATCTGGGATATTGAGTTGGACACTGTTTTGTTTTGTCCCTCGTCCCAGTGATCAGCAGTTCTGGGTGATTCCAAAAGCCACCTTCCACGTCCTCATGCAAAGCGCACGGACGCATGAGGTGATACCACAGCCGGACGAAACCGGTTGCATGTACCTGAAACGCTCAAACCATGGAGGTTTTGTACAAATACATTTGGTTTAGCACTACATGGATGCCACAAGTAACAAAAAAAGTAGAAATACCCACACATTATAAATAAGCTGTTCAGTTTTTCTTGCAGACATTTTGGTATTCCAGCTATTTTCAGTATAGATAAAGTGTATAGTCAATAATTTATAAATAAACAGGAGCAGTAGTGATTCTGTTTAAATTATTTATTCAAAACATATAATTTTATTTTTGAGTGTTGTATGTTTGAGCACTGTATATTTCTTTTTTTCAAATTTCAATGTGTTCTCAGTGATATAATCTTACTCTAAAGCCATAAACCTATAGTATATTATTTGTAATCAGCGTGAATGCTTTAGATGTAAACCTGAAATTGTGCGTAGTTTTGTGTTTTGCACTTGGTCCCAGTGTATTATTCAACAGGATTATTGTTCTTTACTGTTTTTGCTACTTTTTGCCCTTTCAGCACTAAGATCCAGCTTATTAAAAAAGAGAAACAAAACAGCATGCAAACACTTTGCTATCTATAGTTTTACCCTTTGAAACCTGGAGCAACATTACTTTTCCTGTGGTGCCTTTAGATGCTGTTCACAATATTTTAACATTTCAAACCTGAGCAAATTGGTGTGATTGAAAAAAAACATGGGAAAAAGTCAATGAGCAACTTGCTATGAACGGTTCCACAAATTGCAAGAAATTAGTATTTAGAAAATGATCATTTTTGTTTTTAGTTAGTGGAAAATGTCTAGCGGAAAAATAATGCTAGGGATAAACTAAGTTTATAATTACTATAATTACATATTTAAAACTATGTTACAATATTCTTATTATTAAAACACTTTTTTTAAATTTCTTTTTCTCTTTTTTTCTTTGAAAGTAGTTTTCAGGTGGCTTTCTTCTACTCTATACTCAAATTCTTGCTAATTTTGGGGTTATTTCTTCTTTCTTTGGCCATTGCCTTCCTCCTTTGTTTTTCAAAGAAATCAAGCCAATTTACTCAGGTTTCAAATGGTTAATCTTCACAAGTATGAATGGAATTGATGTTTGTCCATCTATAGTGCGGGTGTCTGAGTCACTGTTATACAATTTGCATGTGCACAGTCAGTGTGTAGGTGCACCTATCTGTGGCAAACAGCACAGAGACATACCAGTAATCTTTTTTCAGGCGTAATCCTACTTTCTCTGCAAGTATTAATAAGTTAATTATATACAATTATAAATTCCTGTGTTTACTCAGAAGAAGCAGGCCTTAGGCCATGTGTCAGTACCACAGGGTGCCTGTCAGAGCAGCCTGTTAGGGAGGAGTGGATTCTGTGTGACTTTCTATTTGCATAACATTAATCAGGGCTGGAAGAAAAAAAAGCCCTCAACAAAATGAATGGGTGTTGCTAAGGATCTAAAACAGAGATGTTACCCTGGCCCCAAATGTCTGCACGGGTTGACAGCATGGGTCAGGCGCTGCTAATGAATTGATTTGAGAGAAGGACTCTCAAATTGTGAAGCACCTGGGACCAGATAGACTGGATTTCATAAAACAGAAAATGGGTGATTGTGGCAAATTTGAAAGACAGAATTTGAGAGAGAGTGAGAGTTAGAGTGAGAGTGAGAGTGAGAGCGAGAGTGATGGTTCAAAAAGCCTTGATTTTGGTTAAAGGGGTTGTAAATTTTGCATTAAATCTAGTTGAGGGAGCCTCAAGAAACAGTCTGTGTTTTCAAGGCTGCTTCCGCAATGTTCCAGAATTGACTACTGGATTACATAAAAGGTGTGATAAAACAAAGTTCACAAAGGGACACTGGAGGACAGATTTATTATGATGGAAAGGCGTCAGTGTGCCCATTGGTTAACCTTTGTCAATAAATTGTGTGAATTATGAATGCATGTCTATTTGTAAGTCTCCTAGAAATTATCCAGGTTTAAGTTTTAAGTAAAGGATTTCAATTTTTATTTTTGTGCTCAAACCACAGCATGGAGTGACTCGACATGGCAGCAGCAGCATCACAGTGGAGCTTTTCCATGAATTTCGAGGTAATTTCTGCCTAATTCCACTAATTGTAAATGCCTCATTAAATGACTGCAATTGCTGTAATGGATTAGCAGTTCTTTGATTGTTCCCTCTTTGGTGCTAAAGTACAATAATTTCATAGAATTGCCAGAAAGTGTGTTAATTTACTGTTGGCTGCTGCAATATTTCTCCTTAAGAGCATTTTTTATAAATTATTTTATTTATTTATTTTTTTATGTTCTCTCTTAGGGTGCATTCATCTTTACACCTGTTTTCTTTAGCAAGGGACATCATATTACACACATGCTATAAAATGCACTTCTCTGATTATTGGCAAGATCATTGTCATGTATTTACATGCCCCTTTGATAGATCTGTGATGTCAAGGCATTAGGTAACGGTGATGTCTCCCAAGACAAATTGGTGTCATCTTTGTCAGCATCTTAGTGAAAGAGGGACCTTATTCTGATAGATAAAACCAGAGCCCACTGCTGGAGACAGACTTAGGAAGGGTGCTTGTTTTGCAATTTCTGGTGGTCAGACCTGTTTCCATTGAGCCCAGATGGGCCTCAGGTAAAAGTGTGAACCCCTTCACCCACTTTACAATAACTAGTCTAGCCTGGCTACTGTGGTTATTAACCATTAATGAATGGATAGCTTTCTAATCATTTGTAATGGGTGATTAAGCACAGTCAATAATACAACGGTCAAATAAACACAGCTGGATTTGAGGGCATCATTCATGTGTCTTTTCTTGGGTTCACACAGGTTTTTAGTAGAGATGCACCATTGGCCATGTTCTTGACCAGTCTAATTTGCCAATTCTGATTTTGGCCAGTTGCAGTTTTCTTTCTTGCTTAGAACTACTCATGACAGCAAGGACAAACATATTTTGAACTTTTCTTTAAAAGTTCACAAATGCATGCACATTGAGAAGTCAAAAAAACTAGGTGCCAGACAAGAAATAACAGAAGAGAGGAGAAAACAGTGAGGAACATGTAGCTCGATGGTGGTAATTGAACTGAATATTTATGGGAGCATTATCTGGTTTGTGGGCTTTGTTTTTTTCTTTTCTTGAACTTTTCTTGAAAGCTACTGGAAACTTGGCTTTAAACAGTAAAAGTGAATATGTGATATCAAAGACGGGTGTCCTTTTAAGCAACCACAAAAATTTATTAAAATAAATATGTTTATAGCTATTAGAAAATCTAGTTGAAAAACAGCTTAAATGGCTGCTGAAACCACATGGCCTTATCAGATCACAGTTGACTGACAGATTCCTATCAGTTGAAGTCATGTCTCCATTTTATTTTCCTCTCAATCCAACTTTTTAGTGCCATGGAATAAACAACCCAATCCATTGAACAGATCCTACTTAGTAAGAAAGCTAACTAGTCTAGCTAGAAAACCAGGACCACCCAACTCAATGTTTTTATTTAACTATACCTCACCGAATACGACAGTATTTGTCTTATCATTTTCTATTCCCTTACATGAAATAGATTGCATTAGCTTTTCATTTTGAAACGTTTAAGCTTATTATTAACTACCTCAGTAGTCTGCTCCTTGACTAATCAGCTAACTAGCAGACAGGGGTAAACGGCCCATATTTGTTTTTTAATTGAGTAATACATCTTCCATACACTTCAATGAAATGGTTAGCATTAGCTTTGTTATGCAACACTTTTGAGGAGCATATCAACTCGGTGAATAATACAGTGTTGGGTGGTTTGACCCACTCTGTTAGCTTTCAGAGCATGTGCGGGATGGTTAGGAATTAAACTTTTTTAGAATGGGTTGCAGCTGCTCTGACAAGAGTTACTGTCTGAGCTGCTGTTTGGGACGTGAACCATCATACTGTATTTGCACGTGAATGCGCTGCACAGCATCAGCTATATTTGCGACTGACTTGCCGGTCACTGGTCACGGCCAATCAAGCTGAAAATCGATTGGTGCATATCTACTTTACAGTTTACATGGCCTCTTTTTATGCCAAGTCTGAGCAAGACCTGACATCTCAACCTTCTGTTGAATGACTCATACTGACACTGTTGTTCCTATTCTGAACCTGTAGCATCTAAGTTTAGACTTTGTTAAAAATACAGAACCTTTTTTTATATTTGGTCCAGTTAGAGTTTTGTTGGCATTAATTTTCCTCTTCACAAAAGGCAAGGCTAGCTAATTTCTGCCTTTGCTGTGGCTGAAGATAAATCAAAGGCAATTTAGTTACTAATTGACTGAGCACGAGAGAAAAGTCTGAAGCATCTCCTTTTCTTTTCCTGATAGTCACTGTGTTGGTCTCATTAATCACACGATTAATAAGGCCAGATTAGTTTCCCAACCAGAGACAGGGATCATTTTTCAATTTGCCAATTAGTCTACGTCTCCCAAAATGTCACGTACTTTAGAGCACAGTGCTGTCATATGACTATGTTAGCAGCTCCGGCTCCTGTGGGGTTTTGACAGGGGTCAGACACATGGGAGCTGCAGTTGTCAAATGCTAAAAAAGTAATAGTTGTTAAATCTTAGTTAAATGATAAGGTGTTCCCATTTTCTCAGTCAGAATAGTATTAGATACCAATTTAGCTTAAAATATGATCAGGAAAGGACACCATCATGTTTCAGCTTTAGATTTATGAAGGAAGCCTCCCAAATGGAAAAAAATACACTGTAGATGGAAAGCTCATAGAAAGCAAACTAGCCTGAAAACCAGGCATGACTTTGGGCATCGACTAGACAGAAATATATCTGTTGCTATATTCTCTGTTGGTTGAAACATTCATGTTTGTCATAGTTACTCATGTGCATGCAGTTGTAATTTTTTTCATGTCTTTGCTGCAGATTGCACAACTGCAGCAGGAAAACTGAGACACTTGCCATGTCTTCGCTACAGCTGGTTGGATTCTGACGTCTGAACTCTGGGTCAAGGAATATATTTCTTCCCTACTAGCCTAATTAACTTACCTATTTTTAGAAAGTCAAGACATGTTTGCTTTAATTCTGTAAACAATTTAATAAGCCCAAGGGATGATAAAGCCCCTACATGCCCTCCACTAGCTTTTGAGCCTTTCTCTGATTTTGCAGACTGATATCCATTTTACAGGATATTTCCTCAAAAACTGAAATATACAGCAATGTCTCAGTAAAAAGCAACATTTTTTGTGGCATTATCCCCTGTTGAAACACAGCAACAGGTTGCTAAAACAAAAAACAGCCACCTTTTGTGGCTAAAAGCAGCTGGAAACACAGTGATGACTAAATGAACAGCCTGATTTGTTGTTTGCAGGACTCAAACACTGATCTGCAGTTGGCAGTTCTCACACCTTCCACTATGTCCTCCTCCACCTCCTGTTGACAAAGTCAATTCATATACGATGTCACTGTGGCATGCAAATGTAACGTATCTGTGAGTTGCAGAAACATACAATGCTGACATTTTCTTCTTGCATCTGAGCTGAAATTATTTGCTCCTGCTATTTGGAGATCATTTCCGACCATTTGCTGCCTTCTTTCTTGGAAAAATAAATAACACAACTATTGTTTGTCTTTAAGATTTTTCCTCCCCATAATGGCTACACTACAATTTGTCCCAATTTTCTTTTTCTATCAAAAATCCCATTTCAGTTACATCTTTCTATAAATTCTAGAGCCCTCAAAAGGTTCCTGTTTTCTTCAAAGTCATAGATGGCGTCTTATCTTAAAATTGCTCAAGATGGGTTACTTAATGTCTGCATCTGTGCTTCTTAAAGAATTCTGGGCTCAAAATGTAACAATGGCTAGAGCACTCAGTCTTTAATTATTGCATGTTGCCATAAAAGTCTGAAAAGACCAATGTGTGTGTGTGTGTGTGTGTGTGTGTGTGTGTGTGTGTGTGTGTGTGTGTGTGTATGTCTTTATGTGTTTGCGTGCCTGCATGCATGCATGCATGCATGCGTGCATGTGTGTGTTGTTTGAAACATGAATAATATTACATTGAAGCTGGTATTGGATATTTTTGACACCTACTTGACACCTTTTTTTTAAAACACATTTACAAAGACTGAACAGTTCGTGATTATTGTAGTCCTCCACGAGAAACTAGTAGGAACATCATTATTACTAGAACATATAACCGCTGTAATAATTGTTTGCTGGACCCTACACACCAGTCCTGCTTCTCCATTAACAAGTGCACAGCATAGCTGACACTTAAAATGTTTTCATGATGCTTGATAGCTCATTAGAGGCAGAAATCCAACAGAAATATGTAATTTGCACATGCGGCACACATGCTCACGTGCAAATTAGTAACTATGACATTCTTTCACTGATGCTAACCTGGAAAACCACCTTCTTATCCTGTTTTCTGAATCAAGTCCAAAGTCTTTCTAATGACTTCACCAAAACACAAAAAAAAGTTGCACACCTGCTGCACATGAAATGCAGAAAATAAGACAATAAGTTAAAATATTGTTTTTTAAAGCTGCTCTAGTTTTTTATATTAACAATGAATGCAATTTCTGTGAAATGTGAAAGGTGTCGCTCGTAGTGATCTGTGAAACTCAAAGATAATTATCACCCGTCTGCAGTTCATCTCGGCTCTATGCAGCTCTGAAGTGTCTCTCAGCTCATTGTGGTTTGTTTGTAAACCCCACAACTTAACTGTTTTGATTTACTCTCTCTGCTCTCACTGGCTTTTGTTCCAGATACAGACAGCTGTTTTTGTTAGTTGATTTTTTTTTAGCGCACACACACACACACACACTCACACACACACACACACACACACCAAAAAAACCTGTGTAAAAACCCTCTTTATGCAAGCTGCCTAGCAAAAATGACAAAATGACAAACTTAGTGGCCAGCTGATGAACAGAGTGGGGTAATTTACAGTCAAAGAGCCGGATGTTTACCTCAGGAGTTGGTACAGAAGAGCTAAAAGCAGAGTGAATAATGCACTTCCATTTGTCAGGTGGTCAGAAAGAGCCTAAAAAGTGATACTGTATGTCAATCTTGTGTCTAATGCAGCTGAATGAAGTTGCAGGAAATAAAAAAGGACTGGCATTAACCAGCCCATCCTCACTCCCAAAGTAATTAACCAAATACTGATGTTTGGCAAGTGGCCCTCAGAGTAAGACGCATTACACAGAGGTACTCTTTAGCAGCGATGTAAGATCACTGTGTGGCAGCAGTTTTGACACTTCAGGCAACTTCTGAAGTATAAAGAGCAAGACAGTCCGTATAGGGTGGGTGGAAGAGTGGTCGGGGAAGTGGGTCAACAAACTCTAGACTTTAACCCAGGAGTGTTTGTGTCCCGTGTGAAAAAAAAAGTCAAGCAGGATATTTTTATCCACATGCTATGCTCATGATGTATGTGACATACATATGTCATATGTCATGTTTGTCACATACATCATGTTAGTAACAAACATACTTTTTTCATGACAAACCATGATTATTTTTTTCGAAACCACATGCTTTTGCAAATGTGTGTCGCTTTTTATCATTCTGTGTCCCCTCTCTAAATTTGGAGGGTGTTTCAGGTCAGTGAAATCTGCACAGGTACAGCTCGATGAGTAATTTTTTCGTCAGCAGCATTTTGTGGTAACCTTTCTTATAAAAACTAAAGTTTAATTTGAAGCAATGCATGTAAAAAGTGATGCATGAGGGGTACCAGAGATCGTAGTCCAACATTCGGGGCCACTGAACAAGCGTCAGAATTGGATGAGTTGGGATTGAGAATATGTTGCACTAACCATAAAAGAAAAGAGAAAAAACACACTCTCTGTAACAGACTTAACAAGCTATAAACAAAGCACAGTGAAAGTGTAGCTGTAAAACAGCCACCCACAAACTAATGTGATATTTGTAGATTAGCCGTTGTTAAAATAAGCACACAGTGTAGCTGTCGCACAGAGTGAGCCTTGCTCTGTTAGCACAGGGCAAACTTAATCAATTCAGAACATCATTTGTCACATACAGTATGTTAGTAGTAGCAGTTGCAAACCTGCATCCTGGTTGACTAAGTTTGGCTCCTGATTAACATGTCTTCTGCTGAGGGGGGGGGGTCGCCTTTTTGTACCGTAGTGTGTACTGCAGCCCCAGTAACCACTTTGTTTCATGTCACCAGTTCTGTAGAAATATTTATTTATTCTCTGTAGTTTGCAATAAAGAGAGGACTGATTTGTGCATGTGTAACTGACTGGCAGCATGCAGGCGTTGTTGAACACAGCTTGTTTTCATAACACAGGGATGAAAATAGATTGTAGTTGAGTCCCTGGTTTTGGAGCTAAATTAGATTTGTAATCACACTGAATGGTGCTGGGTTTCTTTCTCATAAGCTGTTTTTATGATTGAAATTGGTATGTTTCAAAAAACCAAATCACAAACTAAAGATTTAAATAACCCTCCAGTCCTAAACATGCCTTGTTAATCATGATTGTGGGGTTTTTGGGTTTGTTTGTTTTTTTCAGAATATAATGATTATTATAAGAGCAACTATGAGGTGTGTGACATGCACATTATATGATGATCTAATTTCATTGATATGAAAAGGGGTTTAGATGGTACATATCATTGACAGGGTTAAAAGGAACGAGATTTGGATCATGTAAGAATCTGTCAACACAATTTCAGTCCATGATTCAATCTTTAAATTGACCACTAATTTCAAATAGCTATGACACTTAAACAAACCTTCAGACATGTGTCGTTACAGACAGATGCTATTCTTGTTGCAGTGATTTGCTGTCAAACAGACTTGAATGATATGCTGTGCTTATAAACATCATAAATTCAGAATTGAGGGGAAGGCTATAGGTGTTTGATTAAGTAAGATGATTTGGCACCAACTCTATAAACCTGACTGGTCCCAGGAGAGCATTTAAAAGGCTTACATAAAAAGAGGTCACTGGCGTAATTTGAAGAATTGACAGCTTTATTAAAACCACGATGTAATAAGGCCAGGACTTGTCCATGCTAGATTTACAGGGCAGTTTTAATAAGCAGCTTCCTGGCCATGGACACTCTTTCTGACACAAGTATGAATTACTTGGTCTTCAGCAAGGAGTTTCTTCTCTTCAATAAGGTCAGCAAATATGGAGACATTAATTTTGTCGCATTTTTTCGTTTGGCATGACATTTTCCCACCAAAAATAGGGCATACTCTTACCCTTGCAGACATGGAAGTTGCATAGGTTTTTATTAATCAGTGAATTATGACCTAAGAAATAATTTTGGTGTTCTTGAATCTGTTTTATTTTTGCACTTAATATCTGATGATCGGGGAAGGGGTCAGAGACTGCATTTTTAACCCTTGTATTTATGGATTTTTGACCAAAATTTCCCACATAAAGCTGGTCCTTAGGGACCAATCCGTTAAAGATGCTCCAAAGAGAGAATATTTGTTTACATCAGTCTTAATCACCATAATGCACCGTGGATCCTTGAGGTTTGGTCTCTGTCTCCACAGCGGTGTGTCAGTGCTAGAGAAAGGTCTGGAAGCACACATTACATCGGAGACAAGCCCTGTCACTAAAGGTGCGTTATGTAAGATCTGGACATAATTTTAGTTTAAAACATTCAAAAAATGAACTCACCCTATCAAAAGAGTGTGAAGAAGGAACATCTTTAATGTTATGTCCAAGATGCCTACTTCTTGTATTGCAGAGATATCCACCGCTAAGCAGCCAGAAACAAGCCGCCCCTTCTGTAATAATACATCCTGGCCTGAGAGGCGATAGTGAGTCACTGTAGCCTCCAGTGTGCCGCAGGAGAGGAGAGGATGAAGAGGCTGAGTAGACCAGACCATAGAGTCAATAGATACAGCATAGAAGTTACAGTCTCAGTGAATTAGTTAGTTAGTGTGTAAGAAACACATGGCAAAAGCTCCAGAAAACAACTGTCATCCCCATCACAAGTAGCTCCTGGAAAGAAGCAATGCTCCGCAGCAAAGAAAAGGAGCAATGTAAACGAAGTGAAACTAGAGTACATATTGGTGTGGCTTTCCAATGCTGGAGACAGCTCTTGGAGAGTAAAAATATGCTTTTTGATGCTGAACTTGCAACATTTCTTTTAGACTGATAAGTAACATCTATCATTGGCTATTTAGGCTTGCATTTCACAGTAAACTTTTAAAATGGCATGATGTGACTGTTTTTTTTTTTCTTGTTATGATGGCATTGTTCAAACTGAGCTAAGTAAGCTATAAAGTAAACTATACACAAAGATAATAAGACAGCAGCCTTATTTTAACCGGCAGTATTCTGGCTCTGCTGTCAGTTATGATTTGACTTCATTTATGACTGGTGACTGTAAATTGTAGTTGTATGGACACAGAAGTAGACCGACATTTAAAGGGTAAAATACTGTCTCTTTATCAGTTGGACTCTGTTGCTGGAGCTTAAATAATGAACCTTTAAAATAGCTAATTCAGATTCCAGAGAAAACAGTAACAGACATATGTTGATTGTGTAATTCAACTTTTACTGATAAAAAAGACAAACATAATTTGGTACCTCAGAACTATTCTCTGGAGGAGCTGTAGGACCCACTCAAACCAGAGACAATTTGCTAGCTGTATTTGGCTCTTGTAGGACATTGTTTATTTCGACGATTTTGGCCTTGCCAGAAAACTGATCAACAATAGCCACGAGGGTCCTGAGAGATGGAGTCTGGGCTTTTCCAAGGTGAATTCATAAGGTATTTTATTTGTACACTAGGCTTGGGCGATATCTATTTTTTCATACTAACATACCTTCCTGAAATTTCACCAGGGTATACAGTGTATGATTTTATCAGTGCATTATCATGTCAGCCTCTCCAGGATGATGTTAACTGAAAGATGAGGGTCAGTATTTTTGTTGGTATGCTTCATCACAAGATCAAAATCTCCGTCAAACATGCCATTATTAATATTTAGGTCGTTAGCTTGGAGGTTGATGTTGTTGTTTCCCGTAGCCAACATTTTACATTCATAGTCTTCTGGTTATAGTAAAACGATTGTGTTGACTGCATTGCGTTTAGTGGTTCACTGTTTTCGTGAGGCACTTGTCCCCTGAGCTTTCTTTGTCATACTCATACTCCTATTCTGCTTCTAAATGATCTGATTGATCACTCTGCAAAAAAAAAAGGTGTCGTCATCATTTTCTTCAGGCACATCTACATTTTCAAAGATACTGTCATCAAAACCCTCCAGTCCTGCGCCATCATGTTACTGTGACAGCAAACTAAATAAAAGACCTCTTCATCTTTGTGTTTTTCTTTTTCCAAAGCTTTAATGGAAAAACATCAGGGTTAAAAAAAAGAGAAAAAAAATAGTTTGAGGCTTAATGAAGGAAAATGGATAAATTAAATTGGCTGTATTATGGTCCCTGACCCCTAAAGACCAGGGGTATGCATTAAAGGGTTTAGGTTGATAGGTGACATTAAGATAGGTGCTTGAGAGTGAAGCAGTCTTCAAAATGTAATTGAAAATTCAGACATAACATTTAATCACACATTCCTTTTATATCTAATTAATTCTTCAGCTCTCTTTTATCACAGTCAGAGGTAGCAGAGGAATTCTTCTCATCATGTGAATCACAAACTTGATGCTGCACTTGAGTGTAAATCTGAGACGGAGACATCCTCCTCAACATGTTTATTGTAGTTTTAAAGGCATAATTTTTGAATCTCACAACGCAGGGATTCTTGTTGAGGATCTGAACCATGTTTGTACCCGATAAATTGAACGGGGAAAGAGTTGAAAGGAAGGGCCGTGTGATATGACAGCTTTCATATCCCCAGGGAAATCGAGCCAGCCTGGTGAATCGGCCATTGTGAGAGCAGCATGCCCTGGTCCACTACAAACACGGGGAAACTGAGCTTTCACTTTGTGCAAGCTCTTTTTCATGTGCCTCCAGCAGAGCTAAAGATAAAAAAAAAACTTGAATCATGTGAGAGAGAAATGCACTATGCATTATGTATGATGGTTGTTTTCTGAGCCATTTTGTTTCAAGGATTAAGGCAAACTTCAAAGATACCTTTTTTCTCCCCTTTCCTTTGTTTAACCAACAAAAGTAAAATGCCCATTGCTTGTATAAATAGTCCAGTTTTTAAAATAACACAGGCATCTTATAATAATATCAGCAAAAGTGAGGTTGTGAATCCATTCCAGCTAAAACATGAAACATTTTCTCTTTTTTTCCCCTCTTAGACGTCTACTGTGTTGAGGCTGATTTATACCAGAGAGAATAGTTTATTGTGGTTGGTTGCTTCAGATCTCCTCTGGCTCATGTAGAGAATTACAACAGCGGGGAAGATGGTGATTAATCATCTGATGTTATCAGCCACTCCCTAATGAAAACAAGTTACATCTTCTCTTGATCATTTCACTCATTTCAGTCCGCCTCCGTTGCTCTGTGAGTATTGATATTTTTCTGTCAATTGTAGCAGTAAAATAAGCTCCCTGTCTGATTCAGCAACTTTCCCCCATAAATATTAGTGATCAATGACCATCAGAGCAGCAGGGCTTTTTGCTGCTGGACATTAATGCCGTCACAGAGAAATATCAGCACTCACCGAAATGATGACGGGGTGTAATCCAGAAATAGACAACATGGGCAGAGTGTTATATTTGTATCATTTCCACAGGATCAAAATATTGTCTTGTTGCTATATATTTTACCTTTATTTAATAGACATATATTTATTTTTGCGTTGTGGCCTTTCATTGTAATTGATGGCCTCTACAAACAACAGATTAAAAACATAATGGATTTGTTTCAGGAAACAGATGGGTGTGCTGGAATATAGCTTGGCTTCCTTCCAGTCATTTGTTTTTTGTCATTCATTTGTCCGTAAACTGCCACTTATTGGTTTCCGACAAAATATAGGAATAGTGCATCAGACCGCGACTCTGTATTCCGGTATTTTCACGTATAATTGCATAAGTCTGTCTTGTTTGTTGTTCATTGCAATACAATGGAACCACAGCACATTTTGATATTGTCAGTAAAGTTTTGACCAACTACAAGTCTTCCTCAGGCGCAACTGTTTACTGCAGGAACATCATAATCATTGAATCACATGAACAAGCTATCCTTGTTTCAAAGAAAAAAAATGAATACATGTACAAGTATAACATGGCTCTTATGCCCTTGCACAAGCCCTTTGACAAAAGGGCAAATCAAACAGGCAATTGCAAGAGAACAAAAATATGCATGGGACAACAGCAAGCAGCAGGCAGACAGCGGTTAGGGAATATCAGTGGGTTGGAAAACAGCTGCATGTATCAGAAATAATGTCCATAATAGAGTCCTTGAAAGCTCATGTAGACATAATTGTGCAGTATTAGCGGGTTTTTTTTTTTCAGATTGTTCCAGTTTATGGCTACAGCAGACCAGAATGAGGTCTGACTGGGTACAGTATTTGTTTAAGGAGCTTTTAACAGGAAATGGCAAGCAGAGCTGATGATGTAGGTCTCTGGTTAAGTTCCAGAGTTTTGTTGATCAGCATGAACCAGTGAATATGACAGGTGTGCAAAGATGATCAGTCGACAGATAAGTAAAAAATTGCCCTGGTGTGTCTGGAAAGGGGCATGCAGCAAACCAGATATTAGATTGAGAGGCCAGAGACCAGGTCTAGGAAAGCCTCGTTTAGGGTTGTGATATCTCGAGCTGGAAGGGTCAAACAAACATCCCTACTGAACCAGATAACCTTGGTCTTGGTGATGTTAAACAAAAGTTATAGGGTGGAGGAGGCCTGTTGGACCCAAAGGCTCAATCCCAGTACACCCCCTGCCCCTACTACTTGGCCGTTACCCCTCCATTATATGCATTTACATATAAAGGAAGGGTGTCTGGATCCTTGTTGGGATAGAGGGGTAGAGCAAAATGAACATGGCCCTCCCAATGGAGGTTTTTCAGAGGCATACTCCAAACATAGTGTGTGGAGAAATCATGAGCAAAATGGCTGTACAGGCAACAAAAGAGACCCACAAATGTATTTCTTTGTCAATAAGATTTTTTAAAAAAAATTAACTTTGTATAATCTTAGTTTAATATTGTTTCAAAGTTTTATGGTCCTTTTTTTGTAACAAGTATAACAAAAAAGACACTAGTAGAATGCTGATGTCTCTGTAGCTCACTTGCAAGCTACCTAACCTTACATTGTAATTGTAACTCTGTTCCAAAAAAAAAAAAAAACACCTGAAAATTAGAGCCAGGGGAAAAAGTAAGAACGGGGATTGGGCCTAAGGAAGCTATTCTGAAGTGATGTAAGTACTGTGTTTTGGGCTGCGTAAAGGATTGTGTCGTCAGATTAAAGGTCAATTTAAAGCCTAAACATTCATCAAGCTTTTTATATACAGTAAATAGAATGGAGTGGAGTATCACAGCTATTTTTATATATAGATTGTTTATATTATTCTATTATTAAATATATAATAATACTCATAATAATAATAGTTGTCGGTGGTGGTGGTTGATTTTTTTTAAATTATTTGGGTCTTTTTTTGCATGCAGCACTTAATTGTCAACTAGCTGAGTTGAGTAAGCAAGACCTTGTAGACTAAGCTTTACGAGCAATAAAACAAATCTGGCTTTATGTGTTAGGTGTAGTGTGTTCTGCATAACTGATGAAACAGTGTTTATCCAGCTTATCAGACTTCATAATAACATCTGTTCTCATCATCCTCCCTCTTCTATAAATTGCTACACTCATTACATAGATATGAATATTTGATACTATTCTACAAATCCTGAGGCATGCTGTGGTTTAGGCTGATGAATATTCAGTTGCTAATTACATATGATTGTTAAGGCTCTTCATTACTCTGTGTGGCAAAAGTTCAGCATAGCAGTGTAATGGCAGTGTAAGCCAAGGATGCAGAGATGTGAAATTGCTTGCGGTAAATGAACTTCCACTGTCACTTTACATTTGACCCAGACTGTCTCTTTTAGTAAGTATTAATTTGAGTCCAGCACCTGTAATAAATCTTGATTAGAATTTACCTAATTTTTCCATGTTTCCAATTATGTCTGATGAGAGGGCCGGAATTAGCTTTCTAAGTTAATTTAAGTAACATGTTCTTAGAAATGTAATAATAGTGAATTAAATCTCATTGTATTGAAAATGCTGATGAATGTGAATCTGTGTTCTGTCTGTGATTTAATTTTGACATACTCTGTGTTACTTTTTGGCAATGTTGGGCTTTACTTGTTGCAGCTGAATATTCATTTACAGCGGTGTGAGTGGGGCTTAAATTGTTTTGAAAACTCAAAGGCAAAAGCTGTCAATTTGCGGTTAAGTGACTAATATTAGGTAGCTAGTGTTATCTTAAAGAATAGCAAAGTCCTTGTCTGAGTATAACATAGACTTTAATTAAAGATGAACAATGCTTCCTCACTTCACCCGCTATGCTTAAGTGAAGCTAAAATATCCTGGATACGGCTGCTGCCATCTTGCACTGGTGACATCATTCAGAGCCAGAGTCTGTGCAGTAGCGATATCTGCGGTGGGGGAGTTCCAGCCAAAACGCCCATCCACCCAATCATGAGCAGCCCTTCTGAATGCAAATGCAAGGTTTGGCTGTCACAGTTGTCCTTGCGGAAAAATCTATTTCTTGGAGAATAGCTTAACTCATTAAAACTGAACATATCATAAAAACAAACACTTCAAACACACATTCACAAACATCAGCGTAATGAGATCTACCTTCAGTGACAGAAACCGTCTTTGGAAAATATTTATTTGATATGTGCTTTTAGGTTTTAGTTTAACCTACTTCCCATTCACTAACATGGAGGGGTGGACTTTATGACCTATAATGCAGACAGACACCAGGGGGCGATCAAGATTGAAAAGCTACACTTTGGGGGAACTGTCATGCTTTACATTTTTATATACAGTGTATGAGATCTGTAAACATTATAGTGTATTTATGATATGTTGAGAAGGATGGAGATTAATAGGAACTAAAAAGACATTTGTGAGACTGTTGTCATACCCCCCAACCCCTAAACAGCCTTGGCTTTCAGAATATTTAACCTCTTTAAACCCACTTGGGCTAGTTCTAAGTGGCTTAGCAGCGCACATCAAAATATAATATAATGTTTAATTAAACGTTTGTCAGTATGGATATGCTACACTTGGTTAGCGTGGGTAGATTCTCCACAATTCAATCATTGAGTTCAACTAATGAGAACCATGCCCACCAAAGTATATAGTATTCAGATTTACTGGCATAGTGACTCGCTACCTTTCCAGCGGTCCTAAAGTCTGAATTTATGTCCTTTTCACAGTCATTTCTATTCTTTCTTTGTCTATTGAATTATAATATAACTCATGAAATATAATTCAAAATATTTATCGGGTCTGTTTATTTGAACCTGTGCCAAGTTCCATTGGCGTTACTGTAAATTCATTTTCAGCCAAATATGAGGTCAATACTAATCTTTCAAGGACAGTTGTCCTCCATGTTCCTTCTCAGGCCTTTAATAAAATGGCATAAGTTATAGATTTATCTCTTAAATTCAGTGCACGACAATGTTTCATTGAAATTGAGATAGATTTTAAGCACAATTTCTTTTGCAAAATCAATTTAAGCTGTGTCTGCACACCATTTGTTTTTTACGTCTACCTTTTCGCTTTGATGAATTGCTCTGTATGGTTTGAGCAAAGTCCTTTGCGAGCTCACATTTTGTGCTTGTGCCCTGAATTAGTCTGACATTTCATGCTTGAATGCCTTCATGACATTTAGTTTAAGGAAATATCATGGTCTGCTGAACTGTCCAGGACTAACCACAAACACAGATGAATATGGAATACATTGAAGTCCTGCGTCGGGATACTTTGGTTTTAAAAAGCACATTACGGTTCACATCAAAGAGATGGTGGCATTTGTATTTTCAAAACCTTTTGTTTAATGATATCTGTGCAGTTTTTCAGTTTATTAGTGTTTAAATTAGGTGTTGGTCAACAACTGATTTTCCTCAGGAGAAAGACATGACAAATACATCACTGGAACATTTCCCTGAAGCATTTCTATAAGATTGCTTTTCTGGTTTATTTATTTTGTGGTCATAAAGACAAATTGAATATGTTGAAATGATGAACAGGTCTCTTGATTGCTTTGAGATTGAAGAGGTAATTGTCTTCTAAAGTTGGGGGGGGGGGGTTCATATTGATTCAATCCACAGCACTGATTAAAAATAGAGCAAAATTTAAAAAAAACATCTGACAGACTACAGTGGAGGCACCTTGGCAAGATCACTATAAAAACATCTGTAATCATCCATACAAATGCTTTAATAGAAGGTGTTTACATCCCTTTCAGAATGTAAATTATCACAGCTTTATGTTAAGCCCCATTTAGCAGGCTTAGTAATGTTTTTAATGTTTTTTATGTTTCATGTTCATTATTAACCTGTGATTCAGTATTTAGCAAAAACAGCTGAAAACATATATCTCTTGGTGTTGATTATGTTTGTAAAGTAACAAAATAAAAACTTTTTTTTTATTTTCAAAATTGTAGTCAATGTTGTCTCCAATGTTGACATTGCTTGAGGGAATTAAAGTTCTGTACAGCTCCCTCTACCACCACAACTTTTTTTTCCTCAAATGCAGTACAGTAGTACTCGTCACAAACTAAAAAACACAGTTCACCTTTAACCCTCAGCTGTGACACAGTGCTCCGCTGACAGTTAATAACAGTTAACACAGCTTTATGCAGAAAAGTGTTTCATTTTAAAATCAGAGAAGGGTTTTGCATAAAAAAATAAAATTAAGTTGAAGAAGGTGCATGAATAAATGCTAAAACCTGGAAATGACATTTTAAAATGAATTAATGTTTTTATTTATTTATTTATTTTGTTAGATTCCTGGAATTGTTTAGCTTAAGTTTAAGATATTTTCATGTTTTGTTTTACTGCATAAAATAGCTAAAGACTTAATGCGCTGCTGTATATTTTGAAGCTTTTATGTGTTTCCCCCAAATATTTTCTCTCTGAATTAAATTTTTTTAAAATCACTGACCAGTGTCTCAACCTGCCCCAGAGAAATTTCCAAAGAGAAATAAATGTTTGTATTGGACTGAAGGCATCTTTTTTTTACTTTTATTTATAATGTGTGTTCAGTTTTTTTAGTTGAGGTTAAATTGTATTTCTGGATATTGATTTATATGGAAGTGGAAAAAAATAATAAAACATTTTGTAATGTAGTGCAAAAGTTGACTTTCCTCAGTTCAGTAAACACTTTATGTTCATCTGTCATCTTTCAACTCCTGCATCATTCCTTTGCTGCACCTCTTCTTCAACTGTAATCCTCAGAGCAAAGAGCCTTTCATTATGCATTATGGGTGAGTTTATGTTATATAATGTACTTTCCACAACCGTTGATGCCTGTGGTTGCAGGTCGACAGTTCACATAGATGACAGAAGATGGCAATTAAGAGCCACAGTTACCAGCGCCGAGCGAGAGGGGTCATAACAGCAGTGTGGGCTTGTCATGTGTACCAAAGCCCTCTGGGAGTTTTAGTGGTTTATTGGCGAAGCTCTATAGGGGAGCACAGTGTCAGAGGCTAAAGAGGATAAGTGAGGTTGATGCAGTGCACAGCTTGGATGTTTTTTCCTCTCTGTCTCATTTTTGCATGTGATGCCTTTGTGGTGACTAAACGGCTCTGACACCAGAGGTTAAGGTAGCAATTAAAAAGTGTCAAGGAAGTTCCTTGTGTGTTAATACACACTCCCTCTCACCTCACTCCCTCACTTGATATTGAGTGTCTTTCAAGACCTGGCCTCTTTGTTACCATATGTGCTCGTATAACTCACATCATTAATGCTAATTTGGATGTATAGTCTCTGTCGCTTGCTCTACCTGTTACTCCCATCAAAAAAAAAAGAAGAAAAGCAGCACATTAAAACACCAACAGATTGGTACAGGAGCAGCCCTTATGGAGTAATTGTATGGGTTTCCAGCGGTGAGAGATAAATAACTAATTATCTAATAGAGCAATTAAGTCAGGGAATGATTAAAAACAAACACAGCTCCTTGATTTGGTTTCCTGTGGCAAAGGGATCTATACAGTTAAGGAAAATGCACACAACTTATTAAAACATTTACTGTTCTGTTGTATTTTTTATGACAAAGTTAAGTGAAAAATTATGCCTCAGAGCATTTTTGACTGTTTTAGACATACAATTGGTCTAAAAAAACGGAGGGCTGGTCTTCTCATAACTTAAGCATTCTCAAAGCAGTCCCACCAAATGTATTATTCATGAAAGAGTTTGTCATTGTTTATAAGAGTGTATGTCCCACTGGGTGAATATGTCCCTTTGAATGCAAATTTTTAGAGCTACTGGGACAATAGAAAGTTTTACTGTGTTTTGGAAAAAGTTTAAAAGATGGTATAATCAAGGCAGTAAGCTCCTCAGTTGTCAAAATCAAAAACACTTGTTTGGTTGTGGATTTGTTAAACAATTGAACATGCAGTCAAGCACTCAGCAACTCGTGATAAATCCAAAAAATGTTTTTTCCTGGAGATGCAGGTAATGTGCTTTGATATTTCAGCAAGTAACACTTTTTTGAGTCTTTTTCTTTTGCCCCCATTTAAACCTTTGAAACCTAAGCAAATTAGCTTGATTTCTTTAACAAACAGAGAAACAAGGCAGGTAAAAATGCCTAAGAAGAAAGGCTTAAGAAGAAATTACCCTGAAATCAGCCAAAAAAATAGAAAAGTAAAGAATAAGAAAATTACCTGAAAATTAGCACAAAAAAGAAAGTTAAATAAAAACCAACAAACACAGAATTTACCTGAAAAAAATGTATGTGATCATTATTAATATATTTTTCTAGACATTTTAAAAATAATTTTCAAAATGTACTTATTTTTCTTGCAAATTGTGGAACATTTCTTACAAAGTTTCTCAGTGCCTTTTTATTTTATTTTGAAAGAAATCAGACCAATTTTCTCAGGGTTCAAAGGTTTCAATACTTGTGAAAGGCATCTGAAAGCAGCACAAGACAAATGATGTTGATCCAAGATTTAAAGAGTTGAAGTAAAAGTCAAAGTAGTCAAACTTGATCAGTTTCTCAGTGTGTTTGTTTTGCCTCTATTAAAAAACCTGATAGCTGTTGCAAACTACAACCCTGATAATGAGGAATGTTGGAGGCTCTTGACTAAAATGTTTTATGAAATAAATTTATTTTGTAATAATAGATTTGATAACAACCCCTCTTGCAGACTTAATAGCAACACTATGATAATCCACAACAACCAAATCATTCAATTAAAATGTTTTAGGCTGAAGGGAATAAGATGTATTATATAAACCACTTTGGGAAGTAAAAAATACTGTTAATCAATGTAGTTGTAGGAGTTATCATCCCCTTTAGCAGCTGTGTCCAAAGGCTGCTGAACTGACGGCTTTTACTGCCTGAGGGCAGGGGGTCAAACAGGTGATGACCAAGGTGAGAGCAGTCTCTAAAAATGTTTTGGGCTCTGGAGAGGTAGTGAGTGTTGGCAATGTCATGGATTGAGAGAAGAGGGCAGCCAATAATTTTTTGGGCTATGTTAATGATCCCCTATAAAGCTTTGTTGTCAGCTGCTGAGCAGCCAGCATATCACATTGTGAGGCAATGTGTTAAGACACTCTATTGTGGAGCATTAAAAGGTCACCAGAGAAGCATTGGTTGTGTCTGGTTGTTATAGAATATCCATGAAAGAATGAAAAATGTCGGCTCAAGGTAGAGTACTTGCTCTGGATGACGGGAAGACTGAAGGACATTGGGGGAGAGGATGGATCTGCTGGTCTGTGTGGGTTCAACTTTAGTTTCTTCTCCATTATTGTTTTTTGTCAGAGGTGTGACAGTTGATCTTTGTGGTATTTGTCCCGCCTCCCCTTCACTGTGATTTGATGGCTGAGCAAAAAGTGGCTGACGAGCAGCTGCAGCATTTTACTCAAAGTCAAGCAGTAGCTCAGCATTGCAATACAGAGGTTATCAAGACAGCCCTAATGTGCAGTTTTAATGTTGTCACACAACGAGCAAAAGTAGTACATTTGTGTAAAATCATAGAATATGGCCTTTAGTCAGAATTATGAACACTATATAAAACACAAAATACTACATATAAGGGTACGCATGATACATTTAGTTGGATGTATTCAGAATATTTAACTTCATGACTGGCAGCAGGTTTTTCTCACCCAGTGCCATGCAGGAGCTTGACCAATACCTGGGGGTGCCATGAAAATAGTTGAATTTCATGAGTTACATTATAAAGTAGTTCAAGGTTTGTTTGGGTTTTTTTTAAAAAAAAAAAAGCAGTTATGGCACACAGCACATTCGATATACATGCCGTTTTTAATTGAATTTGGCCAAAGAGTGTTTAACAAAATAGCTGCAGGCCTAATACAACAAGCCAATGACAAAAATGTCTTTCAACTGTAAAAGACTTAAGCACTCAACAGCTCCCATGCAGCCACAATTAATAACACAATACATCCATCTGCAACAGGAAGTACATCTATCCCATCTATCCCAAATGCATATCAGACAACTGTTAATTAGTTAAAATGTTTTAGAAAAAATGGTTATTGCAACATAACAAAAAAACAAAATAAAGAATATCTGCAGTGCAGCAGAAGTGCCATGTATTTAACCTGTTAACCATGAACATATAAAAAGAACTGTCTGTCATCACAACCTTAGTTATAACATTTCCATTTCAAACAGAAATCACTTGTAGGCTGGAGATATGCATGCATCCTACTGTGCACTGGTTAAAATGTAACAGAATATATTATAATGGCAGAAATTCAAGGAATAATATCCAAGATGCAGCCACAGAGAAGAGCGCATTCACCCTGTCAACTCTGCACACTTGGTGTTAAACGAGCTGACTGTCAAGCAGCTAAGGATTGGATTGTGAACAGAGTGGCTTCTTATTAGTCTTTACATTTTTTTATTTAAAAAAAAAACACCAAAATGCTTGAGGGGGCTTACAGGGGCAATTCAGATTAGTGATGTGACGTTAGCACCCCTTAACCATGCTGTAGCATGGTGCCTGTTTGACTTTGTAAATCTGTGTAGGCAGCAGAGCAGTTTATTAACTGACTTTCATGCCGTCATGTCCTATAAATTGCGTATGCCCAAATCGTTATGGATTCATTTTTTAAGGTTGACTTCATTGTTAGTAATTTTCATTTTTATTTCATTACCGTTGCTGCTTTGAACAGGTTATCTTTCATTGAGTTGCAGCACTCTGATATTCAAATGTCCTAGGGCATTATTTAATTGGAATTCACCAATTTTGTGGTCTTGGAACAAATATGCTGTGAGTTTTCTCAATGCAAATTTCTTCAAAGGAGGCTTTTAATGTGGTCATCTGAAAATAGAAAATGATTCTCTGACTCTTTTGGTTTTCCTTCCTCCTTGTTCAATAGCACAAACTCTTTTACACAGTTACACAGTTCTAACACATACTATATCACCCTTAAAAGACTGCAGGTTGCTTGTTGATGTTTTCATCCAGCTCTGGCATGGACAGAGTAACAGAGAGGAGGCACCAACTGTCACTTAAGCTCATATTTAATGGTTAACTGGATGTGCTTTTTGTGCCCAATGTTGACAAAGGCACGGGTAAAACCAAGTGTACAATAACACGGTTGGATATAATGTCAATCACCTTCTAAAATATTTCTTGAAGAGACATATTGTTCAATGGACTGAAAACAAAATCACTTCAAACATCAAAATGTCACCAGTGTCCTCCGAGCTTTGCTGTTTCAAGCTGTGCTACTTTACTAAAATGAATTACCCCCAAACTGATGTGCTGTGCGAAAAAACAGCTGCTGTGAGTGACCTTTGCCTGTTGGTGATGTAACACAGTCATAAAAATGAAGCCGTCTCTCGTTTTAAGTGCAGCTTAATCACTCAGGTGGTGATTCAGCTGCGAATATGGACATCTTTTAATCACATCTATTTGAAAGGACTGTTGTGATTCTGAGCACTTTGTACTCTTAGACGTCACTCCTTGTTAGGAGTCTTTTTATATTTTGTCCATTAGTTGGTCTTATTATTAGCAGTGTTTTATGTTGCTTATGTTTGCCACCTCATCATGTCTCTCTCGTCTGTTTTTTATGCATTTTGTAGACAGAGCGCATTGTCACTGGTAATTAATTGTTTATTCCCTTTGGGTGAGTTTCTGGGGCAAAATGTCTGATAATTGGTGCTCAGTAATTAGTGTTTTTTAATAATTTGTGAACTTGAATTGCTAAATTATGCCCTCGAATTACGCAGTCCAGTCGTTAGATTTGGCGACTGACTAAGTTACAGAACTGTAGCAATAGAAAGTGAAGTGAATTGTTGTGGTAAGTTAGGGAGAAGCACCTTAACTGTCAGCAGACTAGCAGCTGTACTGAATTGATTTGTCTTTGTTTACTTTGTCCCCTCAGAAGGCACTGCTCCTAAGCTGCCTGAAATAGCTGAAATAGTACAGTAGTTGTAGTGATATTACAATGTAACAAATGGAATAAAATGTGCTTAGAGAGAGTCAGCTGGTCAATCAGAGCAGACTGGGCTTCTGGAGACAGACTGAAGCATTAGCCTAGCCACTGCTTAAAGGCAAAGACTACCCAAATATCAGGCTATAACTTTAACCTTAAAAGTAGTAGTACCCTTTTTCATCAAAGAGAGTGTGTTTGTTGGTTTCTTTAACATGTGAAAATCCACTTAAAGTAGGCAATAGACCTCTGTCCCATTTCCAGTAGAGCTGTGTACATAGCTCAACTCAGCAGATGAGTATGCCTTTTTGTGTTTTTTTTTGTGTGTGCGTGTGCATGTGTGTGTGTGTGTGTGTGTGTGTGTGTTGTGTTCAATGTAATGGACAGGCCAGAAAACAGGTTAGCTAACAGGAGAAAGCAGCATGGAGGCCAGTGAAAATGTTGCTCCCTCTCATACTCAGTGCCAGCTAATTTGGAACGATGTTCGAGTACTTAAGCGCTTGGACGAAGAAGGATGGTATTTTATGACAGCCAGTCATTATCGTGCTGGCAATGGCAAAGGGGCTAAAATTAGCATCTACCTGTGTGTCCTACTTTCATCTCTGCAGATTGGAGCTGAACCAGATAAATATCCATTCATATCCATTCATTTTGGTATTGGGATCAGTACAGGATCTACAATGTGGAGTGTTGATTTTCTTTTTTTGATTTCCATTACTGCAGACTATTTTCAAAGAAACAAAACAGCTGACACATTGAGATTAATAAGTGTTCTATGCCTTCAAACACACCAAGCTGACAGCTGGCTGTTGGTGAGTGTCTGTCGTCGGCGTTGGAGCAGCATGTTGAATAGGCATCTAAGATGGTGGAGCCAGTTGGTGGATGAAATCATCCTGATTTGGCAGTTCAGCTCAGCGCACGAGAGGGGAGGAAAGTAAACAAAAGACGAGGTTAAAGAGAGACTGACATCGAAACAACTTGTTGTAGAAGGTAAGATTGTTTTTCTTTAGCCAGTGAGCTCTCTCGCAGAAAGGTTTTCTGATGGTTTGTGTTTATGTTCACTGGTGCATGGTAAATATGCTATATGCTTCAACATTGGATTGTTTTTTTTTAGTGTGCAGCTGGCTAACTAGGGTCATGACGGTCTTCTGGTTTCCCTTTTTGAATAGCAATGCTTGTATGCAGAGTTATTTCCTCTCACACAGGCGAAGAACAGGCTGGTTGGCTGATTGCTATATTCTTTGTGGTGGGTTCATGTGCAACTTTGTGACTGAGACACAGATGACAGTCTGCTTTTGTCATTGCTAAGTCATTGATGTCAGTTTTGTGTGTTATGGACTTAAATTTTTTTCAGGCACAGGCCTAGATTCTGTATGTTAGTAACACTGTCAGCGTCTGACCTGCTGAAAGTTTTGCTTTAAAATACTTCTTGGTGACTCCTAACTTTAAAAATGTCATTGGTACAAGCCCCATGAGCTAGTATAATGGATTTGATTCAGCATCATCTACAGACTGCAGACATTACATTAGCAAGGACTGATACCGTAAGGATTGTAAGACTTCAGTTCACTGAAGCATGCGCCTGTGTTTACTCAGTTCCCTTTACACCCTGAAAAAAGGTCTATCCCCCAATTGTCATTGAATAATTCATGCTCTGATGTCATGGACAATCTAAACAGCCATAAAGGGTTGACTAGATTTAATATGTACTGAGGTAATGTCAATATACTTAGCAGGATTCCTATAGCTTAAAGACATTTAGATTTAAGACATTTTAAGACTTAAAGGGTTTTTTTGACAGTACTTGTAAATAGATGTAAGACTAACCAAATTGAAGAAAAAGCTATGAACTAACATAAATTACCAAGGGTTAAGGACAATTTGCCTAAATGTTTATTTCAGCATTAAACATGACTATTTTAGTCAAGCCTAATGTTCTAGAATAAAACTCATAAAAAACAGTAAACATATTATCAGTATTATAAGTATCCATTCCTTGAAAAAAGCTTGTTTATTTTTCATTTGATTGGGTGTTGTAGAGTATGAGAGTGTTGGTCGTTCCTGATCTGCGTGACGTTAAATTTGATTTTAAAAAAATAATTTAATCAATCTTAACAATTATTTTGAGACTTCACAATGCAACATCTTAGCATTTTTAAGATTTATGACAAAAATCTTTGTTCTTTTTGCTGCAGTAATCATTATTTTTACAATAACAATGGAAGATTCGATGATGTGCAATGTAAAAAACATCACTTGTACAGTATGCGGACAACCCATGCGGGAATTATTGCCCACCTCTGCTGTTCATTTCTGCTCTACTGAGTGTTTTATCTTACAGCTCATTGTTTTGGCTTTCTGACCTGTCAATTCTGCTCTCATCGCCCTGTTTCCAGCAGAAGCAGTTTAAATTTAAAAAAAACAAAAGCAACTCTAACAAAGCAACAGAATGCTACTTGCACAGCATCAAACAGCAAACAGAAAAAATAGCAACTATCTGGTGAACATAGTGGAGAAACTGGTAAATAAAGAGAATAAAGTAGTATTTCCCACAGGAGTTGGTGGAGACCCTGTTTTTTTATACTGTACATATATCCTCAAAAACTGTGTATTTTCCCCCATCTTGAGTGGCATTATGGCACAAGATCCCAGTTAATTCCCACAGTTTGTAATGTAGCAATTTCAATGTAATGAACAGATGTTCATGCAGAGCAGTGATATTTACCATTCTGCAGCAGCGTCTCTATCAGCCGTCGGGCTCTGGAATCCATGGATGTGCTTAAGCACAGCGTGAGTGTGTTGATATTGGTAATATCTCATCACTTCTCCTCTAACATGGATGTGTGGCTAAATCTCTCCTTCCCCTGATGACTTCAACTGTTGCTTACATAAGCTGCTTCATCCTGCCCAATCTCCAAAACAACATCCAGACACAACGTGCGGCAGATCAATGAACATCGCCAGAAGCTATTCACATAGCAGGACAAAACCATAAAAAACAAACTCTACAGAAAGGCAACAGAGACGTCTGCAGAGTGTTAAGATGCAAACCAGCAAGATTTTATAATCAAAGACCTGGATTGTAAGATTAGTTATTTTATTTGTTCAAGGACATGCCTGACGGGATCATGTGTGACTGTATGCACACACATATTGTATTTTTGTTAGGATTTAGTGCATGATTCAAGTGATGCTTCTGTTTTATTGCCTTTGTGTTTGGCATTGTGTCTGTTTGGCTAGAGGGCCACAAGTCACTGAAATCACCAGATTGCAAATTGATTATTAACACTGAAAAGCATGTTGAAATCCGACAGTTTATCTCCAATTTTGGATTAGTTGTTTGTGTGTTTGCTGTGTTGAGCTGTTGGTTCAGAGTATTTCTCACTTCAGTATACATGGTGATAGGGAATAGAAACTTAAAATGACTTGAGTTCGAAAAAATGTTAGTAGGAATGCAACAGATGTTCTGAATTTTCTGTCATTGGCATGATATATACTGAATTTTCCAAACTATTTTAAAGCTGTAAATAACAATAATTCAGTCATCAAATAAATAATAAAAAAAAAACAATCCAAAAACACAACAAAACAAAACAAATTCCAAAAATGTTAGTGTCCAGCTTCTCACTCATGGGGAGTTGCTGTTTTACTTTGTATTATTTCATAATAAACAAAATATCTGTGCATTTTGGATTGTTGGTTGGCTTTGGAGGTGAGGGCAGATGCAGATCACTCTATTAGCTCAATGTGACTGAAATATCATTCCTTTAGTTCTCACATTCATAACCTCTTTCAGCGGTTTAATGACTTTTTTATTTTCTCATCTTAAAATGGAGAAGAGAATTTTTGCACACTGTGCTTAACTGGCATTGAACTTTATTTGAGTACACCACGTTTTAGCCCTAAGACTTTAATCAAATAATCAGGCAACCAGCTCAGTTGAGTTTTAAATAAAGTTTTTAGATGAAGTGTGCTGGAATTCTCTCTTCTTACCTATTAGCATTTTCCTCCTACACACCTGCCTTCAAGTTATTGAAGGTGTGCCTGAGCCTCTTTATTCAAGTTTTTAGCTAATCTCCAAACAACAGTGCTTTTGCTTTTAATGAAAAAGTGGCATAACTGACAAACTGCTTGGATTTCTCTTTACATCTTATGCTGATTTAACAGATTTGATTGATTACCTGGTTCATTGTTTCCAATTTCTCTTGTATAAGAGTTGAAGGCTGAGGCTGAGAGAGGGTGAGTGAGCTGTCTGTATCTGTGTATTTGTAATTTGAAAAGTGTTTTTATTATGGAACGCTGTTTTTGTTTGTAATTGTTATAATTTGTATCCATGTCTATATGAGCCTTTTAAAGTAAGATACATTTCAAGGGGCTAACCTCTCAAAATATTCCATTATTTTGTTTTTTAGGAAATTGTGGTGGATTTTATATGTTTATGTATTTTTTGTAATGTCCTCTGACATTCTCATTAAACATTTAATCAGTTAATTGAGGATATAACAGATGGCAGATAAAGCAAATTGAAAATAAATATTAAATGGAGCCCTATAAAACTGACCAAATTCATTGAACTTCATAAATATCCTCTGTTCTCCACATACAGTCCAAGCTCTTCTTCCATTTGCATGAGAAAACAGATAGGCTGCAAAATTAGGAGCAATTATTGCACTTGCTGAATCTTCTAATAATTATTACTTTGTATCCTACCTGGCAAATCCATCCCTAGGGTTGCAGTGGTTGCAGTGATATACTGATTTTAAGGTACACCATGATGTGGAAGTTGATGTTTATCATACCATGTAAATTTGCTTATCAACAATATTGAAAAAATAAATAAAACTGGATGAAGAGTCTCACCTTTATTGTAGGTATTTTCAAATGGGAGACATTTTTCACAAACTTCTATAAAAGAAGTTATAAAGGAGCTATTTGTAATTTCCAGCAACCCAGTCCAGCCGAAGTTCAGTATTTCACCTGTATCTGTTTCTGTAAATAGTCAACGATAGATATTACTTATCAGTCTAAAAAAAACATTGCAAGTTCAGCATCAAACTGCATCTTTTTACTCATCAAGAGCTATCTCCAGCTTTGAAAAGAAACACCAATATTTACTCTATTTTTTCTGCTTATGATAGGGTAAACGATCACTTTCCATGATCTTTTTTTTTTACACGCTAACTAACTAATTCACTGAAACTGTAACTCCTAAGCTGAATCCATTGAATCCATCTGTGTTGTGTTGAGGTCTGTTTCCCCATTAATATGTGTTTCCTCTCCACCTAAACCTGACCCAAACCCTGCCCTGACCATGACCACCAAGGGGGGTGCTAAGAAACACTATTCAACAGCGGAACACACTTTGACACAACACCGGCCGACGCAATTTCTCCATCCTCTCCTCTCCTGCGGCACACAGGGGGCTAAAGTGTCTCACTATCGTCTTTCAGGCCAGGATGTATTATTACAGAATGGACGGCCCATCCCTGGCTGTTAGCATTGGATATCTCTGCAATACAGTACATAAGGATCTTACTTCAAAGTTTTATCTCTTTACCCTATGTTGATAGGGTTAGTTCATTGTTTGAATGTTTTAAACTAAAATGATACTTACATATTACATATAGGTCCTTTAATTACACTGATACATTGAAACTGACTGAAACATTTGCTCAAAACTAACTCTTCTGTTTTCATTTCTTTAAGGGTCATTCTGACTGATAATAACAATAATTCTATAATATGGTGATACAGTGAAACTGCTGCATTTTCTGTGACGGTTATCACACTGTGAAAATCTTATACAGTTAAAACCCTGTTTGTCCCATATTTCAACCGATGGCCATATGTCGATGTGTCCCAGGCCTAACGCTGGATGTGGTGTTAATCTGTATGCTTCAGAGCTGGAGTACATTGTGACCCCGAGGTTTACTGTGCACATCTCCAGTGGGAAAGAGACCTACCTTTTGACCTGAGTGCGCTTCCCTCAAGTCATCTTATTATGTAGTCATCTGCCCTGCTGTTTGATGGGCAGGTACCTTGTCGGCTGTGTGTCCTTATAGGATGCTAATTAACTGGAATGACAAGATAATTATGTGCTGCTGAATGAACCCATATCACATTTTAATGATTTAGCAATACAGAGAGAAAAAAAGCCCCACAATATTCAATCAAGCGTCTTCCCTCTGCTGAATCTGCTCAGCCACAAGCCATCCAAAACTGAATTGGATTATTGTGCTCTCCCTTGGTTTTTATCATTTAATTGATAAACATGGTGGTTTTAAGACAGTTATGGCAGGTCCCCTATTAAGTGATTCATACACTGTATCTGCCCCATGTCATCTCAGATTAAGGACTGAATAATGATGGAGAAATAAAACAAGAACATAACGGAGAGAAAAAGAAGTGCCGAAATGACTCAGTGACAAAATCCAGTACTATTAGCTTAATAGTATATGGCAGCCATAGAAAGTGACATGCCACATTATGAAATGGAGAATAAATGAAATTATGAGTCCCGTATATAAAAGCTGAACCAAACACATTGAAGTTGGCTCTACATGTGGAGGAAGATATGTGGATACCAAATACAGTGTGTAGAAAAAAAAGGGGTTAAACAGTTAGTTGATGGTCAGGACATTAACCAGCAGCAGTTTTAACAATTGCTTTAATTCGGGTGGCATGATGGTGCAGTTGTTCGCACAATGGCCTCACAGCAAGAGGCTTCTGGGTATGAACCCACCAGCCGACTGAGGGCCTTTTGTTTGGAGGTTGCATGTTCTTCCTGTGTCAGTGTGGGCGCTCTCCAGGTTCTCCAGTTTCCTCCCTCAGTCCAGACACATGTATGTTGGCTCTAAGCTGCCCATAGCTGTGACTGCAAGCGTGAATAGTTGTCTGTCTATGTGTCAGCTCTGCGATACTCCTGTGTACCCCACTTCTCACCCAGTGTCAGCTGCATCCTGTATCCTAGGCTGCATCCTTCCTGCAACCCTGAAAAAGATAATTAGTTACAGATGATGAATAGATTTATTGTTGTCATTTTTCAAACAAAAATTCAGTAATTCCAGCTCCCCCGGTGATAGGAAACTGAATATATTTGTATCATGGATGGCTTGTCAAACAAAACAAGCAAACTGAAGGCGTCCGCTTGTGGTAGGCATTTTTCACTGTTATGACCAGTTCCACACCAAATGATTAATTAATTTATCTGCAATTACCAGAAAGACGTTAGTCAACAGACCCACTCAAATAATACATATTAGAATAATTCTGCCCATTTCTGATCACAGTTTTGCATGGAGGCTCCAAACATGATGTCAAGGTAATGTACCTGACAGTCTCGGGAAACAAAATAAAAAAAAAAAAATAGTAAAAAAAAAAGATTTTTTACGGTTTAATTCTAGATTTATTCATTTATTTTAGAAAGGCTTTTGTTATGGTTGTATGACACACACGCACGCACACACACACACACACACACACACACACACAGACAGACAGACAGACAGACAGACAGACAGACAGACAGATAGATAGGTGTGTGTGTGTGTGTGTGTGTTTGTTTGTATATACAGTATAAAGTTCTGACTTTGAATGACTTTAGATTTCATATTCAGTTCATTAGCTGCTAGCACATTAATCGACTTTTTTTATTTTTATATATTATTATATCTGCCAATACTGGTCGACCGCTAATTTTAAATATCCTTCCTCACTCTTCGCAAGAGATGACTAAGGCTTATTTTTGTGAGTCCTCCTTATGTCAACGGAAGGCTTTTAGCTGTCCACCATTAGTTCATCTTCCTGGTGGCTGTCCCTATGTTACTGTAAGCAGACAGTGCAGCATAAAATGCAAGGGGCATTTCCATCTTGCACCTCTTCATCTGACATCAAGGATAATGGCCTCTGTCAGCCTGTTAAAGGTTGGTCCAGCAACCCCTTTGTCACGTCCCGCATCAGCCTGTATTTCCATAACCTTGTCACTTTTATTGCGGCATAAATCGGTGTAAGGTCAGCCAAGTCCTGGCAGTGTGGATAGTAACAGGGCATGAGGTTAATTAAAAGACTGTGCAGATGAACCCCTCACACCCCCAACCCAAAAGCACCACACACAGGCACACAGACATGCTTGCGCCCTTTGCCAACCAAAGAATAAATTGCATGTGAAAGCTTTGATGCACACCAACGCCCAGTATTGAACACTTAAACCCAGTGCAGCATGTAGCAGATCCATGAGCAATGTGTGCTCCCTCTTTCTAGGCAGTTTTGTCTGCCACTACGAGTTATGCTCACCTCCTAGTAATGGTTCCTCCAGGCTTGAAATTAGCACAATTTACCCCATTCTGTGGCACGTCTTGGTGGTGAAAACCAACTGGTTGCACCACTCCCGGCTCCTGATAAGCCCATACGACAGAGCAAGCCAAGGACATAAGGGAATATAAAAGTTGTCAGCTTACATGACCAAGTAGTGTTGTGTGAAATGACTTTAGCCCGACATTGTTAACGCCGAGCGGGCTGCCTCCGCCATGCTCGATAAAGGCAAATAAAAGGCCAGATAAAGCCCTGATGGAATACAATGTATGTGTGTGTGGGGGGCTGCAGGGGTATAAAGTTTGCCATCTAATCCTTGGCCTCTATTATAGCCAGTGTTTAGCAACACAGACAGCCTCTGCTCCATTCACCCTTGAAGACTTTCTCCTTCTCTGTGTCACTCTCACTCTCCTGTTCTATCACTCTATCGCACAGACTGATAGCACCCATATGAGAAATGCACTTTTTGAGCGGCTGTCTGTCTATTGAAAACATTGATGTTGTCTTTTAACGTTTTATTCATTAGGTGTATTTTTCTATTCTGATGCTGTTAATCCAAAATATTCTCTGTCATCTCTACAGTCCGCCTCAAGGATTTAGAATCAATCACTCAAAACCGAAGTGTTCCAGCAGTATAAAATATGTACCATGTCACCGCAACGTCCCTGTTTCATGCGCAACTAGGGACCATGTCGCATGTCATCCGCCTCTCCCTGCTTATGTTTAATGTTACTCTGCACTGTGTCCAATAAAACCAGAGGTCCGAGTTTAGGCCCCTCCAGCCAGCCCCAGAGACAAACCATAGACATGACAAAACCATAAGTCTATTTGATTAGGACATTCTCACTGCTACTGCTGGCCATGTGCGTGCTAATTAGCATGAGTACAATTCATTACCCAAGGAGACATGGGATTATGTCTCTGGATCACTCAGCAGCTAAAAGTTTTGACACTCCCTAATTTAACAGATGGAGAGCTCACTTAACTTTGCCAGCTCCCTGTAGGCAAGTGGTGTTAATAAAGGGAGGGGGGAAATCATGCAATTGTGGGAATGTGTGTGTATGAGAGAGAGACAGAGAGAGAGATGAGGAAAAAAAAGCTGAGTGTTTATGTTGGAGATACTAATTGTGTTTGATTGGATCAGCAAAAAAGCAGCTGTTTCACAGCAGTAGGAACTCCAGCGGATACTGTTGCATATCGCATCACGAATCATCCAAAATGTGAACGCAAGAAAATGTTATGTGACCGGTTAACATGCTGGAATAAGACTAATTGCGGATTATTTTTGTGTGACTGCATTTTTGCAGTATGAGTAGTAGTGAGCAGTAGCTTCAAGTGAAGTCTGTGGATTCACTTGTGCAGTCACATGTTAGGTCTGTGTGCAGAGAACACAGCTAAGTGTAGGAGTAACTTTTAAGAGCAGCTCCCAAGTGATCACATAATTACCCATATGTACGCTCAGAGACGCAACTGCCAATTGTGGTGTATTATGATCAGTTTCTTAAGGTTCTTATTTCAGTCAGGCAAGGAGGCCTCGAGGTCAGAGGTCTAGGGATGTTTAGGCCTGGAAGCCAAGTGTGCAGAATACTGACGCCAGGCTAAAAGTAACATGGAATGAGGCTCCTTCCAAATAAGGAGATATTTGTGGTGTGTTGTGATTGATCACAGCAGGTGAAGAGTTGCTTTACTGACAAATGTATTGATGCCTGTACATATATAAGAGACTTGTATGAGCTGAAAGAGAGAGATTCGCATTGGTCCTGAATCCTCTCCCAGGCAGACCATGGGGCCTGGTGGATGCTGAACTTTGCTGCAATAAATTGATTATTATGCAATCAAGTCGGTGTCCGCGGAGGTTTCTTCATCTTCCACACATCATTGCTACTTAAGAAACAACTACACAATCAAAGACAATGATTAACCCCACACCTGTCCCCATTGTTGATTGTGATTTTAATAGTCAGTGTTTCCCCCAGGATTTTTTCCAGCAGCTATATTGAAGTGTTGAAGCGCTGAAGGCCAATTTGCAAAACTGTAAGTTATTTAGCAAGTCAGCTAACACGTGAAGGGTACACAAATTTGTATACAGTTGTAGATGTTGATTTACTTTTCATAAAATGCTTACTATACCCCATATGTTGTCACAATTGCTCCTGAATGTTTAGGCAGATATAACATCTAAACCAGTCTTACTCTTGCCTTGAACTAAATAATCCAACCAATGATGGTAACAAGTACTTTGCTATCATAGGGCGAGTGGCACAACTCATCCTTTTGCTATCCTAGGATAAGCAGTACTGCATAGGGAAAACATTGACATTTATGTATTTTTCTGCAAAACAATTTAAGTGATTTTGTTTGCAGTTTGTTATATTTGTCTGAAATCCTTAAACAGTATGAAGTTACCAAGAAATCAATAAGAATTTAGCACTACTAGGCCAAGTGAAGACAATGAAGATGCATGGAAAGTCATTGCAAACTAAATTAATGCAGCGTTATACTTATTGTTTGCACCCCTCAAGTAAGGAAGGGAAAGCAAAAGTGATGCAACAGCCTGTCACATGTTCCAGTCAAACAAAATAGCAGGTAAAACCACCTTATTACAATTTATAGAAATAGAGTGTTTTGTGCTGTCACACCAAGTCAATGATTTCTGCTTTTATCTTTCACTGAAGTCCAAATTTTCACTTTTATCGGTTTGATAAATATGTGCCCAGATTTTATAAGTGAAAAAGACTGGAGTGATTGTGTTTGTCTCCAGAAAAGTAATTGATCAGAGGCGGGATGACATATACGGCCATCATCTAGCTCTGCCCTTGGGGCTCATATTGATAAAACACTCATTTAGAGAGCCCAAGTTGAAGGTCTGCTCCTTCCTGCTACTGCTGATATATTTTGTACACTGATTTAGGTGTTTAGCCGAAGTATGTGCTCTTTTATAATCCAGTCCTAGAGAGCGTTATCAGACAGAAAATGACAGCATAGTATGGTAATTTATCTGAACAACTGGAATTCCAAATGACTTGTCTGCTACTGACTGCTGTGAAGATAATAGAATACCCATCTCTTCAGTCCATTGACTGTATGAGTTGTCTGATATCAGACAGCCAAAGAAAACAGTGTCTGACCCCATTCATATCCTTTTGCTCCAAATTCCAATTTCTACGTTCTAATAAAAGTTTCTGGCTCCCTCAGTGCAAAACTGTTACAAACATTCAGTCATATCAATGACAGTCAAGCTTCAGAAATAATGTGAAGTGATGGTCTCGGGCCTTGTTTGATATATCTTCAGTGTGTGTGTGGATGCATTGTAAAAAGAGGATGAGACAGTAATGTTAAAATATATGTAGAGGTCTTTTTTAAATGATGATATGCTTCCAATAATGTTTTAGCCATGCTAGCAGTGCGACTCATAGGATGGGAATGCTAGTTAGTCCAAAATTTCGGTCTAGACTGAAGTTTTTTAATAACTATTAGACTATTACAGTACAGTTTGGTATAGAAAAACTTCCAGACAATGAATCCTTCTAACTTTGGTGTTTTAAGTGAATTGCCAAGAAATTTCTAGTAAATGAACTTATATTTCAGAAATTGTTGAATTGGTGAATTTTCTGTTAGCATCATTACAACAACAAACATCTGCAAAACATAGGAGATTTCCATCAGGTAATATTTTTTCGGGTTTAGCGCTATTCTGTAAATAATGTTCTAAACAAAGATTATATATATATATATATACATATACTGACTGCAAGGTGATAGAATTTTTTTGCCGTTTTTTGTATCTCTAAGGTATTATTAAGTGATTATTTTAATATCTACTGCATATACTGTTTTTACATACTTTTTCTTTTTGCTTCAAATTTGGTGCTAAAGACTACAAAGGATATATGAGCTAGAGGGTCGAAGTTCAAGGCACAACTTTATGACAAAAGTATGTCCCATTTGTCTGCATCCTTCATGCAACGGTAAGTACTTTGTAAGGGCAGCTGCAGCACGCAATGTTAGTCGTGTTATTTTATGAGTGTATTTCTAGTGAATCAGGAGTATTGAGAGTCCAGGGCACTGTATGTTGCTCTACAGAGACAGCACATTACATAATATTTTATCATATATATTGTGGTGCACTGTACTGTGTGATATTATGATAAGTGTGTTGAGACAATAGAGACGAACTAAAGCAACATTATGTAAAGCGTAAACATAAATCTCATGGCTTGTTGCTCACTTTGAATGATCATATTATCATAAGGTCAGTTGTATTTTACTAGTGAGCATTTCTACAAACTGTTGTGTTAAGGTGCTGTGTGATGTGTGTGTCCATGCGCTAACTATGTAAACATGTTTTCATAACCTCATAAGCCAGATGAGACTAGTGAGTTGATCACACCTACAGTATGGCCTCTTTCCTTCTCAGAACAAGTTAAGGCATGCATTGTTTTATAAAAGATAACTATGCACTTTGTATTGATATTAAATTTCCACAGTATTTAGAACAACGTTTAAAGAAGGATTGCCCACAGTCTTCTCAAACCTTGGTTCATATCTCAACGCATTCGCAATATTTTCCCATTTGTATAGAATGTGAACACCATACTCAGTCTGATTCCCTTGATAAAATAGAGATGAATTCAGCACATATTTCAACAGTCATTCATCAATTATGACTTTGGGCTTTTCTGAAGAAAAAACAAACAAACAAACACAGACATCCATAGATGATATCTGAAGTGGCAGTGACAGTTTGTATATTGTGCATCGTCCATGACCAATGAAAACCAAGCATTGATTATTACTTTATTCTTCTGTGCCTTTTTTTCTCATCTCAATACCAACTGAACTCTCCAACTCCATTAGGGAAAACAGCAGCAACATCTTCTCCTCAGATAAAAAGATATGCTTTTGCAGCTTAAAAAAACTACAAAAAAAAAAAAAAACTCCATTCACACTTTTAAATTCTGAGATAACAGAAGGGAGAGATGAAAAAGGCTAGACATGATTCACAGTCTGATCAACTCGCCAGACTCGTCTGGCAGGCAAGGCTAATATGCTCACGTACAGTATGAGCTTGAGAAAAATGTAACCATGACTTGAGGCTGTGGAGTCCATTTACAATACTAATACTTGGATAAGGCATAGGTTTTACAGTGGGAACACTTGTAAAAATAAAATTAAAAAAAAAAAACATGTTAAAAAGAGACACTAAGACCAGGTTAAATAAGAAAAGACGTAAAAAACTATTTTGTGCATCTGCGCAGGCAATAGCTGTGGCCCAGGGCATCATGTTTTCAGGTTTTCCATCCACCCCTTTCTTTTTACCTCGTATATCTCAAGAATGCGTTGAGGGAATTTCTTAAGATTTAGCAAAAACGTCCACTCAGACTCAAGGATGAACACATTATATTTTAGAAGTCATAGGTCAAAGGTCAAGGTCTCTGTGACCTTGCATCTGTCTCATTCTGGTAAACGCAATCATACAAACACCACGAGGGAATTTCTTTTAATTTGCCACAAATATTCACTTTGAATTGAGTAGAATTTGGTGGTCAAAGGTCAAGGTCACTGTGACCTTCCATCCATCTCATTTTCATTAAAGCAGTATCTAAAAAAGCCCTTGAGGGAGTTTCCTCAAATTTGGCACAAATGTCCACTTGTACTCAAGAATGAATTGATTACAGTGTGGTGGTCAGAGGTCTCTGTGACCTCATAACGCATGTTTTTGGCCATAACTCAAGATTTAATACCCTAAAATTTCATGGAAATGTCTAATAGGATATAATGATGAAGTGCTGGCATTTTATGTCAAGAGGTCAAAGATCAACTTCAGTGTGACATCAAAATGTTCTGTATAAACACTTCTGGCCATTACTCAACTCTGTATCTCAGGAGCAGAAGGAGAGACATTTGGTCAGATATTGAATTAACTTAAAAATCTTGAAACTGTGCTGATTGTTTGGATCCTCTGTGCCACCAGAGGAAAGATGTGTGTGAAGTGTCATGTTTTCACAGACCCGGATGTAAATTCTAAGTACAACTTGACAAGTGCACAGAGGCATACGACCACATGGTGGTAATTCTTTTTTCTTTCTTAGTTTCGAGCAAACTGTCCTTTTTATATTCTGTAAATTAAATGCTTAATCTGGCCATCAATGCATAGTCAGTCACTTCACACCATCACAGTGGACACCAGATCTCTCAGGGTTGTGTCTGCATGCCTGTCTGCACTACTGAACATCTCCGTCAGTCACGCATGACCACCAATTTAATTGACCACCACTCACCAAAAATAAAGAGGCAACATGTTCAAGGAGAAGCGCCTTTTATCAGACATGCCTTTTAGAATAAAGTTTCACATTGAGATTTCCACTCAAATTTAATTAGTGTCTACAGTCCCTCATTAGAGGCTCAGCACTTTACTTCTCGTTCCTCTCTTTTGGCCTGTCACACGCATTCGTGCTTCCTCTCTTCCACTCCATCCTTCTTCCCTTTAGACTCTTGTCACTCAGTCAGACGCCTCCTAAGATAGTTGTGCTTGTGCTTAATGATTACTTAAGCTCTGACATCAGTGCAACTGTCACTGATTATGAAAAATTAGCTCCCCTTCTGGCCTACTCCAGTGAGTTCTTAAGCCCGCTTTTGGGGGAGCTTTTGTCTGCTGCAGTTGCTTTGTTTGGAAAATGTGTCTAAGCCCTGTGCCATGAATACTGATAGTGGAGGGTAGAAGATACAACACCATCTTGATCAAGTAGTGTGCTGGCCAGAGATTTTTATTTGCAGGCGGACACAGAAGAATTGTAGTGGAGGAGGCTTATAAATGGAAGAAGTGGCGATAGTGCAGACAATTGTAGCTGGAATACCAATGCAGTTCTGAGCTGTATCCCACCTGTAGTTTTATGGGGCTGCGCATGAGGCATGTGAGATTCTTTTGTTCATCTGCCTATAGTACTATGACTTTGCAAAACATAATGCAATTTTAAAGCCTTTATATTCTGTGCACTTTTTTTGTATGTCTTTAAAACTTAACTTGTATAGAGTAACACTTTTAAAAATCAGGATTAAAATGAATGGAATAAAAAGTACATGCAGCAGGGAATAAAAATTCTGTGACAAATCATCACTTGCTGTAAGAATTAGTCACGTGCTCCCAAGGGGCTCATGCGATGATGAGATATAATTTGATCCTGTGTGACATATGTCAGGAAAAGTCTGTTGATATTCTACATTTTTCTCATCATCCAGCCTGTTCTCATTCCCTAGCAGGGTTGGAAATGAACCTTTTTTGTCCACCTGCCACTGTGGCTGGTAGATTCAGAAATCTGCCAGCCACTTAATAGGTTACCATTGTTTTATTGGCTGGTGAGTGAAGCAAATCTAGCAGCCAATTGTATATTTTAACAGCATTTGTCTGGTGGCTGGCGTTAATTTCTTTACATGTTCTTAGGTTGTCAAAACCACCACTCGGTCATTGATTTTGTAACAGCCACCTTTGGCGGTGGTATGACATGTCACGGGTCATATGTCAGTTTATACCGTGACAGGACAGCCCCTGTTGTGGGGGTATGATACTGCTGGTGATGATGGAATATAAGGAGCTGGATAATCCCTGTAGGCAAAATGGGAGGAGCACTGAATGAGTCCAAAAACATCCAGACTCCTAATCATGTGCTAGTCACAAGGTTTTTTACCAATGACGTAAGTTTATTATGAAAAAGACCTTTTGTATTTGCCAAGCAGAAACTATACATTTCCTGTACAAAAAAAAAGGAAATGTGTTTTAGAAATAAACAATGAATTTAACAGGCGTAAATTGACAAACCATTTTGGAAGGTCAACAACAGACACCAAAGAAAACCCAGCACGTCGTATGTAGATGTGAATGTCACTGACATGCAGTGATAATTGACAAGTTGGGATGAGAATGTGTTGTATCATCCTTAAATCTGACGAGAACAAAACAAGCATCTCAAAACACAATACATTGTTAGAGTGGTCAGTATGCGAGGGAAACAAAGATAACACCTTCTTAGCAAACAGTAAGAATACAAATTTAAATCAAAGTCAGTTTCATAGCAATGGACTGTTCTTCTATCAGTGTTTGCTTGCAGAATTGAAATGTCCTTGAATCAGTCAAAATAATGATTTGTTATAAACTACCTGTCTAACCAAAGGCCTCTGTTGTTTTTCAAAACCTATAAAATACATGTCAATGAATGGAAACTGCTCAGTAGAAATACAAATGCAATGACCAACATGTTTTTCATTACCATAAATGTGGGTGCTGTAGTGTGTGTTGAGTCATTTCCACATGCAGCATTCTGCTGTTAACACTACGCACCAATTATTAATCCAAGGGAGAAAAAACTCTTTAACAAATGCACCATTTGGCCCTTTTTAAATCACATTTCCAGAACAATACAGTGCCCTAGCTGTTTAAGGAAATTAAGTCCAAGTTAAAGTTATATATTAAATACATACACAACAATTACAGAGGCAGTTGTTACCGTGGAAAATGTTGGATCTCATGCTCCAACAATGCAAAATTAAATGTGTATAAAAGGCACACAAGTAAACACAAAATGAGAACCTAAGATGTAAAATAGATAAAATGTGTTTTGAGTTTTGATTGACAGATTACAAACAAAAAAAATAGAATAACACCAGCTTTATTGTTATAGTATCTCTTTTATTTAAAAATGTGATAAACCTCCTTTCCTACCAATTGTCAATCACTCTGTTGATTCTGATAACTGATAATGGTCTATATGTGCTTTCTGGGACTTTATGTTAAAGATAATAACACTGAAAAGTAAATTACTCATTAAAATGAGTCCAATTATTATACAATACTTCTTTTGAGGTCAGACGCATTTAGAATGTGTGGAAATAAAAGCATCTCAAAACACAATACACTCTTCAGACTGTCGATATATGATTGTAGCAGTAAGAAGAGAGAGAAAACAACTTCTTAGCAAACATTTAGGAGGTGTACTTAATTTAAAATACCATTAAGTAGCAATATTATGTTCTTCAGTCACCCTTTGCTTGCACAGTCTAAATGTCCTTAAATCAGTCGCAATTGTTAAAGATGCCTGGGGAGTTTTCATGTAAAGAAACAAAAGTTATGTTTATATTCAATGTTTTTTAACAAAAGGCATTGTGTGGATCCTTGTGTGTTTAGTGCATTTCCTTCCTCATAAACGGTTGCAAAGCAGATTTCTTGGCAACAGTGGAATAGTGTTCAACCAGTGGCTGGACTGTGCATTGAATCACCTGCATGCATGTGCATCCTCATGTGCCAAGCAAGACAAACTGGGGGGCCACCCATCGAAAAACCACTCCACAGCGCTACTAGTGGTCAAAAACTCGACAAGATCCTTAAAGGCCCATCCTGTCTTGCTAGAATCAGCTAGAATCAGAATTCAGTATGTTTTCACACATAAGTAATTTGCTTTGGTATATTTGTAAATATCATAAATACAGAGAAAATGAAAATAAAAATAAGAGCAAGTATTGCAACAATCCAGAAATATAAATATAGGATAGAAAAAACTAATAACAATATAGGAACAAATACTAAAAAAAACATGCACAATACAATAAATAGTTAATTTTGGTTCCAAAAAATAAGTCAAAACTGTTGATAAGATCCTGTTGATAAGATAAGACAAGACATTAGTGGGACTAAAATTTTAGTAGTGGCAACGTGCATGCATAAAGAGGAGGATCTTTTTTTTTTTTTTTTAACATTTTGAACTTGGCAGCCCAGAAAAGTATGTTAGAAAAGTATGTTAGAAAATCATGCTTTAAAAAACATCAAGAACACTAAAGGAGAAATACAAGTTTGCAAATGTGCATTCATAAAAATAAATGTCTAAATGAAATTTCACTTGATACAACCTGTCATTTTGATTTCAATTTCTAATACCTGTATCAGCTTCAAGAGAAAAAAATATATGTTTAACTAAAAGTTGACTAAAATGAAATTAATTTCTGTCCACTTAAAATGGACTAGAACATTTTAAATCGTTGTCGTTTAAATATTGACTAAAACTTTGTAGGATAAAAATAACTAAATGTGACCACAACTGATAAGCAGTTTCGTCTAGAGACTGGTAAAATATGTCTGAAGTAAAAATATATTGGATCAGCTGCAAACAGCAAACATACTTTAAAGTTCAGCTTTTGTCATTTTTCCATCATTAGCCATTTAGCTAGCTCCACTACTGTATTGTTTTAACTCTGTATCAAAAGCAACCCACTTCTGAAATGAAATAAAGAAAACAGGATAAAAAGGGACAAGGTTAGATAAATTCAAAGTAATTTTCTTGCAAGTTAAATATGGTAGTAAAGCTTAATATTTTAAAAGCCCAAAAGGACATTTGATGTTTTATGTGATTGAAAAATCTGGTCAGTCTGGTGACATTTAAATATACAACTACAAAGAATTAGATTAACAGACATTGTTCTTCAATTTAAAAGTTGCATAGTTTTCCAGAATATAGCAGCCTTTCAAAATGACTTACACAACAGACATTATTGAGAATCCATGCATGTTCTGTATATGTATTGTAAGACAAAGACACACGATTAATCACTTGGTAAGTCCTAGGAGTGTCAATGATAAGCAATGCCGTAGGGTGGTTCACACATGAGGATCACGAGTGCGTCAAAAGAACCCTCTCGATGTCAGCTTAAACAGATGGTAGAGGGATTGTGTTACATTAATGAAAGGTCCCTGCTTCACTTGAGGTATCTGTCTTCCTGACAGTTCTTGTCCCTGTTGAGGACTTATCAAAGTTTCCCCATCATTTTTAAAGAAGTTTCATGTCACCTCCATTGCCAAGAGCACTCATTTTTAACATCCTCAAGGCCAGTCGAACGAGCGCCGGGTGATTATGACACTTTAACCCCTCAAGGGAGACGGCAATGTGTCACTTGATGGCCGCTACATTAACACATATATGCTCAAAATTTTCACACACGCCCACGCATGCACAGATGCAAACCTCTAAAATGAGCAGAATGATGTAACATATCTTCGGTAGCAGCTTATATTCTATTCAGTATCCATTTTCTGGTTCATTTTCACTTTGTTTTTCACACTTTTCTGGCAGCTACAGTTGTAAAATGATTCCGGAAATCTGTATTATGTAACTTTAAAATATAGCCTCAATTTAAATCAAAGTAATGTGTTTGGACTGTTCAAAACCCACCAGAGGCAGGAAATCTCATCTGTGCACAGGAGGGGATGCATGTATTAGGAAATAAGGTACAGAACTGGTACATTTCCAACTGGGCGCTATTTTACTGTTAGAAGAAACGCTGTTACCCAGTGGCTCCAGCTTCATGGTGTGCCAAAAAACGTAGACTCTATGTGACTGACTGACATGTTCCCCTTTTTTGAATAAATATGAGAATAGAGATGGAAAATGATAAGATATTACTGATACCAGTGCCATTATCAATTGTGCTTATGGGTCCCATTCTTTTTCGACTTTCTGATCAAGTTTCGGTGTGTAGCAACACAGTGATATTACCTAATGAATGAAATGAGAGAATACTTGTATGTTTTTTTTAAATTAATTTTTTATTTAATATGTTTTTTCCCCTGATCCCGATCGGAGTCATATAATGTTGAGTATCCTCTGATAGCAAGTCCCAATACCTCTATTTTCCTAAATAATACAGCTTCAGAGTACGCTTAAAGTACCTCAGAGTTATAAAAATCAATCAAATGTATAGACCACACAATTGTATAGCTTTGCAATGTATTGAGAAAAAAAAACTCCCTGCATCCAAGCTCTTTGCAGATGTTTTTGTTGTTGTTGTTGTTTTATATCTCTATATTTATTAATTTATTTAGAAATAACAACGTATGAAATAACAAACCCTCCCTTCAATCTTTTTGACTTTGTTGCACTCTGGAGGGAATTTATCTGTCCCTTTAAGAGAGTACTCAAGAGTGTTTGTTGCTTTGGTGCAGTTTTTGTCAGCGTACCTCTGTTCTGTTTTGTGTTTATTTTCTTCATATGTATGTTTGTATATATTAGGCTACATTATTTTATTTCTTTATGAACCTTTTGCTATTTTGTTGCACTTGCAGTGGTTTGGTGAGTTGTTGTCAGCTCTGTGCTGCTGCCTGCCTCTTCTCTGCCCATGGTGAAATGTGCTATAGATGGCAGCACACCGTAAGAAAATCTCACACTGAACTGAAATCAAAGGAGTGCACATAACTTTGGTAAATACTAGAAATAAATATCATTGTGCTGCACTTTGCTGTCGTTTATGGCGTGTGGTGACCCTTCACTTCCACACACACACACACACACACACACAGGAGCTCAGCAGTAGTGGGGAGACGGACAGCAGATTGTTGGAGAGTTAGTGACGGCTGCACTCTGCGTTGCTGTGCAAAACAAAGAATTGGATTGGGTTCATATGGTCTCAATAAACCTGATCAGCTAGAAAATGCTTCAGATCGGGACATCCTTTTATTTAGGTTTTCTTAAGTCAAGGGAAAAAAAATGCAAAGCTTGCCTGTGTGGCACCAGTGTTATCATAACGTGTAGCAGGATATTTATCCTCTACAACAGACATGCAGGCTTGGCACTCGTGCACAGAATTTAAGCCCATGATGCACAGAAAGATGTTTCAGCATACTGCTAATGTTTCGAACCTTGCTTGAAACTAGCTTTTTCCGGCCTTTCTTTATCACTCCTTGTGGCATGTTTCTAGGCGTTTACCTTAATGTCACTGTTTTGCACTGTGAAGCTGTCTTAAAAACATGAGGGCATAGATAAAAGGAAATGATAAGCTCAGAGGCATAAAATTCCGGACAATTTGGAACTCCTTTTGCATGTAAGGCACAGGGAAAAGAAATGTAACCCACTTTGCAGCCTCATAGCACCCAAAGAAATGTTCTTTTTTAATGCAGTATGACAGCCAATACTTGTGGCTATCTAAAATTATGGCGTGTATGACTGCCTAGAAGAAATTGACATTGATAATATTTTGGCTCTATTTGTTCCTGCCTTGCTCATGTGATGTTTTGTAGCTATTTGCTATTTTTGCCTGCAGTTGACGATTGAAAGTTTAAAGTTACGGGATACATTTATCTGGTGGTCAGCTGAGTGTGATTTGTTTATTCATGCTGTCATATTTGGAGCAGGCTGACACATTTGTCCCACAGCAGACTGCCAGCTGCAGAGCGCTGGTCTCAACTGCTGCTGTGTATGTAGACTGGTAATGTATTATTAGGCTGCTGACAAAATGCACTTGTGATATCAGCCAAGTGCTGGCAGTTGTTTGGTTGGATTCTGACGTTGCCAAGAATGTGCAAAAATACATCAGAATGTGTTTGAATACAGACTACAAATGGACGTGTATCATTATCCAAACTTCTTTCTTTTTTTTTCAAAATACAAAAACAGCACATTTCCCAGAAAGGATAAGATCAGATCATTATATATCACATTACACAAACAGCTTGCACAAGCTTCAAAAAACACAAGAACACTGAAACACAATGCACAGACGTCTTGTGGAGTGGCACTCTCACTGGACAGGAGATGCAGCTACTGAGAAGCAGAAAAGATGTAATCATGATGCCACATTTGATAAACAAGCTCATACAATTTTTTTCCACTCGGGTATGCACAAGCTTTGAGGGCAGAATTGAGGGTAGTTAGAGAAAATTCAACAACAATGCCGACTTTAAGAAATATGTCTCAGTCATCTATGAGATATTGAAGTAAAAATGAAAAGATATTGTGGGAAAAGTCAAGTTAAAAACTCTTTAGAAACATTGACATTGAACATAAGAAAGGTAGAATTACTCTTCAATATCTCTAGTTTTTAAAAGTAAGGTTAATGATGTGCTCAAGAAAGAGTGCAAATGAATGGATATTACAGATCAACATGGGAGAAAATCTTGGCTTGCTGTATGAATCTTTGGAATATTTTTGGACAGTGCAGGCAAGTTTTTACTTGTTATTTTGTCTGAAGGATAATATTACGAAAAAGCATTATGTTGTAATTGCCAGTTTATTTTGTGTCAGCTCTAATAGTTTCCTGTAGAGACAAAGATGAAAATAACCAAATACAGATTTCACAGAAATGTGGTGAAAAGTTAATAAATTGGCCATGAAAAACAAAACCTAAACTGATTTGTTATGGATAGCATCCCCATATGGCCCTTTGTAAAACACTATATATTACGGCTTAAAACTCCTGAACCATGAGGTAGCAACAACTTTTCCATGGATGTCTTGGTTAAACATAAAGCATTAAAGCCCTTTTTTGGCTTAAAGAGTATGTGTTACATTTTGACTTTTTTTCTTAAGAAATCATTAAAATAGAAATAATTAAAAATAATTTTTCAATAATTTTCCTATAATTTTCACAGAAAAGAAGTTTAAATCTTGAAACCTGACTAGCTTGAGTCTTCAGTTCTGAATGGATCCAAGAGGCTTCTTCAGTTAAAAACTGAAGAATTATCTTGGTTCAGATTTGAAACATTTTAAAGAAACCAAAGCAAGTCCAGCTGACTTGTATATATACCACTTAGAATGAATATGATTTATTTAGTGTCAGGCAAACAATTTTTTTATTAATGGGAGTCTGATGAGGCAATCAAGGACAATGATAATCATTTGGCTAATCTTGTTGGACTTATCAATGTGGCAAACATCCATATGCAGACACAACGTCAATGCATTAATTCTTGGCTACCATAACTTGTAAGCACCTCCAACAGCTAACATCACGCATAGCTTTTAATTCTGTGAGAAACTCTGGTGCATTTATGCACCTTACACAGTCCATTACATTGCTGCCTTTTGTAAAAGAGGAATCACAACAGAAAGAAGTTATTTCTTGACTGTATGCTTTATATACGTGAATCAATGGTATTTGTACTCATCATGCAATGTGTTCTAAGTTCAAACTTTATTCATGATGTAAAATAAGTGAAATATTTCAGCATTTATAATATAGCTACTTCCTCAGTTGTTTGGTGCATGATAATCAACAGATTTAGAAGTACAGCATCTTTTGCATTATCATGAATAGTGTTGACAAGACAGGACACACAGCATTAAGCAAGGGACAGCACTGCATGCAGGAGAGAGAGCGCTATTGAGGAACTGTTCACTGTTGCAGAATGTCCTTCTCACCCCAGTGAATCATTGACTTCTGATACAATGGAGGCTAACCATGTCCTTTCCCCATTCCATCTCCCAACACTAACACGCATCGCTGACACATGTCATACCTTGGTCACCTGGGAGGTCCGGAGAGAAGAACACAGAGAAACATGGCCCGGGTGATAAACTGGGACGGCCTTACATGGGAATCCTTGCTTTACAGGATGGTCATCACAGACTGAACCCCTAGAGAGTTTCAGTGTGAGCATGCTGACTGGCTGCAAAGCCATGACAAGCCTATAGAAGGGATAGGCCTAAAGCCACTCTCACACTGAGACAGAGAGGGGAAAAAAAATAGATACGATGGGATTTCTGTCTCTGACATGTTGGGTTGGCAGTGATTAAGAAATAAAACCCTGCAATGAAAAGCTTATCATTAAAAGGTCATCTGTTTTATGCTCCTCCGTGGCATTCAAAGCCTTGTATCTTGGTAAGACACACATTAACACACAAATGCCTATAAATACAGCTTAAAACAACCGAGAATTTCTCTCTGAGGGAACATACAAGACTAAAGGGATATTTTACTGATTTTCAACCAGCTTTGTATCAAAACAATGTGGGTAGTGTGTGTAGATGAACTGTGGTGAACCTCCCTCCATCTAACCAGTGCCTAGATATCCCTTCTCCCCCTGTGGCTGGCTCTTTCAGCTGTTACTCAAACTACAGGCTGTTCAACCGCATTTTAGTATTGCCTGCCAACCACCGCCAACCGTGCTGCTGCCAACACATACTCAAAGAGTATACAGCTGACCAAGAGACACACCTGCCCATCTCTCTGTCTCTCAAACCCGCACCAAAATCTGATCAAATGGTAAAACAAGCCAGTGCTGATCGAATATAAATAACAGTTATGTTGCTGCATTGCCTTTTCTCATCTTAAATGTTCTCAGAAACATATTTTAACACCCTGTTTCACCATAATGGCAAGTTTGTGAATACGAAGTGGGCGCCATATCACTTCCTGCACAGCGAAACGTAAGCCAGAAACAGAGATCAAACTGTAAATATAAGCAGTGCTGATCAAACATAAACCAAGCTTCTGCTACCGAGTTGCGTATTTCTTGCCTCAAATGTTTTAAGAACCATGTTTTAGCATACCGTTTAGCTGTTCTATGAAATCTGGCTTGTTTTACACAGATGTCAGGTGATTAGCATTGTGGTAGTTGTAGATTTTCTCCCTCTTGAGCAAAAGCACCCTTTTTCTCTGTTTCCTCGGGTCATGTAGCACCAATCTTAAAAGTATTTGCATCTTTCTACTGCATAGACGGCCTAGTTTTATGTGATGGCCTTCTTTATATCGTTGAAATACTTCTTTAAGGAATGCAACGGAACAGTATCTGAAACCTTTGTCAAAAACATACTCACAAACAGGATTTGAAATTAACACCCGCCAAACTGCCAAATGGATCCAGAAGAACGCATCACTGCATCTGTCTGAAGTGGTTTTAAGCCACAACTCTCCCAGGACTAATCCTCCTTTTCCTATGAACACCATGTCGTGATGTGTATTACAACCTCTGGCTCGCTGTGACGCTGCCTCTCTGTAGCTGTGCGGACTGCGGTAGAATGACAATAACTGCACAAGATGTCAGTAACAGTGTTTTAAACAGTTAGCTGCAAGCCCAGACTGTGATGACTGTTATAGCCAGCTGAGGCCGATTTATGTAGAGATATCTGATCAGGGCGGCAAGGCCAATAGAGGAACGGAAAAGCTGAAGGAAATTTCTGCATATGAAACACAGATGACAGCGTAGACAGCGAGTCTTGCTTGGTTACTGGTTGTGCATTCTTGTGTGGTATGTAATGAAAATGTCATTGACCAACCAGGTAACACAAACATCAATATTATTCAGGTGGTGATGAAGATGGACAATTTTGGCATCACTGCCATGTTTGATTTTCTATTTTCGGAGCTGCGCATCCTGATCTCCCGCTTTCTCACAGAAACACATTGGGTGTGTTTGTAAATAGTCCTTGCGAGTGCCAAGCACACTCTGGCACAAACTGTGCAGTTTTTTAATTGGATACGTAGTAGAAATTTATACCATTGTGTTGCTCAGGTCACCATACTCCCGGAATTTGTTCATTCATTTTGAAATAGAACCCTCTATTTCTTAGAACAGCAGCACATTCATTTGAGTGTAGAGCATCAGATTCACTTTTTCTATTTCAGGGTTTCCCCTTTTAACGCAGAGATTCTAATCATCAGTAAAATCTGAGTCCGGTACAGCCCGAGTCAATCGTTTTTCCAACCTACTTTAGATTTAATCATTTATATTGATATGTCTGTGTCTAACCTGTGTAACAGCAGCAACACAAAATTTCCTGCTGCCACACAAAGAATTCTGTGGAAAGCACTGAATCCTTTACAGTCTAGCTCACAAGATGTAGACTGTGGGTAGAAGCCTGCTTTTGGCTGCCTATTTCAGACTGAATTCTCCTCCCTTTCCCGCTTCCACTACCATTTTTCAAAATGCCTGTCAATACATAAAACTATCCCAGCAGAGCCAAATCTATCTCCACACTTTGTTTTAGTGCTGTATGTGGAACAACAACCAACCTCAAACCTCAAAGCTAGCAACCTATACTAAGTTAATAAGTACAAAGTAATAAGTTCCCTAAAAGTGGGGGTTGGCCTCCCCTTGCCCAAATGTTCCACCAAAACAAGCTCCCTCCCAACACAATTTTGCAAAAGAATTATGATGCATTCAGCCAGAGCTTTCTCCAGCATTACAGCACAAGTTAGGTCTGTCTATGCGAGACTAAAACCAAAAAAACCTTCCTAAATGTGCTTAGGAACACTCTGCACAGTGTCATCTCAGATAAGACACAGAAAAATATACCCATAATTCAAGATGGGGAAATAATAGTAAATTGTCTTCACATGAATGACAGTGTTTCCCAACATGGGACCAATAAAGTGGGCGGCACATGCAACAAGTCAAGAGGCAACAGAGGCAACAGATAGCCACACTCATAAATTCCACGATTGATGTCCTCCCTACACATGTAGGTGCACAACTGTGCAGTAAGCTTTATACACTTATTTTAAAGGTTGAAGACAGAAGGTGGCATGAAAAAAAAACAACCATTTCAATCAGTGGTTACAAATCAGAAAATGATGACTTACCAGTTTTCTTTAAGTTATACTGTCCCTCATTCCACAAAGAAACAATGTATCACTAGTAAAAGAAGAACTACTTTAAGTCCCCATAAAAAGTATAACACATTAACTAATCTAGTAAAAAGTTGAATGAGTAAAATAAGATCATAAGATCATAAGTTAGCCCGATGGAAAAGTAACACTCATTTAGAATATTCTATTACCAACACATTAGCCTCAGGCAACCAGTATAATGGCTAGCTTGGTTAGTAGTGAACCAGTCACAGACAAAGATAAAAAATACAAATCAAAAATTACAAAACAGTGATAATAAAGAGAGTAACAACCACTGCTATCACACCAAGTACATTTGGAGAGTAGACAGAAGGCAAGTCAATATTTACTGGGTCATATCTGACAAAACGGTGGATGTAACAATGTCGATGCAACTCACATGAAACCATGCCATGTCATGTCCTTGCTCACATATTAATACAATTATGTAAAGTAGGTGGAGGAGGATTTGGATTAAAATTGGAAGGTGTTAATGATGCTGAAGCCTGTATCAGTGATGTCCACCCACATGCAGGCAGGTGGCACAACAGTTCACCAGAATCTCATGTTTGCTCATCAATATTCTCTTTGTATTGAAGGGTGCCTGTGTTATTTAAAAAAAAAAAAAAAAGATTATGTCAAAACAGTCATATGAGAAAGAATACCATAGTGGTTTTAATGTTGAATACCATATGTAGTTGTCATTTATCATATCTGTTACATTACAGCTCACTGAAATTAAAATGCATGGTTCTATTTCAGCCTACATACAGTATGTGCTTTGTAAATCATGTCAAGTCAAGGTGTACTGCTTTGAGGAAAAAAATCAAAACACACAAACAAAATATCAATATTCTGTATTCTGTATCATAATCATGGCCTCTATTCTTGCATTAATTTGCCGTAATAAAGCAATATCATAATCCTATCACAGGCAGATGGTCGCACTGACTACTGCTACTAATGACACCTTTGGGAGGCCATACCAACACCTTAGCCTTTGCCAAGGCTTTTTTTCTGTTTCTGTTGTAAATACCTGTCTGCACTTTGAGGAAAATTGTTTTAAAATGAACTGTACTGTGAACAACATGCTTTGGCTGCTGTCAGTCAGTTCACGTCACATGACTTCACCCGTCCTAACCCCCGGTCCCCGTATCCCCGTATTTACATTCAGAGCTTCACCAACAGCTGCTCAGCCACATTGAGTTGGTGAATTTAATTTGTGTCTTAAATTAGTTGTTTCAACTACTTGTCACGTTCTCTGTATAGTAACCCTATTGCACTTAATCAGGGAAATCATGCGGCTTAAAGCAGCGGTGGATCAGTCGGTAACAGAGAGAGTAGAGTTTTCCCAGTGGGCTGCTGGGTTTGTGTGCCTTCAAGAGCACCTCCTACTGTGTTAGAGCCCTGTATTAGATGTGTTGTACAACTTCAAACATCCCATCTTAAGGACTGACGTTTTACAGCTGTCAAGTGGCAGTTGGAACTATTATAAATATTAGGGCATGCATACTTATGTAAAGGTGAAAATGTGTACAAAGATTGTCAATATTCAGCATCAATCTGGAGTCTTAAATATCAGAACTTAGCTACAGTTTTGACACCTGTCAAGCTAGCCAATCTAGCTCTATACATTTACAGTGTGCAATAATAATGGTGACAGATTTATAACTTATAATTTGCTGTGTTTTTTTTTTATTTTTGATTTTTATATGGGTCCTTGACACCAGTAGTAAATCCTCTATTTTGTTGGCTAAAATAACAACTGTCGCTGACAGATTTTTTTGCTGTTGCTAACACAACCCTGTGAGTAGGGTTGAAAATGTTGTCTTTAACTGAGTTTTCATGTCTCTAGCTGATTTGTTTATTAGAAATCATGCAAAAGCATCCTAAATATGTGCTTGATGACTACATACACGATATGCTAATCATGTGGTGTGTAATGATGCAAAAAAGACTGAGGCTACAGCTTACATGCTGCAGGCAGAAAGTCAGCCTCAGTTAATGATCAATGTAGAAGACATGAACATAGAGAAGCAGCAGATCTGCTACTTGTAGAGTATTGCTATTTAGTAATATAGTACAGTGTTAGAATTAAAAAAAATCATATTTCAATTCTATAGATAAAGGTTTTGAGGATTTATCGGTGTGTAATACAGCTGTCATGATATCTACAATATTGCAATACTGTGCTATTGACAAGCTAACCACAGGAGATTGAGAGCAACCCCTACAACCACCATGTTGATGTTTTTGTTTTTTTTATCTCTTAAATTGGGGCATTGTGTAATTACAAAAATGAAAATGTTAAAAAAGTTCAACTTTAGGCAACACACTGCAGTCATCATTGTCACTTTTTACTCAGCTATCCAATCACAGTGGAGGAGTGGGAAACAAACAGCCTTACCACAAAGACCAAATGTCGCATTGCTTAACAAGCAATGCAACAAAATTCTAGAAACTACTAATTGTAAACTTGCCCAAGTTTAGTACAGAAAACAACAGAGCCATTAATATCAACCTCATTCGGATGAAACAGTTCTAGGGATGAGTCGGAGAAAAAAAATTCAAAGCGGTTTGATATTAGGAGCCAGACCGGACCTATGTACCAAATTTTACCACTAGGTGTCGCACTTGACTGCCACACTGGAGTGGAACATAGTCACATCCTGATGTCCATCTATGTGTTCAAGTCGCATTGCATAACATCAAAGCTCTCTGTCCACATTGAATCCATTAAAAATCCATTCTGTCACTTAATGTACACAAACCATGTAAATATCACATGCGCTCAAGATCAGATTTGAGAGGTTACCACTTAAAAGATGAGTAAGTGGCCTTCTTGGCAAAACCAGAAATCGACCCAGCTCTAGTTCTTGGACTGATGTTCCACAGCAGTTGATGCGTCAATCCTGAGCGGGGCTTTTCTAATGTAACCTGTAACCTCATATAAAATTTTATTAAGGTTCGTAAATGGTCAAGTAGAACCAATTAAAAGCTGTCCAGCACTTAATAATTTTTTAACAAAAATAGAAATTACAGGTTTCCCTTTCCTGCCTGAATCATGCAATTTTCATTTATCTCAGTTACTTAATGTCACAATACATTTGACACTTAACTTTTTTTTCCTCTCTAGGTATAGAAAATAATGTATGGCTGTATATAATGTCAATACCAGTCACCATGTATTGACCTCCATCTTAATCCATAGTAATTTACAGGATTACTGTGATTATAAAGCAGCATAGGTTCACAAAATTGGATGTACAGTACCATGATGATTGATTTTGACAACAATCACCAGCTGAAAAGGCACTTTTGAGTCAGCTGATGCTCAAATGTGAAAGCTGGATTCCAAAGTGGCACAGCATGCCATGTAATAACATGCAGCAATTCTGTGTTTCCTGGCAGCACATCACTTGTGAACCAATATATCCCCCTCTAAGACGATGAAACATCCTCAGAGATGTTTCTGGAAAATGCAGCACGCTGAGTTGCTAGATAGCAGACCATTTGGGTACCAGATATGTGTTGTTGACACACATGCACACACACACACACACACACAATATAATGAGCAGTTTTAGGTGCATGACATCTGATTCTAAAGGCATGAATGTTTTCCTCATATGCTAGAGTTTTAGTATTGCATTTACCCCTCTATTCATGTGTCTGGCTGTAGAAAAGCCATCCTACAGAGAGTGAAACTGAGATGACAACCCAATCAAATGTGTTTTCCCCTGCCTCTGATAGTGTCTGTGCCTCATGTTTTTCCAAATACGCCTTGACAAATTTCTTTCATAGATGCATGTGTAGGCCTTTGCTGTGTCGAGGAATTGTCAACACGATTAAACTTGTTCTTCCCTCCAGTGTGGAAGCCAGTTATTGATGTGTAATTTAGAGGTCATGGCTTGTTTCAGTTGCTTTTCTTTCGTGTGGCTAAATGTGCAGAAACCAGCGTCCCATGTGTTTGTTGTACAAATGAGACATAATTGGGTTGTTAATATATGGAGGCAGTGGAAGCAAAGGGGACAAAGGACTTCACTGTAGTTGAGGATGGTTTTGGGCCATCTGAGAGATGTTGGCAAATGAGTCTCACTACCATGACTGTAATCACTACTACTGTGCTGAAGAATATGATGGGCAATTCAGTCACGGTTTACGTTACTTCCATGGTTATTAAGAGACATATTCAGGTCAGTCAGTCAGGCTTCTGTGCCTGTGAGCGATCAGACGTTGTCATGGTTCAATGCAGTTGAGAAAATGCATCTTCTCTTTATCCAGCATTTAGTTTTACTGTTTCAAGAAAGATTTCACTGCTGGAAAGCCTTTTAATTTAACTTAACTAGGATGTCTATAGAGAAGAAAGATGCAAATACTTTTTGGACATCATTTTATGTTTTTGCTCAAGTGGGAGAAAAACTTCAACTACCAGAATACACTGCGCCGCATCAGACCAATACAGGCAGCCACTGAGATGATGTAATGACCTGATGACATTATGTGTCCCTGTTGGTGTAAAACGATAGCAGTCGGCTGGTAAGAAAGGATCTCGAATTACAGTTTAACAGTGATTCATAACGCATCTGAAAAAATTTGTGGGGCAAACATGCAGCCTACTACCAGAATTGTGGTTATTTGATCAGCACTGCTTAGTTTTACAGTTTAATCTCGATTTTTTTTAGGATTTTCTCAGGCCCCGGGGAAAGCTGCTCCCCCTTGCAGCAAACTTTTCTTATTGGCCACTTGCAGTTTTGCAACCAAAGGATCCTCTGCATCCCCCACTGAAAGCATTTACCCCAAAGGCCACCATTTTAAAAGAGATGTCCGCAAAACCATCGACAGGTCATCTTGACATGCAAATAAGGTAGATTATGAATCTTTCTATTGTTAATTTTTGAGCCATGGTGGTTTTATAATTGTAAAGCTCTTTTCTCACCGAGAAAAACAATTTAAAAATCCATGACATTATCACAAAGTCTCTGAGGCTTGTGGGAACTTGTGGGCGGAGCCAGCGGGCAAAACACTACTGCAGATAGTCAGTGGGTAGCATATCTTAGAAGTAAACCCAGAAACAGGAAAAGTTTTTCAGCATATGCGCCAGGTGAGCAACTCCATAGGAATGAACAGGCACCTTTTTTGTTTTGCTGCCTGGTTATTATTAAAGTCTATGGATTTTCTGGGCCCATTTTCACTCTTTAGGAAATAGAATAGCACCCACTTCTGGTTTGCAAAACTCTCCCTATTATAGCTAAAATGGCACTAAAATGTGTTTCTAAAAACATTTTAAGCAAGAAATAGTCAGTGCAGTCACAAAATCTTGATTTATATTTAATCAGCACTGCCTAGTTTTACTGTTTGATTGGATCTGGATCTGGGTTTGAGAAACGAGAGACAGGAGCATAACTTGGTCTGCTTATATAATGATATTTGTGTCTGTGGTGGCATCATTGGTGGTGGTTAATACGATAATGAGAAAGCACAGCATCTAGTTTTAGCAACAGCCCATAAAAGACAGTGAACCTCAGCTGGATAACGTTTTGCATCAATTTGCATCTTCCAGTGGAGTTTCGTTGGGTAGAGGAGGAGGGATATCTCAGAATTGGCTGCACGGAGGGGAGTTAACCACAGTTCATTTACACATGCTACCCACATTGTTTTAATACAAAGGTGGTGAAGAATCCCTTTAACATCTTGGCAAGGAATTTTCACAAAAATTCTGCAATGTCTGTGTAGAGAACTACTGTGGACTCTCCCCCTATGGAGCTATAAAGTTTAGGATAAGTGTACACACCAAAGGTCGCTTTGGTTACCCAGCTGCAAAAGCACTTACTTTAAAATACACAGAAACATTACATTGTTACATTGTTATGTATGAATTTCTTTTTTCGTTTTGGCAACTTAACACTCATGCTGAGACTGTTCACATGAATTATAGTGGATTTACAAAAGGAGAGTGTACTTCCTCTTCAAGTGATTTTCCACAAAAATGCCCTAAGACTTGTAAATTGTAAGTGCAGTTTGCCTATAAGCAGTGCACAGTTCATGTGTTTTATTATTAGCAAATATTCCTTGCAGTGCATACAGCATTACATGTTTTTGGAAGCCTTTCTCAAAAATATAGTTCACCTTTTTGCTCTCTTCACCAAGTTGATGATTTAATTTGAAAGCAAATGCTCTTATCTTAAAGCAACTGTGTCATGTGCTTTAGCCTTGAGACCAGTGCTCTCACAGAAGGACAAGTCCACTGTAAATTTCAGTCTGTAGCAGCCCAAGAGAAAACTGGAGAACATGGCTATAGCTTTTAATCACTTTCACCAGGTGCAGGGACGAAAGGGCAACACACACAACGTGCACACACGACATACACACCAGATGAGCTGTACACAAAGCATGGGTTTGCCAATTCAGAGAGTTTAATGTAGAACACTGACATTTTGTTTCCTTACCAGTCAGCCTGTGAAGACGCAGACATCCAGAGTGAGTTAGCCTGCAATGTGAAAACCTATTTACTCAAATGGCTTCTTACTTTGTTCACTGGGGTCCTACATGAACACAGTTTTCATTCAGATTTATACAGTTTTTGGCTATTGAGGGATTTCTGTCTGTGCTGTTTTTGTGTGCACTGCAGGACAATCAAAATCTGATGACAAATTTGCTGTGTGGTTTCTGTGCTTGTATTGTATTGCCAGGTCACTGTCAATCTAATCTGACCAAACAACACCAACAAAGTCCTGACCATGCAAACAGGCAGTTTTTGAGAGTTGTAAAACTTAACATATAATATGTTGGAATGTGTTTTTCTGAAGCTTGAGTTTAATTCAAGCAATATTATATGAGAGGGTGTGCTTTAGTGATGCATCACTGCTGTCCTAATAATGATGATAAAGTCAACCTAAAATGTAATATTGCAATTATTTACCAACAATAAAGAAAGATATAATCCACATGGAATGACATTGTTTTTTGACATTGATTTGCTCTCAAAATAAAACACTTTTTGCTAGCGGTATCTTACTAGTAAACAATGGAAATACATAGGGTAATACTAATAACTGGAAGACAGTCTTTCACGTTAATATTTTAATTTGCTGGTTTTCTTTTCAGCTCTTAAGTTATAATGTTGCCATGGAAATGTCAGAGCAATTATTTTTAGTGATGAGGAAGGTGTGCTGTCATGCTGATTTAATCAGGTTCTAAAGGTCAGGTTGCATAGTCAGATCTACTTTCATAATGTTGCCTACATCGTCCCAAGTATGTAGTTTTATTGAGAAGTAATTCAGAATTTAAGTCAAGCAAAGTCACTTTTATGTATAAAGCCTATTATCATAATTCACAATTTGCCTCACAAAGCTTTACAGCATACAACATTCCTCTTTACGGAGAAGATTAACATAATAAAATTAGAGTAATCAATAAATAGTTCTACTAATAACATATAATTAAATTTTCTTGGACAAAATATTTGTAAAAGTGTGCAATACGAGTATTAGTCCTTGTCTCCCCAAAATAAAATAAGACAAAATTAAATATAGAAAAACAGGGATACGATGGAGATTCTCCCACAAACTGACATCTCTTGTCTGTTTAAGAGTACGCAAAGCATATGTTATTTAGATTACTATTGAACATTTTTTTAATAATACACAGTGCAATGCTTTTGCTGACAGTGTTTTTCCTATTGTCCAGGAAGCAATTTGTTCTCACCTCTTTGAGTAAAGCATCACAATCTGCTAGAAGAAACTTTAAACTTGTTAGATTCATGTAATCTATAAATTCACTGTACACGTTAACGCCTGTGTAAATGCAGAGTGACCATCACATAATTTTGCCATCAGTCAGCAAAATTACTGCTGGTTAGCAGTTAATATAACCAAAGATGCCATTTTTAGTGTTTTACTTGTGTGTGTGTGTGTGTGTGTGTGTGTGTGTGTGTGTCTTTGGACTCATGTGCTAACCTCACTAAGAGCCTAGCAGCCCAATGACAAACGTACCTCAGAGTCTTTTCAATGGATGACCGAGCCTGTGATAAAACACATAGACTCGTGCTCCAGCGCCATCAGAGAAGACTTGATAAATGAACATGTGTGGGCTGGAGAGGGGAGAGGTGAAGAGAGAGACAGAGAGTTGGTGCTGCAGCCCCTCTGGTTTTGGCGCAGGGGTCTACCTCGTCATTCTTAATGACTCAGTGGCGTTGATCTGTGAAGGAAAGAGAAAATGGGCCATTTAGGGAGAGAAACAGTCAACCTGCTGTGTCTTGTCCATTGTCTGGGATTTAAGTGAGAAAATCAATTTGTCATGACACTTTGCCGATAAAAGTAATTCCCCCGTTCCCTCTCCCTCGTCCTCATCTGATATGCACACTAGGCTTAGCACCAAGACGGGGGGTTATTGGAATGATTGCTCACACGCTTAGACACTTAGCAAACACACACACTGTGTTTCTATATGTGGACAGACTAATGCCCATATTCACAATGACAAATACTCACAAACACATTTCCTATTTTTTTCTTTTTTCCATCGAATCCTGTTCAAACCCATCCTGTATATAAAAAAAATGAGTGTGCTGGTTTAGGGTCAAGGGCATGTGGCCATGGGAGTAAAAAGAGGGTGAGGCTGTTGGTATAAGAGAAAGCAGAATCAGGCAATGTGGATCAACTGTAACAGTCTAGGGCACCATGTGTCATGAAAATGCACCACATGACACTTGTGTCTCCCTACAGTACTTGAGGGAGAGGGGAATTTATTATCAGGCAAGAGATCCAGTCATGATGGCCAGCCTGACAAAGTTTTCCCCAGGTTCAATCAATCACATGTGTCCTCTGTGAAGAGGCACCACCACAAGGGGCCCTAGGAGGCTCTGCCAGCAGATTAGTCACAGCCAAGTCTCATTTCTGCAGCTGCACCAGTACAAAGATGGAATGATGAAGTAAAAGAGGGAGGAGGGGGTGATAGGTGAGAGGTAGGCAAAAAAGAAATGATGGAAGGGTTGCGATGAAAGAAAGGGGAGAAAAAGAAGGGATGTGCTAAAAGTGAGTGGGAAAAATGGGTAAAGAAGGTGAAAGAGGAGCAAGAGAGGAAACCAATCATTGATGACAGAAGTGATGATGAAACAGTGGAATGAGAAGGGAAGAAAAACTAACAGAATAACATATGGAGAGTAACAGAGGCAGTGAAATGGATGGAAACATAAGCTGGGAGTGTCGCGTCAGAGTTTTCATGCATTATTGGCACACACAGTTTCTGGCTTCCAAGAAACATGTTTCAGAATGTAAATTTTTTGGTTACATTTTTCAGTTTCCACTTCTAATTCATTCATAACATAATCCTCATTTTGTAGAGTTATGACTTGATTGCTACATTCAATCACTCACTAAAGGAGAACTAACATGGTGCAAATGCTTGTTAAGTCATTTTTTACTGTGTAAAAAGTACTGCACCAAAACAGCAAACTGGATTCAACTAGCTGATATAAATACTGCTAACAGATGTGCTCATATTTCCCCACTTTATTTTTGCCTAATTTATGTTGTGCCCTATCGGGTATTAATGTGAGGTTATAATATCTGCCGTTACAACTACATGCTACCTGCCAAGAGGAAATAAATTGAATTAAGTACTACCTAATTACCTGGTACTTAAAGTGTGTAGCTAAGTACGTGCACGTTTAACTTAAAGCTTGGGTAGGCAGATATCGGAGAAAGGCAGAAAATAAATTAATCCTTCGAAACCTGCAGATTGGTTTATTTACTTTCAAGAACATTTGAAGAAGGCAAAAAAACACAGAAAGTTAAAAAGAAAACAAACAAAAGAATGACCAATAAAATTATTTAGTAATGATACTTTTTTGTGCAACATTATTGTGGTACTTATAAATATAGTTTATAACAGGTAGTAGTAAGTTTTAATAATGTCAATACTTGTGAAAGGCATCTGAAAGCAGCACAAGAAAAGAGATGTTGCTCCGGGTTTCAAAGGGTTAATTTTTTTAATGGGAGATTGTAAAAATACACCCTCCTCTGCTTTTTTTCCTACTCTCTCTATCCTAAACTAAGCTCCTTCCACCAGATGTCCATGGGCATATGTATGTGCTTCACACTATAACCCAGAGTTCCCCACACTTTGATATATCTTATTTTATTGTAGAAATGTATTCACTCAGCCCCTTAATGCCCTGCTCTCTCTCTCTCTCTCTCTCTCTCTCTCTCTCTCTCTCTCTCTCTCTCTCTCTGTTTGTGTATCAAACTACAAATGAGACAAGAATTACCTAGCACACGTAAGCCATCCCATCGTCCACTTGCCTCCTTCCCTGCTGCTGAGGAGAGCGGGCAGCAGCTTAGGTGACGGACTCAGGGTCAGCGGTTGCTACGGCTCAAATTCGACAGTGCAACCCCCCAGCCCCAGAAACGGATGTCACAGTGAGCTGGTGGCTCTTTTCTCAGTGAGGTGGTCTGTGGAGTGAATGGAGGACACACTGTGATTCGAGGCAATAAGCAACATTTTGAGGCCATGCATCTCTGAAATGCTTTGCTGATATTGAGTCATACTTTGTTTCTTTAATGCCTGGCTCTTCTTTAGATTCTTGCTTTGCAGTGAATGCAGTTTTTGCAAATGCTGGAACTGCAACTTTCTCTGCAGGATTCTCCACCAGTGAATCAGGCTTTCATGGACATCTGCATTTGTAGAAAAGCAAACAGGAACACCCTCTGTCTGAAATGACCTGTGACAGGCCAGAGTCTCCTTTTATGGGTTAGATTTTCTAAAGCCTGAAAACAGAGCTAAGAGGAGGTGCAGAAGTCTAGTTTTCTTTCTGTCCTCTTGAATTACAATATTTTCAAAGACTATTGTGGGATTTTTGCCCAATGACGCCAGAATTAAACTGCCCACCTCAGCTTTTAAAGTTCTTTCCCCATGTTTAAATAGGATGCAGGACTATGATTTTATTTTTTTTATTTCTAAACAATCTCTGTCAGTTTTTAGGCTGATCTAAGGGATATTTTAAATAATTTTTTTTTTTTCTGATATTATCTTCCAGGAGACAGATTTTCTTTTTTTTTCTTCAACTAAATGGTAGAGGAGTGGGCATAGCATGCCAGACTTTATAAACATGAACACCGTATTGAATCCCATGTATTTTTTTAAGACTGGATTTCACAGCTAAGGCTTTCTTAGTTCTCAGAAATGGTGCATTGTTAATAATGATCCTGTACTGATAATTTGGCACTGTACTACTTTTGTCACGGTGCTAATAACATCACTCTCTGTTTATTGCCTAAGTCTTTAAAAGATTAAGATTACCAACCCAGCCCAAACTGCCACAGGTCCATGTCACAATATCTCACCGTTATCAATCTTTCTGCAGTCACACTGACGCTGATACATACTTGTTTGCACTGGAGCTTAATACAATATGTATAAACAGCGACACATGCAGCTATGAGAAAACAGACACATATTTTTGTCTCTACTTTTCAACAAGATAAGAAGAAACTGGTACCAATTATGGCTCCTGGAACTACAATTTCCAATTGTCCGTTGTAGGCTCTGCTGTGAAGTCTACGTACGACTTTAAAAACAGGCAACACAACAGTGTCTCCCGAGGGAGCCCCTCTTTGTTAATCCCTATTAACCTCTCCAGTGAGCGGGGCCGGGGTTCACAGTCTTGGCCACTTAAGTTTGAGCATGACCTTACTTTGTGCTTACAACTGTCTAATGTGTCTGCCACGGCTTGGCTGCTCTCCAGCTCAGGTTCTCATCCACCCACCCCTGAGCTTGTTCAAATAGGAGAGGGAGGGCATGACCAGGTACTTTAAGAACTTTGGCTACTTTCAGGAGGTTACACATGTTGAGGATAAGGAACAGGAATGAGCACATATTAAAACTTTATGTTATTATTGCTGCTAAATCCATTGTCATCAGTATCTTGTAAGATCTCCACCTCTAAGCTCTTAATAATAGAATACAAAAGTAGAAATCACTTGAAAAACATAATAATAATACAAACACATAAAACATAATAATTTCAGCATGACAAAGCCTGGCCAAAAATTTCAATTCGTTCATTGTTGTCTGACAAGGTCAGGGATGAATTCACTTTGGAAAAACATTTTCATTTCTTTTCAAGAGGGCAACAGTTAGGGGTGGAAGAACATATCATTACACTTTTTATAGTATTGCAATACAATGTTTTGTGATATGATGTTGGCTTTCAAAACTATTTTTCCAATTCTTTACTTTTTTTATTTTCTTACTTTGTTTCCTGAAAAAATCTTGCAAGCACTTTTATTCTGTTTACTTCTGTGATATGGGCTGTTGTTGATTCCATTGCTCAAATGCACAAAAAGTAGTGCTATGATGTTGTGTTACAGGGACTATGATAAATATTAATATAGGACTGGTTCTGAATGAATAAAAGAGGCAAACTTTTTTTATGCATATGCTGGTGTTCCTAAAACTAGATCAAAAAAACAGTAACAATATATTACCTTGCTTACAATATTGGAATATATCGTTATATATTGAATTGTAACCTTGTATCGTGATACATATCGTATTGCCAGAATCTCACCAATAAACAGGCCTAGCTGCAACGTATGTGTCCTAAACCGTGCAAACAAGACAAAGATACTGTATCAAAATATATTTTAAATAGCCATATTTCTGGCTACTTCTATGTAAGTATAGAATTGAATTGAATACAGAACCCAAGAAAAACCTATCTTACCCATACATGTGAGCGGTCAAAGCATGCATCAATCAAAAATAATAAAAAACAAACAAACAACCCTAACATCTCTATAGATCTTATGACACAACAACACAGAGCACCAGTGGAGATTATTATAGACACCAAAAAAGCATACAATTTTGTGTTCAATTTACCCTCAGTTTTATTTTCTCAACATTTACTCCTCTATATCATAACTTTTTCATTAGACTTATTCTGTACTTTCCGCTCAATTTTCTACCATTAAATCACTTTCTGTTCTACTTCAGTGACTTAAAAAAAGAATAATGCTTTACTTTACAGGCAGACCACAAAGTACTCCTCAAGACTCCTGGTTGCACCCTCTCTCTTTTTGATAAACACAACACACTGTCTTACTCCATTTCCACTGTAACTACTAGTTTTGGACGTGAGCTGCTGACCTTTTAGATGATGAGATATTCAGATTGAGACAACTGGAAGAATTATTCTTGGTCTTGACCGAATCTTACACCCTCAAAGTCTTGTTCTTGTCTCGGTCTCAATACACTCTAGTCTTGGTCTTGACTTGCTCTCAGTTTAGGTGGTCTTGACTGCAACCTGGATGTCAACCTATGGAATTAGCTTCATATGTTTTGATCAGTCTTCTCATTAGTGTTTTGGGTTTTTTTTTCATTGTAAAAGCAAGCAGTGAGTTTTGTGCTTTTTTAGTTTGAGTTTTGGTAAATGTCACTTTGTCTCGGTTTATGCATACATATATCTCACACTTAAATTCACATTTGATACAACAGGCCCTATTTGCACCACTCCCAGCTTTCAAAAGACTGTGGGAGCACCCCAGGGAGTTTGGTAAATAGGACTCTAGGAACTGGTAGTATTCATTGCCCAGGAAATCTTGATGAAAAAGAGCATGAGTAATGTCCTCAGGCTGGAGATGAGATTAGAAGAAAATAAAGTTGCTTTGCTGTTGAGCAGTGACTCACTGCAAAGTCATACTCTTAAGTCTGAAGTTACAAATCTTAAGGCGGGACACACTGCCAAGAACATTTGGTCAAAATCACACCTTAATGAAGAAAGTCATGCTTAGGTAAACTAATTACTTCACTGTTCCTCATGCCATTGAATATTTTCCCTTCATTATAGCTATTCATGTTCTCTGTTACAGTGGCAGCAGGATCCAGCAGGGTAACTCAGGTGTCCTTCACCAAATCCTCATCCTCCACCTCTTCCAAGGACATTCCCATGCCAGACGGAACCTGTTATCCAAGTAGCATGTTGTGATTGGTCTCCAGGACAAAAATATCTCAGGTGAGAGAGTCAAACACATTCAAGTAAGGCAAACTGCAAAGTTAAAATTGTTTTTGGGTATACATGTGTTCCAAATATGCCATAGGAAACTAGTATATCACAAATCTACAACCAGCTTGGCAAATCACCGAAAATCTGTTAGTAACAGTTTAGTCATTTTGTAAAGTATTCATTTTTCTAGCTATTGTGCCTAAAGTGTAACCTTCATGCTAATAAAAGGGCTAATTGTCACATTATTTTAGGTGCAACTGATGCCAAAAAATGTCTCTCATACCCCCTTGAAGCTTTAATTAATTATTTCTGAACAATGCCCTAAATGTGGTTTTTGGGACAGCCCTATATTTAACATTGAAAGCTACTACCACAATACTCTGTAAACTGTAAAACCAATTCTGAAGAAGGTAGTAAAGACAAGTTGGACCAAAACATGCTATCATGGACAGTGGAAAGTACTCTACGACTGAAGTAAATGTGGATACTCACCACTGTGAAGTGGGTGCAGTAAATGTCAAGGTTGTAGCTGACTTTGACAAAAGCATGTCTACATTGTATGATACAACAAAATGTGAGGTTCTCACCGCCTTCAAATGAACAAAGATGAAAAAGAATACATTAATTAGAATGTGCATAAATTGGTAGTCCCTGTAAATTAAAATTAATGTATGTTAAAAATGCCATTATTAATTTAAACTGTTCAAATCAGTTTTTGATTTGCAGTTATCCTTTATCTCTGTGATGTTCTGTGTTCAACAGGATACTAATGAAATATTGATGACTGTGACCTATTTAAGAAAAGCACAAGAGGTTAAAACAAGTAAAGAGCACTTTTGTGTTTATTTTGCTCCCTTGCTGTGCCAAGCCCCAGACTGGTAATGTCTCTAACATCTTTACACAGCCAGAATTGCCTTTGCTTCCAAGAATAATCAGCAGTGCTAGTAGTAAAGAGGTCTGTCCCTGCATTTTTATCCTGTAAATGGCCATTTAGAGAGCAATCATATCACTTCCATTTGTTCTGATTTTCATTGAGCAGTGGCATTAAACGATAATTAAAAAGAACTGCTCATGAGGTCAACTGAAGGAGCATTGAAAGGTTGTTTTTTAAAAACTAAAAGTACTGCAACATGGTTCTATGCCTTTGCGCCCCAGTCAAGTTACACTTACAACTAACATCCATGGCTGTGACAACATGAATGCTTCATGCACATCCCCCAGCACAGTTTGAAGATTAGTGTCACAAATTCAGTATATGAAGTTGACTTGTGTCCAAAGAAGTGTTTTTGTAGAACATTATGATGTCACAGCAAAGTTGATCTTTTAAATGTAAAATGTCAGCATTTCATCATTTTATCTTGCTTAACATTTGAGTGACATTTGTCACAATTAGGGCATGAGTTACTGAGTTATGGCCCAAAACAATAATTTTTTAGGTCATAGTGACTTTGCCCTTTGACCCTTAATCACTGAATTCTAATTTATTTATTTTTAAGTTTCAATGGACATTTGTGACAAATTTGAGGAAACTCTCTTATGGCTTTCTTGAGGTGTTGAGTTCACAAGACTAAGGCAGACACAAGGTCACAGTGACCTTGACCACCAAATTGACCACCAAATTGACCACCAGAAGTCTGAGTGGACATTTGTCTCAAATTTGAAGAAATTCCCTCACGGTGCTTTTGACAGATCATGTTTACAAGGATGAGTGGGATGCAAGGTCACATTTGACCACCAAGATTTAATCATTTCATCACTGAGTACAGTGAACATTAATGGCAAATTTGAAAAAAAAATACAAGAAAAAGAAGAAGCTGAAAAACAGCTCAAAAACCACATAAAACACAGTGTCGAGACACACCATAGCATATAATGTTGTGAAAACAGCCAACGCCCTAATATGGCATGTCAAAAAAAGACCAAAAAAAGTCAAGGCTATAATATGGCTAACAATGTCAAAATATGACATGTCCCATGAACACCTGAAAACACCCGAAAACAGCATAGAACATGTGCCAAGACACAATAGCATAGAATCTTGCAAAAAAAGCCCCAAAAACACCTTAATGGTGCATGTTGAAAAAATGACAGAAAAGGCAAGGCTATAGTAGGGCAAAAATGTCAAAATATAACATGTTCTAAAATTAGCTAAAAACGCCTGAAAACAGCCTTAAGTAGCGTGCTGACATACGCCATAGCATAGAAAGTTACAAAAATGGCCAAAAACAAAATAATAATGCATGATGAAAAAATGACCGAAAAGGCAAGGCTATAGTATGGCAAAAAAGGTCAAAATAGGACATGGCCCAAAAACAGCTGAAAACACCTCAAAACAACCTAAAGTAGCATGCCGACACACACCATGGGTAAGAATGTTGCAAAAATGGCCAAAAACAACATAATAATGCATGATGAAAAAATGACCGAAAAGGCAAGGCTATAGTATGGCAAAAAAGGTCAAAATAGGACATGGCCCAAAAACAGCTGAAAACACCTCAAAACAACCTAAAGTAGCGTGCCGACACACACCATGGGTAAGAATGTTGCAAAAATGGCCAAAAACAACATAATAACGCATGATGAAAAAATGACCGAAAAGGCAAGGCTATAGTATGGCAAAAAGGTCAAAATATGACATGTTCTAAAAATAGCTAAAAACACCTGAAAACAGTCTAAAGTAGCGTGCTGACAGATACCATAGCATAGAAAGTTGCAAAAATGGCCAAAAACAACATAATAATGCATGTTGAAAAAATGACCGAAAAGGCAAGGCTATAGTATGGCAAAAAAGGTCAAAATAGGACATGGCCCAAAAACAGCTGAAAACACCTCAAAACAATCTAAAGTAGCGTGTTGACAGATGCCATAGCATAGAATGTTGCAAAAATGGCTAAAAACACCATAATAACGCATGATGAAAAAATAACCGAAAAGGCAAGGCTATAGTATGGCAAAAAAGGTCAAAATAGGACATGTTCTAAAAATAGCTAAAAACACCTGAAAACAGTCTAAAATAGCGTGCTGACAGATGCCATAGCATAGAAAGTTGCAAAAATGGCCAAAAACAACATAATAATGCATGATGAAAAAATGACCAAGAAGGCAAGGCTATAGTATGGCAAAAATGTCAAAATATGACATGTCCCAAAAACAGCTGAAAACACCTCAAAACAACCTAAAGTAGCGTGCTGACAGATGCCATAGCATAGAAAGTTGCAAAAATGGCCAAAAACAACATAATAATGCATGATGAAAAAATGACCGAAAAGGCAAGGCTATAGTATGGCAAAAATGTCAAAATATCACATGTTCTAAAAATAGCTAAAAACACCTGAAAACAGTCTAAAGTAGCGTGCTGACACAGTCTATAACATAGAAAGTTACAAAAATGGCCAAAAACAACATAATAATGCATGATGAAAAAATGACCGAAAAGGCAAGGCTATAGTATGGCAAAAATGTCAAAATATGACATGTTCTAAAAACAGCTGAAAACACCTCAAAACAACCTAAAGTAGCGTGCTGACACATGCCATAGCATAGAAAGTTGCAAAAATAGCCAAAAACAACATAATAATGCATGATGAAAAAATAACCGAAAAGGCAAGGCTATAGTATGGCAAAAACGTCAAAACAGGACATGTTCTAAAAATAGCTAAAAACACCTGAAAACAGTCTAAAGTAGCGTGCTGACAGATGCCATAGCATAGAATGTTGCAAAAATGGCCAGAAACACCATAATAATGCATGATGAAAAAATGACCGAAAAGGCAAGGCTATAGTATGGCAAAAAAGGTCAAAATAGGACATGGCCCAAAAACAGCTGAAAACACCTCAAAACAACCTAAAGTAGCATGCCGACACACACCATGGGTAAGAATGTTGCAAAAATGGCCAAAAACAACATAATAATGCATGTTGAAAAAATGACCGAAAAGGCAAGGCTATAGTATGGCAAAAATGTCAAAATAGGACATGTCCCAAAAACAGCTAAAAACACCTGAAAACAACCCAAAACAACCTAAAGTAGCATGCCGACACACACCATGGGTAAGAATGTTGCAAAAATGGCCAAAAACAACATAATAATGCATGATGAAAAAATGACCGAAAAGGCAAGGCTATAGTATGGCAAAAAGGTCAAAAAAGGACTTGTCCCAAAAACAGCTGAAAACACCTCAAAACAACCTAAAGTAGCGTGCTGACACATGCCATAGCATAGAATGTTGCAAAAATGGCCCAAAACACATAATAATGCATGTTGAAAAAATGACCGAAAAGGCAAGGCTATAGTATGGCAAAAATGTCAAAATATGACATGTTCTAAAAATAGCTAAAAACACCTGAAAACAGTCTAAAGTAGCGTGCTGACAGATACCATAGCATAGAAAGTTGCAAAAATGGCCAAAAAGAAACATAATAATGCATGATGAAAAAATGACCGAAAAGGCAAGGCTATAGTATGGCAAAAATGTCAAAAAAGGACTTGTCCCAAAAACAGCTGAAAACACCTCAAAACAACCTAAAGTAGCGTGCTGACACATGCCATAGCATAGAATGTTGCAAAAATGGCCAAAAACAACATAATAAAGCATGTTGAAAAAATGACCGAAAAGGCAAGGCTATAGTATGGCAAAAATGTCAAAATATGACATGTTCTAAAAACAGCTGAAAACACCTCAAAACAACCTAAAGTAGCGTGCTGACACATGCCATAGCATAGAAAGTTGTAAAAATAGCCAAAAACAACATAATAATGCATGATGAAAAAATGACCGAAAAGGCAAGGCTATAGTATGGCAAAAAAGGTCAAAATAGGACATGGCCCAAAAACTGCTGAAAACACCTCAAAACAATCTAAAGTAGCGTGTTGACACATGCCATAGCATAGAATGTTGCAAAAATGGCTAAAAACACCATAATAACGCATGATGAAAAAATGACCGAAAAGGCAAGGCTATAGTATGGCAAAAAGGTCAAAATATGACATGTTCTAAAAATAGCTAAAAACACCTGAAAACAGTCTAAAGTAGCGTGCTGACAGATACCATAGCATAGAAAGTTGCAAAAATGGCCAAAAACAACATAATAATGCATGTTGAAAAAATGACCGAAAAGGCAAGGCTATAGTATGGCAAAAAAGGTCAAAATAGGACATGGCCCAAAAACAGCTGAAAACACCTCAAAACAATCTAAAGTAGCGTGTTGACAGATGCCATAGCATAGAATGTTGCAAAAATGGCTAAAAACACCATAATAACGCATGATGAAAAAATAACCGAAAAGGCAAGGCTATAGTATGGCAAAAAAGGTCAAAATAGGACATGTTCTAAAAATGGCTAAAAACACCTGAAAACAGTCTAAAATAGCGTGCTGACAGATGCCATAGCATAGAAAGTTGCAAAAATGGCCAAAAACAACATAATAATGCATGATGAAAAAATGACCGAAAAGGCAAGGCTATAGTATGGCAAAAATGTCAAAATATGACATGTCCCAAAAACAGCTGAAAACACCTCAAAACAACCTAAAGTAGCGTGCTGACACATGCCATAGCATAGAAAGTTGCAAAAATGGCCAAAAACAACATAATAATGCATGATGAAAAAATGACCGAAAAGGCAAGGCTATAGTATGGCAAAAATGTCAAAATATCACATGTTCTAAAAATAGCTAAAAACACCTGAAAACAGTCTAAAGTAGCGTGCTGACACAGTCTATAACATAGAAAGTTACAAAAATGGCCAAAAACAACATAATAATGCATGATGAAAAAATGACCGAAAAGGCAAGGCTATAGTATGGCAAAAATGTCAAAATATGACATGTTCTAAAAACAGCTGAAAACACCTCAAAACAACCTAAAGTAGCGTGCTGACACATGCCATAGCATAGAAAGTTGTAAAAATAGCCAAAAACAACATAATAATGCATGATGAAAAAATAACCGAAAAGGCAAGGCTATAGTATGGCAAAAACGTCAAAACAGGACATGTTCTAAAAATAGCTAAAAACACCTGAAAACAGTCTAAAATAGCGTGCTGACAGATGCCAAAGCATAGAATGTTGCAAAAATAGCCAAAAACAACATAATAATGCATGATGAAAAAATGACCGAAAAGGCAAGGCTATAGTATGGCAAAAAAGGTCAAAATAGGACATGGCCCAAAAACAGCTGAAAACACCTCAAAACAACCTAAAGTAGCATGCCGACACACACCATGGGTAAGAATGTTGCAAAAATGGCCAAAAACAACATAATAATGCATGATGAAAAAATGACCGAAAAGGCAAGGCTATAGTATGGCAAAAAAGGTCAAAATAGGACATGGCCCAAAAACAGCTGAAAACACCTCAAAACAACCTAAAGTAGCATGCCGACACACACCATGGGTAAGAATGTTGCAAAAATGGCCAAAAACAACATAATAATGCATGATGAAAAAATGACCGAAAAGGCAAGGCTATAGTATGGCAAAAAGGTCAAAAAAGGACTTGTCCCAAAAACAGCTGAAAACACCTCAAAACAACCTAAAGTAGCGTGCTGACACATGCCATAGCATAGAATGTTGCAAAAATGGCCCAAAACACATAATAATGCATGTTGAAAAAATGACCGAAAAGGCAAGGCTATAGTATGGCAAAAATGTCAAAATATGACATGTTCTAAAAATAGCTAAAAACCCCTGAAAACAGTCTAAAGTAGCGTGCTGACAGATGCCATAGCATAGAAAGTTGCAAAAATGGACAAAAAGAACATAATAACGCATGATGAAAAAATGACCGAAAAGGCAAGGCTATAGTATGGCAAAAATGTCAAAAAAGGACTTGTCCCAAAAACAGCTGAAAACACCTCAAAACAACCTAAAGTAGCGTGCTGACACATGCCATAGCATAGAATGTTGCAAAAATGGCCAAAAACAACATAATAAAGCATGTTGAAAAAATGACCGAAAAGGCAAGGCTATAGTATGGCAAAAATGTCAAAATATGACATGTTCTAAAAACAGCTGAAAACACCTCAAAACAACCTAAAGTAGCGTGCTGACACATGCCATAGCATAGAAAGTTGTAAAAATAGCCAAAAACAACATAATAATGCATGATGAAAAAATGACCGAAAAGGCAAGGCTATAGTATGGCAAAAAAGGTCAAAATAGGACATGGCCCAAAAACTGCTGAAAACACCTCAAAACAATCTAAAGTAGCGTGTTGACACATGCCATAGCATAGAATGTTGCAAAAATGGCTAAAAACACCATAATAACGCATGATGAAAAAATGACCGAAAAGGCAAGGCTATAGTATGGCAAAAATGTCAAAATATGACATGTCCCAAAAACAGCTGAAAACACCTCAAAACAACCTAAAGTAGCGTGCTGACAGATGCCATAGCATAGAAAGTTGCAAAAATGGCCAAAAACAACATAATAATGCATGATGAAAAAATGACCGAAAAGGCAAGGCTATAGTATGGCAAAAATGTCAAAAAAGGACTTGTCCCAAAAACAGCTGAAAACACCTCAAAACAACCTAAAATAGCGTGCCGACACACACCATGGGTAAGAATGTTGCAAAAATGGCCAAAAACAACATAATAATGCATGATGAAAAAATGACCGAAAAGGCAAGGCTATAGTATGGCAAAAGGTCAAAAAGGACTTGTCCCAAAAACAGCTGAAAACACCTCAAAACAACCTAAAGTAGCGTGCTGACACATGCCATAGCATAGAATGTTGCAAAAATGGCCAAAAACACATAATAATGCATGTTGAAAAAATGACCGAAAAGGCAAGGCTATAGTATGGCAAAAATGTCAAAATAGGACATGTTCTAAAAATAGCTAAAAACACCTGAAAACAGTCTAAAGTAGCGTGCTGACAGATGCCATGGCATAGAAAGTTGCAAAAATGGCCAAAAACAACATAATAATGCATGATGAAAAAATGACCGAAAAGGCAAGGCTATAGTATGGCAAAAATGTCAAAATATGACATGTTCTAAAAATAGCTAAAAACACCTGAAAACAGTCTAAAGTAGCGTGCTGACAGATACCATAGCATAGAAAGTTGCAAAAATGGCCAAAAACAACATAATAATGCATGGTGAAAAAATGACCGAAAAGGCAAGGCTATAGTATGGCAAAAATGTCAAAATATCACATGTTCTAAAAATAGCTAAAAACACCTGAAAACAGTCTAAAGTAGCGTGCTGACACAGTCTATAACATAGAAAGTTACAAAAATGGCCAAAAACAACATAATAATGCATGATGAAAAAATGACCGAAAAGGCAAGGCTATAGTATGGCAAAAAAGGTCAAAATAGGACATGGCCCAAAAACTGCTGAAAACACCTCAAAACAATCTAAAGTAGCGTGTTGACACATGCCATAGCATAGAATGTTGCAAAAATGGCTAAAAACACCATAATAACGCATGATGAAAAAATGACCGAAAAGGCAAGGCTATAGTATGGCAAAAATGTCAAAATATGACATGTCCCAAAAACAGCTGAAAACACCTCAAAACAACCTAAAGTAGCGTGCTGACACATGCCATAGCATAGAAAGTTGCAAAAATGGCCAAAAACAACATAATAATGCATGATGAAAAAATGACCGAAAAGGCAAGGCTATAGTATGGCAAAATGTCAAAAAGGACTTGTCCAAAAACAGCTGAAAACACCTCAAAACAACCTAAAGTAGCGTGCTGACACACGCCATAGCATAGAATGTTGCAAAAATGGCCAAAAACAACATAATAAAGCATGTTGAAAAAATGACCGAAAAGGCAAGGCTATAGTATGGCAAAAATGTCAAAATATGACATGTTCTAAAAACAGCTGAAAACACCTCAAAACAACCTAAAGTAGCGTGCTGACACATGCCATAGCATAGAAAGTTGTAAAAATAGCCAAAAACAACATAATAATGCATGATGAAAAAATGACCGAAAAGGCAAGGCTATAGTATGGCAAAAAAGGTCAAAATAGGACATGGCCCAAAAACTGCTGAAAACACCTCAAAACAATCTAAAGTAGCGTGTTGACACATGCCATAGCATAGAATGTTGCAAAAATGGCTAAAAACACCATAATAACGCATGATGAAAAAATGACCGAAAAGGCAAGGCTATAGTATGGCAAAAATGTCAAAATATGACATGTCCCAAAAACAGCTGAAAACACCTCAAAACAACCTAAAGTAGCGTGCTGACAGATGCCATAGCATAGAAAGTTGCAAAAATGGCCAAAAACAACATAATAATGCATGATGAAAAAATGACCGAAAAGGCAAGGCTATAGTATGGCAAAAAATGTCAAAATATGACATGTCCCAAAAACAGCTGAAAACACCTCAAAACAACCTAAAGTAGCGTGCTGACACATGCCATAGCATAGAATGTTGCAAAAATGGCCAAAAACAACATAATAAAGCATGTTGAAAAAATGACCGAAAAGGCAAGGCTATAGTATGGCAAAAATGTCAAAATATGACATGTTCTAAAAACAGCTGAAAACACCTCAAAACAACCTAAAGTAGCGTGCTGACACATGCCATAGCATAGAAAGTTGTAAAAATAGCCAAAAACAACATAATAATGCATGATGAAAAAATGACCGAAAAGGCAAGGCTATAGTATGGCAAAAACGTCAAAACAGGACATGTTCTAAAAATAGCTAAAAACACCTGAAAACAGTCTAAAGTAGCGTGCTGACAGATGCCATAGCATAGAATGTTGCAAAAATGGCCAGAAACACCATAATAATGCATGTTGAAAAAATGACCAAAAAGGCAAGGCTATAGTATGGCAAAAAGGTCAAAATAGGACATGTTCTAAAAATAGCTAAAAACACCTCAAAACAACCTAAAGTAGCTTGCTGACAGATGCCATGGCATAGAAAGTTGCAAAAATGGCCAAAAACAACATAATAATGCATGATGAAAAAATGACCGAAAAGGCAAGGCTATAGTATGGCAAAAAAGGTCAAAATGTGACATGTTCTAAAAATAGCTAAAAACCCCTGAAAACAGTCTAAAATAGCGTGCTGACAGATGCCAAAGCATAGAAAGTTGCAAAAATGGACAAAAAGAACATAATAACGCATGATGAAAAAATGACCAAAAAGGCAAGGCTATAGTATGGCAAAAATGTCAAAATAGGACATGTTTTAAAAATAGCTGAAAACACCTCAAAACAACCTAAAGTAGCGTGCCGACACACACCATGGGTAAGAATGTTGCAAAAACGGCCAAAAACACCATAATAAAGCATGTTGAAAAAATGACCGAAAAGGCAAGGCTATAGTATGGCAAAAATGTCAAAATAGGACATGTCCCAAAAACAGCTGAAAACACCTCAAAACAACCTAAAGTAGCGTGCTGACACATGCCATAGCATAGAATGTTGCAAAAATGGCCAAAAACACCATAATAATGCATGTTGAAAAAATGACCAAAAAGGCAAGGCTATAGTATGGCAAAAATGTCAAAATAGGACATGTCCCAAAAACAGCTGAAAACACCTCAAAACAACCTAAAGTAGCGTGCCGACACACACCATGGGTAAGAATGTTGCAAAAATGGCCAAAAACACCATAATAAAGCATGTTGAAAAAATGACCAAAAAGGCAAGGCTATAGTATGGCAAAAAGGTCAAAATAGGACATGTCCCAAAAACAGCTGAAAACACCTCAAAACAACCTAAAGTAGCGTGCTGACACACGCCATAGCATAGAAAGTTGCAAAAATGGCCAAAACAACATAATAATGCATGATGAAAAAATGACCGAGAAGGCAAGGCTATAGTATGGCAAAAATGTCAAAATAGGACATGTCCCAAAAACAGCTGAAAACACCTCAAAACAACCTAAAGTAGCTTGCTGACACACGCCATAGCATAGAAAGTTGCAAAAATGGCTAAAACAACAGAATAATGCATGATGAAAAAATGACCGAGAAGGCAAGGCTATAGTATGGCAAAAATGTCAAAATAGGACATGTTCTAAAAATAGCTAAAAACACCTGAAAACAGTCTAAAGTAGCGTGCTGACAGACGCCATAGCATAAAAAGTTGCAAAAATGGCCCAAAACACCATAATAATGTATGTTGAAAAAATGACCAGAAAGGCAAGGCTATAGTATGGCAAAAATGTCAAAATAGGACATGGCCCAAAAACAGCTGAAAATACCTCAAAACAACCTAAAGTAGCGTGTTGACACATACCATAGCATAGAATGTTGCAAAAATGGCCAAAAACACCATAATAATGCATGATGAAAAAATGACCGAAAAGGCAAGGCTATAGTATGGCAAAAATGTCAAAATAGGACATGTCCCAAAAACAGCTGAAAACACCTCAAAACAACCTAAAGTAGCGTGCTGACAGATGCCATAGCATAGAATGTTGCAAAAATGGCCAAAAACAACATAATAATGCATGATGAAAAAATGACCGAAAAGGCAAGGCTATAGTATGGCAAAAAAGGTCAAAATGTGACATGTTCTAAAAATAGCTAAAAACCCCTGAAAACAGTCTAAAATAGCGTGCTGACAGATGCCAAAGCATAGAATGTTGCAAAAATAGCCAAAAACAACATAATAATGCATGATGAAAAAATGACCAAAAAGGCAAGGCTATAGTATGGCAAAAAAGGTCAAAATAGGACATGTTTTAAAAATAGCTGAAAACACCTCAAAACAACCTAAAGTAGCGTGCCGACACACACCATGGGTAAGAATGTTGCAAAAACGGCCAAAAACACCATAATAATGCATGTTGAAAAAATGACCAAAAAGGCAAGGCTATAGTATGGCAAAAAAGGTGAAAATAGGACATGTCCCAAAAACAGCTGAAAACACCTCAAAACAACCTAAAGTAGCGTGCTGACACACGCCATCGCATAGGATGTTGGAAAAATGGCCAAAAACACCATAATAAAGCATGTTGAAAAAATGACCGAAGAGGCAAGGCTATAGTATGGCAAAAATGTCAAAATAGGACATGTCCCAAAAACAGCTGAAAATACCTCAAAACAACCTAAAGTAGCTTGCTGACACACGCCATAGCATAGAAAGTTGCAAAAATGGCCAAAACAACATAATAATGCATGATGAAAAAATGACCGAGAAGGCAAGGCTATAGTATGGCAAAAATGTCAAAAAAGGACTTGTCCCAAAAACAGCTGAAAACACCTCAAAACAACCTAAAGTAGCGTGCTGACACACGCCATAGCATAGAATGTTGCAAAAATGGCCAGAAACACCATAATAAAGCATGTTGAAAAAATGACCAAAAAGGCAAGGCTATAGTATGGCAAAAAGGTCAAAATAGGACATGTTCTAAAAATAGCTAAAAACACCTGAAAACAGTCTAAAGTAGCGTACTGATAGACGCCATAGCATAGAATGTTGCAAAAATGGCCAAAAACACCATAATAAAGCATGTTGAAAAAATGACCGAAGAGGCAAGGCTATAGTATGGCAAAAATGTCAAAATAGGACATGTCCCAAAAACAGCTGAAAACACCTCAAAACAACCTAAAGTAGCGTGCTGACACACGCCATAGCATAGAATGTTGCAAAAATGGCCAGAAACACCATAATAATGCATGTTGAAAAAATGACCAAAAAGGCAAGGCTATAGTATGGCAAAAAGGTCAAAATAGGACATGTTCTAAAAATAGCTAAAAACACCTGAAAACAGTCTAAAGTAGCGTACTGATAGACGCCATAGCATAGAATGTTGCAAAAATGGCCAAAAACACCATAATAAAGCATGTTGAAAAAATGACCGAGAAGGCAAGGCTATAGTATGGCAAAAATGTCAAAATAGGACATGTCCCAAAAACAGCTGAAAACACCTCAAAACAACCTAAAGTAGCGTGCCGACACACACCATGGGTAAGAATGTTGCAAAAACGGCCAAAAACACCATAATAAAGCATGTTGAAAAAATGACCAAAAAGGCAAGGCTATAGTATGGCAAAAATGTCAAAAAAGGACTTGTCCCAAAAACAGCTGAAAACACCTCAAAACAACCTAAAGTAGCGTGCTGACACACGCCATAGCATAGAATGTTGCAAAAATGGCCAGAAACACCATAATAATGCATGTTGAAAAAATGACCAAAAAGGCAAGGCTATAGTATGGCAAAAAGGTCAAAATAGGACATGTTCTAAAAATAGCTAAAAACACCTGAAAACAGTCTAAAGTAGCATACTGATAGACGCCATAGCATAGAATGTTGCAAAAATGGCCAAAAACACCATAATAAAGCATGTTGAAAAAATGACCGAAGAGGCAAGGCTATAGTATGGCAAAAATGTCAAAATAGGACATGTCCCAAAAACAGCTGAAAATACCTCAAAACAACCTAAAGTAGCTTGCTGACACACGCCATAGCATAGAAAGTTGCAAAAATGGCCAAAACAACATAATAATGCATGATGAAAAAATGACCGAGAAGGCAAGGCTATAGTATGGCAAAAATGTCAAAATAGGACATGTCCCAAAAACAGCTGAAAACACCTCAAAACAACCTAAAGTAGCGTGCCGACACACACCATGGGTAAGAATGTTGCAAAAACGGCCAAAAACACCATAATAAAGCATGTTGAAAAAATGACCAAAAAGGCAAGGCTATAGTATGGCAAAAATGTCAAAAAAGGACTTGTCCCAAAAACAGCTGAAAACACCTCAAAACAACCTAAAGTAGCGTGCTGACACACGCCATAGCATAGAATGTTGCAAAAATGGCCAGAAACACCATAATAAAGCATGTTGAAAAAATGACCGAAGAGGCAAGGCTATAGTATGGCAAAAAAGGTCAAAATAGGACATGTTTTAAAAATAGCTGAAAACACCTCAAAACAACCTAAAGTAGCGTGCTGACAGATGCCATGGCATAGAAAGTTGCAAAAATGGCCAAAAACAACATAATAATGCATGATGAAAAAATGACCGAAAAGGCAAGGCTATAGTATGGCAAAAAAGGTCAAAATGTGACATGTTCTAAAAATAGCTAAAAACCCCTGAAAACAGTCTAAAATAGCGTGCTGACAGATGCCAATGCATAGAATGTTGCAAAAATAGCCAAAAACAACATAATAATGCATGATGAAAAAATGACCAAAAAGGCAAGGCTATAGTATGGCAAAAATGTCAAAATAGGACATGTTTTAAAAATAGCTGAAAACACCTCAAAACAACCTAAAGTAGCGTGCCGACACACACCATGGGTAAGAATGTTGCAAAAACGGCCAAAAACACCATAATAAAGCATGTTGAAAAAATGACCGAAAAGGCAAGGCTATAGTATGGCAAAAATGTCAAAAAAGGACTTGTCCCAAAAACAGCTGAAAACACCTCAAAACAACCTAAAGTAGCGTGCTGACACACGCCATAGCATAGAATGTTGCAAAAATGGCCAGAAACACCATAATAATGCATGTTGAAAAAATGACCAAAAAGGCAAGGCTATAGTATGGCAAAAATGTCAAAATAGGACATGTCCCAAAAACAGCTGAAAACACCTCAAAACAACCTAAAGTAGCGTGCCGACACACACCATGGGTAAGAATGTTGCAAAAATGGCCAAAAACACCATAATAAAGCATGTTGAAAAAATGACCGAAGAGGCAAGGCTATAGTATGGCAAAAATGTCAAAATAGGACATGTCCCAAAAACAGCTGAAAATGCCTCAGAACAACCTAAAGTAGCTTGCTGACACACGCCATAGCATAGAAAGTTGCAAAAATGGCCAAAACAACATAATAATGCATGATGAAAAAATGACCGAGAAGGCAAGGCTATAGTATGGCAAAAATGTCAAAATAGGACATGTCCCAAAAACAGCTGAAAATACCTCAAAACAACCTAAAGTAGCTTGCTGACACACGCCATAGCATAGAAAGTTGCAAAAATGGCTAAAACAACAGAATAATGCATGATGAAAAAATGACCGAGAAGGCAAGGCTATAGTATGGCAAAAATGTCAAAATAGGACATGTTCTAAAAATAGCTAAAAAAAACCTGAAAACAGTCTAAAGTAGCGTACTGATAGACGCCATAGCATAGAATGTTGCAAAAATGGCCAAAAACACCATAATAAAGCATGTTGAAAAAATGACCGAAGAGGCAAGGCTATAGTATGGCAAAAAAGGTCAAAATAGGACATGTTTTAAAAATAGCTGAAAACACCTCAAAACAACCTAAAGTAGCGTGCTGACAGATGCCATGGCATAGAAAGTTGCAAAAATGGCCAAAAACAACATAATAATGCATGATGAAAAAATGACCGAAAAGGCAAGGCTATAGTATGGCAAAAAAGGTCAAAATGTGACATGTTCTAAAAATAGCTAAAAACCCCTGAAAACAGTCTAAAATAGCGTGCTGACAGATGCCAAAGCATAGAATGTTGCAAAAATAGCCAAAAACAACATAATAATGCATGTTGAAAAAATGACCGAAAAGGCAAGGCTATAGTATGGCAAAAATGTCAAAATAGGACATGTTTTAAAAATAGCTGAAAACACCTCAAAACAACCTAAAGTAGCGTGCCGACACACACCATGGGTAAGAATGTTGCAAAAACGGCCAAAAACACCATAATAAAGCATGTTGAAAAAATGACCGAAAAGGCAAGGCTATAGTATGGCAAAAATGTCAAAAAAGGACTTGTCCCAAAAACAGCTGAAAACACCTCAAAACAACCTAAAGTAGCGTGCTGACACACGCCATAGCATAGAATGTTGCAAAAATGGCCAAAAACACCATAATAATGCATGTTGAAAAAATGACCAAAAAGGCAAGGCTATAGTATGGCAAAAATGTCAAAATAGGACATGTCCCAAAAACAGCTGAAAACACCTCAAAACAACCTAAAGTAGCGTGCCGACACACACCATGGGTAAGAATGTTGCAAAAATGGCCAAAAACACCATAATAAAGCATGTTGAAAAAATGACCGAAGAGGCAAGGCTATAGTATGGCAAAAATGTCAAAATAGGACATGTCCCAAAAACAGCTGAAAATGCCTCAGAACAACCTAAAGTAGCTTGCTGACACACGCCATAGCATAGAAAGTTGCAAAAATGGCCAAAACAACATAATAATGCATGATGAAAAAATGACCGAGAAGGCAAGGCTATAGTATGGCAAAAATGTCAAAATAGGACATGTCCCAAAAACAGCTGAAAACACCTCAAAACAACCTAAAGTAGCGTGCCGACACACACCATGGGTAAGAATGTTGCAAAAATGGCCAAAAACACCATAATAAAGCATGTTGAAAATATGACCAAAAAGGCAAGGCTATAGTATGGTAAAAATGTCAAAAAAGGACTTGTCCCAAAAACAGCTGAAAACACCTCAAAACAACCTAAAGTAGCGTGCTGACACACGCCATAGCATAGAATGTTGCAAAAATGGCCAGAAACACCATAATAAAGCATGTTGAAAAAATGACCAAAAAGGCAAGGCTATAGTATGGCAAAAAGGTCAAAATAGGACATGTTCTAAAACTAGCTAAAAACACCTGAAAACAGTCTAAAGTAGCGATTGACAGATGCCATAGCATAGAATGTTGCAAAAACGGCCAAAAACACCATAATAAAGCATGTTGAAAAAATGACCGAAAAGGCAAGGCTATAGTATGGCAAAAAGGTCAAAATAGGACATGTTCTAAAAATAGCTAAAAACACCTGAAAACAGTCTAAAGTAGCGTACTGATAGACGCCATAGCATAGAATGTTGCAAAAATGGCCAAAAACACCATAATAAAGCATGTTGAAAAAATGACCGAAGAGGCAAGGCTATAGTATGGCAAAAATGTCAAAATAGGACATGTCCCAAAAACAGCTGAAAACACCTCAAAACAACCTAAAGTAGCGTGCTGACACACGCCATAGCATAGAATGTTGCAAAAATGGCCAGAAACACCATAATAATGCATGTTGAAAAAATGACCAAAAAGGCAAGGCTATAGTATGGCAAAAATGTCAAAATAGGACATGTCCCAAAAACAGCTGAAAATACCTCAAAACAACCTAAAGTAGCTTGCTGACACACGCCATAGCATAGAAAGTTGCAAAAATGGCCAAAACAACATAATAATGCATGATGAAAAAATGACCGAGAAGGCAAGGCTATAGTATGGCAAAAATGTCAAAATAGGACATGTCCCAAAAACAGCAGAAAACACCTAAAAACAACCGAAAGTAGCATGCCGACACACACCATGGGTAAGAATGTTGCAAAAACGGCCAAAAACACCATAATAAAGCATGTTGAAAAAATGACCAAAAAGGCAAGGCTATAGTATGGCAAAAATGTCAAAAAAGGACTTGTCCCAAAAACAGCTGAAAACACCTCAAAACAACATAAAGTAGCGTGCTGACACACGCCATAGCATAGAATGTTGCAAAAATGGCCAGAAACACCATAATAAAGCATGTTGAAAAAATGACCAAAAAGGCAAGGCTATAGTATGGCAAAAAGGTCAAAATAGGACATGTTCTAAAAATAGCTAAAAACACTTGAAAACAGTCTAAAGTAGCGTACTGATAGACGCCATAGCATAGAATGTTGCAAAAATGGCCAAAAACACCATAATAAAGCATGTTGAAAAAATGACCGAGAAGGCAAGGCTATAGTATGGCAAAAATGTCAAAAAAGGACTTGTCCCAAAAACAGCTGAAAACACCTCAAAACAACCTAAAGTAGCGTGCCGACACACACCATGGGTAAGAATGTTGCAAAAACGGCCAAAAACACCATAATAATGCATGTTGAAAAAATGACCAAAAAGGCAAGGCTATAGTATGGCAAAAATGTCAAAAATAGGACATGTCCAAAAACAGCTGAAAACACCTCAAAACAACCTAAAGTAGCGTGCTGACACACGCCATAGCATAGAATGTTGCAAAAATGGCCAGAAACACCATAATAATGCATGTTGAAAAAATGACCGAAGAGGCAAGGCTATAGTATGGCAAAAATGTCAAAATTGGACATGTCCCAAAAACAGCTGAAAATACCTCAAAACAACCTAAAGTAGCTTGCTGACACACGCCATAGCATAGAAAGTTGCAAAAATGGCCAAAACAACATAATAATGCATGATGAAAAAATGACCGAGAAGGCAAGGCTATAGTATGGCAAAAATGTCAAAATAAGACATGTCCCAAAAACAGCTGAAAACACCTCAAAACAACCTAAAGTAGCGTGCCGACACACACCATGGGTAAGAATGTTGCAAAAACGGCCAAAAACACCATAATAAAGCATGTTGAAAAAATGACCAAAAAGGCAAGGCTATAGTATGGCAAAAATGTCAAAAAAGGACTTGTCCCAAAAACAGCTGAAAACACCTCAAAACAACATAAAGTAGCGTGCTGACACATGCCATAGCATAGAATGTTGCAAAAATGGCCAGAAACACCATAATAAAGCATGTTGAAAAAATGACCAAAAGGCAAGGCTATAGTATGGCAAAAAGGTCAAAATAGGACATGTTCTAAAAATAGCTAAAAACACCTGAAAACAGTCTAAAGTAGCGTACTGATAGATGCCATAGCATAGAATGTTGCAAAAATGGCCAAAAACACCATAATAAAGCATGTTGAAAAAATGACCGAGAAGGCAAGGCTATAGTATGGCAAAAAGGTCAAAATAGGACATGTTCTAAAAATAGCTAAAAACACCTGAAAACAGTCTAAAGTAGCGTACTGATAGACGCCATAGCATAGAATGTTGCAAAAATGGCCAAAAACACCATAATAAAGCATGTTGAAAAAATGACCGAAGAGGCAAGGCTATAGTATGGCAAAAATGTCAAAATAGGACATGTCCCAAAAACAGCTGAAAACACCTCAAAACAACCTAAAGTAGCGTGCTGACAGATGCCATAGCATAGAATGTTGCAAAAATGGCCAGAAACACCATAATAATGCATGTTGAAAAAATGACCAAAAAGGCAAGGCTATAGTATGGCAAAAAGGTCAAAATAGGACATGTTCTAAAAATAGCTAAAAACACCTGAAAACAGTCTAAAGTAAGCGTTGATAGACGCCATAGCATAGAATGTTGCAAAATGGCAAAAACAACATAATAAAGCATGATGAAAAAATGACCGAAGAGGCAAGGCTATAGTATGGCAAAAATGTCAAAATAGGACATGTCCCAAAAACAGCTGAAAACACCTCAAAACAACCTAAAGTAGCGTGCTGACACACGCCATAGCATAGAATGTTGCAAAAATGGCCAGAAACACCATAATAATGCATGTTGAAAAAATGACCAAAAAGGCAAGGCTATAGTATGGCAAAAATGTCAAAATAGGACATGTTCTAAAAATAGCTAAAAACACCTGAAAACAGTCTAAAGTAGCGTACTGATAGACGCCATAGCATAGAATGTTGCAAAAATGGCCAAAAACACCATAATAAAGCATGTTGAAAAAATGACCGAAAAGGCAAGGCTATAGTATGGCAAAAATGTCAAAATAGGACATGTCCCAAAAACAGCTGAAAATACCTCAAAACAACCTAAAGTAGCTTGCTGACACACGCCATAGCATAGAAAGTTGCAAAAATGGCCAAAACAACATAATAATGCATGATGAAAAAATGACCGAGAAGGCAAGGCTATAGTATGGCAAAAATGTCAAAATAGGACATGTCCCAAAAACAGCTGAAAACACCTCAAAACAACCTAAAGTAGCGTGCCGACACACCATGGGTAAGAATGTTGCAAAACGGCCAAAAACACCATAATAAAGCATGTTGAAAAATGACCGAAAAGGCAAGGCTATAGTATGGCAAAAATGTCAAAAAAGGACTTGTCCCAAAAACAGCTGAAAACACCTCAAAACAACCTAAAGTAGCGTGCTGACACACGCCATAGCATAAAATGTTGCAAAAATGGCCAGAAACACCATAATAATGCATGTTGAAAAAATGACCAAAAAGGCAAGGCTATAGTATGGCAAAAATGTCAAAATAGGACATGTCCCAAAAACAGCTGAAAACACCTCAAAACAACCTAAAGTAGCGTGCCGACACACGCCATAGCATAGAAAGTTGCAAAAATGGCCAAAACAACATAATAATGCATGATGAAAAAATGACCGAGAAGGCAAGGCTATAGTATGGCAAAAATGTCAAAATAGGACATGTCCCAAAAACAGCTGAAAACACCTCAAAACAACCTAAAGTAGCGTGCCGACACACACCATGGGTAAGAATGTTGCAAAAACGGCCAAAAACACCATAATAAAGCATGTTGAAAAAATGACCGAAAAGGCAAGGCTATAGTATGGCAAAAATGTCAAAAAAGGACTTGTCCCAAAAACAGCTGAAAACACCTCAAAACAACATAAAGTAGCGTGCTGACACATGCCATAGCATAGAATGTTGCAAAAATGGCCAGAAACACCATAATAATGCATGTTGAAAAAATGACCAAAAAGGCAAGGCTATAGTATGGCAAAAAGGTCAAAATAGGACATGTTCTAAAAATAGCTAAAAACACCTGAAAACAGTCTAAAGTAGCGTACTGATAGACGCCATAGCATAGAATGTTGCAAAAATGGCCAAAAACACCATAATAAAGCATGTTGAAAAAAATGACCGAAGAGGCAAGGCTATAGTATGGCAAAAATGTCAAAACAGGACATGTCCCAAAAACAGCTGAAAATACCTCAAAACAACCTAAAGTAGCTTGCTGACACACGCCATAGCATAGAAAGTTGCAAAAATGGCTAAAACAACAGAATAATGCATGATGAAAAAATGGCCGAGAAGGCAAGGCTATAGTATGGCAAAAATGTCAAAATAGGACATGTCCCAAAAACAGCTGAAAACACCTCAAAACAACCTAAAGTAGCGTGCTGACAGATGCCACAGCATAGAAAGTTGCAAAAATGGACAAAAACACCATAATAACGCATGATGAAAAAATGACCGAAAAGGCAAGGCTATAGGGTGTCAAAAAATTTCAAAATTTAACATGTCAAAAAAAGGGCTCAATACATCATAGAATATGATGTTGAGTCATGTCATAGTATAGAAAGTTGAAAAAAATTACAAAAACATCATAATGAAGCATGTCACAGAAAACGATCGAAAAACAACATTGTAGAATTATAATTTTATTTATATAGCATTTTTAAAAACAAAGTTTACATTGTGCTTCAACAGAGAGAACAAACAGAAGCAAAAAGGATGTCTCTAAAGGAAATCATAACAATATGAGCCAACAATAATACCAAATAAGGCCAGACAAAAGTCATGTTAATTCACATCAGTTTTATTCATTCAGCCCAATATTCCAAAACAATTTTTTCTCAGAAGACTTTACAGCATACTACATCCCTCTGTCCTTAGACCCTCACATCGTCTAAGTAAAAACTTCCCAAAAAAACCCTGTAACGAATGAAAAAAATTGTAAAAAACCTCAGGAAGAGCGACTGATGAGGGATCCCTCTTCCAGGACGGACATATGTGCAACAGATGTCATAAATAACAATTAAATTACAATAATGACAAAAGGAAAAGAGAAAGAGAGAGGGGGAATCAGAGGGGGCAAGATTCAACAGCAACAATGTTAACAATAGCATGTTATATAACAATAGTGATAGGTGTAAAATTACTTAAATGCACTCTATGATAGCATGTGATGCTACATGCAGATATTGTAGGTGTTGATAAGAGTCCCATGCCTATATTCATAGTGGAGGCACGACTCATAATAATGGCAGTAGAAGGTCCCATCAAGTAGGATCATGGCATCAAACAAAGCCCATGACACAGGCGCAGCTTCAGACAGGACCACAGCAATGGCAAAACCAAGACCATGATCAAGGAGAGACGGAGGTACAGTATCCATGCAGCCACAGCAGGAGCACAACCAGAGCCAGGGTCACAGCACCAGCACAGCTATCACCACCATCAGGCACAACAAAGATTGAAGTCAGGATCCAGAAAAACTAAAAAAAAAAAAAAAGGGAGCACAAAAGCTCCGGACAGGCAACCGAGTTAATGTAATGCAGTAAATAGACATGAGTGTTTGCAGAAGAAGGGAGCAAGAGAAGAAAAAAAGACCTTATCAAGGAGGAAGGGCTTCAGTCTACCCTAAAAAACTGGAGGCAGTGTCTGCCGCCCTGACCAAAACTGGAAAATGGTTCGATAAAAGAGACAACAATGCCATAATGCAGCATGTCGAAAAAAGGACCAAATATGCCCTATTACAATATGGCAGAAAATGTCAACATATGATATGTCCCAAAAACAACTGAAAACTGCATAAAATAGCATGTAGACACACGCCAAAGCATAGAATGATGCAAAAACAGCCAAAAACACCATAATAATGCATGTTGAAAAATGACCAAAAAGGCAAGGCTATAGTATGGCAAAAAAAGTTCAAAATATGACATGTTCTAAAAATAGCTAAAAACACCTGAAAACAGTCTAAAGTAGCGTGCTGAATGATGCCATATCATAGAACGTTGCAAAAATGGCCAAAAACAACATAATAATGCATGATGAAAAAATGACCGAAAAGGCAAGGCTATAGTATGGCAAAAATGTCAAAATAGGACATGAACCAAAAACAGCAGAAAACACCTCAAAACAACCTAAAGTAGCGTGCTGACACACACCATGGGTAAGAATGTTGCAAAAACGGCCAAAAACACCATAATAATACATGTTGAAAAAATGACCGAAAAGGCAAGGCAATAGTATGGCAAAAAAGGTCAAAATAGGACATGTTCTAAAAACAGCTAAAAACACCTGAAAACAGTCTAAAGTAGCGTGTTTACACATGCCATAGCATAGAAAGTTACAAAAATGGCCAAAAACACCATAATAAAGCATGTTGAAAAAATGACCAAAAAGGCAAGGCTATAGTATGGCAAAAAAGGTCAAAAAAGGACTTGTCCCAAAAACAGCTGAAAACACCTCAAAACAGTCTAAAGTAGCGTGCTGACAGACGCCATAGCATAGCATGTTGCAAAAATGGCCGAAAACACCATAATAATGCATGTTGAAAAAATGACTGAAAAGGCAAGGCTATAGTATGGCAAAAATGTCAAAATAGGACATGTCCCAAAAACAGCTGAAAACACCTCAAAACAACCTAAAGTAGCATGCCGACACACACCATGGGTAAGAATGTTGCAAAAACGGCCAAAAACACCATAATAATGCATGATGAAAAAATGACCAAAAAGGCAAGGCTATAGTATGGCAAAAAAGGTCAAAATAGGACATGTTCTAAAAATAGCTAAAAACACCTGAAAACAGTCTAAAGTAGCGTGCTGACAGATGCCATAGCATAGAATGTTGCAAAAATGGCCAAAAACACCATAATAATGCATGTTGAAAAAATGACTGAAGAGGCAAGGCTATAGTATGGCAAAAAAGGTCAAAATATGACATGTCCCAAAACAGCTGAAAACACCTCAAAACAACCTAAAGTAGAGTGCTGACACATGCCATAACATGGCATGTTGCAAAAATGGCCAAAAACACCATAATAATGCATGATGAAAAAATGACCAAAAAGGCAAGGCTATAGTATGGCAAAAAAGGATGAAATAGGACATGTTCTAAAAACAGCTGAAAACACCTCAAAACAACCTAAAGTAGCGTGCTGACACACGCCATAGCATAGAAAGTTGCAAAAATGGTCAAAAACAACATAATAATGCATGATGAAAAAATGACCGAGAAGGCAAGGCTATAGTATGGCAAAAATGTCAAAATAGGACATGTCCCAAAAACAGCTGAAAGCACCCCAAAACAACCTAAAGTAGCGTGCCGACACACACCATGGGTAAGAATGTTGCAAAAATGGCCAAAAACACCATAATAATGCATGTTGAAAAAATGACCGAAAAGGCAAGGCTATAGTATGGCAAAAATGTCAAAACAGGACATGTCCCAAAAACAGCTAAAAACACCTGAAAACAGTCTAAAGTAGTGTGCTGACAGACGCCATAGCATAGAAAGTTGCAAAAATGGCCGAAAACAACATAATAATGCATGATGAAAAAATGACCAAGAAGGCAAGGCTATAGTATGGCAAAAATGTCAAAAAAGGACTTGTCCCAAAAACAGCTGAAAACACCTCAAAACAACCTAAAGTAGCGTGCCGACACACACCGTAGCATAGAATGTTGCAAAAACGGCCAAAAACACCATAATAATGCATGATGAAAAAATGACCAAAAAGGCAAGGCTATAGTATGGCAAAAAAGGTCAAAATAGGACATGTTCTAAAAACAGCTGAAAACACCTCAAAACAGTCTAAAGTAGCGTGCTGACAGACGCCATAGCATAGAATGTTGCAAAAATGGCCAAAAACACCATAATAATGCATGTTGAAAATAATCACCGAAAAGGCAAGGCTATAGTATGGTAAAAAAGGTTGAAATAGGACATGGCCCAAAAACAGCTGAAAACACCTCAAAACAACCTAAAGTAGCGTGCTGACACACGCCATAGCATAGAATGTTGCAAAAATGGCCAAAAACACCATAATAAAGCATTTTGAAAAAATGACCGAAGAGGCAAGGCTATAGTATGGCAAAAATGTCAAAATAGGACATGTTCCAAAAACAGCTGAAAACACCTCAAAACAACCTAAAGTAGCGTGCTGACAAACACCATAGCATAGAATGTTGCAAAAATAGCCAAAAACAACATAATAATGCATGTTGAAAAAATGACTGAAAAGGCAAGGCTATAGTATGGCAAAAAAGGTCAAAAAAGGACATGTTCTAAAAACAGCTGAAAACACCTCAAAACAACCTAAGGTAGAGTGCTGACACACGCCATAACATAGAATGTTGCAGAAATGGCCAAAAACACCATAATAATGCATGTTGAAAAAATGACTGAAAAGGCAAGGCTATAGTATGGTAAAAATGTCAAAATAGGACATGTCCCAAAAACAGCTGAAAACACCTCAAAACAACCTAAAGTAGCATGCCGACACACACCATGGGTAAGAATGTTGCAAAAATGGCCAAAAACAACATAATAATGCATGTTGAAAAAATGACCGAAAAGGCAAGGCTATAGTATGGCAAAAAAGGTTGAAATAGGACATGTTGTAAAAACATCTGAAAACACTTCAAAACAACCTAAAGTAGCGTGCTGACACACACCATAGCACAGCATGTTGCAAAAATGGCCAAAAACAACATAATAATGCATGTTGAAAAAAATGACCGAAAAGGCAAGGCTATAGTATGGCAAAAAAGGTCAAAATAGGACATGGCTCAAAAACAGCTGAAAACACCTCAAAACAACCTAAAGTAGCATACTGACAGACGCCATAGCATAGAATGTTGCAAAAATGGCCAAAAACACCATAATAACGCATGTTGAAAAAATGACCGAAAAGGCAAGGCTATAGTATGGCAAAAATGTCAAAAAAGGACTTGTCCCAAAAACAGCTGAAAACACCTCAAAACAGTCTAAAGTAGCGTGCTGACAGACGCCATAGCATAGCATGTTGCAAAAATGGCCAAAAACACCATAATAATGCACGTTGAAAAAAATCACCGAAAAGGCAAGGCTATAGTATGGCAAAAAAGGTCGAAATAGGACATGTTCTAAAAACATTGAAAACACCTCAAAACAACCTAAAGTAGCATACTGACAGACGCCATAGCATAGAATGTTGCAAAAATGGACAAAAACACCATAATAAAGCATGTTGAAAAAATGACCGAAGAGGCAAGGCTATAGTATGGCAAAAATGTCAAAATAGGACATGTCCCAAAAACAGCTGAAAACACCTCAAAACAACCTAAAGTAGCGTGCTGACACACGCCATAGCATAGAATGTTGCAAAAATAGCCAAAAACAACATAATAATGCATGTTGAAAAAATGACTGAAAAGGCAAGGCTATAGTATGGCAAAAAAGGTCAAAAAAGGACATGGTTCAAAAACAGCTGAAAACACCTCAAAACAACCTAAAGTAGCGTGCTGACACACGCCATAGCATAGAATGTTGCAAAAATGGCCAAAAACACCATAATAATGCACGTTGAAAAAATGACCGAAAAGGCAAGGCTATAGTATGGCAAAAATGTCAAAAAAGGACTTGTCCCAAAAACAGCTGAAAACACCTCAAAACAGTCTAAAGTAGCGTGCTGACAGACGCCATAGCATAGCATGTTGCAAAAATGGCCAAAAACACCATAATAATGCACGTTGAAAAAAATCACCGAAAAGGCAAGGCTATAGTATGGCAAAAAAGGTCGAAATAGGACATGTTCTAAAAACATTGAAAACACCTCAAAACAACCTAAAGTAGAGTGCTGACACACGCCATAACATAGAATGTTGCAGAAATGGCCAAAAACACCATAATAATGCATGTTGAAAAAATGACTGAAAAGGCAAGGCTATAGTATGGCAAAAAAGATTGAAATAGGACATGTTGTAAAAACAGCTGAAAACACCTCAAAACAACCTAAAGTAGCGTGCTGACACACGCCATAGCATAGAAAGTTGCAAAAATGGCCGAAAACAACATAATAATGCATGATGAAAAAATGACCAAGAAGGCAAGGCTATAGTATGGCAAAAAAGGTTGAAATAGGACATGTTCTAAAAACAGCTGAAAACACCTCAAAACAACCTAAAGTAGCGTGCCGACACATGCCATACCATAGAATGTTGCAAAAATAGCCAAAAACAACATAATAATGCATGTTGAAAAAATGACCGAAGAGGCAAGGCTATAGTATGGCAAAAAAGGTCAAAATAGAACATCTTGTAAAAACATCTGAAAACACTTCAAAACAACCTAAAGTAGCGTGCTGATAGACGCCATAGCATAGAATGTTGCAAAAATAGCCAAAAACAACATAATAATGCATGATGAAAAAATGACCAAAAAGGCAAGGCTATAGTATGGCAAAAAAGGTCAAAAAAGGACATGGTTCAAAAACAGCTGAAAACACCTCAAAACAACCTAAAGTAGCGTGCTGAGACACGCCAAAGCATAGAATGTTGCAAAAATGGCCAAAAACACCATAATAATGCATGTTGAAAAAATGACCGAAAAGGCAAGGCTATAGTATGGCAAAAAAGGTTGAAATAGGACATGGCTCAAAAACAACTGAAAACACCTCAAAACAACCTAAAGTAGCGTGCTGACAAACACCATAGCATAGAATGTTGCAAAAATGCCCAAAAACACCATAATAATGCATGTTGAAAAAATGACCGAAAAGGCAAGGCTATAGTATGGCAAAAAAGGTTGAAATAGGACATGTTGTAAAAACAGCTAAAAACACCTCAAAACAACCTAAAGTAGCGCGCTGACAGACGCCATAGCATAGAATGTTGCAAAAATAGCCAAAAACAACATAATAATGCATGTTGAAAGAATGACCGAAGAGGCAAGGCTATAGTATGGCAAAAAAGGTCAAAATAGGACATGTTGTAAAAACATCTGAAAACACTTCAAAACAACCTAAAGTAGCGTGCTGACACACGCCATAGCACAGCATGTTGCAAAAATGGCCAAAAACACCATAATAATGCATGTTGAAAAAAATTACCGAAAAGGCAAGGCTATAGTATGGCAAAAAAGGTCAAAATAGGACATGGCTCAAAAACAGCTGAAAACACCTCAAAACAACCTAAAGTAGCGTACTGACAGACGCCATAGCATAGAATGTTGCAAAAATGGCCAAAAACACCATAATAATGCATGTTGAAAAAATGACCGAAGAGGCAAGGCTATAGTATGGCAAAAATGTCAAAATAGGACATGTCCCAAAAACAGCTGAAAACACCTCAAAACAACCTAAAGTAGCGTGCCGACACACACCATAGGTAAGAATGTTGCAAAAATGGCCAAAAACACCATAATAACGCATGTTGAAAAAATGACCGAAAAGGCAAGGCTATAGTATGGCAAAAATGTCAAAAAAGGACTTGTCCCAAAAACAGCTGAAAACACCTCAAAACAGTCTAAAGTAGCGTGCTGACACACGCCATAGCATAGAATGTTGCAAAAATGGCCAAAAACACCATAATAATGCATGTTGAAAAAAATCACCGAAAAGGCAAGGCTATAGTATGGCAAAAAAGGTCGAAATAGGACATGTTCTAAAAACATTGAAAACACCTCAAAACAACCTAAAGTAGCGTACTGACAGACGCCATAGCATAGAATGTTGCAAAAATGGCCAAAAACAACATAATAATGCATGTTGAAAAAATGACTGAAAAGGCAAGGCTATAGTATGGCAAAAAAGGTCAAAAAAGGACATGGTTCAAAAACAGCTGAAAACGCCTCAAAACAACCTAAGGTAGAGTGCTGACACACGCCATAACATAGAATGTTGCAAAAATGGCCGAAAACACCATAATAATGCATGTTGAAAAAATGACTGAAAAGGCAAGGCTATAGTATGGCAAAAATGTCAAAATAGGACATGTCCCAAAAACAGCTGAAAACACCTCAAAACAACCTAAAGTAGCATGCCGACACACACCATGGGTAAGAATGTTGCAAAAATGGCCAAAAACAACATAATAATGCACGTTGAAAAAATGACCGAAAAGGCAAGGCTATAGTATGGCAAAAAAGGTCAAAATAGGACATGTTCTAAAAATAGCTAAGAACACCTGAAAACAGTCTAAAGTAGCGTGCTGACAGATGCCATAGCATAGAATGTTGCAAAAATGGCCAAAAACAACATAATAATGCATGATGAAAAAATGACCAAGAAGGCAAGGCTATAGTATGGCAAAAAAGGTCAAAATAGGACATGGCTCAAAAACAGCTGAAAACACCTCAAAACAACCTAAAGTAGCGTACTGACAGACGCCATAGCATAGAATGTTGCAAAAATGGCCAAAAACACCATAATAATGCATGTTGAAAAAATGACTGAAGAGGCAAGGCTATAGTATGGCAAAAATGTCAAAATAGGACATGTCCCAAAAACAGCTGAAAACACCTCAAAACAACCTAAAGTAGCGTGCTGACACACGCCATAGCATAGAATGTTGCAAAAATAGCCAAAAACAACATAATAATGCATGTTGAAAAAATGACTGAAAAGGCAAGGCTATAGTATGGCAAAAAAGGTCAAAAAAGGACATGTTCTAAAAACAGCTGAAAACACCTCAAAACAACCTAAGGTAGAGTGCTGACAGACGCCATAGCATAGCATGTTGCAAAAATGGCCAAAAACACCATAATAATGCACGTTGAAAAAATGACCGAAAAGGCAAGGCTATAGTATGGCAAAAATGTCAAAAAAGGACTTGTCCCAAAAACAGCTGAAAACACCTCAAAACAGTCTAAAGTAGCGTGCTGACAGACGCCATAGCATAGCATGTTGCAAAAATGGCCAAAAACACCATAATAATGCACGTTGAAAAAAATCACCGAAAAGGCAAGGCTATAGTATGGCAAAAAGGTCAAAATAGGACATGTCCCAAAAACAGCTGAAAACACCTCAAAACAACCTAAAGTAGCATGCTGACACACGCCATAGCATAGAATGTTGCAAAAATAGCCAAAAACAACATAATAATGCATGTTGAAAAAATGACTGAAAAGGCAAGGCTATAGTATGGCAAAAAAGGTTGAAATAGGACATGTTGTAAAAACAGCTGAAAACACCTCAAAACAACCTAAAGTAGCGTGCTGACACACGCCATAGCATAGAAAGTTGCAAAAATGGCCGAAAACAACATAATAATGCATGATGAAAAAATGACCAAGAAGGCAAGGCTATAGTATGGCAAAAAAGGTTGAAATAGGACATGGCCCAAAAACAGCTGAAAACACCTCAAAACAACCTAAAGTAGCATATCGACACACACCATGGGTAAGAATGTTGCAAAAATGGCCAAAAACAACATAATAATGCACGTTGAAAAAATGACCGAAAAGGCAAGGCTATAGTATGGCAAAAATGTCAAAATAGGACATGTTCCAAAAACAGGTGTAAACACCTCAAAACAACCTAAAGTAGCGTGCTGAGACACGCCAAAGCATAGAATGTTGCAAAAATGGCCAAAAACACCATAATAATGCATGTTGAAAAAATGACCGAAAAGGCAAGGCTATAGTATGGCAAAAAAGGTTGAAATAGGACATGTTGTAAAAACAGCTGAAAACACCTCAAAACAACCTAAAGTAGCGCGCTGACAGACGCCATAGCATAGAATGTTGCAAAAATAGCCAAAAACAACATAATAATGCATGTTGAAAAAATGACCGAAGAGGCAAGGCTATAGTATGGCAAAAAAGGTCAAAATAGGACATGTTGTAAAAACATCTGAAAACACTTCAAAACAACCTAAAGTAGCGTGCTGACACACGCCATAGCACAGCATGTTGCAAAAATGGCCAAAAACACCATAATAATGCATGTTGAAAAAAATGACCGAAAAGGCAAGGCTATAGTATGGCAAAAAAGGTCAAAATAGGACATGGCTCAAAAACAGCTGAAAACACCTCAAAACAACCTAAAGTAGCGTACTGACAGACGCCATAGCATAGAATGTTGCAAAAATGGCCAAAAACACCATAATAATGCATGTTGAAAAAATGACCGAAGAGGCAAGGCTATAGTATGGCAAAAATGTCAAAATAGGACATGTCCCAAAAACAGCTGAAAACACCTCAAAACAACCTAAAGTAGCGTGCACACACACCATAGGTAAGAATGTTGCAAAATGGCCAAAAACACCATAATAATGCATGTTGAAAAAATGACCGAAAAGGCAAGGCTATAGTATGGCAAAAATGTCAAAAAAGGACTTGTCCCAAAAACAGCTGAAAACACCTCAAAACAACCTAAAGTAGCGTGCTGACACACACCATAGCATAGAATGTTGCAAAAATGGCCAAAAACACCATAATAATGCATGTTGAAAAAATGACCAAAAAGGCAAGGCTATAGTATGGCAAAAAGGTCAAAATAGGACATGTTCTAAAAACATTGAAAACACCTCAAAACAACCTAAAGTAGCGTGCTGACAGACGCCATAGCATAGCATGTTGCAAAAATGGCCAAAAACACCATAATAATGCATGTTGAAAAAAAGACTGAAAAGGCAAGGCTATAGTATGGCAAAAAAGGTCAAAAAAGGACATGGTTCAAAAACAGCTGAAAACACCTCAAAACAACCTAAAGTAGCGTGCTGAGACACGCCAAAGCATAGAATGTTGCAAAAATGGCCAAAAACAACATAATAATGCATGTTGAAAAAAATGACTGAAAAGGCAAGGCTATAGTATGGCAAAAATGTCAAAACAGGACATGTCCCAAAAACAGCTGAAAATACCTCAAAACAACCTAAAGTAGCTTGCTGACAGATGCCATGGCATAGAATGTTGCAAAATGGCCAAAAACAACATAATAATGCATGATGAAAAATGACCGAAAAGGCAAGGCTATAGTATGGCAAAAAAGGTCAAAATAGGACATGTTCTAAAAATATGCTAAGAACACCTGAAAACAGTCTAAAGTAGCGTGCTGACAGATGCCATAACATAGAATGTTGCAAAAATGGCCAAAAACAACAGAATAATGCATGATGAAAAAATGACCGAGAAGGCAAGGCTATAGTATGGCAAAAAAGGTCAAAATAGGACATGGCTCAAAAACAGCTGAAAACACCTCAAAACAACCTAAAGTAGCGTGCTGACAAACACCATAGCATAGAATGTTGCAAAAATGGCCAAAAACACCATAATAATGCATGTTGAAAAAATGACCGAAAAGGCAAGGCTATAGTATGGCAAAAAAGGATGAAATAGGACATGTTCTAAAAACAGCTGAAAACACCTCAAAACAACCTAAAGTAGCGTGCCGACACACACCATGGGTAAGAATGTTGCAAAAATGGCCAAAAACAACATAATAATGCATGTTGAAAAAATGACCGAAAAGGCAAGGCTATAGTATGGCAAAAATGTCAAAATAGGACATGTTCCAAAAACAGCTGAAAACACCTCAAAACAACCTAAAGTAGCGTGCTGACACATGCCATAGCATAGAATGTTGCAAAAATGGCCAAAAACACCATAATAATGCATGTTGAAAAAATGACCGAAAAGGCAAGGCTATAGTATGGCAAAAATGTCAAAATAGGACATGTTCCAAAAACAGCTGTAAACACCTCAAAACAACCTAAAGTAGCGTGCTGAGACACGCCAAAGCATAGAAAGTTGCAAAAATGGCTGAAAACAACATAATAATGCATGATGAAAAAATGACCAAGAAGGCAAGGCTATAGTATGGCAAAAAAGGTCAAAATAGGACATGGCCCAAAAACAGCTGAAAACACCTCAAAACAACCTAAAGTAGCGTGCTGACACATGCCATAGCATAGAATGTTGCAAAAATAGCCAAAAACAACATAATAATGCATGTTGAAAAAATGACCGAAAAGGCAAGGCTATAGTATGGCAAAAAAGGTTGAAATAGGACATGTTGTAAAAACAGCTGAAAACACCTCAAAACAACCTAAAGTAGCGTGCTGACACATGCCATAGCATAGAATGTTGCAAAAATGGCCAAAAACACCATAATAATGCATGTTGAAAAAATGACCAAAAAGGCAAGGCTATAGTATGGCAAAAAAGGTCAAAATAGGACATGGCTCAAAAACAACTGAAAACACCTCAAAACAACCTAAAGTAGCATGCTGACAAACACCATAGCATAGAATGTTGCAAAAATGCCCAAAAACAACATAATAATGCCTGTTGAAAAAATGATCGAAAAGGCAAGGCTATAGTATGGCAAAAAATGTCAAAATAGGACATGTTCTAAAAATAGCTAAAAACACCTCAAAACAACCTAAAGTAGCGTGCTGACAGACGCCATAGCATAGAATGTTGCAAAAATAGCCAAAAACAACATAATAATGCATGTTGAAAAAATGACCGAAGAGGCAAGGCTATAGTATGGCAAAAAAGGTCAAAATAGGACATGTTGTAAAAACATCTGAAAACACTTCAAAACAACCTAAAGTAGCGTGCTGATAGACGCCATAGCATAGAATGTTGCAAAAATAGCCAAAAACAACATAATAATGCATGATGAACAAATGACCAAAAAGGCAAGGCTATAGTATGGCAAAAATGTCAAAATAGGACATGTCCCAAAAACAGCTGAAAACACCTGAAAACAACCTAAAGTAGCGTACTGATAGACGCCATAGCATAGAATGTTGCAAAAATAGCCAAAAACAACATAATAATGCATGTTGAAAAAATGACCGAAAAGGCAAGGCTATAGTATGGCAAAAAAGGTCAAAATAGGACATGTTCTAAAAATAGCTAAGAACACCTGAAAACAGTCGAAAGTAGCGTGCTGACAGACGCCATAGCATAGAGTGTTGCAAAAATGGCCAAAAACAACATAATAATGCATGTTGAAAAAATGACCGAAAAGGCAAGGCTATAGTATGGCAAAAATGTCAAAATAGGACATGTTCCAAAAACAGATGTAAACACCTCAAAACAACCTAAAGTAGCGTGCTGAGACACGCCAAAGCATAGAATGTTGCAAAAATGGCCAAAAACACCATAATAATGCATGTTGAAAAAATGACCAAAAAGGCAAGGCTATAGTATGGCAAAAAAGGTCAAAATAGGACATGTTGTAAAAACATCTGAAAACACTTCAAAACAACCTAAAGTAGCGTACTGACAGACGCCATAGCATAGAATGTTGCAAAAATGGCCAAAAGCACCATAATAAAGCATGTTAAAAAAATGACCGAAAAGGCAAGGCTATAGTATGGCAAAAAAGGTCAAAAAAGGGCATGTCCCAAAAACAGCTGAAAACACCTCAAAACATGTTAAAATAGTGTGCCAAGACACACCATGGCTACGAATGTTGCAAAAAAGGCCAAAAATACCATAATAATGCATGTTGAAAAAATGATCGGAAAGGCAAGGTATGGCTAAAAACGTCAAAATATGATATGTCCCAAAAACAGCTGAAAACACCTAAAAATAGCCTAAAACAGTGTATTGAGACACGCTATAGCATAGAATGTTAGCTGAAAACCACATAAAATAGCTAACAATAGAATGCAGAGACAGGCCATAGCTTAGATTGTTGCAAAAACGACCAAAAACACCCTAATATGGCATGTCGAAAATAAGACCCAAAATGCAATATTACAGTATTGCGAAAAATGTTAGAATATGACAAGTCCAAAAATAGCTGAAAAAAGCTGAAAACAGCATAAAATAGAATGTCAAGACAGTCCATAGAATAGAATGTTGCAAAAGCGGCCAAAAACACCCTAATTTCGCATCTGAAAAAAAAACGACCTAAAATGCAATACTATAGTATGGCAACAAATGTCAATGTGTCTCAAAAGCAGCTGAAAACCCCATAAAGTAGTTTAAAATAGTGTTTAGAGGCATGCAATCGTATAGCATCTTGTAAAAACGGCCAAAAACATCCTAAGGACTCAAAACAACTTAGAATAGCATGTTGAGTCATGTCATAGCATAGAAAGTTGACAAGAATGTCAAAAACACCATAAAAAAAGACAAAAAACAACATATTTAAGCATGTCGAGACATGTCATAATATATTAAGTTGAGAAAAACAGCCAAAAACGGTCATACTATAGCATGCAGAAAAATGCCTGTAAAAGACATAGTATAGTATGGCGAAAAATGTCAAATGTTGAAAAAACGGCTGAAAACAAGACATTATAGCAGGTGACATGTCATACTTGTTTGAAAAAACAGTCAAAAACAGCATACAGCATGTCGAAAAAAAGGCTTAAAACGACTTGTCAAAATTGTCAAATTGTGACATGTCGAATAAATGGCTGGAAATGTCATATTATAGCTTGTCGACACCTGTCATAGTATACTATGTCCAAAATTAGGCCAAAAACATAATATAGCATGTAGAAAAAACAGCTTAAAATGACATATTATACCTTGTCTAAAAACGTCATAGTACATGTTCAAAAACAGAAAAAACATTTCTGCATGTTGTTCTCAACATTTTTTTGCATGTTGACATACAATAGTATGCCGTCCAAAATGGTCAAAAATGGCATAAAAAAAGTCATAGAACGTCGACCGAAATGTTCCAAAATGGCATAAATACATCATAGTATAGTTTGTTGTCCAAAATGACAAGAAAAAAAAGTCATAGTTTGGTAAGTCCTCCAAAATGGTCCAAAATGGCATAAAAAGGCCATTGTCAAATTTTGACATGTTGAAATGTCAAAATGGAACGTATATATCATAGTATATTGTATATTTGTTTTGGTCATGCCTAACTACCTCTCTTTGTGCTTACCTTCTCTTACAGTTTTCCTGTGTGCAAATGAGGATGTGAAGTCCTGTGTTTTGGTTTGGGTCTGCCTCAGATGGTGTCAACTGTCTTCAGGTTTGAGACTGTGACTGGAGCAGCATCCTATCGGGCTCCTCCAATCAGATGGGTACAGCAGGAGCTCGACATGTGCAGGGCCAGCCAGAATGTTGCAACGCCTTGAAATCTTCCGCCGGCCATTATTCCTCACCTTATTGTCACACAGAAGAATTTTTGTCAGACACACTTGGTACAAGGAAGCTGTTTAAATTTGGATTTTGTTTTCATTTCTTCTGATTTAATAAAAAACGTGTTTTTGACCAAAAAGATCTGGTATTATGTGGCCTCCTTTTTCACTTTATGAGCTAGATGGTAAAAATTTAGGGAAAAAAAAAGTTTCACTAATAGTACAATGTTGAAAAAATCGTTGTAAATTATATTGTAAAACAGTCATACTTAACGTGTTGAAAAACATTAGGTATAGAAAAAACCCATTTCACTATGTTGGAAAAAAAGCTTATGAATGATATGTAAAAAAAAATAAATAAACTGTAATACATTATGTCAGCATGAAAAAAATTAAAAGGAACCAAAGCGTCCAGTATGTCATCCAAAACTGCATGAAAGTCATACCATAGTATGTTTCTCAAAATAGCATAAATAGCCATAGTATAGTATGTCATTCAAAACCACATGAAAAAAAGTCATACTATAGGATGTTGTTCAAAACGGCATGAAATGAGTCATAGTATAGCATGTTGTTAAAAAAGGCATAAAAGTCATACTATAGTTTGTCATACAAAATAGCATTAAAAAATCATAGTATAGTTTGTCATTCAAAATGGTATGAAAAAATTGATAATATAGTATGTTGTTCAAAATGGCAAAAAAAAGTCATATTATTACACTATGTTGTCCAAAACAGCTTAAGAAAAAGTGATATTATTGTATGTCTTCCAGAATAGCATAAAATAATCATCCGATAGTATGTTGTTCAAAAGGGATTTAAAAAAAAAAAGTCATACTATGGAATGTTGCCCAAAAGGGCATTAAAATGTATGTAGTATGTCATCCAAAATGGCTTAAAATTGTCATAGTATAGCAGGTCGTCAAAAATAGCACAAAAATGTCATACTATGGTATGTCATCCAAAACTGCATAAAAAAGTCATAGTATAACATGTCGTTCAAAACAGCATAAAAAAGGCATATTATAGTATATTGTCCAAAATACCATCAAAAAGTCAATGTATACTATGTCAATCAAAATGTCATAAAAAAGTCGTACTATATATGTTGTTTAAAATGCCATAAAAAAATCATAGTGTAGTATGTCATCCAAAATAGCATTAAAAAATAATAATACTAGTATTTCGTCCAAATTAGCGTAACAAGCTACAGTAGAGTATGTCTTCCAGAAGGGCACAAAAATGTCATAGTATAGCATGTCATCCAAAATGGCATAACAAAGTCAAAATATTGGATGTCATCCAAAACAGCATAAAAATTTTATAGAATAGTATGTCATCCAAAATGGCATAAAAAGTCATACTATGGTATCTCTTCCAAAACAGCATAAAAATGTCATCTTAAAGGGCATGAAAAAGTCATAGTATAGAATATCCTCCAAAACAGTAAACAAAAGCCAGTATGTCATCCAAAATGGTCAAAAATGGCATAAAAACCTCATCGTAAAGTATGTCATCCAAAATGGCATAAAAAGTCATAGTACAGAACGTCATCTGAATTGTTCTAAAATGGCATCAAAACATCATAGTATAGTTTGTTGTCCAAATAACATAAAAAAGTCACAGTACGGTATGTCCTCCGAAATGGTCCAAAATGGCATAAAAATGTCATAGTAAAGTGTGTCGTCCAAAATGGCATAAAAAAAGTCATAGTATAGTGTGTCGTCCAAAATGGCATAAAAAAATCATAGTATAGTGTGTCGTCCAAAATGGCATAAAAAAGTCATAGTATAGTGTGTCCTAAAAAATGGCTTTAAAAAGTCATACTATAGTATGTCGTCCTAAAGCATAAAAATATCTTATCATCATCATATGTCCAAAACTGCATAAAAAAGTAAAATAACATAAAGATGTCATAGTCATCCAAAACAGCATAAAAAATTTCATAGTAAAGTAAGTCGTCCAAAATACGATAAAAAAGTAACTTAATTAGTCTAAAATAGCAAAAAAAGTCACAGTATAATATGTTGTCCACAACAGCATAAAAAGTCATAGGAAAGTAAGCTGTCCAAGGTAGCATAAAAAAAATTCATGGTATAGTAGTAGTAGTAGTACTAGTAGTAGTATCAATTTTATAAAAAAATTGATAAAAGTCATGGTGTAATATATTAAAAAAATGGATTAAAATACTGTGTTAAAATAAACTTTAAAAGTTAGAGTATGGTACTCTAAAAAACCTGAATGGTGTGATTAGAAGATGTCATTGTACAGTGCATCAAAAAAAGGCATGATCTAGTATATTTAAAAAAGTCATTGTATAGCGTTTCAATAAAAGGCAAAATTTAGAATGTTCTATAAAAAGTCAGAATGCTTTTTTGAATTTTTTTTTAAAATTTTAATTCAAAGTTTTATATAAAGAAAAGTATGGTATGTGAAAAACTACATGGTACAATGTGTGGAAGAAAATGATTATAAGTCAGAATTGCATGTTGACACAAGTCATAGATTGGTATATTGATTAAACTAGTACAGAATGTCAAAAAATCTATTGTATAGTCAACAAAATGCTCACTGTACGCTAAAATGATATAGATAACAAAGCATTTTCTAAACTCACCATTCAGTGACAGAGTAAAATTTACTATTTTGAGAATGTCGGAGCCCCCTCAGTAGACTGATATTGCTTAAAGTTGAGCTGTTGTTGTTTTGTTTGGGGTTTTTTTGGCAATTAGTGTGCTGCGCAGTGTACTTCTGTGGACATTTTGGTCCCAAGATTTGTAGTGGGGTAAACGCTCTTGATTTTTATACAACTCTTCGGTACAAGCAGCTGCAGACATGATACAGCAGAACAGAGAAGGAGTGACTTTGCACAGAGACTCCAAGAAAATGTTGTCTTCTCTCTTCTGCTGAGAAGTGGTGAATTAACAGCTCACAGCAAGTTAGAAAGATCTCGTCACTGACTTTCTCTAGATGTCTAGTGTCTGCAAAAAACCTTGCATATTTGCAATCTGTCCTTAGTGCCACTAGTTTGTTTTTTATATTACACACAAGCCACTGTCACACTGAATGTTAATCAAATTGTATTGAACTGCCAAATTTGATTACACTGGCATCATTCAGAGTTGGGTACAGATGTTATACAGACAGACATACAATCATAAAACACAATTCTTCTGGCCACAGTTAACGCCTGCGCAGAAGCACAAAAGCTAGGTATATGCCATGAAATGCTTTGATATGTTCAACATTAGGGTTTCCCCACACATTCACTGATTTGTGGCTTGTTTCCACAATTAAGTCATCTGCTGCCACGTAGATTTTCTAATACTATTTAAATATATATAGCGTGTTGTTAGTCATTTCACAGGAAGGCGTACTGTTGTCACAGTCGCAGAAACAGTCCATCAGAGGCAGTGAAAGTGAAACAAACTGTTAATCGTGCTTCATTTAAAACATGGCATTCGTGCATTCTTACACTCTTCCTTTTCTCTCATCCATCAATCTGCCCTGACCAGATAAACAAATCAAATTTCCACACTGCGACTTAAACTGCTGCTGAGGAATAAAAATAACTAATAAGAAAAAAAACGGGACACATGCACACTAGATCAAAAAAAGCCTAACCCTTGCTTAGTGAATGTGAATTGTAAAAAATGGTGTTGATGCAGTTCAAAATGGTTGTTTTCTGCCAAGAAACATCTCTTGAGGAGTGGAGTGTTTAATAAATATTGTTACTGTAAAACAAGACTTTTGGGTCTTGGCAGTTTAAGAGTGGCGAAAAAGGTTGTTTTCCTGTATTATCCTTGCCTGTTTCCTTTTATTTACCCCATTCTTCAATCCATTATTTGATTTCTTTAGCTGTTTTTAATTAGGACTTAACTGGATGTTTCAGTATTATAGATGTGGTGTGCTGTATACAGTAAATGTGATGGGGGGGGGGGGGTATTTATACCACAACTGAAGAAGAATTGTGAAAATTACAGATGACTTGGAGATCAAAATGTATTTGTTCGAAAAATACAAGACAGCAATGGTAAAAATGTTAAGCGTTGGTGTGATTCCATCTTTGTGAGGTCTTTGTGTGGTGCAAAAAAGGTTGTTTGACTTCATAATGAGCACCTATAATAAAACCTATTACGAGCACAGTTATATCTATGCCACCTTATTCAGCTCTGTTAGAAGTCACACACTCCCCTATCTCTCGAGAACTCTTGTAAACAATCTGTTCATCTCACTCAAGTGAGGGCTCAAGGAAAGCAAATGTACTTTTCCTGAACTGATTTTATACATACGGTTAATTTGATTGACCTTTCAGGGCTTTATGTGAAAAATGTGTTGCATTAGATCATTAGATTTTCAGGTTTGCAGGCATAGTTTGAAAGGCCTTCAAAAGACTGTGACATTGGGCAAAGCAATTTTAAAAATGTTCACAATTTAAAAAAAATTATATCAGGTATTATGGATAATTATCAATCTATAAAAGTCAAGTCATTTTTTCTTTTAAAATTTAAATGCTGACTTTTGCCTTTGGGTTAAAGATGAAGTAATCAAATGGTTAAATGTGGTTTAACAATTTGGGCTATTTGCCAGCTGAACATTTAATAAAGCTTAGGCAGATTCAAACAAGTTATAATTAAAAAACATGGCAATAAATAGACAAATAAATCTTAATTCTGGTCAGGAGCATGTCAAACTCTTTGTGCAGATGGTTTAAAACATTTTGTATGTGTTAGATGACAATATAATTAAAATCGATAGACAAAAATCTCATCCGTGGTTAGTACTTTCTGGTCAAGTTTACCTCACACCTTCACTATTTTTGAGCATACTGTATTTGAGATGGTGATGGTCTATTAGCTTGTCCATATGACAGCACCTCTGGACTCACTCATCAATGACTCACTCATCTGGCCCAATTTTTTTTTCTGCTTATATCAAAGTGTGCTAGTGTAATTTCCTCAGTCAGCACTGAGCTCCTGGGCCCCCTCACCTGGAAAAGTATAATTATATTTGGATACATCTCTGGAGAAGATAGTGAGGACAGACGCCAGGCTATATTCATTTTAATGAAAGGAACGATGCAACTCCTCCCTTACATCAGTGCCTTCTGCACCGGAGGCCACTGATCCCTCCAGTAATTTCTTTACCTCAGCTTTTTGAATATGAATAACGGTATTAATTTTAATAGCACATACTAACATATTCCAAATTAGATTAACCTTTTCGAAATGACCTCTGAATTTACAATTGACAAACTATTTTCTGTTGGTGTCCACAAAAGCGGTTGCATTCATGAATTCTTCTCCAAGTTCTTAAGAACTATAATACAGTCTACTGGCGAAGGAACATCTAACTTAATGCACGATTTTAAAAATTATTGAAAGTGAGACCAAATCCCCAAAAGGAAATCTTCCTTTCACCCCTAGAACAGTGGCACAAAGCGACAGACCTACCGTTTTCTCTCCTCTAAATGAAAATGTCAACATATATAGATATCACGGTGGCTGACTGCACCATGGCACATTAGTTCTCCTTGAAAGGCAATGTCCAATCTGCATAATGTATACTGCCTCCATCTGACTGACAGCATTTTGCTAAATAGATAAAGATTTAATTATTAATCAGGTTTCATGTGTGCTGCAGCATGTTAATAACGCTGAAGGGATAATGCAATGAGCTGGTTGCTTATTTTCTGCACTGTGATGGGACCTATTCAAACTTAGCGTGCCTCAACTCTGTATCTTGTGAAATTAAAAGTGACGTGCATAAGGGAGTCTTTCTGTGTTACATAAAGTAAACACACATTGCAAGCAAATTTCCAGTCATTAAAACAATCTTTTTATAATGTCATTTGTCTTAATGGCGTAGTTCATACCATTAAGACACCTGACCATTCTTGATTAACATTAATTAATTTACATGTTGGATTGGAAAAGACACATGTATTGTGTGTATATTTGTGTGTTATATTGAGAATCTTTTGTGCCAAAGTGGAGCATCAGAGACTATATTGCACCCGCTGATCCTTGGCCTTTCTTTCTACCACCAAACCCCTTTTGTTGAAATGAACCCTGTTCTTCAGACCTTGACCAATTCAAAACATATAGCTGTGTCTAAGCCACTGTTACATAAATGTTTCTTCTTTTATTCATCCAGGAATAACCAACTCAGTAAAAGTCATCTGTTTCAAGTCCTTTGTGCATGAATCAAATTCAAATCTTTGCTCAACTGCCTGCTGAGGGTTATGCAACTCTTTGCAACATCTTCCTGACAGACAAATCATGAATGAGGTCTCAGACACTCTCGTTTTTTCATCCCCAAGACTACAGAATCAAAACTGAACAAATACTTTTATATTCCCATGTAACAGCGTGCAAACACACTGTGTAATTGTCTTCGCACGACTGCACGTGTCATGCACAAAGACACTTTTAACTTTTGACATTCCATTAAGACACATCTTTTTTTTTGCAACTACCTAACTAACTAACTAACCAACTCTTCTTGATGTAGATACTCATCTACCCGTGTTTTGCTAAAGTTAGCTAACTTAAGCTATGATTATACAATACAGTAATGTGTCTGTGAAGATTGGGCTTGTCACCAAGCCACATATTTTTACCATCCTCAAAATTTGGTTTTCTTCTAAACATAGACAAGCCTAGCACATAGCATACCAAAGTATAACAGCACAGACGAAAGCAGATAGAGGTCCTGGCAGGTAACAAGCTAGCTCAACTGTTATTGGAGCACAGAGTGAAAAGGGATGGGACCTAGGAAGGACTAACTGCTAAGCAAAAATGCCCAAACTTTGCTAGTTCCATGATCTGAAATTTGATAATGTGCTGCTTTTTTGTTTTGTATTATTGTATATTCAACAAATTCTATTTTTAGATGTTTTTGGTTGGAAGTAACAAGCAAGTTTAAGATGTCACGTTGGACTATAGGGTATTGTTATGTGTCACTTTTACATAGACTAAATACAAAGGATTAATTGGATAGTAAAACTAATATACAAAAAAAAAAAGTTCATGTTGGTACAACTTTAATTCATTATCTCTGCGCATCTCTCTTCCATATCCCTCTCTCTACAGGTAGGAGCTACAAATATCTGTTGCTTTCAATTTGCAACTTCAGGTATATAAAGAAAACTGAAGAATATAAAGGATAATTTAAAATAAAAACTACTATGAGCTAGAGGTTATTGTCAAAGTTTTCACCTAAATACTGTAAGCTTGTTATCTGTTAGCATAATATTGCACCCAGCTTTGACATGACAGAGACAGCAAACAGGAGTGCTCTCTTACAACTTACAACAATCTCCTATAACGCCAAGAAAATACAAGCCTCATGCTGCTTTTCAGTGCGAGCCCAACCTTAACCCAACAATAAAAAGCAATTTTTTCGTTCTTTCTTGAAAGAAAAAAAGAAAGAAAACTAGTTTAAAAACTTCAAAGATTGACGCTTAGCATGAAAAGTTGTGTTCTCAATAATCTATTAAAACCATGTCTTGCATTGCAGTGGTTCTTTTGTGTACTGTAGGTTGACATCAACTCTACCTTGATATGTAATAGTACTATATTGAGCTTGCAGTAATTATAAATCATTTGCTTCTGGGAATGTTACACAAAAACATTTTTCCCTTGGTGAACTGAACCCATACATAGATGGATGTGGCACTTAGTAACCTTTCCACCTTCATGCCACCCACGGCCCTAATGTTTAATTCAGCAAGCCCTCATTCATACACGATATATGGTTTGTGCGACATCTCTTGGTCTCACGAAAACATGTGCTTTCAAAGCCTTCCAAATTCCTGTATAGTTTGTACATCAAATTGTACCCTTTTTTCTGCATTACATGATAAGTGTGTGTTCAGACTACAAATCAGTTTGATATGACATTCCAAATGACTTCTTGTGTCATTGCTCAGGCATATGGTCTCTCATTATTATCAACAGTTATTTCTCAAAGCAAATGTACTGGCAGCCAGATAGAGGCCATTAAGGACAAATACAAAACTGATGTGCACAGCAGCAATCAGAATGAGCATGTGAGAAATATTTCTCATCAAAGCGAGGAATATCTCTTTTTATTTTTCAGACTTCAAAAGAAATAAATGAGAAATAATTAAATGGCATACTGAGGAAGATCTATTTATCTGTTTCTAAACAATATTATTACAAATAAAGGATTTGTCATTTGAGAATTTCACATTTTTTATATATTATTATTTGCACCACTCACTTGTGTCTGACTAGCTTTTTGTCTTTGTGTTGAATGTATCATGAATGTATTATGTAATAATTATGAAACTGTGCATTTATTTTGTGTATTAACTCAAACTAACATTTTAGTTTCATTGCTCTAAAAATAAACATAATGAAATTCAAATTCTTCCACATATTGTAGGGAAGTAGTAGATTTATTTACATCGGTCATCAGTGTAAAAACGTTTTAGCATTTTAAACTAAATGACAGCTGTCGGTCTCCAGACTGGCCGCTGAATGAGTTTATCTTTTACTTTTACTGTCTGACAGGATAAACTCCCTTTCAGCCCTGCATGATTCAGATGAGCTAGAAAGACGAATAGCCAACAATGTATTTAGAATTAGGTTTAACCAGATTTTTGCTGTGTTTTACTAAGTATTAGTAATTGCTCAAGTCCATTGGATGAAACCAGAGGTCCTTTCATCTCTAACACTGAATAAATCCTTAATTCTTTTACATAGTTTTGCCTGACCTATGCTCCTCTCTGGCTGAAAAGGACCTCTAAAAACTTCATATTGTTCATGGATAGCTGAAAAGAATCTCGGTTTTAGAGTTGAGTGGCATTGTGATATTTGAATCAATGTTAAAAAGGAGATGTGCAGAAAGGAAGAGGGAGACTAAAAGGGGCAAAAGGCCATACACTCAACAAAGACTGCCCTGCTGAGTGTGTAATAGATAACCACAGTTTTGCTATGGTATCTGTCACTTGCTCACTCTCAGCATTGCTGCTTTAAATTTAGCTACACAATTGTTCAGTGTTCTTTAAGGCACTAGAAACAAGTCATGAAAACAACACTAATATATCATCCCATTTTAAAATGATGTGGCAAACATATTACCTGTTTACAAATCCAGCAGTTACACAGAGCAGCATAATCATTTATTTGAAATATTTCTGGTGACCTGGTGAATGTAAGACCAATAATCACTTTCTGTTAGCTCTATTTTTGGTCTCTACCAACACCTAAGGGAAATATCTGGCTGGCAAAATGGGTTTTTAAAGCTCTTTCCCTCCGCTTTTTCATGACCGAAAACAACGCTATGAGAGAGTCAACCAAAACAGTTGCACAGCAGATAAATAAGAGGTCAAACTTGCAAGAAATATCAGTGATGCAGGAGCATATCTTGAAACAATGGTTCCTATGAAACTGCCCAAACATTTATTCACATGGTTTATATATCTTACAAATATGCACCATGCTATGTTGCAAATTTGTGCCCCCACTGGCTAGGTTAAGTTTCAGTAAGGAGCCATGATTGGGCGTCATCATATTACATAAAAAGGATGGCATATGACATATGTACCTTGCAAGTTCACTTGGACTTACGTGGGACATACATTGTGGTCTACAGGGTAAGAGTCATGTGTTTGTTTGATCCATCCATGACCCTGATCTACACAGACTTTGACAATTTTTCCACTACACCTGACGTCCTCCTTTGCTCTTGTGATTTGATGACAGCCTACAACGCGTAGTTGACATGATCAAAGCCTCCTGCCTCAACATTACATGGGTTATATACCAATAACAGTGCATTCCTTTTCATAGATATGAATACTAACAGTGATGGATGATGAAAGGGGCTGCAGATTCAGGTTATAATTTCATTGGTTAATCACTAAGAGCGACCTCTGTCATGCTTTGTCATTAAAAATATCACTTTAACAACAGTAGCAATAGAATCCCATCATTACTATGAACATATGGATGACTCAAAATATTTTTAGATCTCTTGAAGTGACTTTATATGCTAAGAAACTGTAGAGGGATATTGTGGATGCCAACATATGCAGGAGTTTAGTAGGTGGATAACTATCAGGCCATCTATTGGACAGAACTATTTTCTGCTTCTATTTCCATTTATGCACAAACATCGTTCCATGTACACAGCCACGTACTATACAGCTTTATAGACTAAAATGCTATTAATGTTCAATATAGATGCATTGTGATGAAAAGCAGGGCTGCAGATGAAAGCTATAATAACCACAGACGCTTTTGCTGTACAAATGACAGACATTTTTATCTCCTGAAGGCACTGAAAATGAAAGTCCTTGGAACGTCTTCTCAAAATAGCGAGATATGTTGCCTTCCTACCAACTTATTGAGAAAAGGGGCCATTTGTTATTACCAGGGACACTGAGAAAAAAATATGTGGTTTGATAATGAAAGTGAATATTGTTCCACAACAACAGAGAAACAAGAAAACTGCATACATGGATGTTTTGATTTGCTTGTTATTTAGGAAACCTTTGGGGTGTTACTCCCAACCACTCACCCCTTGACAATTTGTTCATGCTGATGTGGAGAAGCTAATTAGTGCTTGACTCCTGTGTTAAAATAGCCCTTCAGCACATACACCTGCCTCATGTGCATGCTAAGCTACACTAACTGTTGGATGTGCGCTCATATAGTGAAAGAATACTTTGTGGACCAACAATGCCTTGCAGCCTTCCTTGATGTCACTTCACTGCTATGCAAATGGTATCAACTTTCTCTCTGCCTGCATTTGTCTGTTGAGCATCGTGCTCCCCTCTGCTCTCTGTTTGTGGTTAGAAATTTAAATTTTAATGCAATGCTGTGAGGTATATTAACAATTATGCAAATATATATGCATACATGATAGGATCTTTCCAGCTGTTCCTGAGTGCAGGGGCATGAGTAAAATGTGCTCAGGCAATTTCAGCATGTGCGGCATTGAGGGAAATAAAAGCACTTATAGATGTAATATACTGTACTATAAACCATACTGCACAGGGAATACCAGAGGGTTCGTTATGTTAGGGTCACGTATATAATAAGGTATCCAAGGCTCTATATGCATATACAGTGGTTGCAAGATCCTCAAATGAAAAGAGAGAACAGGACCTATAAAGAAGAATTCTTGATGGAATAAAGGCATATAAATGTATCCTCACGGGTATATTCATTTGTATCGTGAATTTGTCCCACATTTATAAATACATTAATTAACAGCATACAAATATGCTTTGGAATGAAAATTCAATAAAAAGCTGTTAAAAAAACAAAACAAGAGTTGTGTCGCATCCAATGAGAAGTAACAATAACAATGACGAGCACTAAAGTTAAGATAGGTACTGCTATCGAGGCTGTGCTACATTGACATTTCTTCTCAGCATCACCCATCATCACTTTGTTTTACTTCTCTCTGCATCACGCTCAAAACTCCAGCAAAACAGGTATTTTGGCATGACTACGCATCATTGTGGTCTTAAAGTGACTAGATTCTGGGGAGTACATGGGTCTATAATGACTGGTTAAGGAAAATCAAATCCCCTTTCTTTATAGAAATCTGTTACAGAGGACGCAAAGCCAGACTGAAGATGGAAAGTAGGGAGTTGACAATTCTGTCTAATATCAAAAAACAGAGTAGGAGCACATTCATTAGCAAATCCAATAACACACAGTGCTGCAGCTGGCAAACCATTTTATTATAAATTTTATTGTCATTATCAAGTCAATTAATTGGCAATTACTGTGTCTGGCATTGTGACATGAAACACTGGTCTGTAGTTCTTGAAAAAGAAAAAAAAAGGACCAATGAGCGCCCGGGGCGGGACTAATGCTGTTGCCAAGCATTGTTAAGCGGTGCACAGGAACCAATACCTGCTCTAAATGGACAAAAAATCTTCTCAGTGACACCCAACATTTTAGTTTGTTTTAGTTACTTAATGTACTTATACTACCAACACTAATCTTTGTAGTATTTATTTATTCATTTGATATGCCTATCTTTCTCTCCAAAGCCCAAGGTGAAATCTGCACTAGCAACTAGCAATTAGTTTTGCTCAAATCTATTTGATTTATACTGATGTAATAAGATGAAGACAACAAATTCTCACATTTGAGTAGCTAGAACCAGTAAATATTTTGCATTTATCCTTTATAAATGGCTGAAATGATTAACAGATCAAAATTGTACTTTTTTTCATTCAAGGGATTTCTAATTGTTTCAATGTTCTGTATCATGTTCACAGATTTACTGTACTGAATCCCGGAGTTGGAAGGTTGCTGCAGGGTAGAAAGAATACTTTTAATTTGTTTTAAAGTTCAGAGATTTTTTGGGGGGTTGAATCTTATCATTATTATGGCTGTATTTATGAAATTTAGTGAGCCTTAACACAAACCTTACCTGAGCTATGACTACTCTTACTGGAGTTAAAACCGCCCTGGTTCCCACAAAAGCTAATGGCACTTTCCCATTGTATTTAGATTACTGCAGAAAACAAAAGTGGCAAAGTAAAGTTTATCACCAGATATAAAAGGTGTGAAACATTTGATTATAAACAAACTACAGTTAGGTTGCATGACTTTGACATCAATACCACAAGAAGGCTATAAAGCAAAGTTCGGGGTAGTGACGCTCTGTATCCTCATTTAGCCACTTGTTAGCAACTGTCATTTTTAAGACATGTAAAAGCTTCAAAATTTACAAATAGGTCTTATTCTATCTTGTGGAACAAAACATGAAAATATCTTAACCTTGTGTAACCACAAGATCTTATTTCAGGCATCTAACCAAAAACCTGATCGAAAAAACAACAGACTTCAAGACGAGAGAACTGGGAGTTCTGAAATGCTAACTCATTTCCAGGTTTTAGGACTCATTTCTGCACCTCTCTATTGCCAAATACCTAAGTCAGAAAAAATGGCATTTAAGGCTTATTATATCTGCCCCTGAGATTGGTTATGGTTTAACTTTTTTTTGTTGTCTAAATCTACTTGACTTTACTGTGATGCTAGTCGAGCCGACACATAGACAGCAACAGCTCATTGTTTCCTATGTATTTCCATTTAGGTTTAGTTGCTATTTCCTAAAAGAAAAAAAATGACTTTCTCAAAGTGAATACAACATCTCTGGAAAGCTATAGCTTCATAACCACAACATATCATCTTTTGTCATATATATATATATATATATATATATATATATATATATATATATTTTTTATTTTAGCTCTATCTTTTTACAGTATGTTTCAGATGTTACTGGAGCCTCGACTGTATAAGCCACATGACAACATGTTGATTCAATGTACTGGCTCTGATGTCTTGTTCAATCAAATGTTAACCTGAGAACACTACTGAAAGCATTGCTCCAAAGCACTTATGCTGTATTACCCCACCAAGGTTTTAGCCTACTGCAGCCTTCCCACCTTATCAAGGTAATCAATTTGCAGCAGCTTGCTCAAAAGATCAATAACTGGTTTAGATGCAAAGTGCCACCTCCCAGTTATGCAGCCTGTATATTTATTTTGACAGTTAATAAAACTGGCAGCTCAGCCAATTTGAGAAAAAAATATATACTGGCTGATCATGAAATGACGTGTCTTCAGTTATGTGCGCCTTCAAATTCTTAACTGTATTGGATGTTACTTTTTTGGAGCTAAACCTTATTTTTACACTGTGTGTGCTGGTAATGATAAACAGTGGAAAATATTTGGGACTTGCCATATATACTAGCAAAGTTAGATTTTTTTATCCACACTAATTTAAAAACTTCAAGACTTCCCTCCTGCAAATTATGTGTCCCTTTTATATGTATACAATTTCAATTTCAGAAGCCAAAAACATCTGCACTGACTTTACACCTCAACAGAGGCTTACGTTTCAACACAGGATGTCCAGACTTAACAGTCTCTGAGTTTCTCTTATAATATCCTGTACTGTGCTGGCTGCAGGCTGCAGGCTGAATGCATTCATACTGAAAGAAAAGGCACATGGTCTTTCTTTGCTCTTGTAAGCTTTTTGCAAATATCTAAATACTGCTTTAAACAACTTAAGTGCACAACATAAAAGCAGTGGTGTACGAAGAACCTAAATCTTTAACATAGGTAAATTTACCAATACAATATAAAATATAAATACACTCCACTAAAAGCAGAGGGCCTGTATTCAAAATCTTACTTAAGTAAAAGTGCATAAGTATTTTCAGCTAAACCATCTTAAAGTATTATATATAAAGGCACTGGTTCCACATAAAAATGCCCAAGAAAGTAAATAAAATCATTTTTGATTTTTTGACTATGATGCAGCAATGCATTGGTAGCATTTAATTTTCATGGCTGGTTAAGGGAGAGCTCCACTTTAAGTGGAATTTCGCATTTTTCTCCCAGTTGTTCCCTGCCTAGGGGTTGGCCCACTTTAAAGGGTCACTTGATAAATTTGGGATCTTGTTTAAAATTATAAAATAAGCATGGTTAAATAAGTTGTATCTTATATTTTACGTTACCTATATCTTATCTTTTTTTGTTGTAAAATAATGGATAATTTTACCTCTCTGGGCCACAATCTGTTTTTTAAATGACATCATTCACAAGAATTTGGAATTTAGGGGCCCCAACTAGCCGCTATTTTTTTTTGTAAGATGTTAACAGCCAAAGTTTAAGTTTAATCTATCACAACATACTGTATTTTTATATAGCCAATAATAATGAATGGTTTAGCTCATTAGTAACAGGTGTATGTGGGGTCTTTATTTAGTCTTCTTGGTTAAACTGTAAAAAGCATAACAACAATGTTTGTGTAGAATAAAACAAAACCTCTATAACATTGTGAATATAGGGAGTCTGATGTAGCTTAGGTATGTACTGTCATTTTTCTTTACAGTTATATTTTTAAATATATATATATATATATATATATATATATATATATATATATATATATATATATATTAACAATGTGGCCTTAGGGCTGCAGAAAAGCAACATGATAATCCATAATTGTTGATGTTATATTCTGTACATCTGTATTCTGAACAACATTAAAAACAAGTTTTTATGTAAGACTGCAATATGAACTATAGTCAGTTGTTAATTATGATGAAGCAATGCATCAGTAGCATTTCATTTGTATAGCTGGTTAAGGTCTAGTCTAAAGTATCATAAGACTGGAATATTCAAGTTGAGTACAAGTACCTCAAAATAGTATACTCAAGTACAGTAGAAAATGCACTTTTAAATTTCCTCCAGTATAAAACAGCTCCTCAGATCAGATGGTTTAAAGGTGTGATTTTGAGGATTTTACTGTCAGCAGTATACTTTTTCTATCAGCAGAGAAAAAAGTTTAATGCTAAACTAGCTGTGTCTCCCTTTTATTTCTGTGATCAACTGTTCAAGTGGTCTGTGATGATTTTATTCAAGGTCAAATTTATCCGCAGCACAATCTTCCTTTAAAGTGCTTTTCAGAGCGATAAACTTTATGCTTTGGCTTAACTTCATCTTTATTACTAAACTGCAGCTTGCAGATAAATACTTTTTACCGACAATTAACACTTTGATCATAAACAATAAAAAAAAATATGAATAATAAATTACCAATTTACCATCACACCGACCACTATCAGCACTTAAAGTAGTAGAAGTAAGAGGAGCTGGGGTCCATTATAATAAACTGAGCTGAAAATTCATTTTCCTTCCTGTCCATTATATTACTGTGCCAGACCAGGGACAAGCTTCAAAAATTATAAAACCATCACATGTTCTTTTTTCCTCCAAACCTGCCGACTTTCACCAGTGAGTCTAAAACTGGAACACATTCCTGGGCAGCCACATTCAGGTCCTACTCTGAAAGGGACTGGCATATGCAATGTGCCTCAGGGGACTCTCTTTCAGTCTTGGCCATCTCAATAGGTGCAGAACCTGCTTGGCTTTCCACACTGTGCACATATGCACATACACACAGGTATGGCTACAGCAAGAGTGAGTGAAACAATGTTGTTAAGCATTACTTTAATGAAGCGTTGTGTTAAGAGTGCAAGGACCAGCCTCTGGGAAAGTGAGAGAGAAAGAAGAGGGGTTAGGGAGAGATACTTAGAGAGACAGTGAAAAATAGAGTGACGGAGGGATAATGGGTCAAACGAGAGGAAAGACACAAAGCATAGAGAGGATAACTGGGACAGGAAGAGAGAAAAAAGCGACTTCATCATTTGGTTCTGGCTTGTTAGATCACAGATCACATTTTTACCCTGTGAAATAAATTAAACAATTTCCCACAGGATATACAATATCTGCAAAAAAGGTTGTGACATCAGAGTAACCCAAGGAAAACTGATGTCACTGTTCAAGACCACTCCAATTAAGCATTTTGTGGCCTCTCCAAAATACAGCACTACACGTGCCTGTGCGAGCTTAACCTAGAGATAACAATTATTTTCAAACTTGGAGACTATATTAGTGACACATTTCCTTGGGGAGGGAAGTTGGGCTAAGCCCACAGCGAACATTGCTTTGGGACTACCACTACCTCCCAAGATTCAACACTAATGTCCCTTGGTGCACCTCTTCCTCATTTATCATACTATCAAGTGACCCATATACGAGTACTTTTGAAAAGCTCTGAGGATACATCAAGAGAAAAAAACCCAGGGGAATTTCTGCAGCGACGAATGAAAAGGTGTACAGGCTTTACCTTCATTCAAAAATCAAATATTCCAGCATAGTTAGAAAATGGCTCGATGTGATGTTTCACACCACAAATTTAGTGCTAATATTCATTTCTGACATATTTCTCAGCTCTCTAGGTACAGAACGACCTCACTAAAAATGAACAACAAAAACTCTTTTGAAAGCTCTATTGATCCAGTTATTACATCCTGATATGAATTCTGTTGCTAAGCAATAAATGGATAACACATAACTAAACAAATAAATATTAATAACCTAATTACTGTTGAGAGGAAAGCTTGTTGCCTGGCAATTATGTATTTGGCAGAAACAATGACAAAGTTTTAAGCTGGGTAAAGTCAATAAATTCTGCCATGCTGTTGCAAACTTTAAAGCACAGATCTGTAACGTGTTCGCGCTCTGCATCAGTGAGAGCTCAACAGCAAGGATTTTTTGGAAGATTGTGCAGGAGCCTGATGATTATTTGAGGTTATTTAAAACTCAGATTACAACTCAGCTGGCAAAGCGTGATGTTGGGCCGGTGTAAAACTTTCCAAACCGGTTTGATATTAAACTAAACGCTGGACTGGACGAGTATACTGAATTTTACCACGATGTGCCTGCTTGACTAAGCAGCCGCTTCATGTTGCTGGCATTGGCTCAGCATGAACACAGCCTATCAGACACTAAAGCTCAGTTAGTCAGTTTGTAAGGGAACATAATGTTATGTTCTGAGTTTTGTTATTTTGCTTATTACTATTTCAAAACTAGAGGGATTTAGCCCAGTGATGGCTATTGGCACTGGTTGCTGAGTACTTGGTAAGTTGTACAACCTATCAAAATGTCATAATGACAAATGCCTGATCAGAAGCAGGCTTTGCATCATTTTTATTTATTTGTGGCGGGCTGACACAAATTGATTTTCTAGCTCTATTGAAATATATACACCGTGCAGTTATTCACTGCACAGCATAACATACTGTTGTCACACACAGAGCAGCAGAACATCAGGTGAAACTTAACCATTCATTAAACTGGTTCTAAAAGTTTGCATTTACTCACTCTGCACTCTGCTTCTCCTCTCATCCATTAATCTGATCAGCTATGAGCAGATCATTTCATCAATAATCCAGGCTGCAACTTAAACTGCTGCAGAGGGATTAAAAGCAGCTCATGATGAGTGTTGCCTCTGCTGTGTTCACGGACCTGCAAAAACTTCCGAATAAAGAGAGGGCAAAGAATGATACCACCGTCAGCTACCACCACATGTAGAATCAGATTCTGATATGATATGAAGAACAACAAATATATAAAAGGGTATAGAAATATAAAATCTGAATATTAACAACAATTTTATTCTCTTCCTTAATCTATTCTCTAATTTGTTCAGTCTTTCTGGTCTCTCTCGCTTTTACCTTCCATTGGGTATTTTTTATCGTCTACTGTCCTTTTACTGTCTTATAATGTTTGTCCTTTTTTGGTTTTGTTTTAATGTGTTGCATTTTAAGTGAAAACCACTTGAAGCTACATCAGCAAATGTTCGTTTTTCAAAATGGCATCATTTCTGTGATGGATGGATGAAAATGAAAGTCCCTTTAAGAAAGATAAGGGAAAGACTCCGTGAAAGGTTTTAACATACCTTGAATTTCTCTCTCTCTCTCTCTTTTTTTAAAAAAGCTTTGTGTGACAATTAGTCCCCTGTCCTTCACTCCCACCAATCTGTTGAAGGCTTCTGTCTACTGGAGTTGCATCTTTCTGGTGAACATTCTCTGTCCTCCAGAACTGCAGTTCATTTTCTCAAAGCAAGAAGGACATTGGTGCTTTTAATTTCTTCCTTTACATCTTTGGTAAGACTATTTATCCTAACACTGAAGTTATATTATTGTTATTATATTATAATATTGAAATTCTATCATAAACAGACAAACAGGTGCCACCCCCCCCCCTTTGTATAATCTTGAGTTTAATAAACACTGCATTCAAATTTAATACATATCAATATTACCTATGTAGACTGTTTGCTGTGTAGGGAAATGTAAAGACAATCAAGGGATGGTGGTAATCAACCACTACAAAAGCCAGTGGTTTGGGAAGATTAAGAGAAGGTCAGTAAACTGTCAATACCACCAGGGTCATTTAATCACAGTGATGATTTCCTTGCATGAGTTTGAAAATGTAAACATTTGTTGGTGCAGAAGTTGGAGTGGCATTCTGAAAGATGAAATATTTCAATTCAAACTTCAAAACAGCACTGTCAGCGCTTGAATGGTTCAAATCCCCAGACTGTCTGGGAGGATGTGGTAACTCATGCTCCTTCTCCTTGCAGTGACTGTTTATGTATACTGAACATCTGAATACCGTTGATTGGAGAGACTGGATTTTTTTTTTTTGTGGCAATATACAAGAAATTCTATTCTATTCTTCTGCATATTTGTCTTTTTTTGATTTCTTCTAATGCACCATGCATGTGCTCATGTACATTTTAAGTTCAATCATATTTCAGCTTCAGTGTCACAATATACAATGATCCTACACACAGTAGTTTTAAATCAGACAAAGGGACTTATTGCTTGTTACTAATTCCAGAAGTCTCTCTCTCTCTCGGCAAACGTGAGAAAGAAATGGTAGATGGACAGCACTTATGCAGTACTTTTCTACCGTAACTGACAAGGCACCTTACAATTCGCCTCCCATTTACACACACAAACACACACCGGCGACAGAGCTGCCATAGAAGGCGCTGGCTTTTACATCAGAAGCAACTTGAGGTTCATTGATTTTGCCCAAGGACACTTTGAGACATATACACTTGTTGTTGATAGTCCTAAAAATCCAAAATATTTATGTGGTTCCTAAATTAAGGATATGCTGCTTAAAGTCAAAAAAACAAAATGCTCCTTGAGTATTATGACATTGTCCCTTTTCATTCCTTTGCAGAGGTGTTATTCTGGTGACCAGTCATTCTGATTTCAGCATAAGAGCACTGATGTTGCTGCACCCTTCTACTCTGAGCGCACTGTCTCTCCTTGAGGGGAAGAAAATATTCAGAGAAAAGATGAGAAGACATGGAGCCCAGCGAGAAATAGCCAAATGATAGTGACCCTGCATGACAAGGGTAATGTGCCCAGAGGCAAAATAAACGAACAGCGCTGCGCCTTCATGGTGACGTTATACCATAAATAATTAAACAGACCATTCTTAAGGAATAAAAGGAGCGTGGAGATGTATCAGGGTCTGTGCTGAGCCTCTCACTCAGCCAGCAGCCATATTCATCACAGCTTCTATAATGATCTTAATAAGCATCACCCAGCATTTGTCTCAAAATAATCAATGTGAATAATCAATGACAATGCTTTAAGGGAAATTTCATTGTCAGATATGTTTGAACTGTTACCATCAATCTAGGATCCTTTTGCATCCAGGAATCATCTTGTGATGAAATGCTGTAAAGTCCTACATTTTCTATACCAAATATCTTTGCTTCCCCTTCTGGCAGTGATTAGGAACTTTTGCCTTCAGGCAAATCACAACAGGTGTGAATAAGCATCTATTTGTTTAAGGACATTTGTCTTTCAACATGTTTCCCAGGTCATTAAATACAGACAATCAGTATATAATATTGACACCAAAGACATCCTTTAGCATCTTTAAAGTCCAGGTAAAGTGATAATTAAAATGTGTTCTGAGTTTGTCACATCACAGAAAAATGTCTTATTAAAAACCTGACCAAATTTGAATGACCAAAGAAATTGGTAAGTATGTAACAGAAATTCTCAAAAACTTGAAAAAATGCACAGTATTCTCTGAGCTGAAACACTGGGGTCGTGTCCGCTGGAGGAGCGGAGGCCACGCCCAATTGCAGGACTATGCTAATGATGCTTCTCATTTTTATACTGCTACATTGTCAGGGGCGGGGTTATGCTGAGTGTAGCTCCATTGCATCATTGAGCTATGGTTTTAGGCCTGCCCAAAAATCTTAAAACAAGAAAATGGTGAGAAAACAGTCAACCGTCTAACTCCACAATTCATTACTATATAGTAAAGGGTCTTTGTAACATGTTTTCAACAATCAGTTTCCGACATTTAGAATGTTTTGAAACAAATCCCTGAATTCACTTTACCTGGACTTTAAAAGAAGAACTGGGCTTTCAGGTAACTCCAATGTAAACCAATCTGCAGCAATTTGTGACACCGAGAGCAACTTTTTAGAAAATATACTAATTTGAAAAAGAATGAAACAGAAAAGGGTTAGAAATGAATATCGCTGTTTCTCGGTTCTAGATTGAATTTTCAGGTTCCACATGTTTACATTGTTTATTCTGGCTGAGTACATGTATTACGGTGATAAAGTACTGGCTTTTTACTCACAACGTTTTATTGTTCTTACTTACAGTAACAAGCACAGTTGTTGTAATCTTGGGTAATTTTTGAGGTATTCAATTACATATGCTACTCAACCAAGTCTTAGAAAAACACATTTATGCTAAATGTTTAATCTGTGACAAAAAGGAAACTACCGGTGTTCACTTTGCAATTACAGTAGTGTATATTTTATTGTTGTCACAATGTTCTAATGCTCGAATGTAATGAATCCACATCAAGTATTATGATATGTGCTTTTTGAAATACTGTCTTGCATTGGGGAACATCCCTATCTAAGACACAAGAAAAAAAAAACAGGCCTTCCTCAAAATGTTTTCTCAACTTGATGCTTGACCAGTTTCTGATTTGTTGCTGTCTTTGGTCCATCCCTAGAGCTCTGATTAAATTATAGCCAGCAAACCTTGTTGAGAAGAAAACATGAGGCTGCACTGAATTGATGCCCCCATGTCCCCTTTTTCTTTATTGTATATTGCTACAAATATGCTTTCCCACCTTTTCAGGAAATTGCATTTACAATAAGGTTATCAAATAAGTACTTTTTCCTCACAGCCTTGGCAGCAAACCTCTTTTCGCACTCCCTTTTAAAGATCACATCTCAGCTCAGATACAGGATTACTGGTGTAGAATTAGGAGAGGATTAGACATGGGCCGAAAGGGACGAATATGCTCTGTACATTGGCTCAGAACGTTGCTGAGGAATTTGAGATGTGAATTCAGGTTTTTCTCCACTTGTAGCAGTAAGAGTCAATTAAAAGACGTTTCTCTCATACTTCTTTAAAGTAATTATCTCGAGGTGAGATCTTACTTAGTGGCACAATAGGCAGCATAGTGTCCAGTGGATATTAACTGAAAGGACTTGGAACGAGTGACTTGTTTAACAGCTCAGTAGAAACACTTTGTCTTTCTGACATAGCAGTTATCAGAATACAGGAAAGGTTTGACATTCCTGAAATTCAGAGAACCGAAACAGTGTTTTTTTTTTTTTTTTTTGCATGCATTATCCACCTGGTCCTGCCCTATTCTGCTTTGATTGGCTAGTGCTCATTACCTTGAATGCATAATAACTCACTATGAATGCCCTTATAATGCATTATAGATGTGGTCTTCATAGAAAGTGTTACCATCTATTTTCATACGTAAAGGCAATATAAATGAGCTTTAACAGGACGTCTTGATTGGACATTCAAACGACATTTATGCAATGTCTCAGTCATTGCTGGATTAGTATGCTTTCATGAGGTAGCTGAATTTTGTTTTTTTACTTTGATAGACCCAGGCTAGCTGTTATCCCCTGCTTCCAGTTTTTATGCTGAGCTAAGCTAAACGCCTCCTGGCAGCTCAATACTTGACACATAAACATGAGAGTGGTAGCCTATTAATCTTCTCAACTAAGTCTCTGCAAGGAAATAAAGAAGTAAAAATATCTAAAATGCCAAATTATCCCCTTAAAAGTTGTATTTCTTCACGTGCTCCTTGATTACGTATATAAAATGATGGAAAAGTAAATCAGAAGCTGTCATAACCTGACATACATTTGTATATGTAGAACGCAAGCTTGCCAGTGTGACCTGTGTCTAGTTGACGAGGGCATACAGAGGGCTCCTTGTAAGATAGTATTTCGTCTTTCAGTCATGCACCTCTTTGAAGCCCCCCAGGCCTAGAAGGCCAGGAGGGGGATCAAAGCTAGCAACAGAATAATTTGTCCAGTGTGCCTGTCAGTTTTAAGAAGATCTAAGCCATTTCATCTACAAACAAAACACAACAAAGGTAACACAGAGCAGAAAAAATGCTATAATGAAAAAAAGTGACATGCCTCTCACTCTAGCCTTTAATCAGATATTTCTGTTGCCACCGGACATTAATGTCAGTGTTCTGCAATCCTGCAGTGGTGCATGGAGATTCATAGAGGGGGGTAATTACTTGAGAGAGCTTTCAAGCTGTTTTCCTCCTGTCATATACAGTTACGTGATTTTTCATTTATTTCTTTATGTGTGCCATAATTAAACACATGGTCATCACTTTGCAATATGCTATAAAATGCTTTATCTGAGGCTGCTGTTAGTTTAGCAGCCCATTTTGAATTGATGATTATTAATTGTTTATGGATGCAGGGGGCAGGGGGGGGGTGAACTGCGGGAAGTAAGCATCTTATATTGGTTGTCACATTTGAGTGCATGTAGACTTCATATCTGTTGTGCTTCAATGATTACTCATTAACATCCATTTATCATTTAATGTCAGGCTCATTTATTCACTCCTAGATTACATACACGGCCTCAGAGCATGCTGCTAGTGCATGTTAATGGTTGTGCTGTTGCCACTGGAAGCTGTGGTTTTAAGGGGCAACATTTCTCCAAATGCCTCTCAGGTGAAAGTTAATGATGGTGTTGCTGTTAGTGTGTGTGGTATAAGCATTACCACAAGCACCGTAACTGAGCCTTGCCTCACAATAAGCTTTTTTCCACTCTTTGTTTTTTTCCGCCTACCCATAGTTCATTTTTACAGTTAATATTTCATTATCAAGTCACACATTTATCTGGAGATTAAGTAACCTGAGCACTACTGTTACTAGAAAAGAACATATTATTACATATTTTCAGTAAATGTAATTTCTGACATTTCTAGAGCAAAGCATGGTAAAATACTTCCATTTCTAATGTTTCATTGAAAAATAATGACTGGGACATGTCTTGTAAACTGTCAGAAAAAGTATGCATCAGTAGATGATGCCACAATTATTTGAAGGAGATGGAACTACAGGTGTGCGTGCAACGTTTTCTCATACGATCATATGCTTTTCTAGGAATTAGCACCTCAGGAATGACGTTACATACTTTACGTTAAGTTAGGTTAGGTTAGGTTAGATTTGGTTAGGTTAGGTTGAGGCGAGTCAGGGTATTATGATTAGGTTAGGGCTGAAAACGACTCAGAATTATGTCAGTGTAATTGGATTTGGCTTTTCAATACGAGTATTCAACAATTAATTTTGTTTTCCATATGAAGTTTTAAAGTTTGAAAATGCTCCAGGGGAAGTTCAGTGTAACAGCAGCATTCACATAATACAGGAAACAATCGAACAATGCCAACGACAGATTGCAAACGTGCAACATTTCTTGCCAACACTAGATATAGAACTAAAGCCAGACAGTGTATTAACTTGCTGTGAGCTGTAACCTCAGCACTGCTATGCAGAAGAGCAGTCTTCTTCTCCCTCCATGCCAAGTATCTCCTCCATGCTGCAGCTGCTTCAATCAAAGAGTAACATGAAAGTCAAGAGCACTCACTCTGAAGCAAAATCTGGAGACCAAAACATCCCCAGAAGTACACTGCGCAGCACAATGACAAGCGAAAACAAAAAATGACTGCTCAACTTGAAACAGTCTCAGTGGACTTAGAGTGTCAGAATGATAATTTGAATCTCTGACTCTTAAGGGGCAGCCCTAGGTTAGGTTTAAGAAATGAAACATGGCAGGAACATACCTTAAAATGCCTCACAGTTCACGTGGTTTCAAACACCAGTCACCTGGGGAAAGTCTGGGAGATGGTGGTTCGGTGGAGGGAGGGTGTTCCTGTATGTTTGATCCTTCCATCGCCTGCAAGCAGCACCTGCATGCAAAGAATAAACAAACAGCCCTCTTCAGTAAAATAAACAGCAAGAACGAAAAGATGACAACGAACATACAGTATATAACAGACCTAATAAGCAACTTGAATTAACAATTCATGTCTGAAATGGAGCAGGAAGATGAAATGTGCTTGTCTATACTAATCCATATTCAATAAAATCCAACTATCAGTGTCCCAACAACTTAGTCACTATGTTCATCTTTTTCATATATTATCAACAACCTCACCCAATCAAAAATGTGAAAAAGAAAAAAAATATGAATTTAAAAAAAAAACTAATAGCATTTCTGTAAGCGTGCTCAGCATTCCCTTTCCTCATTTCTACATCTTACAGCAGTTCTTTGTTTGGATATTTAATATTGTCTGATATTTTTACTTTGTTTGACTTCTTCCTCCAATCCGTTCCATTAAAAAAATCACCCCACAAATTGCTATGCACATGTAACTTGTGTCATGTTTCGTGTTCCTACTGCCTCAAAGTTGCCCAAAAAAAAATAATTGATTGCAGATTTTATGTATTACTCAAACATGTAATTACTTGTATTTTTTTTCAGATTATGGGCCACATTATTAAAAAAATACTGCTACTATAAAAAAAATTATTTTAAGTGAATCTGCAAGATCTGAATTTGAAAAAATGTCAATACATGAAATTTTTTTCTCCTTATTATACTAGTTGTTCTGTTAAAAAATACAAAAGCTCATTCTGTCAGAAAGCCTCGCTTTCATATTGGCACGTTTGAGTTTTTCTTGCCCATGCCTCATAAAAAAATTGATCTGCACATCATGATTTATGGAGCAGCAACTGATAATTTATTGGTTAATTAGTTACAGCATTTTTATGTGAGGGCCCTGATTTAATTATGTCTCTTCACTGTAGAGCTGCACGGAGATAAAAATTCCCCCAATAGAGCCATCAAATTCTGCCCCACTGCTGTATCTGAGCCATCGGCCCTGAGCCTAGCTACTGGACTAATGTTGTGCTTCCTGAGTCTGTCCCCCCCTTCAGAAAAAATCTCTGGTAAATTAAGAAAGAATGTAATTTAATTTGACTTTAAGTGTCATTAGACTGTAAATGTAATTTGGAACCACAAAGTGAATCTATATTAGATCATACACTATTATCCTAAAATGACTAGTATCGTAATAGTAACAGCCACAGCGAATCCTGCAGTACTTAATGCATTTATGCTTACAATATATGTTTGGCCAGCTTTTTACGTTGCTCTTTTTCAATCCAATGGCCAGAAAAAAATGCTGGCAGTATACATTTCTGCAAATGATTAATATGTTACATTTGAACATTATTATGTAGAAAATATATTTCACTTTTTTGTGGCAATGAAAAACACTGATCGGTCCATGAAAAACTGCTTTTGGTGGCTAAAAAGCCAAAGGAAAAGCTCCTACAAGCCACTAAAACACAACCAGTTTGCATGTATGTTGGTCTCATACAGCAGTCTGCAGCTTGGCCATCAACCATCCCCTCCTCCTCCCCATGACAAAGCCAGTTGCTATACTACATCATTTTAAAAAATGTTGTTATGATTATGTATGAAACATGCAAATGAGACTTATTCACGGTTTGCAGAAACAGACAACGCCATTTTTTTTCTTAATTGTGACTGCTTTCTTCAATAAAATGATTAATAAAATTAGAACACCTAAAATGATATGCCTCACTCTGTCAGTATATTTTACATGGGTGGCATGAATAATTGTAAACAACTAAAGTCATATACAAACTGTACAGTACAGAAGTGCCTTGCATAATATCTTATCAGTCCTAATTCACAAAAAATGTGTTTATTAATAAAAACACAAAGTACACTTTATTCTTGTTTTGCTGTTTTTGCCATTTCCAATTAGGCTAATTTCAACAGAATCAGGAAAAAAAAATTAATAGAAACAAAACATCAACAATAGTGCTGTAATGATCAGGGGTTTTTTTTGCAAAGCCAGCACTGTATACAGAAAGGAGGCAAATCAGAGTTGGAATAGTAGTATCACAAGGTCACTGTGGGTCTTTAGATTTTGTGCTTATATATGGCATTATTTTCTAAAACAGTGTTTTAGTCTTAGTAGGGTTTTCAACTAAAGACCTCTTCAAAAATCGGTCATGTCCCCTAAAACGTCTGACCTTGGCTATACTGACTTGTATATGTGCAGAGTTTGTCACCAGAGAGGTGCTTTTACATTTCTCTACTGAAAGCAAAGATGAAGTGTGCACTTCCCTAAAATCAGAGATTCAAATTTATGCCGGGCAATCTGGATCAGGTACATCACAAGCAATAAAGCCAATCGAGTCAAAAATGGAAAACAAATCGATGGAGGAGCAGACTTCAACAAAACACCAGCAAAGAAACCTGAAACCTCCAGCACAGAGCAGCCTTATAACACGTAGAATAAAAATCTCAGCCAAAGGAAATAACTTTCTCCAAATTTTGATTAGACCTCTGGTATATAGATACATAAAAGCACTATGAAAACACTGTTACAATGACGCAGACAGCCTATTATTGTATATTTTACAACCGCTAATATTGTGTAAATCACCATTTGCTTTAATCTGGGCAGGGCAAACGCCAAATCTAGAATTTCTCAATAAGGGAGAAAGAACAGATTTATTTCTGGCCCCTATTCAACGTTATATTTAAAATACTTTCTTTGTGTGTAAGCAAAACACTTATCATAGCAGATCATTTCTACATACTTTAAGACATGTCTGGAGGGGGACTTTAAGAAGTGGGCTGAAGCTTCAGAGACTATGACTCAGCAGCTCCCTGAGTCACAGGGTCACTGTGGCCAAAATATGTAGGCTATGACACCATTAGTTTATTTCATCATTAGGGGTGACAATGACATCAGAAGGTCAATGGTCACCTTAAACAAAGGATGGGGCCCTATAAACACAGTGTCCATGTACAGCATATTACTCCATCATCCTTAGAGGGATACACATCTCCAGCTCACACTGCTCATAATACCTAGCCACATTATCTATTACAAGTTTTAAAAAAAACAAAACATAGGTTAAGATGGGGGAAGATGTCCCAACCCCCTTAATTTTCTCTCCTAACCAAAGACTTGACCCTTCCATAATCTTGAACGAAGCACAAAACACGAAGGAAGGGGTGAGAGACCTTTGTCTCCTTGAGACCTTGACTAAGAGACCCTAGTTTTAACCCTTCTCCAATGAAGGAGCATGGAGAGCCCTTTGTCCTTTGCAAACATCAACCCTTTTACCACTTTGAAAGGGCAGAGAACAAGGAGTGAGAGTCCTTTATCTTTTGAAGACAACAAGCCTTTGACCATCAGAAGGAAGCTAAGACAAAATGATGACAGCACTTTGTTTACTGAAGCACAGAAACAGCCCACAAAGAGGAGAATCAAGGTGAGACGTTGGTCACCTGCAGAAAAGATCTCCTCTGAGTCCCTTGACTGGAATAAAATAGCGAGAACAAATATGAGATGAGGAGAGAAAATGACAGACAGAAGAAACAGGCATTCAAAAGATATTTAAGGGAGCTAGTCGAGCGCACAAAGCGTTGGTGAATTAAGGAAGAAAAAAGAAGGATAAAACATCCAAAAAAGTCAAAATAATTTTTTAAAAAAACTTTAAAATAGAAACAAAAAAAACACACAAAACTTAAAATTATTTAAAATAAAAATAAAAACACCCCAAAAACTCAAATCAATAAAAATAAAAAAAGACTTAAATGTTTAAAAATGGTTGTGAATCTACTGATTGACTAATAAACTAATTGTTTAAGCTGTACTTGTATTAACTCTTTGGTTATTTAATTTATAACAAAACATATTTCATTAACTCTTCACATGTTTTTAATGCAAATAATCTGACTGTCAGATATATGTACTGAAGTAAAACGTACAATATTTCCTCTGAAATGTGGTAAAGTTAAAGTATAAATTAGCATGAAAAGAAAATAGTCCAAGCATGTTTGGTTGCACTATGGAGACATAAGGTTCATCTTAGTGACACCGTTACGTTGGTGTAAAGTCCACAATTACCAAAATATTGTTGCAGCAAATGACATTTTCACTTTCTGTGGTCAATTGGTCTAAGGCATTATTTTTGAGGTGGTGTTTATGAGTGGGCTATGTTAAAAAAAAAGGCCCTATTTGGTCAGCAGGTTTCTGTCAGTTTTCATCAAAACTTACAAACATGCTAACACTGTTGCTATATTTAGGTTCAAACACGAGGCTAGCTCAATATGGTTATATCTGTCCTCAGCAGTCTTTATCATTAGTGTATTGTATTGAGATGAGAAGTGGACCAAAGAGCTCACCAGCATCAGTGCTGTAGATCAGCACTATTTTTTGCATCTCTGCTCAGCAAAATCGGTATTGAGAGTGCATATCAACATCATCATAAAAATCAAAAGGATGCAGTTTGTCACGCAGAATGCGTGACCAGGGTAAATCAGAAAGAAAGTGTCATCACCTTAAAAACTTTTTTTTTCCAAATAATGTAGTCATTTGCAAGGTCATCGGTTGAATTACGAATAATTTTAAACCTAGTAGGGAGTAGGAGTAAATTTTTAGTTATATCTTAGCCATCCGTCAGAACTAACTTGTATGGTGTAACCACTGAAATTAAGTTATAGCGTAAATCACCTCCCACAATATAATTAAGCTACGTTCAAACTTCCGCACAGCTGGTGCAACAGACCCCTGGATCATTCTGAGCCAAATAAATTATTTAAACAACTGGGTACTGACCTCCACACCCACAAGCATGCCCACACTTCATTCCAACATCAAGCCTCATCCAGGCTTACTTGTTGCTAAATTGTTCATTGTGCCAAAGCAGCTGGATCATTCTGCCTCTGCTCATGTGTTCTTGTCTTAATTTTTTATTTTCATTACCTTACTTTGTGTATTTGCTGGCCCCTGCTGACTGTTTGCATCTGGGTTCACATAGCAGGAGGCTTGAGGCAGTAATGCCATGTTCTCATTCTGAGTTATTGTTGCTGGCTTTCCTACTTCTGATTTGCATTCTTGCCAACTTTATTGGTGAAATCTGGACTTGGAAACTCAGATTTCCATGAAGATCCATTAAATCTGACTAGCCACTTCAACTGCAAACAATAATTAGACTCCAATTGCTACTTTCACCACCTGATATTTTGCTTTTTGGGGTATTTCATGCATGGCTGTGAGGAGAGTAAGGTGTGTGTGTTCTTGTGTGTATGTGTGTGACTATCTATAATACTAATGAATGATGCTCAGGTTTTCAGAAATTAAGCACTTTATTGTGTCTCAGTTAGTTCAGTTTTGCTTAAGAAAGTAAACACAGAAAAAACAATGTTGCAGTTGATTTATGTTTTTAAAGTAAACTGTGCTCTGTGTCATCGTAGTGAGCCTACTTTTTATAGAACGGTGAGCGGTGTTTCGTTTCCATCTGTGCTGCCCAGAGCTCTCCGCCCATGTGCTGGCAGGAAGCTAAAGTTAATGCTAACATTAATGTTACCTTGTGCCAGGTCCGCTCAGTGGACTGGATGCTTTCTGCTGAGATGCTGGGGTACTGACTTTGTGGTATTGTGGTAATTTCATTTGGTTTTACAAAAGACGCACTGTACAGAGTTTTTGTTAGTTTTAGCTTGAAATTATCCCAAACTTCAAACAGTTTCTGTGTATTTCTATATCCTGATTCTCCTCTCTTTTTAATAATCTTTCGGCATTTTGCTATCCACATTATCAACTCACGTCTTCTATTTTGAACATGGATGGATGATTCTGAGGTGTCTTCTTCATGTTACGTTACCCAGGCTTTGCACATTGTGCCACATTAACATTCATCACTGCGAAAGACAGTGCACTGTATATAGTTACGTGCATTAAATGAAGCCTTGATTCAGATAATGTGCATTTTTTGATTTAGTAATTGAGTTCCTTTAGTTTCTCAGGGAACTGTTTCAGCCCATGACCCAATGACATCTCTGTTGAGTGAGTATACCTGTGCAACAAAGCACACAGAGATGAAACAGGCTTGAAACTTTCAACCAGTGTTACGTTAGTGTTAAAACATCTCTCTACTAATCTATATGAACTAATAATTTATGATGTGTAATACATGAGATTTTTCAAGAACTGGTGTAATGTACTAGGCATCATGCCCCCTAAAATTAAGGGCACACAAGCATCTTCCTCTTTTTGATTGCTATATGATTGCTTCAGAGACTTGATATCATAACATTTTCAAATTAAGCCCTTATGCTTTAACTTAGAACAATAAAAAAAATACTTTTCCTGTATTTTTTTTCAATATTAAACTAAGCATGATACAAAGACTTCTAAAAGGTCAAAACAGTTCTGTTTTTATCCTGAATTTTAAACAATTTAATATTTCTAAAGCTTTCTAAGTACCACGAAAAGCCATTTTTGTGTGTTGCAACATCTCATTGGAAGGTCCTTGTTAAAAATCAGACAGGCAGAGAATGGGACACCAATATGCATAGTTAATGGAAGTCATTATTCTATACTACATTTTTTTCTTCTTTAAAGTGCCTGAAAACCTGACTTCAAATCAAAAGTATTTCTGTACATTATTTAACATTCATGACTTAATAAGCAACAATCAAAGTTCAAGGTACTACCTTCGGCAGAAAGTAGCGTGTTTATGTACGGACCGACCTTCACTCTTAGTAAGACAGTGATCGACAAAGTATTTCTTCTGGGCATTTAATACACCCATGTGTGCAATATAAAACTGAGCAGATACACACTAGGACATTTGATAGAAATCAAAAAATAAAAAAAAGCTTTTTTTCTGCTTTGCTTTTGGCAATATAGTAACACAGGTGTAATTTGTAGGAGCTTGAAATTACATTCTGCAGATATGGGAAAAATATATCTTTGATAAAAATCAAAGGAAAACTAAACACTAGAAGTAAAAAAAGAAATAAATAACAGATTGTTTAACCAACATCATCACTTGGTGTTGTTGGGTGTGGTCAAAAGTGTGCCTCATTGCACTGATCAGCCAAGTTAGCAGAGTTTTTCTATTAATTGTACATTTCTGCAAACCACAAATTCGTTACATGTGCATGATTTATAGGTTCCATATCAATGATTCTAAAGTGACGAGTATATGAGTTCACTTTGTCATCAGGAGGTGGAGGGGATGGTGAATGCCTAGGTGAGACGCCTGCCAAGCTACAGACAACTACTTGAGACCAACAAACCACAAAACTAGCTGTGATTTAGTGAATCATTGCTGTTTTTCCAGTGGTTTATAGGTACAAAGCATGGATGACTTTTAGTGACCAGTCGATGTGTTTCTGCTGGGGATGGTGCCACAGATGGTGGTTGTTTTTTACAGGAACATGGCCGTTTTTTCCAGTGGGGATTATGTGTCCAAAACTGGGTATTTTGAGGGAAAATATGATCTTTTCCTAACCACAAGCAAGTGGGTTTTTTTGGTACCTAACCCTAACGACATGTTAACCTGGATGTTGTTAAGACATGAATATTCAATATGTCCGCTAAAGTACAAAGGTATCCATGGTTTGCAGAAATGCCCAATGCTTACATTTTATCTTACTGACATTTGGGTTGTACTGACTAAGCTGCAACCTCTTTGAAAGGCCACTTGAGACTGATTCCAAAAGTCAGTCGATCCCTAAAGACCCTCATGTTAACATGTCCAACTTTATAGCAGAAATAAACATGTTTACAGCCTGGTACAAAAAAAAACCCAAATATTTAGTTTGCTATAGCTACTATTTTTAATACTTGCTTTCCTAAACCACCAGAGCTCAGCAAGAACAGCATTTTTAGTGAGTGTTAAATCACTCTTTGAGTGTGTCCGATTAGTAGCTTGGTGCACTCTCCCTTCATGATAAGTTTTCAGGAGTGATTTTTTTTAAATAACTCCCTGTTAACATTTTTTGAAGCTTAAAGTTACGTATAATCAAGGTCAGGCCACTTTGAGTGACAAGCTGTCTGCCAAAAGTGTCCTTGGTTTCTCAGTCACATTCACCCCTCAATCCTCAACAGCCCTGATATGGTAACTCCTGTCTCCAAAAAAATAAGACAGTAAAATGAGAGTTGACAAACTAATGGGTGACATCACAGTGGCTATATCTATCATTTTTAGTCTTTGGTACTGATGAGTACTGAGGTACTCTTGCTTGTAACTGCAAAGTGAATTTATGCAAGGTGAGTCAAGACGGGAGTTGTGATGGGTGCTCTTTAAACTGACCAGTACACTCCTTTGATTTAAAGTGTAAAAGAGGCAACCATTAAAAATACTTATGAAACCTGTGGTTTCATGCACTTTGCTAATCTATAGCACTTTAGACATTGCTAGCAGCTCCTCCTGTCAGGTGACACCCTGCTCCAGTTGTAGACGCTCATTTGAGAGCAGAACATCAGAGCACTGCACAGACACTGAGCTGACAAAAAGCAGGCATGTCTGTCTCTTTAGATTCAGTTTATTTCCACAGTTTTAACACTGTAAGAATATATCATACATTAAAATGTTTGATTATTCCTGTTGTATCCCTAAATGTAAGCATAAAGTAACAGCCTACTGCTATGCAGTTTTATCAGAGCACTGAATGAGACATGATCCTCAGTTTCTACACTGAACAGAAATATTATTGGCAGTGAAAAGTTCTATGCTTACGGAACCTTTGCCTACCAGAATTGATTAAATCTTCTTTTTTTTCCAATTTTTTTGCTTTCAAGTCCAAAGCAATTTAATGTATGCATTGGTGCAAAACAAACTGGCCTTTAAGTGAAATGCTGGTGCTTAGTACGCCTATTTAATATTTTGTGTTTAGTATTTATCTCAGTTTCTTGATATGCAGCTTGGCCTTATACATGAATTTTAATATAAGGTTAACCACCCTAACACATATGCATAACTTTGAAGGCTTACTGAAAAGTTGCGGAGAAATTGTTCACATAATTTAAAATACATTTTTGTTACAGCAGTAATTGTCATATTACATAATAAATTGCAGTTTTCACTGCCTATGATTTTTAGTAAGCTTGTGTATGTAATGATGCTCAGTCTAGTTTATAATTAATCCCTTGTAGTTTTATCAATAGTTTTCTTGAACTGAGGGTTCACTGCAAGGAACAGGAGATGTCTACAGACAATACAAAGTCCAGGAGAAAGAGAAAAGTCTAAAAAAAAACTCAAGTAGAATGCAAAGATCACAAATGCATTTTCCATCAGTAACAAAGGCACTGCTTGACAAGCTTTTGCTCAAATTCATTTGAGCACGCAACCAACCGTTTTCCCTGGTTGGTGTACCACGATTCAAGATATGACAGAAACTCACCATACAGTAATGACAAGAAAAATGCTGTGTTTAAAAATTTAGGAAGCTGCAAAGAGAATGAAGAGAACAATCATTTCATGATTAGATCTGTCAATCATTAAGCTAATACAACAGCCTGCTGGACTGCAGGACAGCATGCTGGTGGCTGTCACTTTCCATTGAATAGACCTCTTGAGCAAGATGTTCTGGCTAGCAGATGCACAGGAGGCTCACACACAATGGGACAACAGGTAGTGGCTCAAAGTTCATTAAAGGTGGAGAGACACTCCATCATATGGTGCATGGTGCTTCTGGAGATTAAAGTCACTTAATGGGTGAGAATCGAGATGTCTATTTCAGTTAGCAGCGATGGCCTTGAGTATCAGCTCCTATAGCATCATAAATGCACATGCCATCTTCTAACACCTGATGCTACTGTGGCAAAAGAAACTTACAAAAGGCCTCCTGCTTTGGTTAAAAGTCATGCATTGTGGAACAAAACCAGATGCGCCGCTGCCTTTGAAACTGTGAAGCATGGAATGCATATTGTAGTTCCTCAAATTCAGTGACATCTCCAGCCTGAAAAAAAAGGTCTGTGGTTAACACAAGCTGAAAAGATTTTCACCATTAGTTTTAAAACAATAAATATGTCCCTCGTAAATTTTGAGGATTTTAGGTATCTTAAAACAAGCAGTTGCTAACAAGATGACAGAGCATCATCACACCAGACACTTCTTTACAGCCTCATTATGGTGGCAACATGTAGTCATGCGAGTGTAGTTCTAGTAAAGCCTAATGTTAGCTTTTTACCTCTGGCCATTTTATTTACACATCAAACTCAAATAAGTGGTGTTCATTTGTGAAGATTATCTTGCTGAACAAAACATAACGTAAAAAGTATCATAAACATCTGTTTGGCACAGAGCTTATTTTTTAGGAATATTCCAAAATGATTGAATCCAAAGAAAAAAATCTTACAGCCTTTTTGACTAGGGAGCCAGCAGCACAGTGTGATATGTAGACGTGGAAGTCCATTGCAAAGCGGCGATATGTGACAAATTGGGATGAGAACATGCTGGAACCAGAGCAAAGCCTCCATTTCGACCCAAAAAACCCCATAATTTCTTACAGAGACTACAACTATGATGATGTAGCATAAACATGTCTGTAAACGAGACGTTACCATTTTTGCCATCAGAATATGAAAATAATATTTCAACAGAAAGTTCCGTGCCAGCTGCAGCCATCTTGGCTGTTTTCCAAAACACTTTCATGGCACTCCTCTTCGCTACCCTAGGTTTATGCTCGCCCCCAGCACAAGGGTGCGCAAGCCAAAAATGATGCCATCACATATTTTGCATAAAGTGCCCATTCAAGATAAACTATGGTGATTGGCCTGTCCCTGGCCAGGTCGGTAGGAAATCTGTCTGAACAGGAGGGGGACCAGACGCTCCTGCCAGAGCAAATAAAGCATGGGCTCATAGATTTGTCTGGTTCCCAGGCTAAGGAGAAAAAGAAATATGCAATGCACAACATAAAAGATAAATATGTTAGGGATTAGAACTTGAACTTCCTGCCTTCTACTCACAGCTGTTATACATGCTGTGTGGTCATTTTAGTTGGTTTTGGTGATTTAGTCCATGAGTTGTGTTTAACAGGTTTAACCCACAGAAATGGAATCATCTCCACATATGTGCCTCCAGCTCTGCACCAGCTGCAAAGAAGAAACTGAAGTCCACTCCGAGAGTGTGCAGATCCCTTTTTGAAACATGGAGAAAACATTTTGAGGATGGTATAAGAAGCTCTGAGTTGATTGCTGCAGATGAATTAAATTTAGCCATGTTTGAACACAGAGGGATTTTATCCTTTGAATACGGTCCAATGAGCAGAGATGCTACACTCAAATGATCCAAACATGCAGCTGGAGATCAACAAAATGTGTCACTGCTAAATATTATGTTTGCAAATTCCGATCTGATAAGTATTAAGATGACTTCAATAACAAGCATTCAACATATGGCTGATGTAAAAAAGAGCATGTGTTATTTTTGGTGTTGATAAACAACAATAACAATGGCAGAGAAATTAACACTGCTGGCAACATAGACTGGTAGGTCTGTCCTCTCTCCCTACAAGCTTAAGCCTCCCCTTCATCCAGAGTAAAGGCCAAAGCAAGCGCTCTGCCTTGTGCCAACATCTCTTCTTTCGCTAGTATTCTGTATCATAGCAACCAGACACAACCATAACATCTCAGCTGATAAAATGCTCCACCTCGAAGCACTCTGATGTCCCAAGCTCAGCCGAGTCGCCAAAAGAAATACTGGCATTGTACATTTCTGCAAACCACAAATACGTTACATTTGCACATGTCATACATATTATAATTAACGTTTCTGAATTGACGACGTAGACCTATGTAAGCTGACTTTGTCAGTGGTAGGTGGATTGTGGACGGCATGACACTTAGATGAGATGCCTATCAAGCTGCAGGCCACTGTGTGAGGCCAATTAACAACTAAAAATAAACAATTGAGTGAATAATGGCTGTTTCCAGAAGCTTTTTAACCATCAAAAACAAGTTTGGTTTTTTTTTTGCAACCCATTGCTCAGTTTTTACTAGTGATAATGCCACAAAAAGCAGTTGTATTTTAAAGAGACATCAATGTATTTTCAGCAGTGTGCACCACCAAAACCAGTTATTTTAAGCAAAAACATGATCTTTTCCTAACCACAACCAACCAAGTTTCAATGTATCTACTGCATAATAATGTACAATCGTTACATATCCGTGGTTTGCAGAAACGTACAATGCCACATTTATTCTGGTGATTGGGTTCCCCAGCTGTGCATTTTCAAAAGAGCATCTGGCAAATGCAAATGAAAATAACACCAGCTTTTGTCCGGCCAATGAGACTTTAGTCGGACAAGGGCATATCGAACAACCAATCGACCAAACTACAGCCCTAACGTGCAATGCAAAACAAATGTTTTTCTTTTACACCTACTGTATTTCACAATTTCAGGCAACCTTTTCCATGGATATGTAAACTACTACGAAAGTCATTTTCTGAGTTTCTAATACAATGTGGTGCTATTTTTGTAATTGTTAAAGACACATCTGCCACCTATTGGTCAAGCTACATCCATTCATCCATTGCTTTAACTGCCTGTTTTGTTCAGGGTCATATAGGGCTGGAGCACATCCCAGCACACATTAGGCAGAAGGTGGAATAAACCCCTGACAGGTCGCCAGTGTATCACAACAACAAAGCAGCAAATGGTCAAAATCTGTGGATGCATCCCATCAGAGGTATCATGCGAGAAATGTACCCAGACGGAAGCAAGTTCTAAAGCAAAACTGAAAAAAATGTATTGTTCTAGAGTCTACCTACACTTGCAAGCTGTTCCTTACATCCCCTTTCCCACGCGCACACACGCACGAATGCACGCATGCACACACACCCACACAAACACACGCACACACACACATACACACACAGAGCTTATTCAGAGCCAGCATGACAGCTTGGTCCTGTGATGCAGAAAGTGATAAGCTCATCTCCAAGTCTCTGTGGTACTGGGAAAAGAGAGAAAATGAGAAAAAGAAAGAGGGAGCGAATGAAAGAAGGAAATGAGACCAGTGGAGCCAGCGAAAAATGAGGGAGAGAGGGCTGAGACAGAGGAAAGTGAGAGATAAAATGAGAAAACGGCAATGAGAGCGCATCACATTTGGACCTTGCAGACCTGAGCCAAAATCAGAGGACGATGTAGATGAGTAAATGATCCTCATTTGGACTCCAGTGTGTAATCACAGAGTAGCCATTTGCTGAGAAATACAATTCCAAGTCTGCCATTTACAATAAGAAAACAGAAACATTTGGCGCATAATGAAAGACCCGTAATCCAGAAGCTAACGGCTGATGTGTCAGCAGAAATATATGTATGATCATAAATAATCTTTAGCTAATGCTTCACCAAACAGTTTCAGCCCCTCCTTGCTCCACACCCCATAGCTCTGCACCACCGACCAATTTCCTAGACCATCGATTGGTGGTCAATTTCAGCCAGGGAGAGAGAGGCAACTCTTCTTCCCTATGGATTTTCACGTCACAACGATGACTGACTGCAAATAACCACTCGCCAATCATGTCCCACTTTCCGAGTGACCTTTCCCAAACATTCACACTTAGCACTCTAATGCAATAACGTGTTTTATGGAAGGTACACAGACAGGCTTTATTTGGCAATAAATTCAAACTATGTTTTGGGTGAAAAGTGTGAATTGTGATGGTGATTGTGTTTGCTTAACACTGCATTTAACTATCAGTCATCAGCTCCGCACATGGAAGGCTGAGTGAGGGTTTATGTGTGTGTTTGGTGTATTTGGACCACAGTTTATTTTCAGTGGCACTGCTTTCATCCAGTTGCCATTGAATATATGGCTTTGGAAACTACACCTGGGGCCAGATGAATAAACAACGCATAAACACAAAAAGCATGCATACGCCATTTCCCAAACATAAACCTGCCTGCCAGGAACAATACTAAAGACCCCGTATACACACAATTTTCTAGAACCAACTGCATGTAATATGACAAAGTTAAGAAGAGGGGTTAAAAAGATTGGGAAAGAAACTTTTATTATAAAAGTTCTAGTTCTTTAGTTCTTTTGTAAAAAAAAATTCACTCATTACTTTTGTCCATTAAAGATGCAGTCATAGCAAAAAGTCGCTTTTAATTTTGTAAGATCCATTTTATTAGTCTTATTTACCTTGGTCACTGTTTATTTCGTTTTAGTGTGAAACACTGTTGAGTGGGTTTTGGCAATGGCATTCTTGACTTTTAGATGCTTAAAACTGATGATTGAAAATGATGTGACGTGATAAATTAGTAGGAGTAGTAGTATTTTATTAATTAATGAAGGTGAGCTATAAATAGCCACAACAAGAGTAACAGTTGCTTAACAGTTGTAAAAGCTGCTCAGGCATTGATTGAGAATTTGGCCAAATTAACAGAAAGTTGCCTCATTAATTTGGGTGAAATTGCACGACTTTGCTGTTGTTTTAATTAATAGGTCTAATAGCTGATGAAGCGGGCAGAAGTATTGATAAGGCCTGAACATCAGGATTTCAAACAGTGACATTTTGTTCAGAGGACACTTGTGGAATTTAATCCAATAAAATGTTCTGCATAGAGTTTAGCTTTGGTGAACATTGACATGTAAATTTTTTGAGGTGCTGAACTTTAAGGGGACAGAGACTTAAAATTAGAGGAAGCTCTTGTAGCTTTTTGGCTGTGCTGCACCAGTCAATTTTATTTAACTTCCTCTGTTTGGAGTAAAAACTGTTCCACAAAAAAGCACTGGTTGGCAAACAGTTAAGAGACAGTAGTTGACAATACATGTCTTCCAAATAAATTGTGTGAAGAACATGTCTCGTTAGCGACCAAGCTAATCTAACGAGCTCTGAGGGCTTTGTTTTCCCTTTTCAATAACATTTTATGACCTCGGCCAAGGAGGATCTGTTTACAGTTTGTTTTGTTTTTTGGTTTGTCTGTCTCAGCAGGATTACGGTAAAAACTACTGGCATGATTTCCTGGAAACTTAGTGAAAGGGTTAAGCATGAGCAGAGGAGGAACCCATTGAATTTTGAAGCAGACCTGAATCATGGGGCTTAAACATACTTTTTTTCACAATGTCATTTACAATGTGAGAGGTTTGGGCTGGGTATCACTTAAAAGATGACAATATCAGAACTGATACAAGCACCCTTAAAGCGATACCAGTATCAACTGAATACTTCATTTGATACCTTTATTCAGCAGTGTATTGGTAGTTGTTGAGGTATGTGTACTCTTAAATAATAAATAGGTAGGTTACTAAAGAGGAAGTGAATGTACTTTCATATATAAATGGCTTTTTGCTTATAGGTAGGTGTACTGTAAACAACAACAAAAAAAGGTGGGTACTCTGTCAGATACACGATGCTTGACTTCACTAAAGACTGTATGGGTTTACGGCCACTGCCATAGAGGGCCAGTCACACTGAATCAAAGAAAGCTTGCAGTAATTGGCTACAAGCAAAACCATACAAATAGTCATTCAGTACAAGAAAGACCATGAAGGCACCGAACCTTGAAGCTATCGAAAACCAATACCTAGCCCTAGCGAGTGCCCTCCGAGTTGTTTTTAACAAAAGAGAAAGAAAGCCTGGTTTCTCAGCAAGTTATTGACTAGTTTTGCAGCCACATCAGTTCACATCACTAGTTCCACAAGGATGAAGTACATCACCAAGCTTCCTGTGCCACCTATTTTGCTTGGACCAATGAATGTCACTTTGTGCTTTGACCCTCACTTTATGCAACGAGCTGATTAAGAGTGTGACTTCATCCATATGTGGTTAACTGTGGGATGAAAGTAGAAGGTTGTGCACAAGTGCACAGTTTTTACAATAAGTGACATACATTGTAATAAACCAGGCGTACAGGCAGCTTCATAATCTTGATGAGAACTTTCCATTTTTTCAGTCTTTTGAGTTAAGTCATGAATCTACACAAAGTTTTATGCATCTGGCTCCTGGTTTTTCATGTAGTTTGTCGAATGTTTTGCAGCCGTTTGTTGGCTAGGCCTAAAAATAAGTGTTTTAAACCAAACCCGTTCCATGCACACTATATTTAACCGACACCTCAATCTGAATATTATCACAGACATGGATTTGTTCACTCAGACACACCTTTAAACCCACATACATCCTGTATCACCAGTTTTACTGTTTCTGTTCTTTCACGAGGTGGGCTCAACCTGTCACTTCATTCGCTTCGTCTTTTCCTCGCTCAGCTTACCCTCTTCTCTCAAATGACTCAATTCCTTTCCTCTATTTCCCCCTCACACAATCTGTCTCGCAGCTCACTTTCTTTCCCCTGAAACATTTGGCCATAAAAAAAGTAAGCGGTGGAACTTCAAACTATTACAGCTTCTTGATTCAGTTGTTTCAGCTGATTGCTGTGTGAGCACTATTTTCCTTATATATTTTTTTTCTCATCTTTATCACACAGTAAAAAAATTACACTGCCACTTACAAATTTTACATATAGCTGGACCATGACAAACTCATTAGAATCTGGAACACACAGCTTCACAGTCTGCATGATCGAGTGTAAGGAGCCATTTGCTCTTTAACCTGCGCCCATGATTTAGGAGGGCTGGTCACACTCTGATTTCATTAAATACGCTTCACCTATTCCCTTGCTTCATTAAAGAATGAGAGAGGTAAGTTAAAGATAGCACCATGCTAATAGGTTGCGTGTGAGACGGGGGGGAAAGATCGAGGTAGACACACAGAAAAGGGGAGAGAGAGAGGAGGAGGAAGGTGGGTAATCGAGGCAGGATTCAGAAGTCATTAAGGTCAGTTAAGATGAGGTCTCACATTGCCACTGTGACACCTGGGTCATCAGTGCAGAGCTGTGAACACTGGGGAGACGGGAGGTATAGGTCTGTGCGTGCACGTATGTGTGTGCGTGTGTATGCATGTGTGCGTGTAAAAAAAGATACTATGCTTGGTTTTACATATTGACTTTGTAGAGGCATGACATCAGAAATTAAATCTTATACTCATTAAAATTGGGGCACCCACTTAATTAGAAGGATGTATGAATAACCCAAATGAATAAGTATCATAAACTGTAATCATGATCTTTATAGTGACCTCTGGCTTCTGCTTCTAAGACGCACAGACATCAATCTCTTTGATGAAGACATGTATTTATAGCTAAATGCCAATAAATAAATAAATAAATAAATGACACATTAAGAATGAGTACAGGGTAAAGAAAAATAATCAAACTGAGAACAATAACTTTTAAATGGTCATAAACCTTAAAGAGTAATAGTGGTGTAAAGTAGGTAGTTAAATTATTAAAGTATTTAAAAACCAAACAAAACAAAAAAATAGATGCTTGCTGCAAGAGCAATTAACTGCTCTAAGGGAGTTAATTTTATTTGACATCACCTCTAATTACAAGAGAGAAGGATTTAGCCCATTAGTTTGCAGCGTTGTCGCCGAGGTTACCATTCAGCTGAGTGTTATGCCATGTGTGATGGCTCTAACTACAACTGTTGTGGGGTTTCTGCCACACAGGATGACAGAAACATTGCCATAAATAATTGGTTTACATAGGACAGGAACGCCCACTGTTATGATTGGCTCATCGCACAACAATGTTTTTTTAGAGGCAACAGCTCATATGGACATTCAGAGTGGCAGTTCAAGCACACATATTCCAAATTATAAGATGTACAAAAGCTTGTACTGCGTTAAGAAAACACAAGAATGAAGTACTCAACAAAAATATTGTAGCAGTTGATGCAAGACTCAATGTTTACTGATTCAATAAAGAGACACAGCCTGCAAAGTGGCTAGCAAGCTAGCAATAAATGTTTCACTACCCGCATGTGCACTATGTGCATTGTCTTGTTTTTCTTACCTGTTTGTTGTTGTTGAGCGGAGCACTGTTACAAACAGAATTTCCCTTGGGATGAATAAAGTATTCTGATTCTGATTCTGATTCTGATTACATTATTAGCATCAATGCTGAAGCTGGCTTTGTTAAGATTGCACTGGACAAAATTAGTTATGATAATGTCACACTAAGGTATTGTTAGTACGCCACACTTGTTTGATCAAAGTCACAAATAATGGTAAAATGATTTACGAATGACCAAAACTTGTTAAAATCGCACTGACAACCAAATACATAGCCACTGATTTCTCAACAGGACACGGCGGTTAGAAAAGTTCCTGAAAAATTGATCTATGTGGGCGTTGTGGCTTCAGTCACACTCTACCTCATTGTCCGCTGGCACGACTGCCGGGGAGATACAGGCCTGTTTGCCTGCAAGGATAATGCCGCTAAGAAGCCCTACTGCTGGTAATGCTCCCATGTGATTCCGGAGGCATTCACTTGCCGAGCAGATGAGGGCCCGAGGGCGTAACAGCCCATAGGTCTCACTTCAGAGGCAGCAGCGGCAGTCATGGAAGAAATAGTCACTTGTGTGGTTCACCTTAGGCTCTAAGATGTGGGCTGGCAACTGGCTTCTGTTGATTTTAGCCGGTTAATAAGCTTCAAAAAGAAAACGCTTTGAAAAACGTGAGGCTTGGTGGTACAAAATATAATGAAGGATAAAAAGGAGACTTCTCTGTCAACACGGAGGTATTCTGTGGCCTGTTTATAGGAATTTAGATTGCACACATTTAATGCAAGGAACAAAGAAAATTTGAGAACGACATCTAAGAAAAAGCTTATGAAATCAAAATGTTAACTGAGCTCAGTGAGGAACAGTCGGCAGCTGTGCAAATCAGTTAGTCTGGTATTTGAAGTTGCAGCAAGTGGAGTTAAGAAGATGTCTCCTGCTGAAACGCCAATGAATATTCTAGTCCTTTGTTTGAAATTTTTACTTGGTAGCGGCTGAGTCTTCAGACTACAGTGAATTATTATTTGTGTTTTATGCACTAAAGTCACATTTTTACTCTTAACTATGATCAATTAATTGTGGTTTTAACATAAATATCTAATTTATTACTTAATTAAAAAAAAAGCTCTAATATTGTACTTTGTATTTCAGGTGATAAATAAATTGATTAAATAAATATATTATATAAATATATTATGAATAAATACTTAACGCTGAAGGCCAAATGATACTCATTCCTCTACACTGAGACAATTTTACCATAACCATTCATGGTCACTAGATACTAGTTTTCTCACACGATAAATATTAATGTATTATTTACCATGTAAGTATACTGTTATCTAGTTTTTTTCTATTTATGCCATTTTGTATATCACAGGGAAGCACATCTGAATATTTTACAAACTCGACTAAAACAGCAGAAGAAAATACAGATTTTAGTCAGACATGCCAACCAAAAATGTATAACATAGGTCTGGCACATTAGATCATTATCACCAGGGTAAGAAAGAAGAGGGGAAGAGGGTGATGGTGTGTGTGTTTGTATGATGTGTGTATGTGTGACATAAAGAAAGAAAGAGAGACAGAGAAAAAGGACAGTAATAATATAATAAAATGGTAATGATTTGACATATTTCAGTCTTTTTCTCCTCCACTGTCAACTCCTTGGGTTGTGAGCCATTTGGAAAATGTAATGTGATTTGTGGGGTGGGTTGACCCCAAAGGTCACTGGGTGGTTTTCATGTCCCGCTGTTCATTCAGTTATCTGGTCAAAGCATCTCTCTGAGAGCTTGCGAGACCCAGAGAACCCTCTCTGGATAGTGTCATTCTGGCAGTTTTACTACTGGGATGGCAAAGGTCTGTTCAGATTACCTGTGAAAAGGTCTTCAGCAAGGTTTATTTCAGAAACCCCCCACTGTGACAGATGGGGGCAGTTGTGGGATCTGGACTGTCTGCGAGACACTTACCTTTAGGTCTACTGCATCTTCAGTGAAAAAGTATTGGATTCTGGCTTTGAAGAGAACAGAGATAGGTTTCACTTCAGTTCAGTTTTAAATGATAAGGTGTTAGTGAAAATGCACGTGTTTGGGAAGTACTGATAATACAACTGGACTGGATCATACTGCACGAGTTGTGTGAGAGGCTGTAAATGGATGTTTTGACATAGTTTTCTGTTAAATTTTCTTAATGAATGGAAGGTAATTCCACTCAGGAAGGTAATTCCTGATTGATAAAGATATGGTCATTTTGTGTGTGAAGTATTACTTAAGTGGGAGACTAGAAGACTTAAAATTATATATGCTGCCCCATCAGGTCTGGAAGAATGCATTATTGGCAACTACCGTACTAAGAATTAAATAAATAAATAAATAAAAAGGAGTATTGTCACATCTTTAGAATGATAGCCTCTACTTGTTACAAAGGTATTCGTTTTTGTGATATCCCTTATGCAAATATATAATTTCAATCTTTGTGATTTAATGTTTCCAGTTTCAAAAAGCTCAAATGCACTTTAGGAGTACACTTATATTGTTAAGAATTAATGGACACCCAAATTAGTTACTACCTTGCAAATTTATTGCCTTTAAAAGTTATTAACTAGAGTCTAGCCAACTGAACACCTATGGGAGACTTTAGACTTGACTGTCTAACACTGTCATCCAAACACCACACAACGTGATATCTTTGAAAGTTTGGTGTTCAACTCTCTGGTAGAGTTTCAGAGTCTTGTAGAATCTATGCCAAGGAGCACTGCAGCTGTTCTGGCAGCTCCTGGTGGCTTTTCATTTTACAAAGACATTTTATCTATGTCCTTTAATTTGTCACACGTCTGAACGGCTACCTTAAATAACTGCATTGCCCATCTTGTGGAGCACTCAGAAAGCTCTTCCTGAGAAAAATGTACCATTAATTGATACACCGGATCTACAGGAGATATCTGGAAGCATTTTGTCACTGTTTTATTTCTTTGCAATTTGTGCAAACATTTGGGACCCAAACACAACAGTGATCAAGAAAGGTTTGTAAACAATCGCCAGAAATGCTAAATTCACACTGAGCCTATTAGAGAAGCTGCATGCTGTGGTTTGGCCTTTACAAGAAAAGTGATAAAATCTGCAGGAGAGCTTATGGAAAAATGTTTGAAGATGTTTGGACATATAAAACTTGTCATTATTATTTTCACATCGACATATGAGTTCTTATAAATACATTATTGTTCCAACTGTAGAACAGAAGACGAAGACAAAGAACTTAGACAAAGAAATACTCTTAAAAGCCGAAGTTAAAGATTTGAAAACAAATAAATAAAAAAACACTATGATTTTCATTTAAAAAATGTAAGACTGAACTGGTTGGTTATACAGCATATTCTCTAGACCTCCAGGACATCTGTCCTGCTAAAGCACACTAATAGAAGGCCATTCAGACTGCAGCAAGATCATAAGATTTAGGGTGCTTTCAATTGGCAACAGGCAGACAGAAAACACCTCTAAAAGCACGAGTGAAAGCAATATAACAGTCTGACTGAATGGTAAACAAAACATGTATTGTGATATGTTGCAATGGTGATACTTTATAAAGCATATACAAATATCTATATTTTAAATAAAATTCGAATTTTGTGCTCATTAATTTATGCAATTTTTTGGGACATGTCCAGTAATTGTCCAGATCACACAAATTTTCGCCTTGTGCAAGAGAGCTATATAACATTAACTTATAAATTGCGTTGGGGACAACAGTAAAAGTTAAAAAATTTAACTTTGAATAGCAATGTTGCCTACCATTACCGTTAACTGTATTCTCTGCTGGCCTTATTTCACCCTTCCTGCTTCTGTCCAATAAAACTATATCGGTTTTGCTGTGTACTGTCTCTCTGATTCCACATGAACACAGCACAGATAAAAATTATTTTAGAAATTATACCAATGGTTAGTTTTCCCTTCCTTGTATGTCTACCACTTTGTATGCACATTTCTATAGCTACTTACTACTTACTACAAAGACTGGTTTTAAGGATGCTGTTTGGTGGGAACTCTAACATTATGAGAAGATCCTGCTATGCATTCACTCTCATCCTTCTATTCTACACAGTCCCACAGACTTCCATAAAATATAAGCTGCAGCCACACAGTATAATCAGATGTCATTTCTGGTTTATGATGTTACATTGATTAACGGCAATGAAAGCATGTAAGGAGACAGAGAGTTGCTAAGTTTTCGTGGAGGAAGTTTAATTTCAGACTACAGTTCTGGCTGGGGGCTATGCAAAAATTTTACAGTATGAACTATAAAGAATAGCTCAACCATATGAACATCCCTTCTTCGAGTGGCTTACAAAAGCCACAGTGGGGCATATATTAAAAATGCATCAGATGGATTCACAAGCAGAAGACTGAGGGCTTCTATACTGCTCTCATTATTGTATTTACAGTGTGCTGAAATTGTTATGAAAAAGGCTGCTGGAATTCATTTCCACATTTGTATCTTAAAAGGAGACTGCGATTTGAGTATGTGTGTGAGCATGTTTTTGTGTGCATGCATGAGTCATCCCTCATTGTATTTAAAGTGGTACGAGATGGTATTTATTGGACTTTTTTACTTTTTAACCTTTACGTGATGAATCAAAGTAAAAAGAGAAAGACTAGGAGAGAGGGGGATGACATGAAACTTGATCACTAATTGTGTCCTCAATCAAAGTTTAGGGCACAGCTTTTTTTCAGCTGAAACGCTTTGATTGTGTCTATTTACTATGATCCAGAATATCCATGGAAGTAAAAATGTGGGTAAAAGGCAGAGGATTTTGCTGTGGTTGGCTCAGCCCTCCTCAACTATGATTGCTTACCAGATTAAGCAGGTTAAAAAAAAACAAAAAAACAAGGGTGTATAACAGCTAGAGTTGAAACAATTAGACCATTATTCAATACTTATTTGACAGAAAATGAATCTGTAACTGTTCTGATTTCAGAATTGTTTCAAGCACAATGCCAATTATTCTATTGTTTAACCTCTGTAGTGTGAGGTTTTGAAGCAAACAGTTTACATGTTAACCTTTGTTTCTGTGAAATCATAATAGCCATTTTCACCACAATGCTCACACACTTTAGGCAAAAGGGTGCATCTATGCATGCACAGAAAAATGTACCAAATATGAATAACTACACACACAGAGAAAACTCTTCTCTGAAGATTGAATAAATGTCCTTAGGAGAAGATAGTGCACTTCATCGACACATTATGCAAGATCTAACTCATCACTGTGAGGAGGGCATATGTACTCAGTGTTCTCAAACACATTTACCCTGAAAGAATAAAGTCTATCTCATCATCTCAACGTAAAAACCTTAGATCTATTGTTTTTTATGTTATATTTTTATGTTATATATAGTCATCAGTGTAGCTTTGTTTCTCTTTGAAGATTGTGGTTTGAATTATTAACACTTTTCATCACAACTGTCAGCATATTTCAGAGACAATTTCTCTTTTGAAAAAAAATCATTATGAAAACTGCAGACAGAGCAGTCTGTGGATTATCATGAGTTACCAAGATATTTGTAATTCTGTGACATCTTCTTGTCAAATATATCTTGACAACCATTTGACTGATTCCTGAGAAAATCGGTAATGACATTTGAGAACCCCAAAGGATAAATCTAAAAGACTTTGGTGATCTCCTAAGTTCATCTAGCACAACCAGCAAAGTTGTTCATTGTCCAATACTTTGGTTTATTATCAAATAAGGAACCAGGCTTTAAGCATGCTAAACCACTGAAATTAGAAGGTGAACATTGCCAACACTACAGTAACATCCAAAGGTTAACATTTCTGTTATGAGTATGTTAGCATGCAAATGCTAGCATGGAGCTCAAAGTACAACTGTGCCTAAGAACACCCCAACAGAGCCGATAACAGAAGTCTTAACTCTTAAGAGCCATCCACACCAGCAACAGTACCTTTCATGTTATCGATGTAGGCCTCCACACTGATGAGCGGTAAAGTTCTGTAGACCCTTACACCAAGCATGCACTGTGACCAAGCAGCAACTTCCTGGGCTGAAAAATGAAGCCAACGCAGAAGTGCCAAAAACAACAGTTTCTTGAATGGCCACTTGAAGCTCGCTCCAGAAACCAGTCAATCCCCATAGACACCCATATTAAAATACCAAACCTCACAACAGGAATAAAAGTCAAAAATGCTTGAGTGGCAGGCAGTCTGCAAAGCTTTGCCACAGTCAATGAGTCAGATCCACCCTCTCGTCCAAATGGGGTCACTCCAAAAAAAAAGGGGGGGGGGGAAAGCAACAAACAATATGCCAGACTTAACGCTTCAATATGGGAGTCAACAACTGGGTGACATCACAGTAGCTATATCCATTATACAGCCTACAGCCTATAGAGCCTGTATTTATCTGTATTTATTGTTCTTGTAATGGACAGTCTGTAAATCTTGTTTCAAAATACATGTTGCTATTAAAACAGTTTGAAATCACCTCACTGACACAAGTATCAGTGTTGAATCTCTAAATCTTCAAAAATCTGATTTGGGTAAGATGACCATTTCATTCACTCTGCAGTCAGATTAAACAAATGCATGTTTCTCAGTAAGATTTCATTAGTTGCGCCCCTCATGAACTGGAGGATATTTGTCAAACAACTTAGTGAATTTCCCTGTGTATCAGTGGCAGTCAGCCAAAGTCTTAGAAGAAGTATTAAAAGATAAATGAAAGTGGGAAGGTGTCATCACTAAATGCCTGGGGAGAATACTGGGCTTGACATTGATGTAGTAACATCAAACGTTTTTATTATTGTTCACACAAACAGAAACAACATTCACAGTGCCACCTGAAGAGGACTGACATGTTCTTTTATTATTGAACCAATTACCTCATGCGTACAGCTGACAGATGCCTTCATGAATTTCAAATGATCTTTTGGCCTCCCTCTGCTACCTCCTACCAGGCCTGAATCCCTGAATCAGGGGAGTGGAGTGCTTCAGCGTGAGAGTCACTGAAGCGTTTAAAGCGAAAAGCATCATATGAAACTCTCATATGTACACCGAAATCTTAGACAAACATTTTCCAGTATAAATTGAAGATCCCCTCCACTCAAAGATATCTTTTTCTTATGCTTTCGTCCCTGGACTGTACGGACTTGTATCTGTGTAAAGTTTGTCACTGAAGAAGTGTTTTTACAGTCCTCTACAACTCAAGCAAGCTAGATTAGGTGCATCGCTGTTACAAAAGCCAATCGCTGTCTACTATGGGACTGACTGACTGGGGAACAGACTTCAACACAAAACTGGCACAGACACCTGAATCCTCCAAATAAGAGTGGGCTTGTCAGAGAGCAAGACTTTGCAATTGCATAGTGAAAGTTTTGACAGCAAACATGGTAGAGTGTGCGGATTCTGAGGCTGCAAATCGGACCCTGGAGCTTCCTTCTTACCTACAGAAATCCCATCATAGCAGATATTATTATTATTAATGCTGTCAGCCACTGGGGCGGCCTCTAGCTCACCTGCTAGAATGTGCACCCCATATGCTGAGGCCTTTGCAGAGGCCCGGGTTTGATTCCAGCCTGTGGTCCTTTGCTGCGTGTCATTCCCCCTCTCTCCCACATTTCCTGTCAATCTACAACTGTCCAATAAAATAAAGGGAAAATCCCCCAAAAAATAATCTTAAAAAAAAAAAACACTTTCAGCCACTGCCATTTAACCTACAAGCTAACAGACAAATTGATAAATACACTTTCTTATTCTGATATGTCAAGCTGCCGATTTTGGTGAACAACAGACAGACCAGATTTTTTTAATGATAGAGAAAGAGTAGATCTGGTTCCAACTCCCTTTCAGAGTTTTTTAAAAAATAAGAAAAAAACAACTTTTTATATAGCATTTTTTTTTCATACCTTAAAACATGTCTGTTGGGTCCGGAGGTTGATGTTAAACATATGCTCAGCACACAATGGATGTAGTGTGGTTTGGTTCTAGACCTCTGAATCACATGGCACGCACCTGTACAAAATGTTGTAAAGATCAGTTTTGCATATTTTGGCCTTTTTCACATTTATAGCATTTCCACTCCACAGTATCTGTATTTTGTCATTTCCATCTGGTTAATGTGCAAACAGTTAATGTAAAACAAGCAAATGCAAATACAGCAAAAACAGATAAATATCAAAATGTCTTCTTGTGTGTCTTGAAACAATAGAAAATTACAGACATTCAAGTCTTATGATATCATTTTGTTAAAACTAACATTTCCATCAGATAAAACATTCATGTTGGACAATTCTTCAAAACCCAAGATTACATTACGTTATTTTATTTTTATAGTATATACCATATAGAGTATGCTTCAAATTTGGGCAAGATCAAGTAAATGGTTAAAAAAAAAAAAACTAGAACATATGATTAAGGTAAAGATAGAGTAAGGTAACAAAAACAACAGTATTTGTCATTTTCATCTGTTCTATGTGCTAACAGTATCTGTTAAACAAGAACAAAGGAACATACCAACATACCAAATTGTCCGTCTACCTGCCTTGCAACATTAGACATTGTTGTCGTCCAAGTCTAGGAAAATATGTTATATATATTATATAATATGTTATGTGTATAACAAACATTTCCATAAGACAAAAAGTTCATGTTAAATAATTCTTCAAAACCTTATATTACATGGACATATTTTGCCAACATTTTCAAAATCTTTACTCTCTATGATATTTGTGCATGAAACCTAGAGTACAGTTGAAATTTGGGAAAGATCAAGTTCATGGTAAATAACATATGATTAAAGTAAAAATAAAGTAAGGTAATAAAAACTTTCATTGAGGGACATATCATTGTTACAGTGTCCTGAACAAGATGCTACAAGCTGATTCACCACCTTGTCCTCCACAAGAGCAGTTTGCCTTTTTACTTAGAGGCCAAACTACCTCCTGCATTGGCACTGACATAAACTGGGACTTGTGGAATCATATGAAATTGATATAATTCATACAGACACTGGGCAGCTGTAACTTAACATTATTCCTCTCTGGCCAGAAAATGTAGCACAGCACTAGCCGTATGCAGACTTTAGAGGTAGAAACCTTTTCCCCCAAAGAACCTATTTTACTATCTGTTCTTATTTGTCAGAATAAAATCCTTTCCAGAAGAAATCATCAATAAATGTCTATTGAGCTTTCATTGCCTCCACATGTTTTATGGTTTAAGTTGAAATACTGTGAGCAGAGCTGCAATGGGCGCCACGGGTGTGCTGCAACCATGACATTTAAAGGGCTCACAGAAATATATCCAAACAGGTTACAAGCTTTCCTGGTTAAGTTATAATCGTTTTGGACAGCTTTTTATTAACAACAGGCTCCTACAGAAAGATAGAAAAAAAGGTGGCTCCCATTTGCCCTGCATACCCCGATGCCCATAAAGGAAGCATGGAAAACCATATGAATTAGTAATTAAGTGTTGTGTGGCTTCTAAAGAACAGCAGATCAGGGGGAAAAGCTCTTGATATACAGTACATGAGGAGAAGTGATAGTATTTTTTTATTGCCAATTTAGCTCACAACATGTGTGCTGATCTCACAGCAGTGGAAAGGCTATTTCTGGGTTACACAAAAAGCGATATAAAAGCAGACTTTTAGCCTGTTTCACGCAGACCCCCTCCCTTTACAATGTCACATTAAAGTTGCACTTTGTAGGAATGCTTACTCAGTGATTGCAGCATACTAAAAAATTTGCATGTGCCCTGCAAGAAACATTCTCTGTAAGAGTCTTCCATTTGGAAATCTGCATTGCTGTTTTTACAGTTAATATGTTAAGAGGTTTTTGTAGTACTCTCTGTGCACATCCTCATGGCTTCACAAAACACACTCCTGTATATATGAGCCATTAAAGTGAACATGATCACATTTTGCCATGCAATTTGTTAATCTAATCCAATCAACTCTAATTAAACCTAATCTAATCTCATCTAATCTACCTCTGAAGCAGCATAAATTCATAGGGAGGCTTGAATGTATTCTATCTGTACTGTATGTGCTGTAGAGTAAATTTCGTGCTTACATTTGTACCGTAGAGGAGAAACTATAAAATGACAAATGAAATGCATTCATATGATGATCAGCATGGACTTTTTTTCAGCATGTGATGCCTTTGAGTGTAGAGCACCTCAAATATTAGAGTGTATATGGCTGTTGTGGTGATTTGTTCCACCCTTCCGCATTAGTAGGGTAATTATAATTTATTGCTCCCATATGAGTAGCGTAGCTCTGCCCTTGTTATGCCATAATCAGGTCTTTACATTAATAATTCCCGACCTCTGAAGAGATATTTCTCCTGTTATTTACACTCGTTAGTCTAAAGGTTAGGCCCTGAAACGCTGTGTCCCATTCATTTATCTTTTCTGTCTGGAATTTCAGTGGCCGATAGGTCTACTAATCTTTTGTTTGGAGCACTGATGCATATGGAAAGGAGAAGAAAAGAATAAGAAAAAGAGAGGATTGTTATTTAAAAGGTACACTTATTTTTGTGTTCAGTAAAAAGACAGGAAATGTACCTTTACATGTAAATACATCAATGTCTTATTGCATGCTCATGCTGCACATTCACCCAACATTACCTTTTTCAGTATAATTAAGTAAGAGGAGGAATTGAACTGATGCTTGAACTCTTTGCAAACTTACTATATTACCTCACATCTGGGAAAAAAGCAGAAATAGCTTTGAATGATTAACAGACAAAATATACATCAAATGTGTGTGTGTGTGTGTGTGTGTGTGTGTGTATATATATATATATATATACTATATATATATCAATGAAAAAACATGCAATTAGCCCAAAAGATGAGAGCATGTTTAGAAGATGTGGATAAGTTACCTGAAAACCTTTGGGGCTACAACATTTGAATTAAACTAAAGCCAGAGACTGTGAGTTGTTTTGAGCTGTACATGTGCCACTTCTAAGCAGAAGACATGACACAAGACGTAAGATTATCTTAGAAAAGACATAACATTAGCTATGCTTATACTGAACTATGATGCCCTCTTACTTTTGTTTTTTATTGTTTTGAAAAGTCCTTTTATATTCAAATGTCTTTGCCCTTATTGTAAAGCACGTTGTGCTGCATTTCTTGTGTAAAGCCTGCTATGTAATAAAGTTGTTTATTATTCATATTATTATATCACAGCCGGGCTGCGCAAAGCTTGTTTTCCTCTGGGCAGATGCCTCCATGCCACTCAGACCCACCTTGAGTCTGGGTGCATAGCTGCCGGTATCAGAGAGCAGCGTGAAAGCAAGGAGCGCTCACTCTGCAGCTGTCTGGGGACCGAAAAATCACTAAAATTCACAGACTGAAAAAAAAGACCGGTCAACCCAAGAAAATCTCAGTCAACTCAAAACTTGAATCATCGATTTTCAGGGGGAAGCTCTACGTCACAACCACTTTTATAAGAGCTGTACCCAACTCAGAATTATGCCAGTCGAATGAGATTTCAGCCATTAAATATGAATATTCAGCGATACATACACAGCACAGAGTGCTGACAAGCAAAAGAAAAGAAAAAGAAAGACTGCTTGACTTGAAGAATCTCAGTCAGCTAAGCGGTCTCTGACTGATAATTGGAATCTCCAACTTTCTGCGGGCAGCCCTATTTTTTATAGCTTAAGAAAACTTTAAACCAAACATGACAACACAGAAAATTGAACATATACCAGCGTGTTAAAATCTATCTAAAACGACAGAAAAGATCTTTGGGAAAAATTAATTTGACATGTACTTTGACTATTTGTCTAACACATGTCCCATCTCCTAACAAGGAGGGGATGGGGTTAATGAACTATACTGCACTGGTGGATGATTGAGATGTTTTTTTACAGTCTATTGTGGACTGTACAATCCCACCCCCACATTTCCACATCCCCAGAACCTGCCTTTGCCTGCCACCCCACTAACACCCAACCCCAATGCCTCTCCCTGCGGGAGGTGAGTCCACAATGTCAAATGTGACTGAATGTGAATTAGGAGTTGTGAGCACTACACTACATCCCTTCAGCACACATCATGAAAAGCTGTGTATGATGATTTTTAGACAAAATCTGTTGTTATTTACAGCCCCGGGATCCAGAACTGGACAGGAGCCCTGGAACATGCAAGCAATTTTGATATAATATGTCAGAGTTGTTGAGCTGTTTTCACGGGGCAAAAAAATCCTAGAAGCACCCCTTCTACTCCTGCTTCCAGCTATCAACACTCTGACAGCCAAAACATGCTAAGTGCTCCATGCTGTCGGTAGCATGCAATATCATGTCTGTTTCATTTCAGACCATATGAAAAGAGAACCAGCACTTAAATTCAGGCTGGTGGATGTCATGCAGTCTAGAGGATGGTTAGTTGGCTACGCTGTGTTATTCATGTTGAAGGGAAAAGAGGGCAAGATTTACAACACACACACACACACACACACACACACACACACACACACACAAGACTAAACCTGTTCAAAGAGTCTTATAAAAACACAGGAGACGTTGGGTGAGTTTGATACAACAATGTAGAGATTTATCAGTAAAATCTTCTAAGCTGTGGCACACAATTAAAAGACCAATGTGCAGACTACAAAATATAAATGAGAGCAGAGTTATCCCAGGGCAATCTGTTGGAAATTCTTCATCATCTGCCATTAAAGAAACAAGTCTTTTTCAAAAATAAAAAAGTCCCCAACAAGCACAACATTTACATAACAAGAAAATGTTTCTCCCTCATTTGTCACAGTGGGGTACGTGTTTTTAGCCACATTTTAAAACATAATGGGACGCAAATCTTAACCACACACAAACACAGGCATCTATAAAACCATGCAAACGCACACACATAAACGAACACCCAGGCCTGCAGGCTGGCGGAGCACTAATAGGCTTTGCTGTCAGCTCCTAGCCTTCCACCAGACAAAAGGATGATTTCTGTCACATACACAGTCATTGAATTTTGCATCCAGACCTTTAAGTGACCCCTCAGACTACTGCAGTGAGTCATGCTATGGAAATCAGGGCCTACGCACTGACTATGTCCTCCCATTGCATACAGACACAAACTCTTCGCTACTCTCCAATTTAACCTCTCAGTATCTCCATTTGTATTATTTGTAAGATTTTGCTCATTCAGCAGGCAGAGAGCAGCAGGAAATAGAGGACCACATGCTGTGGGAGACTCAAGGTGAACGCACAGAAGTGGACGTCCTCTATCTTGCTCTGTGTATAGTACATACCTCATAATGCCATACATAATAACAATCTTTATAGTGAAGAGTCTGCAGTTATATGCAGGAATTACTTTTGTGTACTTACAGGAAATTACACAGGCCCATTTTAATAAAAAACAACAACTGTGATGTTTCTGCTAATTGAATGTAAAGAGAAAAATATATCCAATTATTATTAAATTACAAGTATATTATTAAAAGTTTTTTAAAGTTTTTTCAGAAGCTGTCTTACCAGCTCCCCCATTTCTTTGCCGGCAGCACTGTGGGACAATAGTGTCCACCAACAACACACTCAAAAGTTGAGCAGATTAAGTATGGAAACATGTATCTTCAGTTGTATGAACATAATACACACATAAAACCTGTTAAGCACCTCTGCACGTGATCAGCAGCAGAATCGTGTTGCGGTCATGTAGAAAAATGAGTAAAGTTTTGACGCATCAACTCAATGTCTTCCTTTAAATCTAGTCTTAAAACTCACTCTTACGGCTTTTCTTTTTAAGGTTTTTGTTGTATATTTCTTGAACTGTTTTGTCTTGTTTTATTTCTAATGATTTACTTCTTTCATGATTACTTTTTCTGTTTACTGTACAGCACTCTAACTTTGTTTTTAAAGGTGCCAAAGATGCCAAACTTAGCAGCAGCACTATCTCAACCCTTATTGATTTCAATTTACTGCAGTCTGCAAAGAATAATAGAGGCAATACACTTTTAAAACTGTATATAAATAAGAGAGACAACTTATTAAATACCAGAGTTGAAAATAATACAAAACAAAAGTAAACCATAAACATTTCTACAGTACGAAAAAGATGTAGGCTGAGGCTGCAGCTTATCATTTTTACAATACATATCCTATTTGACATCAAGTGCTAAAATCAAGCAGGGATTAGAACAAAACAGTGTTCAGTACCCTATCATACCAATGACATGGAAAATAAGGTTGTCTTCCTTTTTGTCTTATCACTATAACTGGGTACCTATTAAATTTGTATTTCAATTTTTAAACATTGCAATTCCATCAAGACCTATCATTTTATTCAATTCATCATTTTGTTTATTTTTGTTTATATTTTTAACCAAAAAGTTGCATAATACTCTAGAGACTTTTATTTTAGCACCATCATGCAATGCATAGAAAAGTGGTGGATAAAAAAACAGACATACATTATGTCACATAACTCATAGATTACGAGATAAAAGTTGCAATTCAGTTTGAATTGATTGAAAAAATTGCAAGACAAAAACACTGCAGTATTAAAACAGCATCTTCCTACCACTGTTACACACATGCACACACACAATTTATACTATTACACCTCCCTATTGTGTTCTAAGTGACCCACAACATGCCACAAATATGATAACAGCTGTCAAACACTTTTCTGACTGTTGGATTCTTCTTCTCCAAAAGGAGGATAGGTACCATGAGCTTTTTTTGTGTTAAGCATATATAATTACAAGGTCTGAAGTAGGCTTTACCATTTTTCAAATCACACATAACTATCATGCTATCTGGCAAATGTCAGTGCCTTGAACCCAAACTACACTTTGCCTGTGAACTACACTTTGTGCTCAGCCTTGCAATAAGGATGGTTCATATTAGCAGCCACGTGTAGAGAATCTGAAGCACAACACAAACCAGCAGCCCACAATACTAGTTGTATCTAAATGTAACCACCACTGCAGCATCTTCAGAGAGACAAAAGAATGAATCAACTCTCCTTTAGCTGGATTGTAAAGTGCTGTACGCTTGCAAGTGTTTGTTGGAGCTTTGTGGATTAAACACAGTCTCTCCTGCGATGATGGCTGTCAATACATTGAATTACCAGTCACTGTTGCCTGCTCTTGGATAGTGGTTTTGTATTTTTTATGTGCCTCTTTGCTCTTGTAATTTAAACAACAGTGTCAGTAGAAGAAAAATTGGAGTGAGGAAGCAAAAGTTTAGCTTTCACATAAATCTGCTGGAGTTATTGATCTTTTGGCAGACAGGTTTTTACACCTCTTACGTACCCTTACATTCCACTTGTTATTTTATCCTATAGTTGTGTGATTTGTTTTATGGCCACAGAGAAATTGTTATCGAGAACTTTTAGCCTTGACCCCAGCATTCATGTACACAAACACACACACACACACACACACACACACACACACACGCACACTTAAAGATGCAAGCAAGTGGGTGCATGCAGCAGTGACACATCTAACACATGCTCACCCATTCAAACATTCATTTCATTATCACTCATACAGATATAACCACACGCACACAAGTACATGGTTTATGTGTCACACACAGACAGTTTAAGAGACAAGCTACATTTATTTATGGTTGCCATTCTTCTGTCTTGTTGTCCGGAGGCATAATTTGTGGTGGCATGTGGAGAGCTTTAATGCCAGTCTCCTCACACTTGTCTCTTGTGAGCTCAGTCTACTTCATCTCTGTCTGGTGTGCCAGGATATGTTTACCATGTGTATTTTTTCTGCTCAAAGGCTCACAATTACTCTCTGCCTAGTTATTCTTGACTTCTGTGTCTAGCTCTCTGTCTCGCTGTTACTTTTTTCTTGTGTGATAGGCTGTCATTTGTCTTGATATCATTTCCTTTCTGTGTGGTCTCTTGCAGTGATTTTTTTTTTTTTTTCAGTCATCACGGTCAAAAGATCTAAACAAACCAAGCAAGCAGGAAACATAATGTTCAACTGTCTATCATCACTTAACCAAATTTGAAACAAGCTTTTGTAGTTTTACTGTAGGAGTCAACCGATACTGTTTTTTCAGGGCTGATGCCGATGATGATCATTAGTACTTAATGAGACAGATTAACAATATTTGGAACTGATCTGCATTTACAATAACAATGAAAATATTTCTGTCGAAATTTAGAATTTGGAATACAACAAACTTCAATACAAAACTTTGTTTAAATGCCTTTAGCAAATGTTAAATCAAAACTGAAACTTTCAACATCGTATACAGCAAGTTCCCAGCAACTTTTTCTTTATAAAGTTCAGTGAAAATTTAAATAAAAATTGAATGAATAAAAAAAGCTCCCTGAGGTTTTACAAACTAAAAGTTTCTCCCATGCTGGCACTTTCTTTGCATGTATTGCAGTCTGCCTTCCATTGTGTTCGCTGAGTGTAATGTTCACGCTTCCTCATCAATTAATTTCATCTGCAATTATTAAAATAAAACGCTGATACAGATAATTGGCAAAATGCCAAATATCAGCTCCAATAAACACGCCATGTTGATAATCTGTCGACCCCCCTTTATTACTGATTTATAATTAGGGCTTGATTGTAACTCAATATTTGTGCTTCAGTAAAAGTAAAGAAAGAGGTAGTGTGGTTTTGGCTGTATGTGAATAAAGTGAACTGCCATGTCTCATCCTTCAAGTTACTTTGAACCTTTTCAATATTTAACCAAGTACACGATCTCTCTTGAATCTTAACCAATTGCTGTGAGTGTCAAGCATATAAAAGCTGAATCATGCTTTAACTGCTTCTGTGACTTTGCATATGCATTAGTAGACATTATTTTCTCATGTCATGTTAAAAGAAGTAATCCAGGTGGCATTAGATTTCCATCAAAATGTATTTATAACATGTTAAAATGAATGAAAATCTTTAACAGCCTGAGATGTTTTAAATGCGAAGTTCAGAGCAAATAAAAGCAAAAAAGCCACACAGACGAAAAAAATAAATCCTTTCTTACTTAACAGGATAACCATTATACCTATTACCTCTTATTTTGAATACTTTGATAAACACTGTGGTACATTTACATTATAACACTGTGAGTATATTTTGTCTCTATTGCTGCACAATATCTTGCTTTTTTATTGTCATCCAAATACAAACTTGAGATTATTTCATGAGTTTGTTTTGACAGTATAAGTACAAAACTGCAATTTTAATTTAATTTTATTCAGTAAGGGATCGTCTACAGATAGCAGGTCATTATTGTGAAATTAATTCCAATAGGGTGATTCAGGACCCTGACATGACTCACTCTGCTGTAATTGACCAATCACAATTAACTATTCAACAATGTAATGTAATAAACAATGTCATCGCATATTTCCTCATATCATGCAGCCCTAGAAGACAGTTAAAGCTAGAAAGAGAAATCTACTTTTAAAACATTTTTTTGTACGTGGGAATCATTTCAATTATTTGTCAGACAGATGTGTTTGGATAATCTAGTTTCTGATTTTTCTTTGAAGTATAATGTTGTAATTGCATGAGCCAACTCATGTCATAATTTTGTTAAGGCCAGTTTAGTGTTACTTTAATGTCTTGGTGATCACTTGATTTGAATGCAAATGTTCTAAAAGAGCAGCAGATCAGCACCAAAAAAGCCTGATGATGTCCAAAAAGGAAATTAAAAAAATTGGGGTACAGCTTATTAATTTTTACTGGAAAAACTGCCGCATTTCATGTGCAGCAGATAATGAGGTAAACATGAAGGAAAACCATTTCAAGGTAAAGATTAGATCTTAAAGTGACTCTCTCTGGTATAGCTTAAATCTTTTGGACAGCTTGGTAGAGCTGTGGCTTCCAAAGAAAAACAAAATCCCTGAGTCATTGCGGAAGGGCTAAGGTTTTATATTATATTGGTATAAAATTGTAAACAGCCCACAAGTGCCTTTGGCCAACTACGTGAACTAAAAGCAGTAGAATTATATCTTTAATTAAAGTGACTTTTTTGTGAGTCACGGGTAAACAATCATAAAGAGGCAACTTAATATTTCCCTTCCTTTCAAATCAAATCAAAATTAATAAGCTCATGCAGAGTAATATAGCACACACAAATGTCAGGTTATTTTAAGCACCAAAATACAACTCAAGCCAAATTAATAAATTAAATATAAACTAAAATCTTTTTTTATTCTTAGCTATTCACTGTCTTTTCCATTTCCTTATCTTTCTTTCACTTCAGTCTGGCAGTGATAGGTCAGGCAAGTAAGAGCATACACAGAGCTCGGAAAAGCCTGCATGTTTTACTATGTATCTATCTGCCGTTGGCAGTACATCCATGTAAATATAACCCTTAGCCAAGACCTTTTAGTTTGATAGGTAACAAGTAACCCTGGAACTTCTTAAGTTACTTCTGAAATACAGCTTCACCCTATTTAACCTTTGCTACTTGTCAGCAAAGACATTCTCTATTTTTGTCCCTCTATGTTTCACAACAAGCCGGCTCTTTTCCTGAAAGGCTCAGCAGCAGCCTGACAGATGTGTTAAAGGAGCGCCGGGTTACTGCAATTGAACATAATGCAAACTCTGCTCACAGAGGCTGGCACAGGGAGCATAACTGAAAAAAACACAACTAGAACCAAAATACGCTGTAAAGGCTGTACAATCTACAGTATAAACCTGCACAAAAAGGTAAGTGCACATAGGTATTACCTTATTTTATCTCTAACAACAATAATTTCACGTTTCGTGCAACACTTTTGTTATGGCTTTGAAAGTCTTACAGGGCTCCGCTTCTTGACTCACGCGTTAAAAACAGTCCAAATCACAACAGTGCAGTTGCCGATTCTGTTGCCTTCATTCACTATTTTATGATGGTAAGTGACAGATCCCTTTTTCCAAATCCCTTCCTCTCAAAGCTCAGTCATGAGCCCCTAAATATACTGTATGCAGACATGCTTTAACCCATACTATACAGATAGGGATGACATGGAAAAAATTCATTGTGACACACCAGGCTTTAAACTAAATTAATAGTACCCATATCAATACCCATATGTAGCAATACTTGACACACTGAGAACAACTGATGTAGACTTTCAGGAGACCACGATTTGTTTGCAACGTGAACCCATATGTAAGTGCCTACGCCTAGTCGTTTTAACGTAATGTTAAGTAATTAATGTACATTTGTTACATGTTGACTTAAGTCATGTGACATATCTACATTAACATTAGATAGCAAACGTACTTATTTTAAACTAAAACATAATAATTTCTCTAAACTTTACCGCATAGTTTCTTTGCCTAAACCTAACTATGAATATCACCACATTAACAGCATTAACTACATGGTACAATGTTTTTTGGCAATCCAGAGACCTTAAAGTGTGCCCTGTGTTTTGCTATCACACACCAAGGGGTGTGATAAAGCATCTGTATATGACAACCTGGAAGTGAGAACAGGTTGCAATACCTGAGATTTGGTTTTGAAATAAAACAATACTTCTGATACTTAACTCTTTGAAATTGTGCATTGTTTGTTAAATACAAAGGGGTATTGTAGGAAACCATGTTTATATTTCTACAAAGTTAATTACAGTCCAGACACAAGAAGCCAATTTGCCAACATACTTTATAGTCTAGTCTTTGACCTGACATACAATGCCAACTTTGGGTACTTGGGTACATAGTTAGTGCTACAGAGCTATTTTGATCTGTAAAAATAAAGTGTTGTGCTTTGATACCCATATATACCTTTTTTTCTAACTATATTTACTTTATTTTTAATCCATAGTTGCCATAATGCAGTCCTGTTCATTGATTTACAAAACCCTTGGAAAAACATCTGAAGATATTAGAGGAGTAACCACTCATTTTCTAAAAAAAAAAAAAAAAATCTATTAGATAACAAATCTATGTCTTCTCAAAGTGTCATACTAACCAACCCAACCACAATATGAGTTGATGATATCTTTTTCTATTTCTTCCTTTATCTTACAGAGAAAAAACCTTAAAATGGATGAGGGAGAAAGACACACACACAAGAGAAAACTTCCAAACTTAAATGCCATTCTGTTGGGGAAAAAATAAAAAATAATATTTACACTTGCAGCAATAACTCAAACAAGGAGGCATTAATGGTTTCAATGTAAGTGTCCACGTATCCCCTCCTACTGACTGTTCTTTAATGTGCTGTAACATATCAGCAGACAGGCCTCCTCATTATCTCAAGTAGCAAACAGAGCCATTTCTTCTAGAGTCCCCTTCATTTGAAATACATATCCAGCTGCCATTGAGGAAGTTGCATCTTTGGTTTGTGGACAACTTTGTAATTTATATAAAATAAAAACTCATCTATAGTTCAGGAAAGCAGCCTCATTAAATTGGTCCTTTTGGAATGTAGTCTTATCTAAACAAACACAGTGTTGTAATGTATTTCAACTGCTGCTGCTACATCTGTTCTTTTTTAAATACTTTTTCCTACCAAGGAGGGACGGGTTTTCTTGGAATTCCCTCGCCCATGTTTATTGCCATTTATTTTTCATTCCTTTTATCTTTGTTTGGATTTTATTTTGTAAAGAATCGTTTCCATCAGCAATTGTTGATGCAGACCTGTTGAGTTCGAGTTATTCATAAGTGACAGCCAGTGGGCCTAAATTTATATAACATGCAGTGAAATCAGTGGTGCACTATTTCACAAATATGAACTGATCTTTTTGAGAAAAATAAATACTTAAGAGACCAGCGTATATAGTTTCCTAACTGACTGTGACAAAACAAAGTGAAAATAAAAAATCCCTCATAAAGTCACCTTTTAGTTTAAACTTGCTTGTATAATGCGACCCCCCCACACACACACACACACACACACACACACACACACACCACACGAGCCACGTTGTTGGAGCTTAGTAGTCAGTGGGACTTGAACCATTATATTCCAGCAGTTCAGCAGTTCATTGCTGTCAGAACACATGCATTTATCTTGGATGAACCGTCTTCCCTCCGTTTTAATGATCAGAATGTGAAGCTGTGTGAAAAATAATCCAAGGTGCATAGTGCCATATTTTAACTCCCACAGCAGAAACATTTTTTGGGGGGTAAATATTTATCACTGCCATTAACCTTCAAGGCAAGATTATTGCTGTTTACAACATTCAGGTCGTGGCTGTGTATCAGAAATGTGTGCATAAATGTTCAAGAACAGCAATTTAAAGAACATACTCTGGCATGTATAGTATCCTTAGCCTACACCCACATATGCTCTTTGGATGACACTGAACTGCGAAGGTCGAGGTGTCTCTTTTATCTTTTTTAAGTAAAAGGGGGAAAAAAAGGACTCCTCAACCTTTTTTCCTTTCACTTCAAAAAGACAAAAAGGACGATGGAAAAGCTATGAATGTAAAACTCCAGCCTAGTCAAGGCTGTAAAAACAAAAAGCTTTAAAAGTTCAGATCTTTCATTCAAATGTGTAATATATTCGAACCTTTTATTCAAGTATCTTCTCATCAACTTTCTATATGTCAATTATTTTGTTTTTGTGCAGTTTGATCACCTCCTCACTGAAACCTAAATATGCAGAATTTTCATGTAGTTTGACGTGACTTTGCTCGAAGAAAAATGACAGTCCTGGTGAAAATAGGTGCAGTCTATGTTACTTTTAACCCATTTGTCTCTGTATCCCCGGGTTGAATACACAGGCGGAGAGTAGAGGGTGTTAGGTAGTGTTTAGACCGTCATTAGCATGCCTTCAATAAGACCACTATGTTGGCACTGCTTGGATCCTGACATAGAGAGTCACAGCAAAATAATAATAAAACATTAAACAAAAAAAAAATAAAAAAAACAAGGTTGTCTGGCAAAAGAGTTAAACCTAGCTCTACTTTTGCTGCAGCACAATCAATTATGTGCAAATGCACTTTCTTGGTAGAAAACGCTGAAGTTGTACATCTTGAAATCCCACACATAGTGGCTTTAACTTCTCACTGACAGCAGACTGGACAAATATTAGCAAGCATTAGATCTGTAGCCTGATGTGTTTGATTTCTCTAAGCACATGGACATGTTGTCTCCGAGTCTAATCCAGGAACACTTTGATCAGTCTGACATTTCCTTTATCTTGTTAACACTCTCTTAAATTAATTTAAAGTAAACATAAAAATGGCCAGCAAAAGACTGGACAACAATGTTTAACTTGTAAAATAAACATCGAACAGAAAGCTTTTTCATAACTCAAGACTTGTGAGTGAATGTATTAGCTTTCTGCTCTAAAATCAATCCACTGGAAAGTCTTATTACCTCATTTATATGACATGAGCATTTAGCACATAGGTTGATACACTTTTATTGTTTCTAAAGGACATAACTTTACAAAGAATCAGAGGATGGTTTTATAAACATGTTTTTGAAAAACGGCCACAAGAACTGCTGGCCTTCTCCGTCTCAAGGAATTCATCAGCACTCAGGGTCCGCTCGAGGACTTTATTTACAGCCATTTAAAGTGTGTTATTTTGGCAATTATGAGTGGCCTGTTCAAAGCATCAGGCATTACGCAAGTAATTTGCCTCTAAATGTTCATTTACTTTGGGCTCGGCTGAAATGCACAGAAATTATAGCATGTGTAGTAGGGCTGTGCAATTAATTGAATTTTGATTTCAATTTCAGCTCCCAAAAATTACAAAAACAATGTAATCAAGAAAAAACAATTATTTTTCAACATTCCGTTTTGCAAGTGTATCCTTGTTTTGTCTTGTGCCCTGAAAGCCACATTTTGGCCCCTCCTTCCCTCAGCCTAAGCTCAACATTTGCAGCCAATGCTACCAGTGAGCCAAGTTATATCAACATGAGGAAAGATGACGGAAGAAGAGCAACAGTGTTTGGTGAGCAAATGAGGCAGAACAAATTCTGTTGTGTGGGAACACTTTGGATAAAAGGCATCCGACGTGGAGCAAAACAGAACAATATGCAAGATTTGCTACACGGTGGTGTCTGCACCACATGACAACGCTTCAAATCTTTTCAATCATAAGTTTAAACACAAAATGTCCTATGAACAAATGATAGAAAAACAAAAGGAGAACAGAACAACCTCATCGACATCCACGGCAACGCAGTCATCACTTTAAGACACATTTTACAAAGCAAGGAATTAAAAGAAGCTCAATGGGAAAAGTATTAAGAAGTATTTTATGTTCAATAAATGCAACTTGTTTACAAAGTCATGAGAAATCGTGGTAAATAACTGTGATTTCAATATTGAACAAAATAATCAGGATTATGATTTTTGCCATAATCAAGCCTAAATGTGTAGCACGTTATACTTGGCCTCCAAATGCACAGTTTTCAATTAACAGTAACACACAAAGTGCTTCTGATAAAACATACCAACACTCAAATCTGAAAATGTTTTGAATCTCTGATTACAGAGAGACGTTTTGAGATCTGGCCAGCTGTTCAAATCAAACAGTTTGCTCACAGACTGAAGAGATGTACAACAAGTAAGTATGTGCTTTCTTTCTGAATGCCTAACATACACTCCAAGACTTTGAACAGACTGTGAAAAAAATAGTCTGACACCCTCTCACACTGAAAGACAAAATGAGCTGTTAGTCACACACCAACAGATCTTACAAGGATTGGGGACATTGCAGGGTCACTATTTGCAAGGGGACAACTAGATTATTTTTTCAATTATTTCCCATTTTGCTCCTGGTTATGCCAAACTCCCTTTAGGAAATATCACTTATTAGCAATTCTTTACGTGTTCAAAAAAACAAAACTCTACAAACACAAGATAAAAGACTTCAGATGTTGACAGTATTCTTGTAAATTCAGCATCAGTATAAACAGCTGAGATAAACTGTATTTATGCAGTACAAACTTTACATTTTGGATTTTGCTGCCTGAACTCACTATCAGCCTCGCTGGCTAGCTGGGAGGAGACCGTGGATAAGAGGCCAACAGCGTCAAAACGTATGAATTCAGACTAAAACTAAGTGCCGACTGGGGGATCAGACACTTGCTGAATTAAACACAGACTCTTTTTCACTCCACAACTCTACCAGTTTCTCCTCCTTTAAACAGTATATGAGAACTGAGACCTCTTCACATCATTTTATTCATAATACTCATGATTAATTATCAATAATCTCACTGTGTAAATATTTTGTTACAGCACCAACAGCCAACCATACAATATTGTTGCAAAGTAAATATTGATATATTTTGTCAATGATATTGTGATATTTGATTTTCTCCATATCGCCCAGTCCTAATATGCATGTGTTTACAAACTAGGCTAATATCAAGTGTTGCAGGGTAGGAATTGACATATCTAATTATATGCATGCTAGTTTTGCTCTCCCAATTTTTGAAATAAGCTGTACAGGTGTTTTGTGACAAATACTCCTCCCACATCCCATGAGTCAACTGAGCAGTTCCTGTGGGCTCAGACAGCAAGTGACATGTGAGGGAAGGGATGGTGACACTGCTGGCAGAGCGCACAGTATGATCACTGAAAAGGAACTACTTTGAAATTAACATTACAGAAAGTTACTGTTGTTACTTTACTTTGTTATCTTCCCTAAATAATAAACTACTTGGTTTACACACAATGTCAAGCTTCATTAGCTTTTCAGTAATTGAAAGTTGCACACCAACCAAAGAGCACATGTTGAAATATAGATAAAAGTTTCATTAACTCATGAGTCATTTATTTTGATATACTACACAACTTTCTATGAAGGCTCAATAGATACTACAAGGCTATCATATTTCCTTTTAAAAATTGACCAGTGCTCACTGCACTAGTTCTCTGTGTTAATGCAAATGCCAAACATGCCAAAGACGAGTGAGTACATTTCTGCTTTGTGTAGTTGCAAAGTAAAATCATTTTGATTATTATTTAGACTTGTTTATTAGCTGACATCGATTAATTAATGGTCTTTCAAACACTACAAAATGGAGAAATTAAGCCCACCACAGTCTTTCAAAGCCCAGGGTGACATCTTTGTGACATATTTTTTTGGCAAAACAACAGTCAAAATGAAAAGATAGTTGATGATAGTAAAAGACAATCAAAGCAAAACATTGTACTTTGAAAAGGGCTGCACAATTAATTGAATTTTGGTTCCCAATAATTAAATCAACATGATCAACTGCAATGTTGACATTTTAAACTCAGCTGCATATCAAACAGAGCACTTTCTACACTAACAGCCAAGCTCGAATTCTGAAGTGCTGTCATGCCATTAAGCATGCGCCCTAGTCGCATGTGACAATCTTCCCTGAATGCTGTGACTGCCAGACGGGCAAAACAGATTTTATCTGTTCATTCACCATTATCATCATCATCATCATCATCATCATCATCATCATCATCAGTTGTTTATAGTATTTTGGATTTAGGAAAGGAGTTATTCTGTAATACTGAGGCTGTGAAGCATATAACAGACAACATGACTGACACTGACTGAAAATACAAATACAATTTCATTCCATATGTTCAAAGTTATATTCAGTAAACACTATTTTTATTTGGCTGCATTCTGTACTGGCATTTTTAATTAGTTTAGATTTTGGGTACAATTTGTATTTTGTTAAGAGATGCACTGAATTTAGGTGAAAAAAGGTCTTATTTTAAGGCAAGATTTGTTAATTCCAGCACAACTGTAGCACGTGAAAGTAAAAACAATGCTCTGTTAATTTAATTTTGGTTGATAATGTTTTGGTACAATTTCTTTTTATATATTTTGCCTCTATTAGATGCACTATGAATAAGGACCAGTCATGATTTGATGCAAGGATTTGTACATTAATAGACATGTAGCACAACATAGAAGTGAAAGCAGTACTCTGTTTCCTTAAATGGTAAAGTGTGATAAAAATGATTTGTCCCTAAAATCAATCAAATATCAATGTCAATAATAATAATTGTGATCTCAGTATTAACCAAAAGAGCCTGGGTCATTGTTCTGGCGATAATCGTGCAGCCCTAGTTGAGAATTAGGACCAGCAAACTTTTGGTATTTTCACAAAAAGAACTACTTTAATTTGTTGGTTTTATCCAAGGCAAAAACATCAAGTCTTGTTTCATCTGAGGTACCTTGTCTCATCCAAAAGGCAGATAAAGTCCTCCCCATAACTACACCGCCAAGGAGGCTTATTTTTAGTATTAAGGTCCTGCACATCTTAATAAACAACCGGTAAGTATAAGTCCAATTGAAATATTCAAATTGTTTGTCCTACTTGGAAAGGCATATGCATCCTATGACATCTATCAATTGTTAAATGTATCCGAATATTTCATACTACAATTGTATGATAATTATAATAATAATAGCTAGTTATTGAGCACTTTTCTTGCACAAAGAGCTTTCCACAGTTAGAAACATAAAGACAATCGCAGAACATAAGCAGCATTAAATCAGGTGCATGAAATAGAAAACAATAATTATTGTAAAAGGTACTAAAGAGAAAAGCCAATACAATGTCAAAATGCAAATGTGAATAGTGTCAGCATGCGTACAGCATGGATGGAAATTAGTATGGAGCCCACTGTCTGCAAAAAATTAAGACTGTACCATAATTCTTTCCACCTTGTCGTTCCCATAGAAACAACACGGTCAGGAGACTTGGTGATGAACAACAAAGTGAGATGGCAGCAGTCCGCACATCCTCATTCAAATTCTAATACATTTATTTTCAACAATTTCCTGACAGAATTATGCTCAGCAAGAGCACTCAATAAAATAAAAGCTAATCTGGATGCACATAAATAAATAGGTGTTCACAAACACGCAGGGATCTGCACAACAAACAACTCTCTCTGAGCTTTCTTTTGACCCATACTGTTCGGGTAAAAAGAGCCAGGGCACTGCTCTTGTTCAGGGTTTTCTGAAGGCATATAGCATCCTGAAAAGCTGGCAAAATCATTTTACCCTTCACAATTGTTGTGTTGTTTTTTTCAGTCATTTTATCTCATCTCAATTTATCTTTCCTTCTGTACTCCCTGGTTGTTAGGTAAGCTACAAATAAGCTTAAAAGTTAAATGCCATATTTTGCATGCTGGTAATGTGCTAATTTGATGCTACATTACTCCCTTAAACACCCATTAGTGCTGTTTTTGTTGTTGTTGTTTTTTTCCAATCTATTTCAGTGTTTCACATTTGCTGTAGCTAAGACTTTGTAGCCTGTGCAGTAATTGCACTATCAAGATCAACACAGATTCGGAATACTGGCATCAACTTGTCTCCACTGATAGACACAAGTTGCAAAAGTAATCTTGTCCTTTTATACAACACTGCCACATTTCAGCAGTAACACAGAATGCATTTAGCCTTCAATTAAGCCTTTTCAAGGTCAATTTGCTCACACTCCTGGCATACATCACCTAGCAATGAGGAGCCAAGGCTTCGATCTGGATCCTGAATCTTTAAAAAGCTTTCAATCATTTGTACGCTCTCACTGACATTGATAGCAGTCTTACACCTGGATGTATCCTTAGATGTAAGGGGTACCTATACACCACTACTGAGCAAACCGTCCCAACAGATCCTTTAATTCAGGAGTATATTGGTGTGTTGGATGAAAGAGTGAGCTAACCAATTATGATATTTATTCATAGTTTCAAAAAAATGTAATATGATGACTAAAAGCTTTTAACAGAAAAGTGGTGCAGTATATAGAGAACAGCTGCAATATGGTCGTGCAGTTCAATTATAGTTATACTATTAATATTTACCAACTCTGTCCCTGACTCAAAGAGCATAATACATAATACTGTTGTCTGTAATGCAATATACAACTATTTTCACAGAGTGACTCCAGTCTGTGCAAAATGAAGATTTAAAGATTTTATTCTTTAAGTTTAAGGCTTGTCAAGGTCTCAAACAGTTGTCATTTCAAATTGAAACAATCCTCTGAACATTACATTGTGGAGCTGAAAACATTTTGGAATTTATTCAGTGGGTTTTTTTTGTTCTGAAGTCAAGTGGCAAATCCTCTGCTTTTATTCCAGCACAGTTGTTAATCATTGCTGTCAGATTGATTCAGCAACCTCAATCGGAATACTATGGTGCAAACCAATGAGCCCAGTGAACAGCTATAATTTACCAAAACATAATCTATCAGAGCTTTTCTGATGTGATGGATTGTGGATTTTGGTTTGTCCTGTTGGTCTTTGTTTATTCACATAAGAACTGCACAATTTGCTATCAAAAGGTAATAATCTTGATTCAGGCATGTAGGCAATCTCTTTTTGGAGGGACAACTTTTATGCCAAATTGCGTTGAAGAGTTATATATTTAGAATGAGTGCTAATAAACTGTCCCTGTTTTGGCACGCACAAATGCACCTCCAGGCCTTCAGACTCTTCCTAAACTTCCACTTTGCCAATAATTAACATTCTAATCACATTAGCCACAAAGCTATCCATGAGGGTTGCTGCAAAAAGTGTCCACTCTCTGGTTGCAGTTATGTTGGAGGTGAACAAAACTTTCCCACAGAAAGCTTTTTTGCATGCATTAAATGTATGTTTTCTCTACCAGAAATATTCAAAGATTTTCAGGGTTTCCTGGCCATTATACGGCTTTGATAATGTGAGTACGAACTGAAGAATTCAAGCAGCTGATTCTAAATAAGAGAACTTTCAACTAACAAGCCAAAAATTGCCTCAAGCTGCTTTCACGCTGTCCCATAGTAACCACCCTGAAAAACACCCGTCTGCAAGAATGTTAGCCCCAAAAGCAAAGTGATTTTAAAAGCTGGTGCTGCTGTCAGGGGCTGCAATGATGGGCAGGTGCTTCGGTAAACACTAGCAGAAGTGCAAGCTAGCTTGTAGCTGCATGCTGTCACAAGACAACAAAAATCACAGAAAATATGAAAAAATTAGACAATTAAACAGGCATTTGAATATGGTTACGCATACGTTGGTAGCACTGTAATTACAGGTATTCAGACACCAATATTATCAGCTCCTCCATCTTGTCTTATCTCTGCCTCCATGATACCTGCTGTTTGACAAGCCAACCCCTCGCAGCAACCACAAGACCAACATTTTAACAAACATATTATTCTGTCTGGGTATGCTGACTGTAATTTCCCATAATGCATGTCTGACAAAATGTGTTGCCTAATGTAGGCTGGTTTAAACTGCCTGTTGCGAAGTCCAACTTGTCATTCCATCTTTGGTGCAAATTACTTGAAACTGTCCTGACCTGATAGCAATATTTATCCAACTTAGTGGATGGGGATAAAGATGAAGGTATTTTACTGAGTAGTTGGAAGCTTTCACAGACAAGAAAAGCAATAATGCAAATAGCAATAATTTATTTCAGTTAGAAGAAAATCTGGAGAGATGTGTGATCTCAGTTCCAAAAGAGTTAACAGTATATCAATCAAGAATTGTGCAGCTCTCATCCACATCCTCAGACCCACAATAAACTGTACATATTCTATTCATTATTTTTACTAAGACCATGATCTTTTTCTAAGTTTTAATAACTTTATTATTTTTAGTTAAAGTGTATACAAATAACTTTTGCATCAAATGTTTTGAAATGTGTTCAGTATGAACATTTTGCATTCATCGTTACATTTTTCAGTCTCTCTTTCTGCTCAGTAATGTTGATAAAATATGTAAATTGGGTGGCATAAGATTTTCAGCAAAAACATGTTATCCATTTAAATTAGATGTATATTTACATAATGTGTAGGAGAAAGGGCTGTAGTGAGTGAGTCATTTGGCAGGTATGGTTTAGAGTAGGCTACAGTGGCAAAGAATTTCACACAGAGCCGCTTGCCTCAGCCTCTATGATGTTGTTTTTCTGCATATTTTTTCTGGACCAGTTCTACCAAAGGGATGTGTGTGGGGACCAAAGCAAACTTTGGCAACATCGTCACTCTCACTTTGCCCACTTTTACTCAGGCACAAGGAGCTTTTTGCTGCTGTACCCTTTTTTCCCTTTCTTTCACCCCGCTTGGGCAAGCAAGGAGGCAAATTTGTTTTTTGCTTCTAACACTCTGGTCATGTTGGCATGTTGACTCTTGAATAAAGTCCCTCATGCTCTGATGTGTCTCACTGAGTAGTTATATCCAACATCAACTGAAGTTATTTTTCAACCAACACCTTGTTTAAACTGGCCCCATATCAAAAGCAACCCATCAGCACCACTTCAGTGGCAGCTGTTCTGATCTGAGGTGCTGAGACTACCACTCCTCAGAGGAAATCAGGGCCAACAGGTGGGTGCTGGGTGGCGATGATGAAACGATATCATATTAACCAACAACAGTGGTATTAGCAGTGTTTGTAAGCTGAGTAGTAAAACTAAACAGTGAGCTGTCCATTGACAACATAACTGCAAAAAAGCACTTTACACATACGTATGTTGCAAAGAGTAGAGTAAAAGTGTAGGAGAGGAACTTTTCCTCCTGATCTTGTTTTACTCTATCAGATAATCATGATTTTAAGCCTTTAGTCACTGCTGCTCATTTTCTACCAAATTATCATTATTCATGGTGCAATGGCAGCAGGATGTTCCTGCACTTTAGGTCAAGTGATATGCACAACAGCTAAGTAAAATGTACAAAAAGCCCATCATTTCTTACTCAATTTCAATCTTAAGATGTATTCTTGAACTCCAGAAATAGCTTTTAAAAGCAAAGCTGTGAATTACATTCATATGTTATTCATTTGAGGATAGTTGCACATCAATGCAATAAGGAATAGGCAATGCTCAGTGTCTTTAAATCGCTTGTTTGGACCAATCAACACTCAATAACCCAAAGATTTTTGATGAAGAATATTTTTTAAAAAGCAGCAAAACCTCACATTTGAGAAGAGTGAATGAAGAATCAATTATTATAATTGCTGCTGATAATTTTCAGTTGAGTCATTCATCTTTTTTGGCATTGCAAAATAGTTGCATCTGAACATAATTCTCAGAAGGAAATGCTGTTGAGAAAAGGTTGTTTAAAAGTTTGATATGGTTAAATTTTAGCTCCAGGAACATCATCTTCATCCTTGTGGGACTTTGATCTCCTCATCCATGCTAGTTTTTCTATTTTGACTTAGCCAGGCTGTGGAGTTGATAAAGATTCACAGCTCTGTCCGATGGGACACTGAAGGGCAGGATAGGGCAGAGGTGCTTCCCGGCTTGCCCTCTGTCTCTCATTCCTCCCCCTACTTAGATCAATAACAAGCTCCTTAGCCACAGGTGCTCTCCAGGGAGACAGACCTAGAGCCTTCCCCCCTCAGCTCATTGTCTGTTGCTAACTCTGGCAGAGCTACGCATTCAAGCCTGACCGATGCACACAGCCTCCAGCCCTCTAAGGAGATGGAACATACAGTATGCAGGGTATACACAGAGCCTTTTGTCCAAATGTGGACATGCATGCATGCACACTTCACATATAAATCCCTCTCTTGCTTACACACATACATACAAAAAAAGCCATAAAACGATTTCACTGAACAAGGCCACAACATTTTGTGTAAAAATATTGGAGCCTGGTTTATGATTGCAGTGATTTGAAGACTCTTAATAGCAGCACGATGAATGTTGCACAACACCATGTGTCATGCAGCTAGATAAATGTTGCACATTTGTGTGTGTTAAACCATTTATTTCAGTGAACTGTGCTGGATTTAGGCATTATTATTAAGCATATTACTTTTTTCCCTTTCAAGACATAGATGATGTTAACTTAAGTCATGCTTTTACAAGGTACAACCTCTATACTCATTTTACATACTGGAAATGTGTTTTGCAGAAATATGTCCCTAGTGAGCTTTCTGTCAGATACAGCATTCAAGTTGCAAAAAAGGTCAGTGTAACACTACAGAATACATAAACATAAATACATAAAAGTCTAAGGAGCTTTTCATGTAATAGACAGCACTCAATTGCCCAGTGCTACAACTGTAAATTAATCACTCAGTGATCACATTCACAATTCTTCCTTCATTAAAATAATCTACTTCTTACATTAGGTCTGGGCAATATGGGGAAATTAAATGTCACGATATTTTTGACCAAATACCTTAATATCAGTATTGTAGGATTGGCTATTGATGGCCCCAAAAAATATTTGCACCGTGAGATTTCTGATAAATAATCATCAATAATGTGGATATAATGACTAAATGGGTAAAGTCAAATTACAAAACAGCTGGAATAATCTGGTAAATTCAGAAAATTACATCACTTTACTGTAATGCAGCCTTTAAGACCAACAATAGAAACTTAAAATACTACAATAACCAAAATCTAACACAATGTCTAGTCTCATATCATGAAATTAACACCACTGATATATTGCCTAGCCCTATAATATGACCAGAAATAGACTTGGTGGTGAGACGCAGTGAAACTGGAAAAGTCAGTTTGTTGTTATTTTAAGATTACATTTCATCTATTTTTTCACTTGCCCGATAGGACAACTGCATGAGGTATTATTCTTGCCCATATACAGAGATTGCTTGCCCCAAGCAAGCACCAAGCCCTGCAGAGTGCTACTCGAACTGTGCCAGTGTCACACATCAACGTAACTTAACTTAAAGGAATTATGTCTCCTATTAAAATGCTGTCATTCTTTAAGTACTGGTTCTTAAAAAATGGAATATAGAACAGTTTTGTAATGGCAGGTTATTGGTATACTTCTAACAGTGGTATACAGTGCAGCACTCTCATTTTTTATTCAGAGCACCACACTTTAGGAGTGGCAGAGCATACTCTGCACGCTCTGATGAGAGAAAAGCAAAGCACCAAGTGCAGTGAAAGCAAAAAATGTAACTGTTAGTGATGTCATAACGCTCATTTTCTTCAAACAACAGCACTCTCATGGTGTGTAGAATAGACTGGATTTATGAGCGCACCCATAATCAGCCAGATGCTCTAGTCACCCTGTACAGCATGATATCAGACATTTTGGTTTTAGCGAGACTACCAGTTGGAAACCATCAAAAGAAGCAAACAGTTTCAAATTCTATAAAATCTTTAAACAAACAAACAAACAGCCACAATAAAAAAAAGGTGCTGTGTCTGTTAGAATTTATATTTTTTTGTTTGTTTGTTTTTTTACACAAATACCATGATATACTGTAGACAGACACAGCCCAAGCCTACAGTTAAAAAAAATTCAAGATGCATTTTTTTGCTTTCTTGCCATTTTTAAGCATACATTGTTGTGTACATGTTTCTGTCTTGTTCAGTGGTACAAGACAATAAACATGACGCTTATCCAACATCATGTCTACTAACCTGACTTGACCCCTCTCCGCAGCCTGGCCCTGGACATCATGAGTGCCCGCTGTGCCTCTTTGTTACTGTCTAACTGAGGACTTTCATATCTTGCATACTTGAAATTCACATTCCTCATTACACTCCGAACACTATTTTAGTGCCTCCTAGTTTAGATAGTCGATGCACAGAAAACAGACTACTGCTTCTGAGACTTTGACTTACAAAACTTGCTACAACACACTAACTTGTATTCACTTGTGCACATCTGCCCATCAGTCCTAATTTCACACTATAATAATTCATTAAGTTGATTGCTGGGGTTGTGGGCCCCCCTTATCAATTGTATGTTATTTGTCCATCTGTTAACCCTACATTGACATCTATATAACTGCGCTGTCAAGTTTTCAGATAAAACTAGAACATTGTGTTATGCCTTGAGTTTGTTCAGTCAGGTAGGGAACGCACAGTTGCACTGGCCTTCAGATAAGCAGAACACTATGAGTTGTTATGTCAAGGCTAACTCTAACAGCATATTGTAATGTGTAGATGTTTTATTCTAATTATACAAAAGAGGACAACTGGAAGACCCGAAAACTAATATTAATAAAGGGACTGACATGCATGCAGGCAGTGTTTGATCGTAATCGAGGGAGATCCCTGCCAAACTACATATTCACACAACAGTATTCAGGAAACAACTGAAAAAATTATGGATTGGATACATTTAAATATTTGTTACATTCTGTATCTCTTAAAATTCATGCTTTCATTCTCTCAGTAATATATTGGTATAGACCACGCAGTAAAGCTTTCTGCACGAATTCAGCATGGAGTTAGGTAATATAGTATGAAGCTGGCAGATTTGACAACCTCTTGCTCTTCAATACAAGGAAGAAATTCATGAGCTTCCACAGATGGGATGGAAATGACCTCTGTGCACAAGTCAGGAAGGGTTACATTGCACATGAACAGCTTCAAATCACAACTCATGTCCTGTAGAAATGCCAAGAGGAAAGATGGAGAAAGAAGTGTGAGGAAGGAGAGAGAGGGGTAAATGAAGAGGGCAGGTAGAGGCTGCTGACTTTCATTACCTCCAATAAAAAAAACTAGTGGCTATATTTTTTTGTGAATTTCAATCTCTGTAATTATGAGGCCAAACATTCTCAAAAATGTTAAAATAAAATAGGGAATGTATGTATTCAGAACATATAAATTGTTTATGCACATTATAAAATATGAAAGACATGTACCTTGAAGCTCTTTTGAAACAACAGTGCAGTACAACATATGACAGTCTTACATCCTGCCGACTGCCCTCCTGACTGAGCCGGGATGACACTGTATACATAAGATGTCATGCTGATTCAATACCAAGCAAAAGCATTCTCCACATTAAGTGCTCTGTTATCCACATGATTTATGTATATTCTTAAGTTGTTCTCCCATTGCAATAGCATGTTCTTATATGGGAATGCACAGAACAATGGCAGAAGTACACACATATAACATGTTGCAGATGTTTTATAGTGTGTTTTAGTCAGGTGAATGAGTATGACAGGATTCTTACACAGCTCAGGGTCCACTGCTTAAAGGAATACTACACCCACTTCAATTATTCATCAGACTTCAAGTCAGAAATGTTCACTTTTTTTGGATTCGCCATTCATCATGGAGGCATGTGAGGAAATAAAGCTTCCTTTACAAATTTAAAGTGACATGCTGTGAGTAACTGATATGCAAATGGTCATTTTGTAGGTGAAACGTTCCTTTAAGTTGAAACCTATTAGTCAAAGTCCAAGTACAGTTAGAAAGCTTCCAGATAATTTTCAGAAGATGGTTTATTTATCGCAGGTTGTAGTTTAATAAAAGCTCCTGAAAAGGTGTGATTCTCTACATTCTAGTATCACTCAAAAGGACGTATGCTGACAAGTAAGGCTGCTGGAGATATAGCAGTGGGTCCACTGCCTATCATCCCACAGATCCCTGTCTGTGCTCAGCGCTCTGGATGGGATGATCCAGGGGGGTAATGAAGATGACCATGTGTCTCACTCTCTCACTCTCAACATTCTTGACATGAATTCTCAGATGTTTAAACGAAGCTTGGGGGACGACCTTTTCCTGTTCTAACGTGACAACTCATGCACAAAGTAAGGTCCATAAAGTTTTTCAAGTCTGATGTGGAAGAACTTGACAAGCCCGCACAGGCCCCTGACCTCAATGAAGCAGCAACCTCCAGGGCTGAAAAATGAAGCCAATGTGAAAGTGCCAAAAACTGCATTTCCTCAAATGGCCACTTGAGGCTGGCTCCAAACCTAGGCCAATCCCTAAAGAACCCCATGTTAAAATGCCCAACACAACTGCGAAATAAACATGTTTACAGCCTGGTACAAAAAAAACATTTCGGTTTCTAGATCCAATTTCAGCATTATATAACTCATCTGTTTATATTTTATCAAGCCTTGAAGTTATACATATTTAAGGGCGAGGCCACTTGAGTGACAGGCTGTCTGTGTGGCGCTGCTACAGCCCATGAGTCAGATCCATCACTCGCTCCTCCACAGCTCCAACCTGTCGGCCAAATATGGTCACTCCTGACTCAAAAAAAAGCAAGATGGCAACAGTGGAAATGCCAAAGTCAAGGCTTCAAAGCGGGACTCGAAAAACATATGGGTGATTTTAAAGTGGCTACATATATTATTTTATACAGTCTATGACCTCAACCCCATCGAACACCTTTGGAATGAACTACAACTAGGCTTCAGTGACATTACAAGATTATAGACAATGGTGCTCATGTTTCCACAATAACAGAAAGATAGTCAATTATGCAATGCCACTTGTGAAATTTGTGCAATATATAGACACTGTCTTACCTGCTATTGCATTCTCGATGCTTCAATGTATGTGATGTATGTATGTAAAAAAAAATTAACAACATGCAATTATGCTGTATGTAATTATCAATGTAGCCCTACCTTCAGCAATTTGGCAATCCTTTGGTTTAAAACCAACTAGAAAACAAGAGCCAGACAATGTCAACAAAGTGATTTTTAAGTTGTGGTATTTAAAAACAATGAAATAGGGAATAGGGGAAAAAAATTATATAGGAAAACAAATTCAAAAAACACAAATCTCTACTCCCATCTAAAAATTCAACATCCAACAGTATACACAAGCCTGCCACTGAGTCCATCCACAAAAAGCAACAGGACCAAAGCCCCTTCCACGCTGAATCAATCAACTCTCAATCTTTGGAGCTTTCATAAAGACAATAAAATGTAAATGTGGGGCGACCTCTAGCTCACTGGGTAGAGCATGCGTCCCATGTGCCTCAGGCTTCTGCAGCGGCCCAGGTTCAAGTCCAACTTGTGGCCCTTTGCTGGGTGTCGTACCCCCTTCTCTGTCCTACCTTTCCTGTCTCTTTCAAGCTGTCCTATAAATAAAGGGAAAACACCCCAAAAAATAATCTTTAAAAAAAATAAATAAATTAAATATATATATGACAGTCAACCGTGGCGGAGCTGTATGGGGCAGTTAAATGTGTTATTGAATAAAACAACCTCACTAGTTGATTGATCTGATTTACTGATCTCAGGCTCAACATACCCTTGTGTAAAATAGTACTCACTATCTATACATTTTTGGTATTTCAACATATGCTTCTCCATTCCATAAATATTATATCTATGCGTCTCTCTCCTAATCTTTTTTGGAATTAGAATTTCATGTACTGTTTTTGTAAGCAATATAATTAGTAGGAAAAATTATAATCACTCAACCGCAACTAGAACAACAACTGTGAGACATCACTGAACATCAGTGCCTGACTTCACTTGTTAAATGTGAGCCAATTCCTGCAGCCAGGTTAAAAAGTCTTACAAATAGCCTTTTGAAAAAGTGAAGGCTTTTAAAACATATCATTCCCATCAACAAGATGTCCAGAAATCAAAAATTGTGTGTTATTTGACAACACATCTTATATTAAGTGTACATGGTTCACAACGATTTCCCAGTTCTAGGTTAACTTGTAAACATCTAAAATAATTTTGTGATGTGCACAGCACTGGGATATGGGTGCTGAGTACTGCCCCAGTTGGTCTTACTGTAACTGAAGCAGCTCCAAAGGAAGAAAATACAGAACCCCTTCCAAGGTTTGAATTGCAGTTTTAGTAACCTTTATAATCTTTTTATTTTTTCAACTCTATCTCTTTGTGGTCATCTGAAGTTTCAGAAAAGATAGGGAAGAGACAGGCTAATGTCTTTCCTCATCCTTGGCCTCTCCCCTTTTGATTATCCATTCATGTCAAACATAGTGGTTTCTCCAATACAAATCACTCTGTGAGATGACATTTTAGACCTCCCCATCTCCGTACACAGAGATGTTTCACTTCCTCTGAGCTTGGCATCAAGGGCCACTCATACGAACTTGTGAATAACTGAAGAATAAAGATGGACAGCAACATTAAACTGGAGGCATCCTGCTATTAAACACCACAAGAATGAAATAGACGACCTTTCACACCTTTGTTGCAAACTGCTTTCTCTCACTCATCTATTTTTAGAGGGTGACTCTGAAACAAGGACAGGGGTTAAGGAGGAGAATTGAGTAAACAATATCTTTTATGGTCCAGTTGGCATTGCTGTCCTATCCTTTATTCAGTGATGTCTCAATGAAAACTAAATTCTAAATTTGGGGGTCCTTTGGTTGAGTAATTATCTAAAAAAGAGCAAGTCACAGCACAGTAATCCAACTATATATTTCAGTCCTGGTAACATAATGTAGCATGGCACCTTGCCCAATCTTTATGCACAGAAGGCTCTGCAGCAGACAACTGTAGATTAATTCATCAGAGGGAAAGTCCAAATCCCCATGGCAGCTAGCTTTTGTCATTTACATGTTGTGGCTCAGTTCCAAATATAAAACATTTTATCATATCATAATGGTGTTGTGAGGAAATAAAGAATTTGCATCTGATTAGCTAAAATGCTTGCATGTGACATGTTTTTTAAGAAGTACCAGTATTTGGTCAGAGCAGCACCATGATTTAATTCTGCAGTGAGTGAAGGACAGTGGTGAAACTCCAAACTGGATTTAACAAAATCCAGAATTCTAATCTTGTCAGCATATTATGCAGATAATGGCGGGGATCTGTCCATGCTGGCTGGATATCCCCACTTTGAATCATGATGGCTACTTACAGAGGAACTGCCGCATTAATCGGCATGGCACGTCATTCATCTCTTCTAGTTTACTGTTGGAACTGAGGGTGAGGCGCACTTCACATGCAAACACAAGAGCCAATCAAATCTCTGCTTTTAGTGCCTGGGCCAATACTGCACAAGGAGCAAAGACTTCCCTGACAGGGGGTACAGCTTGTTGTGCCAGACACCTGGAGTTGGCCACTCAGCTTCCAGAGAGCTGCACTTTCACAGGGTGGCATGACTTGGCATGATATTTGTTAGTTTTATTATGTATTATAAAACTCAATCCAGTGCTGTATCACAATTAAGGCTTTGGAAAGGCTTCGCTGCATTGCGCTCTGGCTCTGACACAGCTGCCAGAAACGATACACTGCCATTATAGCTGGTGTGCCAATGTCCATCATACGTTTTTGTTTTTTTTTGTTTTTTTCCCACCATTCCAGTATATTCAAGGTCTTTTTTTTTCCTCTTTTCTTTTTGCTGAGGCAAATCACATCTATGAAAAGAGAAACTGATTTGATCCAGAATGTACTGATATTGTTGCCAACAACTATTGCAAATTGTTTTAAAATGTATGTTTGATGATGTATACTTAATTTTGTTTTTACTTCAGGGGTGTAACAGTACCTGTAACGCTGACATTAGGTTCAATATAAGACATCCACGGTTGGCACACCCTGTGACCCAAATAATTACTGCCAAAATAGTCTATTCATGTCTACTACTCACACACGTGGTACAAAAATTCCTGAGCAAGAGATTTACCTGCAAAGTTTTGGCAGTGCACTAGTTGCTGTCGCTCAGCTGAAGCACGCTAGTTGGCTAGCCCTGTTAGCTGGTTAGTCAAGCTAAATGAATGATTTGTGTCTAAATGTATGTCGATACTGTTCAGCCAAAGTATGGTTTATCTGTGAAAATACTTCAACAGAATGAGACAAAAACAGATTGAGGGCGAGTCCTTCCTCTCACAGTGTTCAGGCAGCCTCTCACTACAGATTGTGATCATGATGTGATGATATAGTGTTGTGAAACCACACTTGCATAATATGGCAAAATGCGGAAAATGCCAAATTAAAATGTGTGGTCACAGTGCTTGAGCCCCAATACACTGAACCTTCACGGGTGCCTTTTTGTTTGTCCTTTGTGCCTGACCTGTACAGACGTCAGCAGCTACAGCTCGCTGACGTCTTCAGGAGTTAACAGGTCATAGTCTCATGACTGAGCATTAGTGACATTTGTGTCAATTGATTTTGTTGTTGTTTTTTTTTATCTTACTGACAATATTCCAGTATTTGAGTCACTTAACTCTTTAAGTAAGAATTACGGCCAATGCTGAATGTTTAAATTTTTTAAAAATAAATTTAAAAAAAATATAATTTGCATTTATTTTGATTTACCTGCTGTACCAAAAGCAAAATAAATCATGACCCAATAACCAAGATACATAGTCAACTGTTAATTTTGTGTACCGTTATCACCCCTACACTGTATACACAGCAAAACTATTTTTTTGTCCATGTTTTCAGGACCACACTTACTATATAAGATCTAATATCTAGTATGTTATTGCAATATTGATATAATATCAATATATTGCCTTGTCCTGTTTGAAAGGAACTTTTAGGACCTTTTATAACAAGAAGAACAGGAATATATTACAGCTGAAACACCCCTGTTTGAAGTCTCAGCTGCTTTAAACCCACTGGTCCTCCCTCATAGTCCCCCACACCCCCATCCTCACTAATGACAACTTTCCATCTTCCATGGTCTAATTCTAACTCCATTATAATATCCTCTACAAAATATTAGGATTTACTGCTCTTCCCATGAATAGATTGACTGGATCAGTTGCGAAAGTTAAGAGTCTTCATTTCACTAGATTCACCCACTAATTTCATTCATGAAAGGGAGGAGACAGGATTTAGATGGATTTTTGAGCTTTGAGCCTGGTGAGACCTGTGTTATGCAAAAGAGGTTCAGAACAATATGAGAAAGGTGGTATACTGGTGGAATTGATTTTTAATGATTACGACTTAATGACTTGTGTGCAGAGCTCAATGCGGTGGCAGCTCGACTTCCCCAAATGATTCTCCCACCTTTTGCAATGCTGTTTTCTGTTCTCAGACAATGTCAAGCTACTTTTAAGGAGAGCTTCTCAAATTAAAGAGGCAGCTGTAGTGCTGTCTCTCTCTCCATCCCTGCAGAGTCTCTCGCTGAAAATGCACAGAGAAGATGTAGTGTGGTAGTTTAAACGATTCAGAGCGATCAAACCTACTGCTCAGCTCGGGATGCTGCTGTACAGGCAGACCTGTTATGCTCTCCTTCAGCACTTTCACAGCTCAGCATGAATCCACTCTGCTAAAAGGCTTATAATAAACTTCCAACAATTTCAAAGGTGCTCCTCAAAGGCTTCTCCAAGCTGGGTGAGGGGAATAGCCACCTACTAAAAAACTGTCCACTGTGCAAAACTAGAAAGGTATAATGTAGGCCTATTCATTGCTAGAAAACACTCTTTGAGGCAGTATAACAGGATTTAAGAGTTAAATACGTAGAATAGAGGAGCAGAGACCCAGAAACCTGTGACTGCAGCTTTGACAAGGTGAACATTTTTTTTTCTCTTTTGAGTTGCATGTATCTGCTCTTTTGTGTGGAGGCTTTTGCCATTTATAGGTTTATAAATGGAGGTTTACATTTCTTAAGAAAAAAATACCCTCAAGCAATTTAGTGTGTCATGATGTCTAATTAAATCCATGAGTTGAGTGAGTTTAGATTTTGAATTGAAGAAAAATATGAGATTCAGACTGCATCGGGGAAGCCTTGTCCATAAAACTGCAATAAAAACAAAAACAAACCACTACAAAAACAATTGTTTATGAAGGCAAGAGCATCAAAAATGCACAAAGTACAGTGTTTGAAGTCTGTAGTCAAACTGACCTCAGCCATTCTCAAGAAACCATAAAACAATATCAAATTGAATCCAAGTAAATACCAAAAGAGGATCTGGGTTCAAGTACAGTGTGTTCAGTAATATAATACAAAATCTCAAAAATTTAACACAAAAATAATTATATATATCAAGAGTGACAAAAAGCAAGTATTGGAGAAGAAAAGATGAAGATGTGAGAGGATTTTTCTATCTCAATATCATATAATACTAATCAGTGCGGGGGGTGAGGGGTCATCATTTTGCACTGGCCCGCATGAACTAGTAAAAAGGCGCTGAAGTAATTTATTAACCTTTTTTGTTTGTTTGTTTGTTTGTTTTGTTTTTTAACTTTCACTTGATTTTACTTAAATAGTAATTTTCACTTTCATTTCAGTATATGTTTTTCATGAGTATTTATACCATGACAGACAATATTAATTTAAAAAACTGTCTTTACATCTCAAATCTGTCAGATGTTATTGGAATTTTGTGGGCACAGAATTAGTGTGTGCCTGCTAGTAAGTTAAAATTAACTTAATTTCATTTTTGTTCTTTTTCATATTTAACAGTCAGCACAGGAAGCACAAAGCAGTTGGCTTCGACCAATGGCTGACCAATGGCCCCAAAAGCCATAGCTAGCTAATGAACACGCCTGATGTAATGTCTTGTGTACTTTGTAGAAAACGAAATCTCACACGTCAATTTTGTAAAGCAGCCACTTTGATGTGTACACAGCACATGCCACTCATGTGTTGATCTTATATAAAATATGTTATAAACACATTTTGTTGATCCATCAATCTTCTATAAACATGTAAACCCAGAGCACACCGGACGAGAGCCATGACACAGCCTGAACAGGTTTAACACATTTACACACTCAAATCGACACCTAAAGGCATTTTTTCTTAAACTTTCCAATATCAAAACCTATGTGTCTTTTGACTGTGGGAGGAAACCCAAGCAACCACAGGAAACCCACACATACATGGGAATAACATGCATAAACCTCTTAGAAAGGCTCCAGCCTTCACATGACGTACAAACTTTCAACTACAAGACGCAATCTTATACAATGATGGCTGGGTGATGCAGTGCTTGTTACATTCCAAGCATTTTAATTTCAGCTTGGATGTCAGCTCACCACCAGCACATGAATGCAGCACACTGAAACAGTGTCAAAAAAACACAGCGCTGACTCCGTTGTTTGCTGGAGGAATACTGAGGCTTGGCTTCTGATGACAGATGAAACTCTGACCATGACAGAGCCAGCTAAGTGCTGGGGTCCTGTATGACAGAAAAAAAATTGATTGTGAAGCTCAAGGTTTTTATGAAACAAATAAACTATGAACTACTTATCATTATTCATTGTATAATGCATAAACGTGGCTTAAGTGGCATGTGTTCAAAAACCCAAATGACCAACAAGAGCAGATTCTCGTTGTTATTTTTATTCACATATAAGTTTGAGATGCACCAGTTAATCTGCTGGTGACTAGAATCAGCTGCTTTTTGGCTTTATAGCTATGACTGGTGACCAGCAGGTCAGTTTCACATATAGGTGATCTGGTGCTGATCAAATCTACATGCATGTGCCAACCATTGTCAGAACTGATGCAGGCCAATTTTAAAAGTTATAATTCATTACCATGCATGCTGCACATGGTTTGAAATCTTTTTATTAATCTCGGGGTATACCACCAGAATCTGTATCAATCATAGTTGATAGGCAGCTTAAGAGCTTATCGTATCATGCCTAACTTTAACACCTTCCTTGTCATAGTATTATTATGTTGCCAGCCAGCACCAGCATTTTTGTTCATGTTTACTAATCTTTCAAGACCCCCAGAATATTTTGTGTTTTGGATATGAAAACAATGAATATATCAAAATAAAGAACTGCTTGTTGGGAGTTGGCAGCAATCATACACTCAGATATCAATTTATTCCTTAAATATAACCAAGCTAGAAACTCACTACAACTGAACTCACACTGCAAGCAACGTCTCCTCCCACCTGTCACCCTGTGTCTCACACACACACACACACACACACACACACACACACACACACACACACACAGCACAGGAGGAGGGGGGAGTGGGGGTACATTGGTCTGACAGCCGCTTACAGCGGTGTTGTGCAGTTACTCTGAGCAGCAAGCACGGGAATAAATTCAGTATATTTCTACCTTGTTCACTGATGATCTGAGTATGTCGTCAAATGTGTCTCTTGTTGCTTTTTAAAATAACTCCGCTGAGCAGGTCTGAAAAGCCGCTAAATAGCATTAAAGTCTTGTTCTGAAATGTTGTTCTATTGCACAACATCTGTCACAGCACCCCCTACAGGATAACAGTGAAAACACTGACAGACAAAATCTCGTCAGAGAAATTGTTAATGGATCATTGACATATCATGTATAAAATTAATCTGCACATGCTCCAGTTCAGAATGAGACCAAACTCTTCACTGGATGTCTGTTTTAAACCACAACAAAGGCCAAAATGTGGTTTGCAACAAACAAGGCAAAGCTTGTTCCTTTTAGCCGAGGCAATGTCTGGAATACTTGCTGCCAGTTCAGAGGAGTGAGGAGTCAGCAGTTAATGATAATATAAAACTGAAACTGCGACTACAAGAGATGTGCACACAAAATATAAAGCTGATTGTTCCAGTAGTTTGCAAGATTAGCCACGAACGGACAAAAAGACACACTTACACATGCAAACAAAACATGGCAGAGTTAATAAATTGTCTTTTTATTTTACTTGACTCAAAGGCTCCACTCTTGCAGGCTGTTGCACAATCTAAAGAGATGCAAGGCATTGTGGATCAGTTGAATATGTTGAGTAAGCTCATGTCTCATACTACAAAATTCTTGCCAATCTAGGAAAAATCTGAGCTTGCGTACAAATAGCTAACATGATATGTAGCACATTACATATTTAATTTTACGTCATACTTAGTATGAATAGTATGTTAGTACATGCTTTTGGGCATAGTCTCGGTCTCATTTTCATGTTTACAGGGATGGTCCCATTTTGATGCAGTCCAGAAAGAAGTACTTAAAGGATTAAACTGATATCAAAATCATTGCAAATTAATTTTCTGTCAGAAGACTAATCCATTAATTGATGAATTGTCACTGCAAAAAACTACATACAAAATTCCCTAATGGAATTTGTTAAAGACAGAATAACATGGATTACAACTAGAGCTGCAAACAATTATTTTAACTAGCAGTTTTATAGTCATTATTGTGTAGATTAATCAATTAATCATCTGGTCGATTAAATGTTAGAAAAAAAATGCAAGGTGATGTCTTTATACACTTGTTTTGTCCTACAAACTGTCATAACTCATAAATATTCTGTTTACCATAGAGAAATAAAAATATATATTATAATATATATAAAAATAATAAATAAAAAAAAAAGAGGAAAGCTTCACATTTGAGCAGCTGGAACTAGCATTTGGTTTGGGTTTTTCTTTTTTGGCTTTTTGCTTGAAACATAATTTAGAAGACAAATTGATCTTAAAACTGTTGTTGAACAATTTTCTGCTGATTAATGAATTAATGAATTAATTCGCTAAATATTTTAGCTCAACTACCACAGAGAACCCTTTTTACTTCTAGTTGCAGGACTTTTCTTTTACTTATCCACATCATGCATTACCACACACAAAGTTGCATGTAAGCGTTGTGTTTGCGTCCTTTTTTCCTGTCATTCCTGTTTATGCATCTATCTGTCAACGTTCACATCAAAGCAACCCTGATGGGCTTCATAACCTATCCTCATAACAACAGGAGATGTTGGCTTATTAAAAAATGATATGACCTGTTTTATGAGGCAGAAAATGTCTGGAGAAACATCTGTGAAACAAGTTTTGTATTAAATATGTAGGAGCTACATTCAAAATTCCTTTTTGCATGGGATGGCAGAGCTATAAAGAGAATCCAGAGTGTGGGCCCCCAAGCTCATTCAAGTCTCGCCATTCTCCCTTTCTGACAGTCAAAGCTGAATGATCTTGCTCTCTATGCCTCCCTCTCGCTATTTCCTCAACTCTGTAGGGATAAAACAGTCAAAATGTTCCTATCACTGCCAGCAATTAGTGACTCAGGATTGTCTCTGATCGTTTTAGAAAATCAAGAGAAAAAACAAAGCATTAGAGGTATTTTTTGTACTCTGCTCTTCCTGAAAGCATTTGCGCAGGCTAAAGAGTTCATTAATGTCGTTTTTGTTCTGAAGTGGAGGCCTCTGGAGACATCCAGAGAAATGAAGGAAGGATGGGGGAGTGCTGCAGTACAGCAGGAAAACGAGCACAATACCAGTGGATAGATTAAAGAGGCTGGGTTTCAAAGGCTTCTTTATAACCTTTTAATGCACTGTTGCTTTATCCCTGAGAATTACATTGAACTGATATTCTTTATTTATCCTCACACATCTGATTTTCCAACCTAATGGGATTATGGAATCTATATTTGTGCTTTAATCATCATCATTTGCACAGTAGATCTGTAGAGGTCTTTTTATTCTGTTTATTTCGATGGCAATTTGACAAGACCCAATATCCATCAGGCAATAGCTCTTCTCTTCCACTCTAATTAAAGCTACATTACATAGCTGCATGGTAACAAAAAAATCTGTTATGATATGAAATGGAAAATACACGTGACAGGTGTAAATGGCTTTACAGCCTTGTTGTGATGGGGAGGTTGAGTTGTAGTGTTGTGCAGTGTGTTTATAGCCGACTGCTTTTTGACGAGGAAACCGGGCAATGCTTCCACATAGGCTTACAGAGAAATGTCATCCCTAGAGCGCTCTATAGTCATTGTGCTCGTAAGTTTGTGTGAGGAAATCAAATAAATTACCAATTTTTCAACAACAGTAATTATAAAAAAAAGAGGAAAAAGGGAAAAAAATCAAGGAAGATAAGTAATAAATACATTTCATATTAAAATGTTTTCGCAATACTGGTAAAAAAATAAAAATGCAATCACAATTTGATTATTTTTCTATACCGTTCAGCCTTATGTTATTAAGAATAGTGTTACAATTTGTTCCCCCTTGACTATTTTAAAATGTTAATGTAATTGTTTCAGTATTTTTTTTCTCCCATTCTGCTTTTAGGTTTAGCTTGCCTGAGAGCAGCAGGGATAAGGTGTTCTGTTCTAGTTTGTTTTTGTCTCATTCAGGTAATAAAGAAATCTGAGTGAAGCTGAATGTACATTAGCATGTTTGGTGTGTTTCCATTCACATGCTCTACAACAGTGGAGCAACACAATCACATCATCATCTTATACACAACTCTTCATTGCTCTTGTATCTGACCAGGAACTCGCAGGCCGTAATTCCAGCCCTGGTGTTTTACTGTCACTTACCACAGTGTGACTGACTCGCACACCTTTTATTATTGTTCCAAACTCAGAACCAACTGCCACTGGCATACTGCTGAATGTTTACGTGCAGTTGCACTTGTGCTTGTGAACTGTGGGTCTGCATTGCGTGCATCAATCTACATACCATGTATTCAGAGTACTGCTACATGCACCAAACCGTGAACCCTGTACGGTGACGGTTCAGCGCAAATACATGAGCGATTGTTGCCCTAATTTGAACCCAACTCTATCTGGTGACACCAGCCTCCTCTCTGAGGGAAAGCAATGGCTCAGTTACACAGAAATAATTCAAACATGATCTGCACAAATAGGGTGGATGCCTGCAGTGGTAGCTCAAAAGGAGAACACTCAGCAAAATGTACACCATGCAAATGTAGACATCAAGTATTGCTCCCTGTTGAGTACAAACAATCACACACAAATGAAAAATGTAACTAAGCAAGTTGTGCTACAATGGCAATTTTTATGTTTTCCAATTTGACTCCAAATTGGAAATCAAAGGAGCCCCACTACCAACATTTAACTCACTGCTCTAAGAGGTAGAACCCTAAAATTGAATCACACTGGGGATGCACAAGTTAGATTAGAGAGAACATTTGTGTGTTTATAATAGATAAAATTGAAAAATAATATACACTGCATGTTTAGAGAAAGAGCGATGTCTGGGTTTATCCTCCCCCCTTTCCGTAAAGCATGACAAAAAATGCAAAAATAAAAAAAAAGAGAGACAAATAATCTGCAATTTACAATGTAGAGAGCAAACTTAAATTACACTGTAATTATTTGCTTTTCTGCAGACATACAAATGAACTCTTACGTAGGTGGGAAGTTGTTTTTGCAAATTCCCTGTTATGCCCACCATACACTCAAAGACTTTGAAAAGACACTCACATCTAAAGACAATGTGTCATAAGTCACAGAGTTTTTAGTCACAGAGTGTAAGATTTTGCTAAGACTGCAGGGCTTCATGTCCTTTTTTTTTTTTGCACATAGCTCTGATGCTTTAAAGGTTTAAAGTTTAGTATTACAAGTCACAAATTTGTGGCAAGTATAAAAGTCTTGTAGTTTGAGATGGTTAAACTTCTGTGTACGGGGGAGTAAAAAAAGTAATTTTCCATGACATTTAAAATAAATACACTATATCAATGCAAGAATGCTGAAATTGTCTTAAATACCTTTCAGGAGTAGTTGACTCTGGTAAGTTAACTTTTTTGTAAACCTGCTGCTCAATAGAATGCCATTGTCTTTGTGGCTGGTGAATGAAGCAAATCCAGCAGCATATTTTACCAGCATTTGGTGCTTGTTTTCAACATTCAAACAATTTTTATTTGCTAATTATTATGGAAGACTTTGTTTGCAGTGCTACTGTACAACTCTCTGATTTGGCTGTGAAATTTATCAGCAACACTGCTTACTGGATTCCTTGAACAGTGGTCCATCGTGGGTAAATGCGCAGCTGCAGGTGGCAAAAAAAACACTCACAGCTACCAAGCAGAACAGTAATGCACTATAGTCACCTCAGAAACAGGCAAAGTAAGCCTCACCCCAACGTCTTTATCTCACACACACACAATGCAAAGCTGTATAGCACGGCTACTACGGCGGTATTTCATTCATTGCACACACTGATATTTGCTATTAGCCTACGAGTTAACCATTCATTTATCTGAAAATTACTAGCTTCAATTATATGATAATGTGACACTGCTTAAATCATATCAATGATAATATATGATTTTTTAGCAATCTAGCAATCTTCAGCAAAGAAGTACATTTAGCTAACATTTTTCCTAGGAAGGCGAATGAATGACCCGCCCTGTGTCTCTGACTGGCTTACCCTGACAGTCTTACTCTTACCCTAAACAAGCTAACTCCTCTTGCCCAAACCTAACCAACCCAACCAACGAAGGCAATGAGTACTAGTGAATCAAAGAGATAGTAAAGTGAGTCATGCCTTTGCCATCCTGGGAAATAAATTGACATTTGGGACGCAAATTTGCGTCTCCTAGGAAACTAAAGGCATGACCGGCCCCGCTCTGCTTTATACTGCCTCTGACTGGCATACCCTGACATTCTTACCCCAATCCTTACTATCCTAAACTTGCCTAAATCTAACCAATCCAACCAACGAGGGCAAAAAGTACTTGCCAATCATAAGGAGAATGGGGTGGGTTAATTCTTCGCTATCTGAGGAAACACAAATTGACTTTCAGGACAGTGTAGCCAGCTAGTTAAAGCACATAGTAGTGCTATACCCAACTCAGATATGTGCCAGTTGAATCAGATTCGGCAGTTTGATACGAATATCCAGCGATTCAGGTTTTGTTTTGTTTTTTTTCTACATAAAGTTTGAAAGTTAGAACAGGGCTCTGAGGGACGTTCAGTCTGACAGTAGCATTCATGTAATATAGTAAACAAGCTAATGGCGCTAACCACAGATGGCAAATGCATAACAAGATTTTTGCCGACACGAAATGTCAAACAAAAGCCAGAGAGACTTTATCGCATTAACTTGCTGTGGATTTTGAAGGCATGCAGCAATTTCAGTCCACTTTTTTGAGGCACAAATGGGAGGCCATATCAAAGAAGCACTCTTGTTTACTCCACAACTCCATCAGTTTCTTCTCCTTTTCAATAGTCCAAGAAAACTCTTGTTTATCGCTGTCTACACGGTTTGCTGCTTCCTCTTTCATGCTGGGGAAAGCACCTGTTGGTTGTTAACAATGTCTGTATCACTGAACTTCAGTTGTTTTTTTTTTTTTTTTGTTTTTTCATCAAGACTGTAATTTTACTACAATGGTAAACATGTTTGACAATACTGCAACTCAAGCAAACTCTCATGATTTCACACAGACATAGGAAATTTGTCTGCAGCTGGTTAAAAAATAATTTGGTATAATGGCAGCAATAATATACTTAAGACTTGGCAGCTTCCTAAAATTTTCAGACGACATACTTTCACCATTTATGTGCTGAAATAGATTGCACATTAAGTCTCTCCTGGAGGTCTACTTCCCTTCACATTTCAAATCTTGGATGGCCGTATATGCATAAAACTAAAATACATGCATACATATGTATATGACTCATTAAGAGCTTAAAGTCTTAAACACAGAGATTAACTGGAATGTGCCAGCCTGTGGATTTTAAGCATTGTCATCTGTGGCCTTTGGTCCGCTGCACAAGAATGTCTACTGCCTTTGAGCTTTGAATGAAATGTCTCAGTGACTGCTGGCAAGATGAAAGGCTCCATTTTGAAGTGGTTAGTGCTGGTGTGCTCGACCGGCTGCCTTATATTCCTCCTCCTGTCAGAAACACTTGGCTAGACACGTGTGAAAACCCCACTGCCATCCAGAGCCTGTTATCACATGAAAAGGCTGCTCTCTGACCATATGACATTTCTGAGCATGTTATTCTCCACCACATTGTGTACAATTTACTTTTAAACTCAGGGAGACTCAAAGTAAACAGGGACTAAATGCATTGATGGCACTTCGAACAGTGGCTAAATGCTGTTTTGAAATAGATGAGCCAGTGCTGCCCAAGCATACAGACATCTCCCTACAGCTGTGTAGTTAATATGGATGTGAGCAATTTATATGCGTGACCATGGAAGGGACGCACCTGGGGCTGGCTTGATGAAGAAAATGCCTCACTTTAGACGCCATGTTTTTTAATTTTAGTCCTCTTTTAGCTTTCCATTAAGTCATTTTGAAACTTAAAAGCCTCATTCCCACCAAGTGCCTGTCGTTGAGATGAAGAGCCATTACTTTCACATCTGGGTCCAAGAACAATAGCATCAAAATAAGATTGTATGGGGAGGGCTCTCTCTGTGCAAAACAGATTTTACTTAGCTCTCTGCAGCAGGCTGTAATAACCACAATTGTCAGGGATCAAATAGAAAATGTAGGCTAAACAAATCTGCTGTAACCAGTTTGGACAAAAAGCCATTAAGGGAAAATTACCAGATAATAGTTTGGAAATAAGTGAGTAAATTCAGTAAAGAAATGAAAATAAAAATACAGAGGAAGGATGCCAACATTTTGTATGCATTGACTGTTTATTTGTATGCCATTAAATTTGTGGATATTAACTCCAGGTATCATGAGGTTTAAAACAGCGCATCAGATGAGGATTTTTGAGTACATGCGCCCTCATTCCACCAGTGGGCCAAATCCTACATCAGATATTTTGAGTTCTTTTGTCTATATTTTTCAATATAAAATTTTTAAAATATTTACTTGGAATAACTAAGGTTTGATTTTTTCACATTTTGTTAAATAAAACTACTTGCTTCTATCACGATTACTTCTACCAATAATGCTACTGCCAATATCAAAATGTAAATACTATGGCCACTCAGTGTTTCCTATAGAATTAAAATCCAAGTGTGGCAGTAGCCGACGACAGGGGAGGTGTCAACATACTACCTAAAAATAAGGTAAAATATTTTTATTTTTTTCATCTGTGCAGCTCAGGGTTGAAAATATTGTATCGAAACAACTTGACTTTGGACCAGCATGTGTGTATGACATGACCGTGTGTGCAACTCATCTTAACGCTTCCTTTACCTGTTAGTCCAAGACAAACTAAGACGTGTTATTTTAATCAGAAAATCTTATCTGAGAAATTATACATTATGTTCAAAGCCCTAAATCATGAGATTGTCTCAGAGGAATTAACAGAAAAAGAGAAAAAAAGCCAACCCAGATCTGACTGATCAATAATCAATCACAGGAGAGAACAAAGTTCATGCATTATGCAACAGGGGATGGATGAAAAGAAATAAAAGACAGAGAAAAGCATGTTGGTGAATCTACCAAATCCACAGGGTTAAGCCTACACCACAAACTTAAGTAGTAAGTAGTACATTTTTTTTTATGACCAATGTAAATAATATAATATATATATATGTATACTGCTTGAGAGACATATATGTGTGTGTGTGTGTGTGTGTGCGCGCGTGCGTGCATATGTATGTATGTATGTATGCATATATATGTATATACACTGTATATGCATACACTCTATAGATATAGACATAGATATAAATATAGATATAGATATCACTCTCTCAATAAGATACAAACAGAATAATACGGAGAACATGTAAAATGCATTAAAACAAAAAAAAATTCTGACATTATTTTAATTATAACATTGGCATAAAGATAAGGTATACTGTGCAAACCTAGCTCTAGCAGCACTTGAGTGTGTGTAAAAGGTGTAAAATGGGATAAAGGGATAAAATGTCCTGTATGGGTTTTTTGTCAAGATCAATATTTAAACAGATGCCTCATTATTTTCAAGATGTTTCAGTGTTCCCCTAAATTTATGTGCGATGACTTCCCATTTATTCCTCTTTCTTTTCCTTTTTCATTGCTCAAACATGGCATTAAGTAGACCATATTTCTGTGTTGAGCCTAAATTGAGCATCAGCAGTCTCCTCAGGACCATGTACAGAGAATATACCAGTAATAATAGTGATGGATAGAGCTACTTACAAAAAGGTACAGATGCATTTAATGGGCAGTCGAACATTTTAATGGTTATAGGAGCACCTTGTTGCCCTACTCTCAGCTCTCACAACACCTCACCATGCTGTTAAGTGCAACTGGAATGGAATTATAAAAGGCATGAACAAGATTTGAAGAAAATGAGCACTGGAGAGACCATCAAAGGACCAGGAGAGAGATTATGTTATTGTACACATTTCCTCCTGTGTTTAATCCTAAAGTGAACTAAGGTCATCTTGACATGTTTGACATTATTCCTGAACAAAGACACACCAGGGGGCACAAAGCTGACACATGGAGTGTAAAGCCTTTAGACATGTAGTTCATTTTCTCTTCATATTTAATTTCTTTAAGATCTGCAGACAAGCCACAGTTTATCCTACCTAATAGGCAAAGAGCCTGTATGGATGACATAAAACACAGGAACAAATTAAATTAATGAACAACATGATCAGTTATTAAGGACAAAAAGTTAGATTATCGCTCTTTCAAATTGAATGGAACGCATACAAGTTAAACATAAAACATGAAATAAATGTTGCTTGTCTATCGGCCAAATACTCAAACTTCTGTCAAGCTGTTGGAAGAGGTCAAATTGATTTTCTCAGACATTTTTCAGACTGTGTTTTTAAGCTCATCATCATCTGTGACACCAGCAGTTCTGTACCAAAGATTTGGTCCCTGGTGTGCTTCTGTCCTTGACATCTGGAGATGCATTCATCTCATTTTTTACTCATCAGGAGTTTATTTCCTCTGTGTACTAAACAGACATGTACCTGATCCAATATTTTTTCCTTTACTATGGATTTTAAGCACACATGTATTTACAAGGCTAACTATGGCCTGTGCATTCCCTCAGCAAAACCTAAAACAATGTGCAGAAATCAATTTTGGCCACTTGTGAATATATGGTAAGAAACATGGCTCTTATGCGGATCATTTTTCCCCCACCCCTACTTCACCTATCAGGTGGAGATGAAAAAACAGGGTCAGAAACAGACTGTACAAATAAAAATTTCTTCATTAAAAAGGTACTGTGTGGAGATTTTCTTCTGCACAGGCAAAAGCACACAGAAGCTGTTGTGGTAAAGTAATTTCCAATGTGGTGATTAAGGCAGCTCAATGATGCAATTTGTGTTATTACTACCATATTTTGTTGTTTTTGCAAATTACTTAAACTGATAGTTAAACAAGGGCACAGCATTTTTTTCAGCTGCTCTGCTTGCTTTGACACAGAATATGAATGGAATAAAAAATGTCAGCACCCACCAGTCTTTGTGGGTTCAGTGTCAAGTTGTCCTCTATTGTTGTTGTTTCGCAAAGTGGTTTTCGTGGTTTTTGCCCTGTCGCACCTCCACTATGATTGGACAGCTGGGTAAAAAGTGACAATGACGATCAGCTGTAGTTGTTTACCCAATGTTTAAATGTTTTCAACTCTCAGTGATCAGGAAAATGCGCAGAATAAAATGCACAGCGCCTCATCACGCTGCTGGCATTTTTAGTAGAGTGTAAATATGTAGCACTCCCATGAAAAAAGGGAAAGCAGGTGGCAGTAACATGCCAAGAAACACAATAATGCATTAACAAAAACAGTGAAGAGGAAGTCTGCAACCTAGCAAACATGTATGCAAACAATGCAGGTTTACAATGCAGAAAAAATTGCAAGTGTTTCGTATAAAAGGAAATGCATTCATCATATTTGTACTTTCATTTTGGAAGGTAAACCTGCCGACTGGCGAGTATGTACCATAAGCCTTCTAAATTAATTTTTTTTCCTGGGGCAGCACGGCCTTGGCAGCCGCTCAGCTGCAGCATATCTAAAGAAACAGAGTCTCACAATTTTTTTCCGGATGACACGCACAGTTTTCAGCAAAACCGGACAGTGAAAATGGTTTTTTGCTCATTAAACTGATTTTATACCACCTTTTATTAGAGTTCAGCAGTTTTAGTATCTAAATCTGTCACAGACATGAGGAAATACAAACATGTCTGTTTCAATCAAACCTTCCTGTTTCTGTTTCAAAATAAAAACCCTCTGACAACATTTCTGTAGACAGAAGCCCCTTAGTTGTCAGCACAAGGCTTTTCACTGTGACACATTTACAGGACTGTGTTGTTGAAAATACGGTGGCTGCAAGGCTGCATAAATGAGTGGAGTATGTGCAGTTAATTGTAGAAATACAGCAGTTATAACAGTAGGCAGCTGTGCTACAGCCACCACAAAAAACGCTGCCCATGTAAACACACACTGCTCATGCGTGCAGAGTAGCCTGGGCTAAACCTCCAGTGCTTGTGATGTGCACTGCATGCAAAACATCCTCAATACAGCCTCTCCTGTATGAAGTTCATAGAAAGATAAGGGTCCATATTTTTGACGGTATTAAAAATCACAGCGTCAGGATCTCTAAATAACCTTTTATACTGTAATATCATGATACCGCCCATTGTGAAATTAGCGCCAGAAACTGGCTAAATCTGATGAAAAAGGATGCATATTTATATTTCTGTCACTGTATGTGCACATTATTTCTGTCCCACAACTGCTAATGGGCCCCTAATTAGATCCATACAAGGACAAATACAGACAGACAGACATTCCACTTTATGGCTATAAACCGCTTTCTTTCATTAAAGTTGACTTCAGTGTCTTTGAAATCTAAGTTAAATCCAGAGTAACGTGAATAGCGGCACAAACAAAGGCTGATGCGAACAGCACATTAAAAAAAGGCCATGAATCAATTCAGATGCTTCTTGCTGTGATGATACAATGCCAACTGTGGAGTCACTACAACCCTCTCGTTGAATCTGTCTTGTAGCAACACACTATAGTCAGTGTACGCGTGTGCATGTTCCTGCACATGTGTGTGTTTGATACCTGCAGTTAGATTTATTGGATTTGGGGATCACTCCTGCTGTGTGCTCTGTGGTAGGAGTGGGTTTGACTCAGTTTCTCTGTGTGAAGCTGGCATCGTTTTGGACTGACCTTGCAGTGGAGGTGTCACAATGTGGAGCTGCTGTCATTACTCAATTAGACAGAATGAGGCACTGGCTAACGTGACAGTACCATAGTGTGAAAACTAACTGAGAATTAGATTCCAGGCCTGGCAAGGATTGTTTAAATGTACCGACAGAGGAATCAAACACAACAGGTCTGTTTTTATGTTATGATATATGAAGCCTTAGGACATTACTCCACCTGCCTCTCTCGGTAGGGAAAAAAAAAAAAAAACATGCACGCTGCTCAAATAAGCAGCAAGGTTAATGGAGTGATAGGTCAGGATAGATCCTGTTATACCCCTTTCAGTGTAAAACTGTGTTGGCGGTTGATCTTCGTGGGTCAACGTGTATCATCCAACCTGGGTTCAATGGGGGTCAGTCTCTGTTTGGCTTTGGCAAACAGGAATTTCTATTAGGGTATCTAATTGAATGTTATTGATATTTTAAGAGACATTAACCCAAGCACTCAGCTGGTCTATAAAGGAAAAAAAAAACAAGAGGGTGACGGACGAAAGATACCTAAATGGACGAGACTAAAAGCATCAGGAGAAAGCTGAAACTTGACTGTGTATCTTAAATTAACAGAAATGGATCAAACAAGGGCTTTCTGTGCATTCAAAAGGCCTACACCATAATGTTTCATGTATGAAAAAAAGCAAGTAGTAACAGCTGCTTTTCATGCGATGCCAATTTATCTTTTTATAGGCAACCCGGCTAAAGGACAACAGTATACAACACAGAGATGGGCAATAACTAACAAGATATTACAGTAAAGAATGACAATAAAATGCTGAGGATGTTTTATGTAGAAAGAGTGTCACCATTACATAGATTGTTCAAAGATGCAGTACTGTATGAGTTGGGCTTTCAACACTAATTGTATGCTCAAAGAAACTCAAAAGATTTTGCTGCAGTCATGCAATACTTTAAAGTTGTGTGCGTGGATTTAATTATAAATGGTATTAAATTGCTTGTATAATACTTGCCATAATTTCCCTTTCATGTCAAACCACAATATACTTTACAGTATGTAATTGAATGGGTGTTTGTTATCTTTAGGACCACATATAAATTGATATGTGTGCTATAATGTTGATTCAGCATGTTTAATGTTTAGTGATTAACTATTTGTCTCTTGTATGGACATTGCATTTTTAATGGGGCATAATGCTCTGAATAAATGACGTCATTATATGCAGGCTCAACTACTGTCTTTGGTTTATTCACTTATCTAAATTTTAAAAAATAAATAAACAAAAAACAACTTTTTTATAATGTGTCAATTTACATCCATAAAAGTCGTTACTACAACTACAATTGACTACGATAAGGGTAATCCCGCTGTTCAATTATGTGAAATTTGACTTTAAAAAAGACAATTAAAAAATTATATAATTATAATTAATTTATATAGATTGTATTTTCTAAAGGGCCCCTGATTATTTTGTTGCATTCACACACACAGAGAGATATGCACATGCATTCACATAACAATATTGGATTTAATATACTTTAAAAATCCACAATCACAAAGGAAATGCATTCAAAGGAAACACACGAGTTTTTGTGAGCAAAACTGGCTGTAAATATCTGAGTAAAAGTAGTCCTGCATGTGAAGTTTGACTAAAGTAAATGTCCAAAATTTTTCACATTGATACTTGAAATACTTGAAATATCAAAAGAAAAACTCAATTCTCAATCTGCAGAATAGCCTATTTCAGAGTATATTATATTACTAGATTATTATTAATAAAGCATTAATGTGTACATTAATGTGGCAGAAGATTTAAGTGGAGGAATTGATGAAGTCTTATTCAACCTTTAGTAAGACAATATAATGTATTTGTTGGTCATATTAAGATTTAATATGCTTTATTCACTATACAATTGCTTTTTCTGCTATACTATTTTTGTCCTTATATTGCATGCCCCTCTAACTTTGTACTGCAACTAGCACAGTAGTTTCCCTCGGGATAAATAAAGTTCAATCTTATCGTCATAATCTGAATCTGCAAGAAAACTAGTAACCTAAATTGTCAAATAAATGTAAACATATGCATTTGCCTCTGAATAGAATATATTTACAAAGTAGCACAAAACAGAAAAACTCAAATATAAGTACAAAAAAGTGATACTTAGTACTTCAGTACTTAGTTACGTCATTACTTTTAACAACAGCTCAGAGGTGGAGGTAACAAATAAAACAACTCGTAACAAAGTTAACACACAAGAAGCCTTGGGACAACAGGATATAACCAGAAAGCTATGATAAATGAACACTGTGAATCCGCCAGGCCAAACATGACTGAACACACAACTGAATCCAGCAACAACAACAACAACAACAACAACATGTCCCCGAGCTAACCAACACTGCGGTGCACAGTTTAACACAGCCACAGAATCAACACAACATGACCGCAAACACGAACTTACAAAGTAATCTACTGCGCAACAGATGCACAATAATGCCATTAGTTATGATTAAACTTCACTCACCAAGTCGTTGAATCTACCGTCTCTCAAACAGCCGCTGGATGGAGGAGGCAGCGGCTGACGGACTGCACCTGGCTAACAGGTGTTAGCTTTATTAGCTCCGACTGGTGTCTGTCTCAAAAGTTGATATTCCTCTGTCGTTGCACGCCTTATTCCCGAAGTTTACTTTGTCAAGTGCTTAAGTGCTGCCGCATATATTCGCCCAACTGCTGGTGTAGTCTGTAGGTCACAACTAAACATTTTCTACGAGCTATTTTTTCATGCCTCTTTGCAAGTTGGAGAGCTTAGCGTCAGTTAGTGTAGCATCCACTTCCGGTCACGTTTAAAATCGCCTGCGCCAACTTCCGGGCTAAACCTTTTTTTTTTTTTTCTTTGGTCTGTTTGTTTTTTGAATATACAGCAAAGATGCGGAAAGGTTCTTCATAAAAAAATGTTTAGAACATTTTGCAATGAACAACAATTAAAAGTTTCTGTGGAGCAACTAAAATTCTCAAAGATGATTTTAATTTTTATTGTTTTATCCTGTGGAGACAAATTATTTATTTTATTTTTTCCAACTTCCATTGTCTGCACTTGCTTTTTGCAAGTTACTGTGAAGCCATTATCTTGTGCACAGGAGATCAAAAATATCACCCTACTTAATTTATTGATAGGGTTGATCTGACAAAAGGCCAGCTTAAAAAAAATAGTTCTTTCGTTTCATGTCTGTGCTGGTGTCGGTGCTGGCTTCCACCTTAAAGTTCTTTTTTTTTAAGTATTGCATTAATCATCATGAAATTTGGACAAGCTGTACTTTATGTAAATGCTAGTTAACAAATCTAAAGAAACACGCTCACAATGATTTACGTAGATAATGTTATACCTGCTGAATATCATAATGTTATTGTTATTGTGAGTTAGCATACTGATGATAGCATTTAGTTCAAAGCACTACTGTGCATACACAGTCTTACAGAAGTGTGTGGCATTAGACTCTTGTTACATTATGCTTATGTAGCTATTTTTCAGTGTAATGGGTGGTTGCATTTGAGGGGCAAAGTGATTCAGTGTCCTCAATTCCACCGCAGCATTGACACTCTCCACAATGGTTTTCAACATGTGAATCCTTGCCTGAGCAAAACTCTCATTATTTGATGAAACATAAAAAAGTGTTTTTATATCACCGTTTGATTTATATTAGTAGTTTCTGTGTTTTACTGTTACAGCTGAATTACCCATAAAAAGCTGCTGACCTGGCAAAGAAATGTTTAAAATTTCATCAGTGAAACACTTCTACCCACATAACCTCTGTGAAAGCACATCCCCCCTGATGGGTAAATATGGATGTCAGCAGATGAGCCCCTCATGTATCCACTCTCTTTAAAAGCTAATGTTAATAGTATATAGTTAATAGTTGTAGGGACGATGATAGTTGGTGATGGAGAAATAACTCTTCCGCGTCCTTCTTGTGTGATACAATTTTCCCTCTGATTGGCCAAGGCTCTGGCCTAGTAGAGGTCACTCTCTCTTTCCTCATTCAATTACAGACGGGCATAAATCAAGCTGTTTCTCCAGCCATTTTGGGCGACTGCTGACCACTTTATTATGACCTTGTTCAAATTTGCAAAGGGTATTTTACTCTTTGCCTCTCTATCCCCCGCTCTGTGTAATTTAAACAGTGACAGCTTCGGCTCATTAAGGTACCATCTGGTGAAATGCTAAATGAAAGAAGAAAGCGCTCAATAGAGTGTGGACCTCCAACAGGGCCTAATAATCTTCTCTGTCAGCTGTTACTTTCACATTCAACAGTGTGCTGGATAGATACACAAGCTGTTATATAAGAGAAGGCAGAGTCTCTCCTTATGATGTTGCAATGCGAAAGAGGTCATCAAAATCGATACATCTCTTTTTCTTGACTTCTTGACCAATAACGTCTTGGTGGAGCTTAAAATTGTCCCTGCGGTACACAAGGCTCTTGCAAAACATTGTAGCAGCAGTATTTGACAGATAAAAATCCAAAAAGTAAATCGTGACTGAAAAATGCATGAAAACCCAAAATAGTAAGATGAATAAAAAATATAAGGTGCTTAGATATACTAAAGTTCCTAGATTTGTAATTCCCTGGTTAAAATTGTTTTTTTTTGGTTTGTTCATTTTGAAGTGGATTCAACAGTCATGCAAAAGATTTTTCTAGTTTCAAAACACAGTCGCTCAACAATCTGTAAAGCTGGAGCTGAAAGACTGAAGAGGTGGTGCTAATCAAAACTAATGAGCTGCATCCATTGTCTGCTTACTAGTCGTATAATGCAAACTGCTGACATCAACTTTTATTACAGCTTAACATAACATTATTTCAAATAAGTAGCATATTCTCACCAAGGTATTGTTGAAATCCAGAGCCCTTCAAACAAATTATCCCATATCACTGAGCACACAGATCAGAATATACATTGCTATATCCTCTCACCTAATAATTATAATAATAATATCATAATAACAACAACAACAACAACAACTTGGATTTATATAGAGCCTTCCCAAGGTCACTTGGGAAAAAGTAAGAACACAGAAATAAATAAATAAATACAACCTACACTGACTATTTAACAATGATTTAATATAATTAACAAATTTACTTGTATGCATGAAGAATATGAGAAAGTTTATATATTGTTATTTGTATATTACTGTAATACCCCTGAATTTAATTTTTAAAAAAATTAAGCTTAAAAGTCTATTGTTGTTTTTTTGTTGCAGTACATCACTTAAACAGAAGTAGTTTTCAGACAGAATCAAGAGGTTTAATATCAGTTTGTACTTGCATTTAGTAAGTATTAGCTGGGAAGAAATGTTATTTAAGCCCTTCAGTATTTTTCAGATCATCATTTTTTGTCATACTGTTTACTGGTTGTCAGTTTTACAGATAAGCTCAGTGCCAATAACATTTTTGTTTTTAACAACAATAGATGATCACTTTATTTTGCCAAATCTGTCTTGGTGCTGAAAAAAAAAAGTGTTCAGTGTTTTCAGGAAATATTTACTTGGTGTCTTGCGCCACGAGTTAGAAAACCATTCTCATCTGTAGGCTACATAAAATATAAAGATAGCAATTGATTAGTTAAGTTTAGCATGAAAAATGAGAAACAGGAGGGAACAGCTATCCTAGCTCTGTACAAAGGTTAAAAAAATAAATAAATAAAATAAACCCTCCTGCACCTCTCCAGCTCATTAACTGACATGTTACATTTAATATGCCACCATAGTTTTTGATTAAACAGACATACATGAGAGTGGTATCAATCTTCTTATGTAAATTTTGGCAAGAAAGAAAGAAGAGTGTAATTCTCAAATTTTACAATATTTCATTAGTGAGATGTTTTGGTCAAAGTCTGTTTAAAACTTTAAGAAAACTCTGCAGTAACTGTAGAAGATATTGGCCATTGTGCAGATTCACAGCCCATATATGTACAGAAAGACATCCAGTGTACACAGCAAAGCAAATGTAGAAAAGGACTGTCTTCTTGACTCCATCTGCTGATGAAAATTTTGTGATATGAACAAAGACTCAGAACACCAACTAAGTTATTTCTATCAAAACAGTGCTTGATTTACAAGAAATATTTAATAAAAATCAGGTACAGATAATAATTTCAGAGCAGCCTAAAGACATGAAGTGATTGCTTTTTGAGACCAACAGTATGTTTTATCTTAAGCTTCAAAGTCAGACTCAAACGACTTGTTCTCTTCAGACAGGACTTCCTGCCAGATCTGACACTAGTTTCATGTGTAAGTTGTCATCACTGTAATTGGGCCAAGACACCTGTGCCCTCCCACTTTTAGGTTGAATGCACTTTGAATGACTGAAGTGGCAAACCACAGATTGTACCTTTGATTTGAGCTTACTGCTGCTTTTCTTGTAGATCTACTGCTGATGTGAACGTGTGGCTGACCAGAAATAACAGAAAGAGACAATAATAGTAGGCAAAAATGTGTGTATTGCTAATATGTGTAAATATATGTATCGTGAGTTAGGCATTGGGTAGTTTTTAAAAATATCATGTCACAATTATCCTGGCAGGAATTAACTCAATTTAAGATATTATTCCAGTACTCATCAAAATATGCTTAAAATTCTAAAAATGCCACTAAAACATCCTGGAATCACCTTACCTTACCTTGATGAGAAACAAGTGTTTTTATTGCATCAAAAATTAAACACATATTTTAGTGGAAAATGTACAATCCTAAAAAGTTGGGCATTTCAACTATTTAAAATGGCATCGTATCTTTTAATGTGTAAAATGCAGATGCTTGATTAAGATTTTTTGCATTTTTGAGGTTAGTGTGTATGGAGTCTGTTTTTCCCTCTTTAATCACTGATTGCTCAGCAGTCTCTTTGTGTGCTGCTGGACATCGGTTTTAAACACCAGTCTATTGGGTCCAAAGTCCTGTTGGGAGATCAGGCTGTAAAATTGTGTGTTATTCCATCCCATCTGTGAGTCATCAGTGATTAAGTAAACTGTCCAAAGACTGTAACCAAAGAAGATGTCAAAGAGTTAGAGAGAGAGAAAAATTTTGAACTCTTCTACCTTTTACTGAACCAAAATTAATTTATCTGTATACAAATGAAAAGTTAGAGTTTTTACAATTCATCTTAAATGTAGAACATCTCTTTCTAATATAATATAATATAATACTGCATGATGCATGACTGCAATACTGCAAAAAACAAGTTACTTACCCTATACAAGAAGCAATCCAACACACCCCACATGCACTCTGGTGAAGCGTTACTGTCAACTTTCTGTAAACCTGTGTTTCAAAAGGTGTGACAGGAAGGCCCAAGGCCAGGTATCGTTGCCCACCTCCACACACAGCCCTAATAGGACACCACTTATGGCCACGTACCCCTCACTCACATGGCCCATCTCTCACCCTCCTCTTCACTGACAAGAATGAAACTGACAAAATAACAGCCCCCCATCCCCAAACTGTCCATCACTCTAAAGGTCAACACAACACTATGGCCCTGGTCCCTCTCCACACTCTTACACTGTTCATTACACCTGGAGACAGCGCTGTGGCCCCTGCCCTCCCTCCCTCCCCAAAGCAGACTGTCCATCACTGCCATCCAGGTGAGAAGGTAATTGGGGAGGTTCTGCCCAAGCAAGGCAGCGTCCTCTGACAGCATCCAGAGTGCACAGAACATGTACCAGCCAGCTACTGGTGGTTTTCTTCTGGCTGTTCAACATATCCTTGGACATTATAAAAACTTTTTTGGAGGTTGTTGCTGCAGGGCCTCTGGCAATAGACTCCACTGGCTCGCTTTAGTTTGCATACCAAACCCACATGAAAAATCAAATAATATAAAGTGTCTTTCAACATGGCTGAGAGGCTTTGAGCAAAGTTTTTGTTTACTGTCTACACATCAAATTTCAGACATAACTTCTGGCACTTCTCTGACATCTCTTTCATTATGGTATGGATCTGTGGAGATACGTAGGAGGACTAGAGGAAAGTGGTTATAGTGTTACATTAGGTGGATCACAAAAAATGTCAGAACAACAGAACTGATAAGATGAAAGACTTTGGGATGATTTCCCTAAAAATGAGAAAAATGCAATGCTATCCTTCAAATATCTTGCAGTATATGCAGCATATCCAGCCCAGTAACCCTGAGTATTATATTCCAGCCCAAGTCAAATAACACCACTTTGTCAGTGATCTCGGCATAAGATGCAGATGCCAAAAGACACTTTTAGCAGTGGTATGATTCATTGCAAGGCATTGGCTGAATGGCACCTTGAGTGGCAGTATGACACACAAACCATTCTTATTCCAAACTCATCAAATATCGCTGCTCTGTCAGTGCTTTTGGCGTAAGAGCGCGACGCCAAAGGACACCTTTCTTGTGCCCATGAAATGCTAGCGGACGTCATCAGTCGAGAATGTGGCTAGACAAAACCGGTCAGGGTATTATTGTATGTTGGCGGACAGTTAAATGGCATCTCCTGCCTCCACCTGATACGCACACAGGTAGTGTGATGGATATGCAATGGGCTATGACAGGGCATAACACGGATGGACGAGCCTGTTACAGCCATATCATACACCACCGGACGACAACAGGTTGAACTGCTGCCGGTAACAATGTAATATAAGGAGCTGGAAGGTCCCTAAAGGGTGGGCAGGAGGGGAGATGGATCAAATTTTCACCCAGGAGCCAGGTGTTTGCTTCCTGAATGAATGTAGAGGCAAAACATGATGTTTATATATATATATATATACATAACCACTTGTACCTTTGTTGCCAAATCCTAACCATGTGCTTTTCTTGACATCCGGGCATTGGTTGGGGCATCCCAGAATGTCAACAGCAGTCCCAGGAGGACACCTAGACAGTGATATGTAGTCCACTGACAAAGCGGCGATGTGTGAAGACTTGGGATGAGTGAGGGCTGAATATTCATATTGGAAAATTTAAGTCCTGCGCCAATACAGGAAGTGGAGTACTCTTGAACTAGCAAAGTTAGGATGTGTAGGCTGGAGTGGTGGATGAGCGTGTCCACATGTATATCTGACTTTCATGCAGGAGACTGTAACTAGCTTACTTTTAACCTTTCCAATGCACCTTAGCCCTTAATCTAACCCTTTAGTTGTGTAACCTAACCATACCCTTACCATAGTTAATGTGCCATAACCTCAAGACCATAACCAAACTTAAGTAGCCATGCACAAACTTGTAAAAATAGAATTTTCAAAACATTGTATTGATGAAATCTGGGATTTGGCAGAATAGGCAGATACATAGCAACCTGCTCTTAACAGCAGATCTGTTTAAACAAAGTACTATTTGGAAGTCTTAAACTGAAGACTACAGTGTTTGTGAAAATACATGATTTTATGAAAAATAAAAGGTGTGAGTATATATTATGAACATGTCCTGATTAGAGCTGGATTTAAAATGGGACTCTATAGCAGCTATAACAGCATCACGATGTGCAAATCAAAGGTTTTGCACTGTTTTCACACAAAGATAAGGATGATGATTGTTCTGTAAATAGTAAAAGAATATTGGGGTTTGTTTATCATTTCCATTATTTTTTATTTTTTATATATAGCTTATATAGCAAACACCAATCAGCACAAAATCATTTACATAGAGAGTCATAGCATAGAAGATCTTGAAGACCTGGAGAATTAGCTTTTTCATTTCCAAGTGTCAGACTTGAGGTCCGAACATGATGAAAATTGTAAAGGAATCTCAGCTTGTTATCTGGGTTGAACTATCCACTTTTATTCAACTCCGTTCTGTTGGAGTAATTACTCCTCCACAATAGAGGGATGGTTTACAGACTGTTATGGTACAGAAGTCCATGTACAAATATGTCTTTTGACTAAACTGTGTGAAACAAACTAACAAGCTTCCATGCTAACAGTTAGCTCACACAGTTAGGTCCTCACTGACCATTAGTAAGCTTCTTATCTTGGATAGCTTCCCCTCCCTTCTTCAGTACCTCCATGTCTCTTTTTACAATGATGTTCAAGCCCAAGAACACAATGCCAGGGTGAAGGTAACAGCAGGGTACAGACTATAAAGAAAGAAGGGGGAGTGAAACCCATTCTCATTCAAAGATGTTCCAACAGTGACACTTTGTGACGCCCTATCAGCATCTGAAACTAACACATTAGGCACCCTTTAGAGTTTGTATGAGATGCACATCTGTTTCCTGGATAAAAGACATTGCAACACATGGGTTATGTTGTGAAATGGCTGCAGTTCTGCTTAGGTGACAAAACTACTTGGTTAGGTTGGAAAAACATCATGATTTGGGTTACATTAAGTTTCGGGGTTACAGTTTGATGTAATGTGATGTAAACACGTGAATAACTATGCAATGTACATACTTAACTTATGTTATTTTATATTAAAATGAATCAGTATCGACTTTTGGTTTCACATGGGACATGAACAGCTGTGTCCTTTGTGAAAGTTCTGGATTTGTTTGACCAATCTGTTTCACTCAAACATCCTCCCCACAGGGATTTTGTATCTATTTAAAGCTCTGAGCATCTAGTATGACTGCAGATGGGTTGACATTAGAGTTAGCTGAGGGGCGTCACAAAGCTCTGTATTTGATGACTTGGGTGAGAAACCAGGCTGGGGGCTATTGTGACTGGTGTTCTTCAATGGCTGGTGTATTAATGTTTAACTTGCTACAGTAGTTCACCATCTAGACCTGCAAGTAATCCCTATATCACAAAATGTATTTAAATATTTTGCAAAGATTTAAGATTGAATTTTGCTGTGTCACTGTGACCAGGCCTAAACACCTTTCTCAGCTGTGACTGTCCAAGTCTCTGCTAGTGGGACCTTTTCATTCGGCCATTCCCCCGGCACAATGGCCGAATTATCGACAGTCTACCAGAATCACGTTTTTGCTTTAATCATTAGCTATACCTCCAAAAACCATTTACATCCTCCTAGTCTGAATTTTCAGATTGAAAACATAGAAAAAGTCAAGCAGAGGAGTCTGAATCTGGGCAGCCACACTGAAATGCCATGCCCACTTGACCTCCTCAGACCATTCAAGGAGTTGAGTTTGAGCTGAAGGAAGCATGCAAAAAGAATTACAGGCACAAGAAAATATGTGTGTGTGTGTGTGTGTGTGTGTTACCCAGACTTTTGCAGAACATATCCCAGCATTCAGAAAAGATCAGGAAATTTCTGGACTTGCCACAGCTGTCGGCTTACTAGAGAAAATTAGAATTAGAAACGGTTTGACCCTTTCCTGGAAGAACATTGAAAGAGCTAAAAGTAAAGATAAATAAAGAAGGCAACGCCTGAGGTTTAATTTCATAATTCCCCATAACTGACTACAATTGATTTGTAGTAGTAATGTATCAAGGGTTACAAGTTGAAATTATCCTTCCACAGAAAAAATGTCTATTCATGAATTTTATCACAAATATTTTTGCTTAAGGGGAATCCAAATGAAACTGAAAATCTGTGCCTCTACCGGACCTCAGTTGTTAGCTAAGGACACTTCAGGTGTCTTTTCAAACGTAATGTTTCTATTCAGTTGACAACCTGTCTAGTCTTCAAAAAAATACTTAACAGACAACATATTTACAAATTGTATACCAATAAACCCTTTGGAGCTTGAACAAATTCGCTTGTTGGGAAGCAAATAGAAAATAGGCACTGAGCAGTTTAACAAGAAATGGCCAAAAAATAGCAAGAGAGTAAAGTAGTAAAAGTAGTAAGCTGTACAAGTAGTAAAAAGTTACAAGAAAACTACCTAAAAGCAAGCAAAGGAAGAAAAGTAAAAAATGAAAGGAGGCAAAAAAAAAAATAAAATATATCTATATATATATATATATATATATATATATAGATAGATAGATATATATAAAGATAGATAGATAGATAGATAGCACAACAAAACTAAGGTCGATCCAGGTTCTTAAGGGTTAATCATGCCATGTTTACTTGAATTTGTGCAGAAAGTTGTATGAAAGTTTGTAAAAGGTCCCCATTCGATTAATTCGATTAATACATCAATATCTTGCTGTTTTCTGTGGAAGCATGTAAGAAAAACATTCTTCTTCACAAATTCAAGGTAGTAGGGAATGACTCGTACAAATGGTCATTTTGCCAGTGACATCCTCCTTTAACCTTTGCAGGGGTAAGGCAACTATCAGGTCAAATGATATTCAAGTCCACTTTTTCTGATTTAATTTTTGCATTGCATTATGAAACAAGTGCAGCCATATAAAAGGTTCCTTTACAGCGCTGATGTCCATCTGTGCAGATGGTATTGTCTCCAGTGTGCTCAGCGTCAGAGGGCATCTGACACCAGAGATCGAAAGCCAAAAAACATATTGCAGCAGCTGGTTGTATGCTGTTCAACACCATTCTGCCTCTGGGACTTTTAAGTAATTTTCCTCTCCGTCTATTTTTATAGTTGGAGGGAGGTTTGTTTAACTCGATTAAAACTCTGTTTTAATCCTTTTAATACAGCACATCCCATGAAGACATATCTGAAATCACAGCACCGATATTCTACACTGCAGTGGAATTTCTGCTACTGTCAATATTTCTTTTAATTATTTCTTTTTAATTTTCAAAGAGAACAGGCTGTCAGCCATCGTGTCATGTTTTATTTGGATGGTAACGATGGATAAACATAGGGATTATTTTAGTTAGACAGCGCCACAGCCAGGAATTAATCCCTCCATTAACTGGACCATGTTACAACTCCTCTCCCAGGGCCCTGTCTCCTAAACAGGGGGGTACTTTGGTGATGCATGGATGCTTGATGCATGTTGTCTTTAATGGCCATTAGCGGTACAATGTTGATACATAAAGAACCTTATTCATTATCAATGACTAAACTGCTGAATTATCTAAACCAGTGTCCCGTGAGCCATTATTGGAACAATTATGCTTGTCGATGCTTTTGATTTGATTCACGAGGGATCAAGGTCGTGTTAAGCAATCAATTGATTTACTCTCTCTGTTTTAAAGGCATGGTGTGCCTGAGGGGGCTTGATAAAGCCGCTCTCTAAAAGAAATGCATTGTACTGTCTCTTAAAATGAACTAATTCACTGAAATCACTCTGCATGAAGGGAGGTTGCAGCCAGGTCTCTGTGGTTTCTCAAGGACCTGACGAGCTGTACAAACTTCACATTTGTAGTATCCACAATGATTTTCCTTGCCTTTAGAGATCTCAAACTTTAACAGTCATAACCCCGAGCATTCAGAGGTTTTCTTGTCTTGCTGACTGGTGATGTGTCAGGTGTCTGTGGAGTCCCGGATACCTAACTGCTGTTCCTCTTTCCCCATCCATCCTTCCTTTCCCTTAACAACACAGCAGGCTTAAGAGAGATTGACAGGGCCTTCAGTGGTCAATACTAGCTTATGTACCTTGACATGGAGTCAGCAGTTAACTTTAGGACCGAGAGCACTGGAAACAGCTTTAACTGCTCATTAGATGGATGGCGATCTAACAGACAGACTGAATTTTAAAGAAATGTATTAACAGGGCTAGAAGTTTGCTTTGAGCTTTATGTGAACATCATAACACACAAAGGCAATGCTAACATGCTGATGTTAAATGGCGCTAGATAACATCAACATAGTTTTAAAGAATAATTTCAAGGGGAGCTTGATAACCACAGTTAATATCAATCCATCCAATAATTGTGAAAATTTCAATAAAAAACAAAACAGTGTACCTCATGACAGTGCAAGAGGAAAAGCCAAGTAATTACCAAGGAAATATTATCTGGAAGTTATTAATGTTTGTACCAAATTTTGTGTTAATCCATCCATGCTGTTGAAAAAGAGTGGTTATACGCACATTGCATAGGTGCAAGGCTTTTGGAAAACTTGAATGAAGAAATAAGGTAACGCCTGCACACTTACTCCATGCCACACAACTTTATTCAAGACAACATTTTGACCGCACTGATCTTGGATCAGTTTTGACCTGACGAAGAGCCAAGTGGGATCGAAACGTTGTCTTGAATACATTTGTGTGGCATGGAGTAAGTGTGCAGGCGTTCCCTTCTTTCCCTTCCCTTCTTCTTCAGGATGAGTTTAAAGTTTAACACCTGCTGGTGGTGCGAGACGAAAAGGATTCATCCTCTGGGGACCATGAATGTCTGCACAAAATTTATGTGAATCAACCTGATGGATGAAATATTTCAACCATAATGGTGGGCCAACAGACAGACCGACAAACATTGCTGTCCCTAGAGCCACAAATCTAGGGTGGCCAAAAAGTAGTCTATATTTCATGAATAGGGATCCACCAATTTTTCAGCCAAAATCAGTATTGACCAATATTCACCTTGCCAGCTGCCATCAGCCAATCCACAGAAGATAACTTTCACCAGTGGCAGTGGTCTGTTTTTTCATTGTGTCGCATCAATTTCGTACAGGCTGAAATGAAGAACTGTATACTAATGACATCCTGTTGTCCTGGGGACAACAGAAAATCTGTTTTGGACAAACAGAAATCTTCCTGGGACACCTTTGGGACAAAAAGATTCAGTAAACTCACATTGTACACGTCAGGGAACACATCCTATTTTTTCCTAATAGTGTTACATTTTGAACAACAAATCCATTTTAAAATTCGCAGGAGAGCAAGTTACTGTAAGCTGTTAGCAGCCGCTGGCCAGAACTAACAGCTAACAGAGATTGTATTGAGTTGCATTATGAGGCATTCTATGCTGATTTCTATCCAGTAACAATGAGTATCGGGCGGATGTAAATTATAATTTTATCATGAACAGTGCATGAGAACAGCCTGTCAAATGTAATCCTATAAAAAATGTTTTTGGTGAGAAACTCATACAGTTGTTACAGATGTTTTCACAGTAATATAAAAATTATCTTAGTGGGGGAATTATGATGTATCATGTATAGTAAAAAGGGCTTTGAGGCAGTTTTTTAAAAGTTGTTTTTTATGTGAAAGAATGTCATATTAAAAGATGTGTCATTTGTATGGTTGAAGTTGTGCTAATTCAAAGGTTGTATTTCAAAATAACCTGTCTATTATGTAAGTTTGTTGAGCATGGTATAATGGTGTTTGAGTGGAGGACCTGCTAAAATATCACAAAGATGGCAGAATCTGTGCTGACTTAAGACCAATTATCTCAAGTCACAGTGAAGTAATGGGGCTTGACCTTTGACCCTGAATCAATATGCCTTTTCATGTAAGCTTTTAGTTCTAATAGATTTCTTTTTCACCTCTGGAATCTGTTTCATGTGCAGGTCTTATGCTGCAATCTCTAATGATTATATTAGATCCTCCAGATTAATAAAAGGCATGGCTGCCGTAACGCTCACTCACAGATTGGTAACTTCTGCAGAGTGCTGCAAAATGTGATGGTAAAAAACACGCATGATAGCTAGAGGGGTCAAGTTGAGGGATTTATTAGAGAAGGGTGAATATAAAGGTACTGTATGCAGGGATTTCTATTCTCTGAGCAAACCACACCTAGTCAAACCTCTCTGTCTATATATTATACGCTACACACTTCCAATCAAGGTCATCATAGTTAGTGATAATTAAATAAATTGAATTTAAAAAGGCAATACAATAGACCATAAGTGTGCTTTGGAAAAAAACACCATATGGATAATTATTATAATCATCAGGAACAAGGAAACTACTTGGACACTTCCAGGTTTCTTAAACATAAATTATTCCTAGCACTACAGGTTACATTCAAATTGAAAATAAAAAATATCAAGAGGGAGCATACGAACACCGACATATTCCCTTTAGAATAACTCCTCTACTGAACCTTTCAGGATTTCCATTCAGACAGTTTAAATGTGTATACAAGCAGCCAATCAGTAGCACATAAAGATATAGCTAGAATATCGACTGCCACAATTTTTTCTAAATGCCACTCCTCTGATATGTTTTTTTTTTAAGCTCCCATATTTTCAAAAGTGTTTGTGTCACATTTTGGCTCTCACATATTAAGCTACATTAAGATTGATAAATAGTGTTGGGTGTGTGCTGGCTGCCTGCGAGCCACGGGGCCCGCAGTGTTCACAGGAGCCGTAGTGTGGCAGTTTAGTATGTACTGTAGTCCTCCTGAGGTGTCACCAAGCACACACAGGGCAAACAGAGGTGGGTTAACACAATGTAAAAAGGGACTTTTTCTTCAACTTGTCGCTGTCATGTTTTGTTGTTTTTCTTGGGTAAGCATGACTTTTTAATTTTTTTTTTTTATTTTTAGAAGGAGTCCATGGCCTTGAATTCGCTGAGGGCCTGGACAGGGGAGATGTGTTTCTTCTGGGAGCCTCGTCTCACGCGCGTCTGGCATTCCTCGGGCTTCTCCCTTTTTACCAGAGGCTTCTTCTCAGGGGCCTTCATGCGCCAAGACACCACGGGTGAATTAACAGCCGCTGTTCCGTACACCTTCTGGTACTTGGTGGAGGCTACATAAGATGCCTTTACAGTCAGCACCACTGCGTTCATTAGGTTCTTGGCTGCTTGGATCAGAGAGGTGGCACTATCCAGCTACAGGGGGGCAAAAAAGAAACACTAAGGGTAAAGTCAAAAAAAGTTAATGTGTCTGGAAAAAGTACGACAATGCCCATGCACCCAAGAACATTAGGACATAATAGTTACATCCGGTACCTGGGAGGTCTGTACCGCCACTGGTAATTAAATGGGATAAAAACATGACCCTCGCTATGTGACACCTTATTTTAGCAGTTCCTAATTAGTGGAGGCAGGGGTCAGGTGTACCTCTGTCTCCGTCTGTTTTGTTTGGCTGACATTTAAGGGTCGGCGGGCAGTGGGCCTCCTCCTACCCCACACTGAGACGAGTCAACTGTTTAGTTTTAATGAGTGTGGACTCCAGCTGGCCACCATGAAAAGGTTAAAATCTCAGCAGGGTTTGCATATATCTCATGTGAGACAAACTATAATAGAATCCTGTGGAATCATGAAGAACTCTATCAACACAAGATACAAGGAAGTGTAAAGGAAAGATAAAAGTCAAGTCTGAGTATAATTAGAGGGAGAAATCATCATTAAGGAAGTTATTAAGTAAGTTCTTTACAAACAAAACAGTAGGAATCCAATTTTTCTCTCCTGAAAATCTGATCCTTTGAGCTACAGTTGGTAACTTTTATGAAAATCACTTTTTGTCATAGTTGCTGAAACTTTTAATGTATTCTGAAAGAATATTTGTAATAATTTGTGAACAAAGTCATGTCTCTCTTCCTCTCCCTACTGCTTATAATGACATCTAACATGGCTTACCAAAAAAAACCCAACCAATCTATCTATCTATAGTGTATTAAAAAAAACAATGACAACAACAAAAATGCATAAAAAAAACTACATAAAATATCTTTCCACAGATACATACACTTACATACATACTGATCAACAATGACAATATTAAATTTACTGATCACATGATTAAATGGTTATGTAGATGCCACATAATAAACTGTCTTCTAACAAAGGCCCAAAAAAAAAGGAAAACCATCTTACATCTCTCCAACTGATGAGTGCTTGAAAAAATGTATTGGATAACTTTCCGTGCATTTGAGTAAGAATAAGCTTTATGAGGAGATGATATCCTTTCACATGATAAAAGTGTTGGCTTTGCAGGTAGATTCATTATATTTCACCAAAAGAGCAAAAGATATATCAAGTTGAGAGGAGACTTGAATTATTAAGATAATAATTCTGGTTAAAATAAGAATGTTTTTTTCATTTAAACGAAAGCTTTGAAATGGAGAATATGCTGCCCATGTATTCATTAAGTTAAATGTGAAATGCAAGCAGTATGGGATAATTGACTGATTTTAGTTTGACCAGTGATAATAGGGTTCATGAGGCATGAAAAACACAAATGGAAAAAAGCTGGCATCTTTCTGGTATTATCAGACAGCAATCAGTCTGAAATAATTGCATCAGTTGTATTCTGCATGACCCCTCATCGTGTTTTCCAAGCTTCATCGTGACCTTGAACTAAAAGGTCTGCCCACCCGCAGCGCCAAGCATAAAAATCATGTTAAATTTGCCAAGTCTGATGATTCAAGCCTAAAAGCCTTCCTAGAGAATAAATGATAGTAGAACCGGCCATGTGATGCTCTGTTTTGTATGGATGGACTTACCCCAGACACGATGAGCTCTCCACCCAGATTCTGAACCTCAGCTTTCACCTTGCTGCAGATGTTAAGCTGATGACAGTACAGGGCAATTCTTTGCAGATAGGCTAGCAGATCCTGCTTGCACGCTGAATCAGGGCACTGAATGGAGAAGAGACACAAACACACACACACACACACACACACACACACACACAAATAATATTAATAATAGCCACAAGTGAGCACTGGCTTTTACAGAGCAGCCGAGAGTGGTTTGACACACTTTTAAGGCCTTGGCAGATATTTGTATTAAGCCTCTTCACTGTGACATAAAGTATTTACTCTACTATCAGCCATTTTATGCATATTCCAATACTGTAATACAAAAATAAAGCAGAAATAAATATGATTAATGATCTATTTGCAAAATTGAGGCTGTTGTGCAATGATTGGCCTTGTGGTGACAGCACATCTTAATGTCCTCTGACACACATCTGGACATATCAGTCCCTCCAGGATTTTGGGATGTTATGATCACAACAATTCATGCGAATTCAGTCGATCCTTGTGAATACACAATGGTCACAATGAGTATGTGTCTGGCTCATCCATAAAGTAGCCTATTATACCTGCCCATCACTGTCTTTTTAATCAGGTTAGCCTGTTTCATCCTCGTGGACCTGGCTGTTTCTAAATCTTCCTGACTGGCTCTGACTTATATGACAAAAAAAACTTTTGACCAGCTATGATTTTTTTTCATTTGCTTTATTTTACATTGATACTGGCTCTGAAAATGCATAATACCATGATGTGATCCGATGTAACTGTAACTTGAAAAAAAAAATATTAAAAAAATTAAATCAGAATTCATAATCCATTAAGGTTAAGATGATGAGAAATGTGTATAATCGATTTGTACTGAGCCACACAGCCACAAATATTTCAGGACCAATCATTTAGGAGTTAATGACAGCCAATACAATCTCATTTCCTTTTTGCATGTCTGATTATTTTTTCTCAGTTCAAGCACAACAGCCAAACTGTTGTGACTCTCACCATGCTCTGCTGTGAAATGCTGTAATGCTGGTTAATCCAGGAGGTCCGTGTTTTTGTTTGAGGTTAAAAATGGGATCATCTGAACAAAGAGGCAATGGTAGGCTAGCTGGCAGAAAGGATGTAAAATTATATCATGACAGAAAACAAAGCCATCAAGGCACCAGATTTGTCACAGAGCCAAAGAATTTTGGAGGAAAAAATGTTCTTGGTCTTATTTCAGGCATTGCTGGCAAAATCTAAAGCTACTTATTACAGAAGCGCCATCTGGTTCTAAATGGCGTATGTTTTTTTCCAAATAGGTTTGAGATGTGAATTCTCTACCAAATTGGATTGTTTGTTGGAATCACAGTCTCTGATGTTGCGGCCGATTTAAAAGCAGAAAACCAAGAACAACAATCCTAACCAAAACAGTATGGTTCCAGCATTCTGCGTTGCTAATTGCATTTCTCTGCACCACGGCGGGAAGATGTTCAGCATTTTTTTTTCTTCAGCAGTGGTTTGTTGCAAGCCTGTGTTTCAAAGGCAAGTTGAGTTACTCTGCAGGGTGTCAAACTCATTCATTTCACATAAAACCAGTTTGTCACAGCATGTTGCCCAAGAAGAAAACAGATCAATCAGCAATGAATGGACATAAAATACATAGACTTGCTTCCACAGGCTTTCTATCTATCCCTCGTCTTCTTCATCTTCTCTTTCCTCTTTTTTTCCCCATTTTTTAAACCAGAAGTTCTGACCTGGTCCTGCTGGCCTTTGTGCTACTTGAACGGCAAAGAAACCAATCATACAGTGCAGCAAATGGACCAACAGGGAATACGAGGACAGCCTCCTCAGGTCTCCTACTATCACACAGTTTGCCCCTATTATTCCATCTGGAAACCTTCCAGGAGTCAGCTATGGCCCACTAAGCTCCCAGTGGGTTAAGAACACTGCATCAGCTGCTTAAACACTGTGAGCATCATTTTGTAGCAACACCTTTCTTCTCGCCATTAATATTAAACGGTCCTAACTAGGACATTCAGCAGCTCTGTGTGGGGAAATGCACAGCTCATTTCCTTGTCTTGTGGGCTCTGGTAGAGGGGGATGGCAAGTTAAACACTGAGCTGTGATATGAATATACCCCCTCCAGGACTTGCAGCTTTCATGGCCGCCGATGTTCTCTTGTTCTATGTAAGAAAAAGGCCTCTCGTGCTAAGGCAAATACTACTGATTGGCCACAAGTGCCCTCCACTGATGCTCTCAGATAGTTAGTAAAACACAGTCTTGTTTGTTTTTCCAACCTACAAATACAACCACAAAGAGTAACTCAAAGCATATTTGCATTTATAGATATGGCCACAAGGCTCAGGCAGTATTGCAGTATTATGGTATGACAGGATCCTGAAGGTATTTTTTTCAAAACTGTCATAACTACAGGTGCCCCTCTTTCTTCCTAACTCATTGTATGTAGTGCGCAGCATGCACCACCAGGGCTCTGTCTTTGGTCTCTACTGGCGGAACAGGCAGCTGAGCTAAAAGACACCCAGGGGTGGAGGGATAAGTTACAAGACTGTAAACAGCTGGTGGCCAGCAATGGCAGAGAGATGCCGTGGGAAATACAATACCAACATGTTTGTTTTTTGACATCTAATTGAGTAAATTTAAGATTTATTTTGACCACACCGGAGCTGGTGATTGTTGGAAAAGTGGATTTTACTAACTAGATTACAAGCAAGCGTAACCAAGGTGGTTTGAGTGAGTTATATTTTGTCTTGTCAAGTGTGAATGAAGTGTTTTATGATGAGTTAAGGAGGCAATTAAGCCTTGCCAGTCCTCTGTGACCAAGGGAAAAATGAGTTCCATAGGTGTACAGTTGTATTTCTCTGTTTATTAGGTGTGAGAATATCCCTTTTCTTCACATTTTGTGCGTGTGTGTGTGTGTGTGTGTGTGTGTGTGTGGGGGGGGGGGGGGTAGTGGCATACACCTATACTGTATACCCTGGAGAAATTTCAGGAAGGTACGATGGTATGGAACATTACATACCACCAAAGCCTAATGGCCACTATCAGAGTAGGAGTTTGAGTAAAGCAGGAAATAAGAGGAAAGCTGCCACCAGCATCCAGCTTCCTCTGAATGCAGAATGGAGCAACTAGCTCATAGAGCAGCCAGTGAGGCAGAGGGAAGCTTCTCCCCGGGCATTATCACTGCACCGCCAGTCCTGGCTAGCATCACTGCTAACTGCACTTCACACTGTTGGCATGCACACACACACACACACACACACACACGCTGCTGCCTCAGGCAAGTTTGATGCAGACATGACACAATTGTTTCTTATTGTACAGTTGACTAATAGTCCATTTCTTCTGCAGATTCCCTGTTGATGTAAATAAACTGTATGGCCCATTACTTTGCCAGGCCCACTGACACTCTCTTTATCTCTCTCCGTCCTTCAGAGCAAAACAGCGTCTATTACAGACTGGAGAAGAAACTGTGGCCTGACTTTACTCGGCCTTTCTGAAACTCCCTATGACCTCAGTGCTGCTCTCAGCAATTCAGGAATATTTTAGGTTCGGTCCAGCAGAGAAACAGGTGAGATTTTTTTTTCTCTGTTGTTTTGCCGCATAATTGGGTCCAAAAATGAACGAAACGTGCTCCCGATGGATAATTCAGCAAGATGATGTGAACTCTGGTGCTGAGATGAGGGCAACACACTATCAGAGTGTGGCAGTCTGTCAAAACACAAGTCACACCTCGCACTGATGCTGCATTTATGAGCAGGCTGAGGCTGACCTTTTTTCCTAAATTATTCAAGGTGTAAAAAATAACAAGCAGGGTATTTTATTTTCATCACCTCTTTTTTTTTTCTCTGTAATCACAACACTTCTTTGTATAATTTCAGCACAGTTGCATGTCCCATAGTAAAGATATGTTTGAGAGAGAGAGAGAGAGAGAAAGGATGACATAAAGACACTGACAGATTCAAATAGAGTATGTTACACACAGTTACACAATACGCCTTCTAGCTGAGTGGACAACTACAGTCCCTCTGATGGTAAGCTGTCATCTGTCAGTTACTTCAAGAAAGCTGGTAATCTTTCTATTTGCTCATCCAATCTCTGGCATCTCCACCAAACACTGAACACCACTGTGTTCTAGCACATATTGAAACCATTTATTAGATTTAAGTGGCTACCTAATGTTCTTGTTTCCCTTCTTCCATCTGTTATATTCCACAGTCTGGCATTTTTGCACATTTAATTTACAACAGAAAAAAAAACACTGATCACCATTGACTACTACTAAAGTAACTTGGTGTAGTCGTTCATGTACATTTTTCAAACATCTTGTTGTTTTAGAAAAATCAATTTATTTGAATCTGTAATCTGCCATATTAGCATTACATTGGAAGACATTACTGCAAGCTGTCATGTTGCAACATACAGATTAGAAGACAGTCTCTTTGTGGTGTGAGAGCATGAAATGCGTTTTTTCTAATGTTTTTATGGTGTATTAGTATGAACTCAGTGGCTCTGGGGCGGGTTGATGCAAATACTGTCTGCGGTGGATGGGACAGATGCGAGCTGGTGGTCCAAGAACACCGGCAAATAGGTGACTGGCCAAAAGCTGGTGCTGCAGCAGAGACTTCGGAGGCACACAGAGAAGATGTCCCCCTAACTATTTATAACATGTGCACTTGTTCCCCCCATCCCAAGAAAATCATGTAAGTACCAGAGGACTTTTATTTTGACTAAAGTAAAATGATGAGGAAAAATTCCCCATAATGCAGGAAATTTAAGTGTGATTGTGTTTGATGCTGAAAATTTTCTGCCAGTGGACTTCTAACACCCGAAATTCATTTGGGTCTCCCGAATTGAATAAACATTTGGCTCAAGCTTTGTCAGTACCTTAATTCCTTAATTTGCCCCAGCTGGATTGTACTACTTTATATAGCCTTTTCCCACCTAAAAAGGCAATAACCTCCATTCCCATAGCCAATAGACAAGCATGTTTTTTTTGTTTTCTACCACAAACATGCCAGAAATCAGTCACAGTAAACAGTAGAAAGCAGTATGGAGCCCACTGGAAATATTATGGTGGCTTCTTCTTTTTTTTAATATCTGTTACCTATTCAGTCTCTCTTTCAAACTCGCTAATGACTAATTTGTAATGTTGTTTGAGTGCTGCTGATTGAATCGCAAAAGTTACCAACATGCATCTTAGCACCACAACCAAAAAGGGGCGAAAACTAGCGTGTCCAACCCATTGTCACTTTAACATCACTGCCAACCAAAGCTTGACCCAATAAATAAAGAGTGCAGAGGCGCAGAGGCATTTGTCCTAGAAATTATTATCTTTCTCACTAAAGACAAAGTGGGTTTTTTTTGTCTACTGGAAAAATGGGCTTCAGAAAAATGACTCAATAACTATAGAATAACAGCTCAAATCTAAAAAAAAAAAAACAGACATGCTACACATATTTTTAACCTCAGTGTTACTTGCACTTTCCGATTATTTACAACATTTATTCTAATCACAATTGAATGTCCAATAAATCCATGTAGAAACTTAAACATATAATTGTAGAGCTGTAAATTGTAAATCATATAATTATAATTATTATATAATTATAATATCTATCTATCTATCTATCTATATAATTATAATAGATATATTAGATTTAAAGCAGAAAAATCTTTAAATCTCTTAGAAAAAAAACCTTAAAAATGTATTTTGGTGAGTTTCTCAAACTTTTCTTGAAACAATTCTATGATACTAGATTTTCATTTAGCTAGAGCATTACATTTTGAGGATAGTTAGTCATGACTCCTCCCTAGTCAGCCCCTGTTAAGCTGTAGTTTTTTGTTTTTTTTTTACTGAGAAGGCTTTTAATTACACATCAGTCACACTTGGTTTCACTGCTGTCAGTAGAGGCGACAGGAGCTCTGCTCTTGTTGTTCTGTACTCGATGCGACAGAACCTTCCGCTGAGACAACTAAAGTGAAACCTGCGAGTCTGAATGCTTAGCGTCAAACTTGCATGGGCTTAGAAGCAGATACAAACAATAACTTGACACCTAAGTTATTTAAGTCCTTCAACACTTAGTGCTCAAACTGGCAGTTCAAATGAATGCAATGCAAAAGAAAAGCATTCTTGAGAGCAAGAAATAAACCAGGAAAAGCAATTAAAGCATTACAAAACACACTCTAGATTTTTGGTACTGTCAACAAATCACATAAAAAAACAAACAAACAACAAACCAACAATGAACTGATTTAGTATTATCTGTGTGGCCACAGCCTGATATACTGTATTTCCTTGGCCATATTTTTTTTAAGCTACAAAAAACACATCAGTATGCAAGTATAGTATACTGTGAGTCAGTCTCACATACAGTGTTCTGCTGCTTTAAATACCCACAAGCACACCGAACTGTATTAATCCATGTCTAAAAACATCTAAACCTAACCATGTGCTTTTGTTGAATAAACCGAGGAGAGTAAACTCAAAATGACATTTTTCTACGTGTATGTTCTTACTTAATTTTGAAAACAGACTGCATGCATTGAACAAATGCAAACTGTGCATTCCCTCTGAAAATGGAAGTTTATTTTGAAAGGCACAATGCATGTCGCAAGGCCTATATTGACACGCCATCCCTTAACATCAAAAACTGACGCAGCAGGGCTACTGATAGCAGCATATTAAACAAAAGTTTCTTGCTCCAGGACCCTTCTAACCCATACTTAGGACGCTGGAATCAAATAATTCCCATATAATCGTGCAATAACATTTCAATAAGGTACATGAATTGCACTATTTACGCCTGTTTTAGGAATTTTATACAGCCTAACAATACTCTACAATACAACACCGTAAAATAAGTACACAACTGAACTGACATCAACACCACCTGCACAGGTAAATGTGAAGCCAGATGGCACTGCATCCAAAGGATGCTTAGTGATACATACTGTCACCTGCCATTGCTGTTCACAACACTCAATGATTGATGCATGTCTGAGAGTAGGGGTGTGCATTATGTTTGTACAGCTTCTCTTCCACTACAGTAGCTAGCTTGTGTCTGTAGGAGGCATACTTTTAAGAATGGAGCCGAGTAGGGAAAATGGAGTGGGAGAAATAGAGTAGAAAAAAAGGCATTGCTGGAGTGAAATGGGGTGAGTTGCCTCGAGGGGTTTTTCTACGTCAAGTGCTGTGCTTAAATGACTATGAAAGAGCTCGCCATCCTTCCACCGTTCCACGCAGAATTGCCTTCTGCTTCGCACATGTTCATCAATAGGGCTGATGTGGAGTCATGGCGACAAGGTTTGCTACTTAAGGGACCTGTCTGAAAGCAGCGGAGCAGCCTTTATACTTAGCATCAAGCCACAGTGCTCTCCACAAACACAGGTTACCTACCATAATGTGTGAATGCAAAATACTTGTTTTCTTCATCCGGAATAAAGACAAATAATCAAGGATGTTAACTGTTGTGTAATTCCATTAAGATGCTTCATAAAAAGCAAACTTTTGCTCTTTTAACTTTTAATAACTCACTGCATTCACTGAATAGCATGGCAAACAGATGCCCCAGAAGCCTCACATGAAAACACTTTTATACTAAATACATGTTGGAAATGAAAATGTCCTCAAGCCCCTCTTTATTTCCTGAACACAGCTCTGATGTCTCTGGAAGTGTAACAGAAGGCTTTGAATATTCAGTAAACACTGGTCTAGAAACCATTTAAGTGAGAATTAAAAATGGCAAGCCACCTGTTCTTTTCATTACAGCAACTGTTGATTCAGACACAGGCTTTGCCAGTGATTTGCCATGTGACAGATTCACTCCCACCTAAACCCTGTTAAACACTGATCATCACTCGGCAGCTCACAAGCCAAGAAATGAATACATAAGCACACAAACGCAAGTTCATGCTTACTTTGTCATTTCTGTCCCCAATCCCATACTAAACAACGTACACAAGGCGTGACGCAGACCGAGACCTGCTCCCAGAGACAAATGTTCCCACACATGGAAACATGCAGAAATGTTTATAAACAAGGCACATACAGATTCAAACTGTTGCTTTCCCTCTCTGTGTTTGTGGTAATTACTGCGTGACAGACAGAGTTACGCATTCATGGCCTGAAACTTTGTTGTGTAGTGCAATATGCTCCAGAGAGCAGGACAGTGTCGCATGAGGAGAACTGAGCCAGCTTTGACTAAAGATGCCTTCTGGTCAGCTGAAAGCTGAGCAGACTCTACGGCCGCTCAAACTGACAGGCATTCTGTGGCGTGCTAACAGCAGAAGGCTTGCCCATACATTGTTGTAAAGTCACATATTGTCACAAGAAAGCACAGGATGAGGAACAATACAGAAGAGGGGGAAAACCATCTCTCTCTGTTCGAGTATATGGCACCCTGAGCAACATTTCAGTGGGTACTCTAATCTAACCTCTGCATGATCCTTTGATTATGAACATTCAGTACCCTGGATGGGACCACGCCTCCTGAATGAATGTGAAATGATTTTAATAAAGTTTAATAATAAATTAAAGTATAAAATGCCTTCACAGGAAATAGGCATGAAGGCTTTGAAAGTTTTTTTTCATGCTGTGTTGAGGGTTCTTCTAACTGCAAACCAGTCTATTTTTTTTTTTTTTTAACTTTTCTCATTTATCTTTTTCAGTTAGTTTGGAATCTCAAAAGTAACAAATGTTCTTTTTTTTGAGAAGAACCAGTCCTATGTCCAAATTCACAAATTCGGAAAAGCACCATCCAGAATGTTGCCAGCACAAAGTTAAAGCCAGCATCTGTGATGGTATGAGGGTGTGTTAGTGCCCATGGGATGGATTAACTTGCATATCTGTGAAGGCACCACAGATGCTGAAAGGTACATCCAGGTTTGAAGCAACATATGCTGGAATCCAGACAACAACATTTCAGGGACATCCCTGCTTATTCCAACAAGACAACGCAAAGCCACATTCTGCACGTTACAACAACATGACTAAAAGAATGCAGGTACAGGTCTCCCACTGAAAATGTATGGTGCATTATGAACCACAATATATGACAATAGAGACCCCGGACTGTTGAGCAACTGAACTTATATATCAAGCAAGAACGAAAAAGACTGTTACTTTCCAAACTTCAACAATTAGCGTCTTCAGTTCCCAAACACTTGCTGAGCGTTAAAAGAAAAGAGATGTCACACCGAGGTAAACCATCCACCGTCGCAACTTTTTTGGAACGTGTTGCAAGCATCAAATTCAGAATGAGTGTATATTTACAAAACAAAGTTAATCAGTTGGAAAATCTTGTCTCTGTACTGTATTCTATTGAATATAAGCTGAAAATGATGTGAAAATAATTGCATTCTGTTTTATTTATGTTTTACACAGCGTCCCAAATTGTTTTTGGAATTAGGGTTGTATATTAATGCTCTGATGTCACATACAGAACCTTTAAAGCTTCTATAATAAATATTTTTACAACAGTGGATCAAATAACCACATCTAATGTGAAAAGGTTCACTTATGTAATAATAAACCCAACTCTGGAGTTTACTTTATCTGTGAAGCATTATATCACCTACTGTTGATGGTTTTAGTTTTTTGGACTGCAACTTAACTGATTCAAGTCAGACTCATGGCTCTCATCAGCATTGTTTCTAGATATAACAGGTGGCAAAAACAAGGCTCTGACAAACCAACTGGACACCGCATGCCCAGTTCCAAAGGACAGACAGACAAAGTGAGCGAGTTGTCTCTTTTCTCAGGGGTTGGCGGCCAAACAGAGCAGAGAGGAAAGTGAATATTGGACTTGCATTGCTCTGTATCTGCTGGATGTGTAAATAAGCCACTGTTTGCTATATCAACTTTATAAGGCAGTGTTATATGTCAATGTTGTGTTTAGAGCCTTGTTGCACTGCCCAAAAGTGGCCAAAAACGGACTGTGCAGCCTTTGCGGAGGTATGACTCATTGAGTGCTTTCTAGTTATCACTACTACACGACTGTCCACACTCATTTCCATAAAAGAGAATTTTCCTCTAAAATTTTAAACCACCAAGTACGGTGACATGTTTGAAGTTTGGCACATGAAACCGCAGGTACAGCAGCCATGCTGGCCATCATGTGTGCTGGCCTCATGCGAGTTTCAGGACTTCAGTTAAAAGATGTGATTGTGATGCTGAATTTTGATGTGAGCTCCAACATTTCTTCAGCTAAGCAGCACTGGAAGGAGGCCCAGCATGTGATACTGAAACCAACAATAATTATTCCAAGGGTTTGCTAGCTAACAGCAGTTGCAATTACAATGACAACAGGCTGCCTTAATAAATCAGTGAGTCTTGTGCCTAAGTTTATTCTCACTGCTTATTAGAGACAGATGAAATGGAGAAGAACATTATGCATTACCTGGAGTGCTGCATTCTGAAATACCTCCCACTTCATTTGCTGTATGCACACATACACAGCGTACACACCTATTTCTTTTCACTCCCGTCTTCCCTAGGCACAGCACTGATTGATTAGATATTGAAAATGGTCTGTCAGCGTGTTTTAGAGAGATACTCATCTGATAATGAATGCAACACCTCGGTTAGGAGCTAATTATATTAGAGACATAACTTGGTTCTGCTGTCTTGCTCTCTCAGTGTTGGCCCCACTGGGAGACAAAGTCATGCAGCAACACAGCCCACCGCTCTAGCTGGGCTTGTCAATGTCCACATTAAAGATTTCCAACGGCCATGGCCACTTACTCAAGCTCAAAGTTTGCACTGCCACAAGCTACTATGACACAGTCACAGATAGTTTCAGACTGAAGGTGATTACAATGATAAAAATGACATGACACAGTCGCAGGGATACCTGATCTGCAACAGCACGGGCCAATTTGTCCATCCTGGAGCCAGCCTCTGCAATCTTCTTAGCAGCGTTGATCACATCTGAGGAGTTCTTCAGGGGGCCTTTGCCTCTGGGAAAATTCAAGGGGTGAGAAAGAAGGAAATGTGGGTGGAGTTACAGAAGCAGAGGACACACTGAGCTTCCCATTCAAGACTGAGCTCACCACTGAGCTCGTTCAGCAGCAGCTAATTTGCTTTGGCTGTCAGGAGCAGTGTGAGAAATTACAATCAACCAGCAGATTTCCCAGATAATGGATGTGGTATACCTTTGTCCCTAATGATATGTCATTATCAAAACAAACAGAAAAAAAGATTTGTTTATAGCAACAAAACAGGAGATTTTTCAGAGCTGTTACAGTAGGAAACAGAACGGGATCGAGGAATAATGGCCAACCACTGAGCCTTTGTTCTGTGTTTTGTTTTCTTGATTTGCCAGCACAGGGAAAGTTATTGTGGCTAAATAAATGTTTCAGTCTGTGCTAAACTGAAATTTCCACTCAGATTGTTCATGCCAATCTGCATAACTGGGGTCAATGCCAAGTAATAATAGTGCAGTCACAGCACCACAGCCATAATCACTCATGACTAATGACTCATGGCTCTGATTTCTCTTTTCTCGTTTTGGTTTGTTCCATGGAGTATAATTGTGGAGGGGTTCACAAATCCATACACGAGGCAGATAACCATCAGTTAGGCATTAGGGATTTCCCTGATATGTTGGGCCCAGATGGGGGAGATTGAGAGGAAAGCTGCTGGCTTTTAGTAAACATAAGCAACAAGACTGCAAATGCAAACAGATTATCTGTTACATTATATCTTTAAATCGAAGCACCGCTAAGTCGTCTGAGCAAAACAAAGGTTGTCTGGGTCACTCTGCCTTTCACAAAACAGCTTTGAGGGAAAGGGAAGATTGTTTCTGTCTTTTTGTTGCTTTATTTACCTGCTGCTCCAATGTTTTTATATAAACAATGGAAGAAAACACTGCCTCTATGTGAGACAGTGATCATCCCACAGGGAATTATCACCTAACATGTCTCACCCTCAGATATACTGAACTTCTCAGCTTTTTTGAGCTCATGGTTCTGGTTGTAAAGCACTCTTTATCTGTTTGGGTTAACACACACTGCCACCATCATCCTGTTTACAGATACAGCAGGCACCTGTTTTTATCAAAAAAAAATGATACTCTCCGTATACTTGGCACCAAAAAGCAGAAAAACAAAGTGACTAGAAAGTGATAAGGCCAGGTGCCATGAGAAAGTGAGTGAGGGGGCTTTTAAAAATTGAAAGGGGGCAATTTGTTTTATAAAATAAAATTCATTTAATTAACCATACCTAAAATAGCCGATTAATACATGTATTAATCAGAGTGCTCACAGAACACAGCACTGGGAGAGCACTACATAGTATGTTCTACATTTCTGAACAGCTCTCTGTAAGTCAGCAGGGGGAGGTACATTGAATGAGCTGTAGCAGGTTTCTCTCTCTCTCTCTTTGACTGTCTCTTCACTTCCCTGTTGTTTAGCTTCTGTCTGTTGATTGCTACAATTGGGGGAAATGGAATAAGCAACAAAAGTTCTATTTAGAACCACAAAAAACAAGCAAGCTAAGAAACTGAACTGTTCTGTATGTCGATCAATCTTCGCTTCCCTGTTTCAGGACCAAGGACAGCGCCCCACATACAGTTAGACCGTAGGGAAATGTATCTTGGCAATTAATTTAGTCTTTTTTGCTATTTTTTCATACATACATAAAGCATATTCAGAGGATGTAAAAAATACAACTGAGGGGGCTTGCGGTACAGGGCCCAAATCCCTGTGATGCATTTAACAACAAAAGAGACATATTTTGTTCAACAGTTTCTATATGTGATGGATGTTTAAGCAACAAATTAGCCAGATAAATTTTAAAGGTCAAGTGTGTAGGACTTAGAGGGATATATTGGCATAAATGGAATATAATATTATAAGTATATTGTCTTTAGTGATAAAATCACCTGAAAATAAGAATTGTATTTTCGTCACCTTAGAATGAGACATTTATATTTAGTAGGAAGCCATCCTCTTTCATGTTGCACCGCTATGTTTCTATAGTTGCCCAGGATGGACAAACCAAAAACTCGCTCTAGATAGGGCCATTTGCATCACTATAGTTATCAGACTCTCTATGATGATTCAAATGTTTTAAGAAAAACACAGATTTTTATTTTAAAACTGCTTTTTTTTAGTTTATTTTTACTAGTTTAAATCACCAGGTCCATTTGTTTTGAAGTTGAAAAATACCATTGCAGATAATTCAGCCTACTAAAATCCATCTAAACAATGAACACTAAAGGAATTCTAACTGTGAGTTCACATTTGACTCATGATGGAAGTTACAGCTGGTTGTAATCTACAGTTCTCACCGCCTCGAAATCCTACGCACTGCTCCTTTAAAATGTGAAAATTCACCACTGCCTTTACGTGTCATGTTTACCTGGTAAAGTCCGTCATCTCCATCATGATCATACACATCTGCTTGGCCAGCACGATGATGTCATTGCCGTTGTCGTCCCACTTGGCCACTTCTGCGTCTAGCTTGCACTTCTCCTGTCTGAAGCTCTCCACCTGCTCAGCAATCTTAGCCTTCTCCTCCTGGGGAAGCTGTGCCATGATAGCCTGCAGGCCACAGGGGAGCACAGAAGAAACAAAAGCATTAGAGGAACAGGAAGAGGTTGTTAGGGAGTAAATTTGAGACGGAATAAATTGGAAGGATTGCTCAGAATGAGGGAAATGACAGAGGAGAAGAATTTAGGTAAAGGAGGGAGATAAGGTTGGGAAGGAGAGAACGATAGGGAAATGAGGAAAGGGGCGAATAAGAAGAAGGATTAGTTAAGGGGAAAGAGAATAAAGGGAAGAATATAAAGGGGAGAGCTGTAGCTCCATTTGTTCTATTTTTTCCCGTCCAGTCTACTTTTTAATCCGCCCTACAAAACTTAAACACTAAGTTTGGAGTCTGACTATCCCTGCCCTTCTGAAACGCTTCAAAATAAAGTTCTAAACTTTACATTTAATGACTGGACCTTTTCAAACCCCTTGACATCTTATATCCATAAAGAGCAAATCCATTTTTGCCTTCATTTTTAACTCAGCGGCCTTCGGGGGCAGGTCCAAAATGGCATAAATCTTGTGGCAAGGTCACAGGCGCAGTAAGGACCCGGTATTATTTGGGAGATAAATGTATAATTACCTCGCTTCTTAGACCAGAGAATGAATAATGCATTTGTTCAACATTATGTCAGGGAGGTGAGATGGAAGGAAGAGTAACCTGGTTTCCATTAGGTCGATTCTATTGACTCGAGAGGCAGAGAGAGAAAACGAGTACAGTAGAAAAAAGAAAAGTCACCATTGTTTTTTAACCTCATCTATTATTGACTGTCCTCCACGAATTGCTATTCTCTTAATGAAATAATCACCCTTGTCCTCCTTTTTTTCCACTTCCTTATTCCCTCTCTCACAGCAAAGCTGGTGTGTGGGGGTGCAGGGTGAGCTCAGTGAGAAAGTGCGTCACTTTGCTCATGTCCCCTGCTAGATGTGTCAGGAGGGAATTGAAAACAAAAAATATAGATGACTTGTCCTTCTGAAATTCTTCGAAAACAAAATAAGCCGAAACAGAAGGGGGGCCGCAATGAAAGAGAGAAAACAAAAATCGAAATTACAGACGGAAATAGAGAGGCATGGTGGCACAACTTTCTCATCAGAGGCCAACAGATGTGTCCATGAGCTTTGGCCTACTGATCACTGTGTGAGCAGAGTGGTGCAAAAGCTTTGATGGCGGCTAGCTTGAGAAAAAAAAGAAAAAAAAAAAAAAAACGAACGGCATAAACAAACAAGCAAAACCAGCCCCCTTAAGCCCAGTGTAGATTTCCTCTGCTGCTGGTGCCAAGACACACAAACAACAGCGAGGCAGCAAATCCCATTAAACTGTGTGTGGAGTGAAAACACTGCTCACATTTAAAACAAATACAGAGTTAATATGTATTGCAACTGCACAATGAGGAATAAACAATTTAAAACAGACCACTGATTCCAGCGGGGCAAACTTGTACTCACTTTGCAGGTGTCGCTATGAATTATGGGCCGCACACAGCCGGCAGTGGCTCTGGGGCCCAGCACCAATTTATTTTATCTATGACAAAACGCCTATAGTCTGCCTATCCACAAGTCAAGCACACCTCTATTTACTTAGCAGACAGATTCCTAAATTAAGGCTCAATCAGATTTGTTATTTTTACCCCTACTCCTCCTTTTGAGTGCCACCTTGCTCCCCAAAAAGAGCTACAAGGGATAGTGGTTGAAATCTTTTCATATATGTTATTCTTTTGGTCTAAGACAGTCCAATAGTACTAGTAAGCATGACCAACTCTCCCAAATCCAAAAACTAGAAGGCTACAACTCAATATTTGTGATGTTATAGGGTAAAATGTTAGGACATGTTCACAAATATTGATTACACTTTCCCAGGCTATAGAAATAACATATTAGAACCCTTGAATAAGGTGGTGCTCCCCTTTAAGTTCACGTTAACAATCAGTCTAACAAGTCATCAAACAGAAAAGAACACTAGCAATCTCTAGCAATGCTATTTAGGCTTACGCTAGTAACGCATGCTCCTACCCTGCCAGTTTGCACTTTTATTGGGGGTTGTAGACTAACAAGTCCAGCAACTTCACTGCAAGACTAGTTAAAGTTTGCCAATATTTGAGACTATAGCCTAAAGCAAAAATCAGCAATAACAATGCACCAGTAACTAGCTAGCTAGTTAGCTATCAAGATGTTGGCATACTAGCGATTTCATTTGTTGTTGTTGTTTCAAAGAAAAGGAGCATAATGCACTGAAACATTAAACTAAGATATTTTGATGGGTATTGTAATTGAAAAAAAACCAAAACATTTGTGGCTACTTTTGTTAGCTTACTTGTGCAGCCATCTTAAATTATCTCTCTTAGCACTCAGTTTGAAGTGTGCCTCCATTTGTGGGGCCATGTAGTCACAACACTTTGCCCTACCCATATATCCCAGCAAGAATCTGGATACCCTACCCCTCGGCATGAACATGCAGAAAGGACGGGCGCTGATTAGGGAAAAGGGGTGTTTCGGAATTGGGTTTTATAACAACATTTTTACTGACCTCCTGCTTCTTTGAGTTTGTCATTTATAACACAACACCTGCTCATTTTAAAGTCTTATTTATGCTGTTCATTTCAACTATAACCTGTTTTTAAATTCAAATCAGTTTGAATAAAAGCAAAAAGATTTATAAATATAAACTTGAGGACTACAAAGGGCATTTTAGTCGAGACACTTTACTTGGTCTCTCAGCTTGTGGTTCTGGTTAGCCAGCAGCTCCCTGGGGTATGTTTACTGATTAGACACTCATGTTCAGCGTAGCCAAAAACATAATGTAGGCAAAGCTGTACAGTAATTGCTGCCTAATCAATAGCGACACAGGTGAGTGCACTGTGCCACCAGGCACATCTCTCTGACCTCTGGACTCGAGGGCGGTTATTTGCATATCTTTCACTGCTCATTTCTTTGCTGCACCCAACTGTTGAGGCATCAATTATTCACTTGTTTCTATAATTACACTGAGCAGTATGCCCCTGGTGTCAAAATGGTTGGTACACCATCGAGAAGAAGTACAGTTATGGCTTTGCTAAATGCCACTGTAACGAGTCAGATAAAGAATGCAAATTAAGAGTCGTAGAGTAGTTCTCGGTTTGGCTATCTCTGTACGTGCAAACAAAATGTTTTCCCTCCGTCTTCTGCACATTAAAGCTGCACTAAACCAAGATGAAGTGCTCCCTCAAACAGTTAAAGGGAGCAAAAAGTCTCTTGAAACTCAACAATTTGGATTGGAAATTCCTTTTCTAAAATTAGGGATCAAGGGAGGTTGGGGAGAGAGAGAGTGAGGGATTTGGTTGGTATTCAAATTTACTCTAAAAATGGTGTGACAAAAGAGAGAGAGCATCAGGGAGGGAGAGAGAGAGAGGGAGAGAGAGAGAGAGAGAGAGAGAGAGAGAGAGAGAGAGAGAGAGGCTTCTGAATACAAAAGAAAGCTGCAGCACAGGGGTAAACACATGAGCCAATTGGGACGTCAGGGGAGCAGGAAGGCACTTGGTGAAGCCCCCTCCCTCTCTCTCCCTCCTCCTCTGCTCTCTAGAATTCACTTATCCCCAAATCCCTTCCCCTACTTTACTGATAACAACAAGGAGCGGGCCTTGGGAGCTTAACATAGTGGCAAATCCGGCCGAGGGAGTGCTGTGCCAATACACTCTGCGACTCGGCTGCGTCTGCAGGGATTAGAACGCTTTCCGGGTTTCTTCACCGAGCGCGGCGTCTTGAAATGACTTTAATTTGTTTCATTTGAAATAAACTGCCCAGACACTCAGAGTTCAATTTTATGGATGACCTATCAACAGTGTTATCCAATCACTGTGTTAAGAGATGTTGGGTGCGTATGTGTGTGCGCGTTGTGTTTGCCTCTCTGTGCATTATCCGTGGTGTGTGTGTTATAGAAAGAGAGTTTGCGCCTGCATGTTCTAATAGAAAGAGACAATATGTACAGGCCTCTGTCCCCTGTGTCTTTTTCTGCCTTCTCATTATGCATGTTTGCTCTAATAAGTTAGCTTTGCGCATAAGTATAAAAGAAGTGACAAGTGGAGCACCACACAAGGCAAAAAAGCACTGGGAACAAAGGCTCCTGGGAGTGCCCTGGACTTGATTTGATTTCTTTCTACGCTGAGCAAGAGGGAGACAGTGAGATCAAGAAAGATGTTATGCATGTGTCCTGTGTGTGAGACCCGCACACTGGAGGGGCTTGGGGGGATCATGACTGTAAACCTCAGTGTGCTCATGTCAGCTCCTATGGAGAAAATGGATTACGCTTCCTCTTGTCTGTTTGAATAGAAACACAGAAGCACCAGTGTGCACTTGGCATGACCGTGAGAGGACAGCAAGCTTTATCCTGACACGACAGGCTGAGGCCGACTGGGCAGATCACCAGTGGTTCACGGCAAATACATCTTTTATGGATGTGCTTGCCTTCTGCGTGTGTAAATGTTTAGTCTCTGAGGGCATAACAGTGTCTACGAGTGGAAAAACAGGCGATATCAATTAACTGTGTGAGAGGCTTTGTCAGTGCGCCAGATGTAAAGGATGTTGTACACGATAATGCGGACTAAATGCACAAATGTAAACTCGTTTGATAACACGATGCGATACGTTGTCGTGCGTTTATTGGATGCGAGCTCGAGCGCATGGCTTTCTAATTAAGGGTGCATGAAGAATCACTGCATTCTGCCACGTCACCCTTGAATCCACCTTATATCACTTGTATTACAGCAACAAGTTATGACAAAGGGGACATGCTGAGACTTCAAACTGTTCCCAAGAAGAGCTGCCCACTCAAAGCACAGTTGAGTGCCAGGAAAACTAGTTAACAGTTTGGTGCTGTGAAGCTCCCTTGTGTGGCAGCGCTGGTGCATCTAAGCTCAGATGGCCCTGCAATGTTACGCCGCGGGAGCCTTAGTGGGAGTATATGTTCAACAAACTCAAAGCACTTCACACCCAGGACCCCCACAGTCGTCCTGGAGAAGCTATTGTGCTCCCAAAGCATGGATCTGTTCTTTTTGTTCATGGTTGGAGTTCAGATGTGAAAATGTAAAACTTTTAAAAAATATTTTCTCTTAGTTCAACAGTTATGTTCAAATAATGAAACAAAACTCAACTTATTTACTACTACAGTGTTCTGCAACATTAAATCAGATCTGAATGGCACTTTTTCAATTTGGATTTTCTTGACTGGTTGTAGAATTTATTACATTTTGTTTTAAACACACAGAAACAGGTTTGTTTTTTTTAAAACCATGAATGCAATCTTTCCTTAACCTCGATCAAGTAGTCTTTTTAACATAAACTTTGAGTAATTCATGTGTTTTAACCTTTAAAAAAACCTTAATAATATAGGTGGCAGATGAAGGTCACATGAACATTTTTTGTCATAGTCAAATAACAGCAACAGTTTTGGAAGACTAACAAACAGTGTTGGACAATGAAAAAAAGCTCATATGTGTCATTTCTCTCGGGCAGTGACTAACAACATATTTTGTCATTTAGTTTGAAAAACTTCTTGGCTGCACCCACAGAAAAATGAGTCAACACTTTGAAATAGTTTGGGTATTTTATTGAGGACCCACATTTGTTTATAAATTTTAAAATGCTGCAGGAAAATAAGTAATGGTGGAGATCATGGAATTTAGAGCAAGACCATGTAACTTCTGAAATAAGAAATGATCTTTCGCCTAACAGAAATTCATTAGCTTTTCAACTCAGTAGACTATGGGAGTTTTGCAGCTACAACCTGATTAAGGTGCTGTGTAATCCACATTACTGAGTCACTTTGCTGATTTTATAACCCTTCTCTATTTCGGTCACATTATAAACATAAAGTGCATTATACTTCATCCACCCAAAATGACTATTCAGTCAAAGGGGTAAATTTATGCAAGAGTTGTAGTACAGAATTGAAAACATGTAGAATGTCTAATAAATTTAAAAATGTGAACATGGTAAATGGTGAACATATTGATTTACTGATTGATTGGTGACCCTGTTTAACAACAGCAAGACTACACTTAACATCCATTTACAAACTCTCACACATGTGCACTATAATCCATGTCTCATTTACCCAGTCATGTGTTCAGTGTTTCCAAAACACACGCCTTTTCACTAAAACCATAATATTTAAATCTGAACTGTCACTGTGAAACTTATCTATGCTCTCTTTAAAGCTAGACTCCAATGCAAAGTTTTAGAAAAAGCAAAAATAAGCAAAAATGTAAAAATTAAAGTTAAATTACACTGCTCAAGCCTCAATCAATCAATCAATCAATCAATCCATACATTTGCCATTTTCAATGAAGGCATTCTAGAAAAATGTTCACAAAATTGAAGTGAACACAGCATGGCTAATTGATTTACAAATGATTGTTTTTGTGGGTGAAGTATTCCTTTAATCATTGCCTATTATTACAATTAGTGGCCACAGTGGCGGCTTTTCAGCAATGGTGACTTGGTCTCACTTTTATGTACAGTGTTTTGTGCTAGCCTTAAAGATAAATGTTGCCTGTTTGTGGTGCTCTTGTTTCTGAGCTGGTATTTTTTTGTTTTAACGACTATCAGAAGGTATCATAATCAGGGCAACAGCTGCATAATACATAAATTTAGCAACAATAAGATGCGATTTTGGTTTTATTTTTTTCTTCCGTCTTTGTGCATCACCCCCATGTGTGCACACTGTGCAGAGACTCAGGCAGTATAATACAGGCCTGTGCCATAGGGAAAGGCATCGGGCCAAGTCACATTCCTGCCATCCACAATCCATTCAACATGCAACACACCGCTAGAGCCTCTGTGTTGCTGGAGGGAAGCAAGCACTGATACCCTCTTAATGTTCTTTAAGCTGGGCCCAAGTGAAAAATTGCTAATGTGCAACAAAGCCCAGACCCTAGTGATCGCAACTGAAGCCTTGGCGCAGCACAATACTGTATTTTGTGTTTTGTCTGGCATCTGAAGGGAATTTGGTAATTACTTCTTTGTTTGTGATTGCAATTTTACACCTGCCACCCCCGAACAGTGTTTATTTAAAATAATCCTGCTTGTTAGGATCATTTAAATGGACTTTCATGCTATGTAAGTGGAACTACTTGGATGAATCGATTCCAGTATGGCCAAGGAACAGGGGTGGGTGTTGAGGTGGGATGCAGTTCAACTTGAGCCTCAGCCTACGCCTGAGGCTTTAACACTACAGTCACTTATATGATGAATTTGGGCTTGCTGCCCGACCTTTACCCAAACCAAAAACATGATCTTTCTGGATTTTTGTTTTATGTCATGTTCTATAACTGGGGCACATTCAGGAAGTTTCAGCACAGTGGGGAAGTGAACATCCACTCACCCGAGCACTCTGTCCAGCAATAAGCTGGTCATCTTCAGTCTGGACACTAGTCCTGCTGCGAGTATCATAGTCCTCCTGTTCAAAGTCAGAGTCATCCTCCAGCTCCTCTGGTGTCTGCGAGAAACACAAAAGCGAAGTCAGGCAAACAGTCAGACAGAGAGAAATGGAAAAAGAAAAATCACACCACTCCTAAATTGACAGCTCAAAAGGGCAAATTTCTTTGACTTCATGCCCCATTGTGCGGAAATTCAGAGTAACAGACAGCATATGTTCCTGTGTTGTCGTTTTCAGTATACAGCGCCTCATTGGGAGTTTTGGCTCCCAACCAAACTCAGCATGTGACAGACGGAGATGTCACACAAAAAAGAGACTAATTTATTAAAACCACATTTAGAGTTATTCTCCGAATAATATACCTCCTCTCACCTATCTTCTGTCAAATTGAATTCTAAATGGGTGACACTCTTTGAAAATGCAGAAATTTGGAATTCTAGGGTTTTTTCTAAATAACAGCATTAATGTATTGGCTTTGGGAAAATGCCTGATAGGAAAAAAACAACCCAGCTGTCAGTGTCTTTTAACACAAAACCATCAAGCAAACCAGGAGATGAAATGTAGGGGTATAAAAAGCAACAATTACTCACCGTTTTCACAGGTTCATATCTGGACCTATTTGCACATTACCTGGGTCAGCAACTATGGTTCCATATACACTGGTGTTAAATAAAAGTGTGCCAACAAGGGCTGTCTAGATTTATTGTATTAAAGGGGGTCACTGAATTTATTCACACTGGAGAGGGCAGAGTGGTTTAGAGAGTAATGCTTTTTTTTACTGAGTTCTTAAACATTTTCATGGACAAAATTTTTAAACTTTTCCATGACTTTTCAAGTACTCATTTTAAAAGTATTATTGAGCCATTGAATAGGAATGGCAACTTTGGAATTCATGTCCCTACATGGTAAATCCCACTATCACAATAATATTTTTCTGCTTCAGATTCAGACTTTATTCCAACAGCTAGCTTGCACACATGGAGGGAGAGCCAGAATTATAAAAAAAAGATTTAAAAAATGTACATTTTGGTAAATATTGGCCCATAATTGAGCTATGTTTCTCCCAACAGCTAGAGAAAATAAAACAGCAGTTATGTTACATTATGAAAACAGTTATAACTGTAAAAATTTCATTACACATGTCAAAATTCACAAAAAAAATCACAGTTTACCAATTCCACAACCTCCCTAAGCATGTGAAAAGACTTGGTGAAATTTCACGTTTTTTTTTCGCATTTCCATGGCTGCAGGAACCATATCTTTAAATGGTAGTGACATGGCTAATGTCGATAAATTGATAAATTACTTGATTCGTTATTAACAAACCTGAAACTACAGAAATCTTTTTTTTAAGCTGCAACTAAAGGATTAGACAGTATTTTGTAGAGTGTCTCTGTCAAGACTGGTGATAATGCTCTCAAGATCCACTGCTGAATACTACTGCTAAAATTAGAAAACTCATAGCAGGACTATATTATAAAGAGGAAGCAGTTTAAATGTTACAAAAATGTCAGCTGTATTGCTTTTATCTGAGTACATTGTGACTGGCACAGTTTGTCTCTGCACAATTACCTTAATTCAAAAGAGAAAAGCAGAATCACAAGCACTGTGTAAAGCAGGACATAGAGAGCATTACTCCACCATACTTAACAATTTGAAAAAAGCTTAAGGAGCACAAGTAATTTGTGGACTCTCATCAAATAAACAAAATAGAACGTAATTGAGTTATATATGAGCATCTGCACAAACTGAGAGACTAAATGATTAATAATCATATTTATTTCCTCTCTGCTGGCTACAAAGCACTGTCTCACTAAATAAGATTAGTGGGTTAGCTGGATAACTTCAACACAGACTTGTTGATCTCATGAAGATGGCTCACTTTTAACTGGGCTACATCACCATGGTAACCTCTGCTGGATGGCTTACCTGCTGCAGAGAAGAATATGAGATCAAAACATGTACACGTGTAAAGTCATCTTTTCTACATGAGGCTGACATTAAAAAAGCCGTGCATTCACAGTGCTGCCACAGTTGTCCTTATGAAAAGCACAGTGATTCTATTTATAGGCTGCGAGAATGTTGCCTCTCCATGATGATTAATTATATTACAGATATTAGGGATATAATTCATGTTTTACACAAAGCGAGTGCTCCCACTGGCTATAAAGCAGAACTTCTACCAAACAACAGGGTGCTAGTAGGCCAGTTTCTATGGCAATAATGAATTACATTTACTGTATACTGACATAGGCTTAGCCTGGGAACCAGATGGATCTGTGAGCTCATCTTTTATACGGTCTGGCAGATACATCTGGTCTTACTCCCAACTTGTCAAATACTGATTCTCCATCAGGGGCCGTACACATCAAACTATGATGCTCTGGATAGCCTTCCAGGATCAGTTTTGAACGTTAGGGACGACATATCAATTTACAACTGTTACATGTGTTGTGTCTTTTCAAAATAAATGTAGGTAACAAAAAATCATTTTAGGCTCACTTGCTTACATTTGAGCAAAATAAAAAAGGACGTGGTTAGATTTACTGGAACAGTGAGTTCTTGTGTAAAAGTTCTTATTTTGATAGACTTATCCACGTAAACTCCTTACCGTCCTAGGTGGACTGTCTCACTCTATGTACTATAGAGGTTGCCAAGTGTGTCAAAAAATGCTGTCCCCTGGTGTTTTTCATACCACCACTAAAGGGTGCCTTGCTCTGTTGGTATCTGAGGCTGAGGGCCACTGACCAGTATTGTATGAGTAGGAGTGAGCCTGGGTTGACAAGCCCCGGGTCAAGCCAATCACAACAGTTTTTCTAATATAGGACGTGTTTAAGACAATGAATGACAAGTTGCGGAGCCTTTGAACTTTATAAATAATACATGATGACATTATATTTTTGGCTTGTGCGCCCTCAAGATGTGGATACTACAGTGAGTATAAAACTATCTCAGTAAAGAGGTGCGCCATTAAGGTATTTTCGAAAAACAACCAAAATGGCCACTGTTTTCAAATTCGAGCGGCAAAAACAGAAACATCTGTTCATAGACATATTAATGCTACACCATCACAGCTCATCTCTGCATGTTGAATGCTGTTTGCATTTGTCCATTGCTTGGCATTATGTCATGTTTTATTGTTCTGATTGGTTTTAGGTCCACCCAATATATGTCCTGTGGCATCAAAAACAACCAAAGTTCTAGACTAACTTGCTTTCACAATTGGTTTTGGTGATGTCAGGTTAGCACAGGCCAGTCATTGTTATGAATGACCTTATTAGTATTCCCAGTAGTCATTGATCTGTTGCACTCATATTCAATCACAGCAGAACATGACACAACTCTATGAATAGCACATCCTCTAATGGACTCAATGAGATGACAATTATATAAAAGAAAACGGGGAAAAGCATCCACGGCCACTGTGAAGTAACTCCTAATAATTAATTGGTGCAATGTTCTGGTCATACACAGCTTCATTAAGCATTCTTTTTTTAAAAAAAAAAAAAATCATTTTAAGCCTTTGAGTTTCTCCTCAGCAGCAGGAACACCATTACTTTGCACTTATATAAGCCTCATATTCATTCATAAAAGCACCAATCTATTCTACTGAAACATGATGATATTTTATTCAGTTTATGGTTTAACTTATTTTATTATTTGAATGATTGTTACTTTTGCTTAGTTTTGCTAGGTTTGTACCTGCTTTTTTTATTTCATCCCACTTAATCATAATCTTTTTTCATCTATTCTGACCTTATATCTCCCTGGGAAATATAAATGGCATCTAGTATTAAATTCAAACATACTTGACAACCATTATGATCTTCATGCATTTACATTCATATAGCTGGTAATAGAATTAGATGTTCAGCAGCTTTTGGAGACTGGTTGTTCATTTCAGTGGAGCCACTGGGTTGGCGCAGTGCAATAGATTGCGTTGTTATTGTAAAACTGCTTTTCATCTCATAATTACACGGAAAGGCAAGGTTAACATATTTTTATTCATAGGCAAGGCTGACCAAAAAGCCGACATGATGAACTGCTCCCATGTGCAAAACGGCATGCATCAAACCACTGGTGAACAGTCATAACAGTTCATAGAAACATGCGATAGTGAAATCGCAACATTTCATTATCTTTAACAGTGGACACATGCAATTAGTTAACTGAGAAGGTTGAAGCTTTTTGTTTATGCTGCATTTAGCTGAACTTTCAATGCCCTTTGAATAGTGCATTAAACACTTCATTCTGCATGGCTTTCTCGCTCTCAAAACAGCCTAATTAAGCCTATCTCAGTGTCTCATGAGAGGAAAGGCTGCATTAACTTTTTAGTAATATTGTAGGAGAATTAGGAGATCCTACGTTTCACCTACATAGGAAAAAAAATCTCCTCTAGAAGATAATATCCCATATGTGGGAGATAATATCTTGTATTTATAGGAGATAGTATTTCTTACATAGGAGATAAACTTATGTTTTGGCCACTGCCCTCAATATTTTTTCCACCTTACCTCTCAAGGCTTCTACGTGATCATTGAAACAGATGATGAAATCATTCTTATTGTGATAACTTTTTTTGTTGTAAAAACTTGACCTACTTTTGGCATCCCATAAGCCTTTAAACCCAGGAATCTCAGATTAAAACCAGCCTTGATAGATTGTATTTAATCATCTCACTGGGACCTGAAACAACATGTCCGCATCAATGCAGCTCCTTGCATTTCTGTAATGTAGTGCTCCTTTCACTCTGAACTTCCAGTTAAAGTTGAACTTTCTGCTTGAGACAGGCTGTAGGTCAGTTTGTTGAGAATAGGTGAGAGTGTAAACACTGGTTATATTACACTTGCCAGTCTCCAACCACTGTTCAATTTCATACATGTTCCACTGCATCTCGGTCTTGCTACTCTATCGCACTACTCTGCTCTGTGTGTGTGTGTGTATGTGTGTGTGTGTGTGTGTGTGTGTGTGTGTGTGTGTGTGTGTGTGTGTGTGTGTGTGTGTGTGTGTGTGTGTGTGTGTGTGTCTGCGTGGGCACATAAAGGCCAGGACAAAACTATGTTTTCGAGAACTTTCATTATAACTTTACACTCTTCTCGAGACCTGCCTCAATTTTTAAACACTGTGGAGAATTGGTTTCTTAATCCATCGACTGCTCATAAGATCTGTGCTGTAAAAATTCTAAGGGAGCCATTACTCGGCTTAAGTGGGAGAAAAATAACACAGACGCTTGGAAATGTGCGCACATAAAACTATTACATGTGGCACCAACATTTGCTATCTATATGATGGAGTTAGACAACAGAAAGCAAGGATCTTCCAAGTTGTTTCCTCAGAAAGTAATTGAACTTGGATGGGATTATGAAGCCAGCTGGTCCCGGGCAGTTCAAAGCTGCCTGTTTTACATTATTTACCAACATCAAATTATTTTCCATAATTAGATTTTTTCCAGAGCTGCACTGGGAAACCTTCCAGCCTGCATAAAGTTGAATAAATGAATTACATGGTGAAGAGAAGAAGGGCCAGTTGGGGTGAAAAATGCAGATACCGTAATATCAGAGTGGGTATGTGAGGCGGCAGAGCTGCTGGTGTTATGTTGTTATGCAGCATTTTTATAATGACATGCTGTAAAATGTTCTGCCAGCTTTAGAAAACATAATCATGTGACAGGTGTGACATCTCAAATGGGAATTCAATTGAATTTTAGATTTCAATTTTGTCTGTCTTTATCCTTAGGGCAGATATATTTTTGTCAGAGAAAATCCACTGTCATCTATGATCGTCAGCAGCACAGTCTGCTCTGACACTGACGTACCACAGATGTGTTGCTACGTAGAATGAGAATAAAGAGGCAAAGATTGGAAAGGTGTCTGTGACGAATGTGTCTCATGAATCATGGGGATGATCCCAGTGAATCAGAAGATTTCATTCTCACAGGTTTTTGATGAAACGCTTTGGTTTCTACCTTTGTATTTCATTAATTAGAGGGTAAAAGACAATAAAATATGTATTAGATTGATTATAGAATGCAACAAAGATTGATCATAAATTTAAACCAAATATGCTAAATCCCAGAATCAATGACTGACCATTCAGCAACATTGGGACATAAACAATTTACTCAGATGTCTACATTCACAAAATACCCAATCAACTGTTTTAAATATATGGGGGAAGGCAGAAATAAATTACTGTGGTTGGCCTTGGTCAGCATTTCCAAACACATTCATTTCTGTCGAACTCCTAAATGCTGAGCATTTAAACTAGAATTTCAGTGAGTGTTTTCTTTCAGACGAGGTAATAGACATACCCTTATCATGAGGACAGCTTTCCTGATGTCACGTACGCCATCGTAGACCAAACGGGATGCATCAATAAACTCATTCTCCTCAAAAGCCTGTGGAGGGTTCGTACTCAGTGCCTCGATAGCAACCTCCACTTGTTCAGCAAAGCGGGGCATGACTGCAGGAAGGAATAGGTAGATAGAGAGGACAAAAAAAAGATATAAGAGTCAGCTATATCACACGTGTTAGTAATCTTTCAGAACAGGACCAAGCTTATAATTAGAAAAAAGAAAAGAGCATGGAGAAAGCACAATCATTAGGCTGTGATCACAACCTTTTCATCTCAAATTTTACAGCAGCGAGGCTCCTCCTGCATCAGTCTCTGCTCACTTGTGCACTTCAGGAGAGGTAAGATGTCACCCTGAACCACGGTGTAATCTGCAATGTGCCGTTTGCAAAATGCACGCCAATTAGCAATTTCACCTTGGCTTATCCAAAAGGAAGATTGGCCTGTCGGTCAGGGATCTGTTGTGTGAACACCATCGTTCTGCATGTGGAAGTGTGTATGTTTGCGCATGGTTGTAATCTGTGAGAAGATGGCTGCATGCGTGTGCTTTAGTGTTACAGTACAAGGATGCTAACTTGCAAGCTCAGCCTGTCAAATCACAATGAGGGGAATCAAATTCATCAAAGTCTTTTCAGCCGAACAAAAGCCGGGCAACAAAAGAAAAGTCCCTATTGACCATAAAAATGGTTGGTTTTGTTGTCAGTATCAATTGGCCAGACCTGATGGAAGAGCTTTATGCTCTTTGTGGGTTCAAATGAATTGTGCTGAATGTGAATAGACATTATTAAATATTCACGAATACGGACTGAATTTTTGAATATTTAGCAGGCTGCCTTTCTACGTAATCTCCTGTTGAGCCACAATAATTGAATGCAAAGTTTAATAACGTGGGCTTTTTTTTTTGGACGCTGTCCTGCCGGAAATTATCATAACAAAAGCTAAGGTTTACCTAGACAGACAGTCGTCAGCAAGAAAAAGGTCAGGCTCTGTATACTGTATTATCTATGGGGGCTTTTTCATACACAACAGATGCCTGTAACCCCGCTACTTGTGACTGTGCTTCAGGTCCACAAGGGTTTTTCTACGAATCCCGGTAAACATATAAATGATTTCAGATAGAAAAAGACAGAGAGACAGATGACGAGGAAGACACTTTTCTTTTATGATATGCTATAAAAAGATGCATGGGCTGCATTGAAAATCAATAACAAGTATACATAAAGAGTGGATTTCTGAAGACTCGCGCTGACTTAAGACAACACTCATTGAAAGGAGAAGACAGGTCTAATGAGGACAGATGGATAGAAAAAAGCAAAACAGTGGAAAAAAGACAAATAAAGTATTGCAGTTTAGCTGGTGAGCCTCCACCAGAAAGCCAACTGTGTGATTTTATTATCATTCTCCACACTTTCTTCCTCTCTTACATGCGGAGTGAACTAAATCAATTAACCAGCTTGCACTAAAGGTGTATCTGCAGTATACTTATTTGTCTGATATAAAACATAAGCTATATTTCACCAAACATAAAAGGCACTACAAAAAGTCTCTCCCTTTTTCTTTTCATTTTTAATTCAGTTTAATCCACTTACTGGAGAAGCGTAAAATAGGCTTTTGGGAATTGCTGGGAAGGCGTTTTAAATAGAAATATTTAAATGTTCTCCAAGCTCTTAATGAGCAAAGTTGCTGATGGTAAGGAGCAATTTCACTCATTCCAGTTGAAAAATGATGAAGGGAATTAAATGTGACCATGTAGGAATGGATTTTTTTCACCCCCCAGGCTTAAGCATAGTTTAAGTGAGAAGTTATGGAAGTACAATGAATGCTTAAAAACCTCACAGCAGAGATGGCGTGCCCCACTGAGGTGTTTAACGAGCTCCAGACCCAACAAACTGTACCGTTTTGGGTGCCAAAACCTCAATTTTGCATGAAGAAGACAGCTCAATTTAGGCAATATGTTACAAGAGGAAAAATCAAAAGCAATTACACAAACAAAAAATAATTTAAATCATTAAGTACAACTTCAAACCAAAAATTGGACGTGCCAAAAGTTTGATTTGTTTTGTTTTTAGAGTACACAGATTTAACTCCTAGATTACAAGTTGTGTACATGTTGAGATGCTTATTAATGTTCAGGCTTGAAAAAACTCACAGTTGAATTCTAATAAAATCATGAAGAATTAAAGGGATCCATGAAGACACTGCAAAGTATTATATTATATCATCATCTTATATCATTTCATAGTAATTCTAAATATTCTACATCGCTACTGTTTTGTTATTTTTTTTATGTGATACTATATGTTCCATTATGTTTTTTTTTTTTATTTCTATAACATATATTCATAGTTTTGTATTTCTATTGTATTGTGTGTATGCTACATACACTGCACATATTCTACATTGTATGTTTTAAGGAAACTATACTGAACATTTTTCATCAATGAAGGGTAACATGACTACTTATATGTGAAAACAGTCATAATGAACCCACGGAGAATCACTCAGTTCCCCTTAGCTCAGAGCTATATAGTGTCTTTCAGCACGTTGTCTCTCTTGTGTGGCCCACAGCTCAATGTTACTAGTTTCAGCAAAAAGGCTCTAAATCCACTGTGTGCTATAACTTCCCAGCACTAACAACAGACAGATAAAGCTTGCAGCTAGCTAGTAAACAAAGTGGAGCATTTAACAGCCAAAAAACTTTCCTTTCCTCAGGAGTTGGTGAAAACTAAAACAGAGCTACAGTAAAAGGAGGATGAATAATGGACTTAAAAGAATTGGCCCGAAACATGGCTTCAAATGAATCTCACAGTGAATGCACAAACATCATGGTTGCATAGTTACACTACTGAACTACTTTCACACAAACATCGGCACAATTCAATTATATATGATCTATAATATTGCAATGTAAGCTCATCTCTCTCATCTCATTCAGCCTCACCCAGCAGATCAATTAAGCAGTGGTTCACTAAGTTTATAGGGTTGGCCAGAAGGGGTCAGTGAATATCTTGGGGTGACACACCTCAACCAAAGGCCATAAATTAATTCTTTTATGCAGCTGAAGATTCTATACAGGCTAGTTGAAAATGATGTCTATATGAGTGTTAAGGAATCCCATACTGAGATACAGTACTTTGGTTTCTTATTTTAAAGTTAATCGTACTAATTCTCTGATTTACCTAAACTAATACTGGTACATTTAACAGTTTTAAATTCCGTAACAATCCCAATTTAATGTGTAGTGTTTCTATACATGTGTTGTATGTCTGCACATACTTGCACCACTGGAAACTTTTGCACATTTTCTGCTTAATATTTTTGTACCTCCTGCAAAAAAATGTACAGCTTTTTCTGAAACAGCTGTATTGTACATGTTTGTTATGTTATAGTACTTTTTTTTAAAAGTATCTTAATCATGTTTTTATTGTAATTAGTTCCATTCTTTTCTGAGTGTTGGAGTACTCTGCCTTATTTCTATTCCCCTTAAAATGTTCAATGTAAGTTTTATGGACCAAACATCCAAAGCAAGTTCCTTATAACTGAAAACCTTCTTGGCAATAAATCTATATTTGATGATCTATAATTGTATCAGGGTGGTCATGGCCCCCTCTGGCCACCCCTCGGTGGGGCCATTGCAATAAACTTCTATAGTCTTAAATCTACACAAAGGTATAATTTTACATTTGATACAACATGTAGTCCTTGAAAATTGTCTTTCATTTCAATGTTCCACTTATAAATGGAAAACAGCTTAAATGGCTCTTGAACTCACTAAACAATGAATGCATATGTAATGCTGACAGATCGTATTGACCCAAAGATGACCCTGCTTATAAAAACGCTCCCCCTTTTTCTGACGTTTTTCTAGAGGACTTTAGTCTTCCTGCTCTTTTCTGCTCTTCCACAGTCTAACCTTGTTTAAATGTTTGTCCTTCCTCATCATACCGCACTGCTCCTCTCATAGCAATTTCCTCATCAGCACTCTCTCATACTGTAACTCCCACCCCTATTTACCCACTGATTAAGAGGCCTTACCTCCTCTCCTTGCAAGCTATGAGTTTGCCATCTGCTTCCCATTCTGGCTAAAACCTCTTTTTACCATCATTATAACAACAGAGTGTCAAACCCAGTCAGTGTCCTTGAGCACAAATTGATTCATTGACACCACTAACAAGGTATTCTGATTTAAAGATTTAAAAAAAAGAAAAAAAGCTCAATATTCATAGTGAGTTGCTTTCAGTTGGGCTAGCCGCAAAGTCTGGAGCTCAGAGCGATTATTTTCAAAGTAGACAGTGTGAAGTGTCTTTACGTCTTTCCCTCAGTCCCTGCTGCACTTCTTTTTTAGTGCACTTGATCCACTGATTTACAGACATGGCATGTGGGTGGCAGTGTGTGCATGTGTGTTATTACTCACCGCAAAACCCCGGCCAAATCCCATTTACTGTGCCCCGATGTAATAACAAGGAGCAACGCCACCCTGCTTCTCTAAATGGCACACTGACTTAGGCCATATATCAGTTTTTTTAATCTACCCTCTCCAGGCACCACATTAATGATCGACTTTAAAATTTGTCCCTTTTTTTGAGGAGAAGATTAGTTTAAACACAGGGAGTTAGTGGGCAGAAAAGTGTCTCGGGGAAGAAGGAGGGAGAGGGGGGAAAAGAGAGAGAAGCCATAACCACTTTCCCATTAGGCTATTGATTTTTCTCCCTCTCAAGGACACGCTTCAATCCCAGGCCCATGTGTGGACTGTCTGTCAGGAATCTATGGCTCAGCTTTACACCAAAGAGTTGTATGCCTTGGCTGCCTGTATTTGGCCCGGCAGTAAATCTGACCACACTCAATATGAGGGAGAGAGAGGGATGGGCAAATTTGGACAAGGTCAAAGGGCAGGTAGTTGCGATAAGCATCCTGTGTTGATGTGGCAGCTGTCAGGAAGACAGGCAAGTGGCTGCGATTGGCACAAGTGGCCCCGGGCATAAACACAGAGGCCATCAAATAAAAACACAAACAGCCAACTCAAAGACACACACACACACACACACACACACACACACACTCAGGCAGAGGATAAATGTTTTACACATGCACACCACTGAAAAAAAGGAAAAAAGGGGACCACATCAATGAATTCCACTAAAACCCCTGCTCAAATCGCTTAGTGAAATCCTTGGTGACAGCTATAGATTTCTTGGTAGAGTCTAGTTAATTGGACTCAGTACCCTCTAAAAAGTGTGTGGTCCTATATCCTCTTGCTTTGTTCAGCAACACTTAATCATCTTTCCCCCAGCTATAGATTTCTCCTTGACTGTGTTCAAATCCATAGACATCAGGCCTGTGAGGACTGAGGGGAGAGGAAGGTAAAAGTTCACAAGGATCAATAAGTGCTTTATGGTCCACATCAGATGTGCATGGGAGCCCCTAAAAAAACCCAAGTACCACCACTAAGAGGGAAAGAGGAAGGGGAAACACAACAGCTCTTCATCAAAGAGAAATATGGAGCCGATGAAACGCTGGTCTAACACAGTTGCCGGTTCCCCGCCTTAACATCTCAATTAGCACCTACAATCGAGAGGACACGAGGCCTCGTTAATGTTTAAGACAGGAGTCCTCCCTAAGGCCACGCAGCCGGTGAGATTTGACTATTTGTTGCATCTATATAGGCTGTATCATCTAAGCCCTTACCTTAAAGACCACCTCCGGTGAAATTGAATTATAAACCTGTTAACATGTCCATATGGTGTTTTATATATACTGCCAGGCATATCTTGAGCAAAATTAGCAGTCAACACATTGGCTGGGTATTTTTGCCCTGGAACTGCAGTATATCAGTAACTATCTTAAAAAACACAGCATCAGACAACCAGGTTTTATTACATCACAAATCTAAGGGACCAATCCCATAACGCTACAATAATCCAAGGGGTATCAGACAGTAGTCTGATTTGAATTTTTATGACTCGTCAAAATGACGTCAAAGGACATGAGAAATTGCAACGTAACCTTTGGATCAGAGGAGAAGTTGTTTATTGCAAGCTAAGTTTGAGTTTCACTTCAGCTTGTCAGAGGTGGTGATGGGGAACAACGTTTGCCTAACATTATAAACACATTATTTAATAAGCTGAAGGCTCATGTTATAGTTTATTGTTCACAAGCACAGTTTTGTGTGTTTGCTTAGCAGAGTTTAATGGAGTGGGTACACTTGAGCTGTGGGCCAGCAGCTGATGGGACCGACCATGGGTGAATATAAGACAGTGGGCACCTGGGCCCCTGTACAAGTACACGGGCCCCTATCCCCCTCTTTGGGCAGGTGCAAGATGCTGTTGTTTCTCCCCACAGAACTGTGAAGGGCCAAAATTGTATAGATTACTCAGTACTGTAGATAAACTGAAAGCGTAGAAACATTTTTGAATTTTTTTTTTTTTAAGGACTTTACTTATCCCTTTGACAAAAAATGCAAAGTTTATAACAGCAACTTCTTGCAGAGGCTCTGGCGCGGGGGCCCTCTGAGCTCTTGGGCCCATGGGCCTTGGCCCAGTAGGCCTGTTTGGTAATGCACCCATGGGTAGAACTAATTTGCATATTCATACATCTGTGCATACTAAATAAGGCAAAGGAAAACCTGCCTCAAATATATGAGAGCAAAGTTGTAGCTGCAGCTTAGACCTCCAACTGTATAGCTGATGATTTTGCCCCGTACAGACAAAGAAAGCTGCTGAAGTCTCCAATGAACAGATGTGTAAATTATTTCACTGACTTTAGAGTTTGCAGTTGAAATATTCAGCACCAAAGAGCAAAGCAAACCCACGTTGGTCATTTTCTTGTTGGCCTCTGTATCCCACCACCCCTGCTCTCTTTCTTTGGACATATAAAATCTGGCACTGACACTGAGAACAGTGTGAACGCTTTAATTCCCAGAATTTAATGGAAAGCTGCACCGGTTCACAAAAGTCTTACATTTTGCAGGTTTTAGTATAAAATATAAAACATCAAATACACACATAGCAACAGCAGCTATGGAAAAGAAAATAGTGTTGCTGTAGCACTCATTTCCTGGGGGCACAAGGGGTAAATCTGCTGAAGCCATTACTTTCCTATAGATGGTACACATCAGCATGTGCACGTCTAAACTGTTGCAATTATTACTTTTCTTGACAACAAGGTAAAAAAGATTTGCCAAAAATGCAAGTCCATGGCTGCAGTACTGGCTATTCCTGATCTGTGTGTTATCATAATATCACAGGGAAAATGTATTCAAACTGTAATGTGTCATCAGCAAAAACCTAAAGTAGAGCTGAGACCAAAATACTGTGGCATAAGTTTCTTGGTACTTAATGTATTAATGCAGCCCACAGTGCAGTTTTCACAGGTTCCAGTAAAAACTGTAAGAAGTACAGTGCAGCATCCTAATGTGTAGGTGGTTAAACTAATCCATAAAGACAGCTGTTGGCTATGTTTCACCTTCAACAATCAGTCACATTACACCAGAGGGACTTTTTCATGTAAAATCCCTTTCTGTTAAGTTGTAAAAGCCTTGTCATGTCGAAAAGAAGTTCAGAATTTCCTAAATGTTGTGAGGTAGAAGTACAGTCTCATAAAAAAAGACATGCTTAAATAAAGTGATACAATATTAAAACTGTACTTGGGTAAGTACATGGGCGGATTATGAGATAATAGGCCCTTGGGCAAAAATATGCAAATGGCCCCACTATCTCTTCTATAAAGGAACAAGACACACCGTCTTTGTGGTGGTTCTGTTTGGCAATTTTGTGTATTTTGGAGATAATTCTATGTCTTTTTCTGGTTGTTTTGTTACTTTTTATTGTCATTTTGTGTCTCCTTATAGTTGTTTTGTGTCTTTTTGCAGTTGTTTGGATCTCTAAAATAATTTTCTGTCTCTTTAAGATATGTGTATCTTAGTACTTTTGTGTGACTTTGTGTCATTTTGTGTCTCCTTGCAGTTCCTTTGCATCTCGTCTGTATGTGTTCATTTGGGTGTCATTTTGCAAGTGTAGGCCATGATTGGGCTTGATAATTTGAGTCCCAGGGCCTGTGCCTGGTAGACCAGTTCAGTAAGCCATCCATGGGTAGATGTTTCGTTCTGAGTCTGTTTGTGGGGTTGCATTTAGCCAGGTATATTGCGTATCCAGAGTCTAATTTATGAACCTTTTCCATTTCTCTTTTGTATTAAGCATTGCACTAATATGCTTCTCATTTTGAGCCGCAGGACTTATACCTTATAATAGTAACTGTTAAATAAACAAATACATGATAAATAAAAATCAATGAGCAATCAATATGATGCTGCAACATCAACAGTTCTCCATTCGTTGTTCTCAGTAGTGCTGACATAACACTTCTGGGGTCCTGCTGACTCTAGAAACAAGCTCCATACACCATGGAGGATTAATAGAACAGCAGCACAATTAAATAGTCTTCGTGTGTGACAGGGTTATGGTCATACAAAATTGACCTTAAGTGTCCACGAGATACTGCTACGGTACTGCATCAATTAATTACCCCAATCAATTAAACTAAATTATGCAATAATAGAACAGAATGTGCTTAAGATACCATATAACTAGCACTCTGTGTAGTCCATTATGGTGGGGCTGAGCGTCAGCAGAGGGGTGCACACATGATACGTGATTCACGTAATGCTGTTTGTGACTTATCAGCTAGTGTAGGGGGGAGGTGATTGTGTCCCTCAATTATCCCAGCAGATGAAAGTAAAAGGCAAAACAATAGCTACAGCGCATTGCTAAATGAGCTCTAATGGGAGAGATAGAAACCAGGGGAAGGATGGAGGATGGATTGGTGTGAATGGAGAACAAAAAGAACGAGGATCGGATGTTAAAAAAAAAAAAAAAAAGTACAATTTTAGTCTTGTGGACTGGTAATTTCTAAATTACTTATTTCCTTTCATCCTGTGTTTTTGTTTGTCTGCCTTTCATAATGGTATTTTTTTAAGGCATGTTAGTGCCTACTTCTAAGAAATTTTAGGAGCCATTTCATGTAGCAAAAATGGTTCTCAAGAAAATATAGACACCGGACCCTTTCTTCTTTTCTTATGTAATATGTCAAACAAGACTGAGTAAATGAAAAGAAACACTGACTATTAAATGTCTGAACCATCTGTACATTAAAAGGATGCTATTTTGCAAAAATTGTTGTGACATACAAAGCTGAAAGATAACCAGCCCAGGCAAAAATGAATAAATCGATCTTTTCTACTGAGACTTTTCTGAGTTTGTTATGGACAAGCTTTGCACTGGTACATACTGATTGCAGGAAATAGCCACAGCCTTGCACTCAAAAATTGAAAAAAACTTTCACCTTCTCCTGCTTACTCGGCTTTTAAGGGTTCTATATGAGACATTCAGGCATTTTGCAGCGTATCTCAGTGAGTTACTGTCCCCTTTAAATCAATGCAATGGCGCAACGCCATTGGTAGGACTGTGCATGGTGTAACCCACGCATGAATGTGAAAGAGACAATTTGGGGAACCATGCATAGAAAAAGAGTTCCATAGATCTTATGGAGTCAAATACTCCAAAGAGCACCTTTAATGTGGCCTACAACTTAATATTCCTAAAAGATAATGAAGCTCACATTGTTTTGCTTCCACTCAATAATACTGTAGCAGATTCTATTGGTCGGTCTTGCAGTCTTGTGGCCTGCTTTGTCTTTTACTTTGCTCAATCTTATGAGGGCAAAGCAACAGCATGGCCGTCTACATAATCACTGAGCTACCGATCAAGCGCTCATTGACATAGTTTCGTTGTCACTGGCTTGTGTGTGTCTGCTACTGCAACAAAGCATCATGACTCATCAAAAGTTTGCATTTGGTCAAAAAAGATCTATAATTTTTATCAATGTTAAACATCCCCATGTGCACTGAAATACACAGGAAGCTGGCATAGCGTCAGCTAATATAGCTAAATAACACAGTACCACAGCTAGAAACAAAAACATATGACTGGTTGATGCTTTACTTCACCATAGGAGCACTGAAAAGAGTTAGGGTCAGCTCAGTTTTGAGCAGGAGCATGTAACAGCAGCAGTTTGTAACTTCATGTCATCGGCTTCCACTGAAAATGACTTGTAGCCTGTTGCTGTGTCGCTTGTAGGGTGAACACAGCTTTTTAATTAAAAAATCATAAAAACTCCAAAGATATATAAATTAAGAGGTCTAATCCATTATATGCCAAGCTAACAGAGCATTTAAATTTCACAGCACTAAACACAACTCTTAAAGTTCACTCTTCACTCCCTACATTTTCTTCACACCCCATATACTGTGAGCAGTATTCAGTCACATGTGGGGGGAGCCAATCTTTAGGTGGGACTGAAACAAATGTTGGCCCTGAATCTGGTCTGCCACAGGGATAAACTCAGGTCTCCTGGAAAGTGCCGTGACACAGACGCTGCACAGTGATGGAGAAAAAAAGATAACAAATGAAAAATGGATGAGAGGCAAGAGTGGCCGAGGAGTGAACAGGTGGCGTCCAAGGTTTGTGTTAGAGCCAAGACACTGATCCAAACTGTGGGACACTCGGCATCCAGACAATTAAGGTGTGTTTGTAAGTCACTGACCAGGCTTGGGAGCTAATGTAAGCGCTAGTGTGTGTTTGTTCCTGTGTGGGTGTGTTTCACTTCTTCTCATGAAAGTAGCTGAACTGACCAAAAGGATTGTGGCAGAATGTTTGATGCAAGCACAGTACTAGGGTGAAGGATACTGCATTCATCTTCACAATACACATGAAAAAGTGACTTTTTGTGCCACATGAGCTTTGTGTACAGAACACCAACCGGTCTCAGACAGAAGCTTGATGGACTCCAGCACACGCTCAGTGTAGACCCCAGGTTCGTAGTTTTCCATCTCAGCGTTAATGATGTGGACCACACGAGCAGCTCGACCCCGGATAGCTCCAGCAGTTCGGTCAAGAGTGTCCACATCTCCCTCTTGCAGAGCAATTACGCATTTGTTGACATCCTCAAGGATGTGGTTCTCTTTGGAGAGAAAAAAAAAAAAACCCCAACATTGAATGGATTTGGAAACTCATATAATCATGATTCTTCAAATTTCCTAGTGAAATAAACATTGCGTGTGCTTGAGATGAAGCATGTTTCATGTTTGTCCCTGAAAGTGAAAGCGTTGTTGTCCATATATAAATACAAAATGCTGAACAATTACATTTTATTTTCTGAACTTCTTCTTAAAAAACATTCCACTATATTTATCGATCAAACAAAAGTGCACACATAACCTCAATGAATGTGAAGTAGTGTGACAACAAACTCATTATAGACTTACAGTGTTATACTTTGGTGCACATGTCAAGATTTATTAAATCCTAAGAAGATGACAAATAAATGAAAAATATATGAAACAAAAATATATGAAATGCAAATATATGAAACAAAATACAAACAGCAATTTGCTTTCAGGTTGTTTTGCTTTCTGACTTTGTGTTTTCTCTGATTTGCTCTATTGTTTTTCAGATTTTGTAGTTTCTTATTTGTTATAATCCAAATAATGATTTTGTTTTCCACACTGAGCCAAGAAACCCCTTCAACTTGATGTCTGAAGCTTTCAGCCACTAAATAAAAATGGCTGTGACAGATTTTAGGAATATGTGGATCTTTTTCTTCAATTAGCCAATCAGTGAAGAATTTGTGCTCATACCTGACACAGAAAGAAAGTCATCCACAGAGGTGATGTCATCCACTGCCTCGGTTAGGATGCGCACCTGCTTCTCCCACTGATCCTTGAAAACATCCATGTTGTCCTGAGCAACCTTGCTTTGGGGGCGGGCAGCCAGAGTGAGAGCTGCGTTGATAACCTGATGTAGAAGACAGATCATTAATGTTAGACAAGGTTTGTAAACAACAACAACACATATTGTATTATGTTCAAGGATAAGACTGGCCTTGTTCTACATTGTCAAAAAAAAAACATTAAAAGACCAAAACCAATGATCATCTTACATAAGCCTCCATAAAAGCCTCCTCTATTTAGACCTGCATTTTGGGAATCACATCACTACTGGATAGTGCTAAATACAGGTATACACCCACCTAGACGTATCTCCGATCCAATCACTCATGTGTAACCATGGCAACCTGTGGCTACCTGGGGTCTACAAGCAATTTAAAAATAGTTCTATGACTAAATTACGGCTAACAAAGTGAAACATCACACTTTTATCACACAAACACAGCAATATTGACATTACAGAACTGTCTTTGTCACTATCCGTAATTAATGTTGTCCTCTACCCCTTTGTAATGTGGAATACTTATGCCTGCTGGTGTGCAGTGTTTGCTTACCACAATATTATTACAGAAATAGTGCGCAGTTCAAATACTATTGGTTTCATACTTAAGTCACAGACATACTTAAAAAATCCTGCATGCTAGTTTAGTCTACTAAATAGCACGCAGATGTGGAATTTCAGTGATACATGTTTTTGTTAAAACATAACATTAATGTTTGTTGTCCAGAAACCCCATGGATGCGTTCAAGAAACGTACCTCTTCCTGCAGCTTGAAGTGAGCAAGGTTATCTTTTCTACAAAGTATCCTGACTTCAAGAGTCTGATCGTTGTAAGATAGAACATTTGGCTTTAGGCCAAAAGAGATCAACACGTCACAGGATTTTAAAAAGATGAAAATAAAAAAAGACAAATTAAGTCCTTATATTCTTTTTTTCTTTTTAGATCAGCAACATCCTGCTGTGTCTCTTCACATCAACAGACTCGTAGGACACACAGTATTAATCATATCACTGACAGCTGGCATGTGTACTTTAACCAGAAGTAGCATTTTTTTTCTTCTTCCTGTTCTTTTTCACTTCTTGCTTATTAGATGTAGTTGTAGTTAAATGGATTTGATGTAGAAAAAGAGACGCTGTGATCTGGACATGGCAATCGCTGTGGCTGTGTGTTTGTCTGTGCATGTGTGTGTGTTTGCATGTGTGAAGATAGGGGACCTGGGTTAACTCTACCCAGAACAGATGGAAATATTTCTCTTTGTTCCACCCCCTCTTTGTTCCTCCTTCCCCAGCCACTAAGTCTGTGTCTGTTATGTTTTTTAATCTGTCTGTGTTGAGCATTGCCAAGAGGTAGCAGGAGACAGTTCCTTCCCAAGTTTTCACAGTAAGTGGGTCTCAGCAGGTGTGCATAGTGGGGCCCATGCATTAGGTCCTGAATCTTAAATTCAGCCTGCCTTCTCCATCTCTTTCCTCCATTACTATGTTGAGTCCCGTGCGAATGCCTACCGTTAACCTTGGAAACAATGGATCAATATCAGCCTCCTACTTTGCTTGCATCCTGAGAACCAGTACTACAAGGTCCACCTACACATTACTCATAGCTCTTCCTCCCATTCTGCCAACTGTAATTCTTTCCCTGTCATTTCTCACTATTCCAATTTGTAAACTCTCTCTAAAGAAACTCCTTTGAGATGAATTCAGAAGAGTTTATAATTACCAAAACATTTTGGCCATAGTGCTTGTGAATAGAGCTGTTTTTTTTTTTGGATGAAAGTGTATTTGAAGTCCTCACCTGTGGACATAGGCTGTCAATTTGGGTGGCAGCCATTCGAACCAACTTCACACCCTCTTCATTGTTGGAGATGGAGCAAGCCAGGTTGGCCACCTGAGTAAACAAGCAAAAAAGAGAGGACACAACACTTAAAACAGAATGCATTTCACTTAAATGTCACGTACACAAAAAGTTTTTCCACTGCCACACTGGCAGACTCCTGACTGAAGTGGACAGGTTCCCAATTTGTCTGGTCCTAAAACAACATTCACATGCCCACACGTACAATGAAACACTCCTTGGTTTTCGTATTTGTTTCTTCTTTGCTTACAGGCTATAAAGAGACCCTGCTTTTTTTCCCCTAACCTTTCTTTCTAGGGGTGTCGGTTTCAATTAATTCTGCTTTTGGTAGCAACTAACAGGTTAATTTTTAAGAAAACAAACAACAAACAAACAAACAAAAAACAGAAAATGACCTGAAATACAACAGGGATGTCCTTTAAGTCCAGTGCTCCACTGACTGAGTGAACTAGAGGGCTGAAATCCAGAGCACCATCCATTTAAATATGTTAAAACGTTCATGTTTTGTGCTGTAAATTTAGTGCCTTTTTTCAGACAGTGGGCTGGCCATGTTAACATGTAAAAACATAGTCCCCACTGCCTATCCTCTGGTTTTCGATGGTTAGCCAACCTTGGCTGCTCTGCAATGCACACTGCACCAGTCCGGCAGCTAGCAGTGTCACTCATTCAGCAATGACATAGTCCTAGTGTGGGATGGTGTCACTATGAAGAAAAGTTCAAGCAGCGTGCACATCCAAAGGCGATGAGAACTAGGTGCTGGATCAAGCCTAAAACAGACATTAAAAAAAGCAAAGAATCCGCACACTAGCATATGCTCCCAAAAGATTTATTAAATACCTCCACATGTGTGACGTTTCGGGGGCAAGGGCGATTGCATGAAACATCACACGTGTGGATGTATTTTATAAATCTTTTGGGAGCATATGCTAGTGTGCAGATTCTTTCCATTTTTTTATGGTGTTTTTTTTTATCATGCACACCCTGTAGTCTCCCCCAGCCCCCTTAGAATTGTTAACTATGTTAACATCACTTGCTGTGCTAACAGTGCTACCAGTGATAACATAATTAACAATGCCAAAGAGGGTTTGCAGATCTGTGGGAAACAAACATTTATGACACTTACATGTTTTGTTCAGCAAGACAGTCCTCAGAAATGAACACCACTTCTACTATTTTGAAGCCTAAATGCAATGCCCAGAATTAAAAAGCTAACATTAGGCTAAAAATGAACAATATAATTTGACTTCACCCCCACAATGAGGCTGTAAAGCCGTGTTCAGTACAGCTTGGCATGATGTGCTTTTGCAGTCTCATTTAGCGACTTTTTAGCAACTGTCTTTTTCAAGAAACAGAAGCTTCAAAATGTGTGCAAGTGGTGTATTTACTTACATATTTTATGTCGCAGATCAAAATGTGAAAGTCTCTTGAGCTTGTGTTAACCGCAGACCTCATTTCTGACATCTAACCAAAACTGACTTATTTTTGGGTTTGGGGTACTCTATCGACCCACATGCTCTCAACAGTTCACCGATTAACAGTTTAACATTGACATCCCTATTTCATTCTCAAACACTCCAACAGCACTCCTGGCCTTGTTTTTAATTACACAGAATAGCCAGTATCACATTAGATAACACAGCTGGCATGTCACATTTGTACTGCACAGTTTGTGGAAATACACTCATAGCTGGACGTCACAGATGTTATCAGTCTGACATATAATGGGTGAGAACTCCTTTGTACAGACCCCTGATGGGACACAGTCCTCCAAATTATTGCAATAACATCACGGTGGAGGGCATGTATGTCAAGAGTGCTTGTGACATAGCAGAGTGACACAGCACAGGTTGGAACATAGCGCTCAGTTGCTGCAAAGTAATTGCATTCATTCAGATCCAAAATGGCCAGGTCCACACAATATGTATAGAGAAAGCCTAACTCATTAGGTTGACATTTCCAGCATGCCTGTGATGCATGACTAGCATGCCTAAATCATTATGAGGCTTGGTGGTGCAAAGAGGTGCTTTATTGTATAATTAAGGTGCCAGATGGTTTTTATGTATGAAACAACCGTTACCTTGATTTATGTCTGTCCTTCTAAGGTACAGCTTCTTGATAACATGTTGCCAGCATGACTCTTCGATTGGATCCAGCTTTTCACAGTAATTCTTTAAAATCATGTCAAGATGATCTTGCATCTTAGCAAATGTATCTCTCTGCAGTTCTTTTTTTTTTTTTTTTAACCAAATATGTTTGATTGATGGCATTTGAGGATTTGGTGATGCGGTGTATAATACAGACTGTTTGGTTAATGGCAACTGTTTGGATAATTTTAAAAAAGATGGTATACAATACTGGAACCCATAACCACATCTCTATCAGTTTCTTCTTGACACACACACATGCACACACAAACACACAGTCTGCTGTATCCCCATGTGCAGTCATCACTTTTCTCCACATCACAGTTAATTTTCATAACTTAAAACTCTATATAATCCAATACCATCCTTAAGTAAATCAGATTGCAGCATGAGCCCAGGCTTTGAAACTGAGCTAAACAGACACATGCCTGTTGGCAGCAAAAGGTGCCAGTCTGTATTAGCACTTCTAGTGCTCACATGTCACTGTTTGAGGCAAATTGAGGTAAATCAAATTTGTGTTAGAGGACTCTTGCTTAGAGCTCTGTCTCTTTACTCATGACAGCAATGAGCACATTGATGGATTGCAGTCCTTTATGTGAAGCAGTGTGCGTATGTGTTTAAACTGTGTGTGTGTGTGTGTGTGTTTGAAAGAGAGAAACAGGGTGTGATTCAGAGTCGGTGTTCCACGTAAATGTGAGTGGCTGCTTGCAGAAGGTTTGAAAAAAAAAACCACACAAAGCATAATTTAAAGGACAACTGCGGCATAATTTGAGTTTCCTGCACTCACTTACTGGTTTACATTGCAGTAAACTATACACAGCATTTTTCGGAACCTTTATTATGCTATGACATATTTGCACATTTTACCTTGTCTTGAAATGAATGCCGTGCCTCTACAATACACTCCCAGTAGAGAATACAGTGAGCAAATAAAGCCGTTATTGTTTAAAATTTAATTATATGTTCCTTTTACTTTAATGGATAACAGCTGGAGGAAGCATCCTGCTTTGGTTTCTCTATTGGTTCTCCACTGATGGAACACTTACCATTGTATTAGCATGTAAAACTCTCCTCTCTTGTCTGATCTCTCCTAAATGCAATGGACCAATTTCGAGGGATTGATGGCGTGATATTTTTGTTCCAATCAAACTCGGTGCAGGTTTGTGGGCTGAAACTGAAGTCATGCTGACATTCACGTCGAATAACAAAGCCTCGCTCTTCGCTGTGTCTCCATAAAGTAGCTGGCTTTCAAGAAGTAGGACAAAGGTTCAGCACTTTTTCCATTTAGCTCTTTTTCCAATTACAGCATAATTGCGGTACCTGACTCGGAGAAAGCAAGTCCCCCTTTTTCTGTCTTTATACTGTAGTTTCCTTTCTGTATTTCTGCTCGGGCCCAGCGGCCAATGTGAGGCTCTGCTGGGCCCCGTGTGAGGCTAAAGGGGCAGAGGGCTTTCTAGAGGCTGGAAACATGCCCAAAAGGCCCACTCCCTCTTATCCCAAAACAGAGAGCTGGGCCAGGGCCAATGCTGCAACATCCAGCCAAAACTACTAATTGCAATTATCTAAGGAAGTGCCTCTCCTTTGAGGTTTTGTTTTTTTTTTTTTCAAAGAGAGGAGGGAAAAACCAAGACAGAAGGTTTGAGACTACACCACGCAAGCCTAATGCTGATACGGTCAAGGATGTTGGAACAGAATATGCAATTCAAAGAGGTGTGTGTGTGTGTGTGTGTGTGTGTGTGTGTTAGAGAGGGAGAGAGAGGGAGCAATAGAGAGAGAGATCCCTGCTGAATGCTCATTCTTCATTTTAGCCTCGAACAAAGAACTATCGATTTTGTCCTTTTGCTCTGCCCTGGATAATCACTTCAATTCTAATTTGATGAAGGTTTCCACTGCAGTTGGAGAGATGGGCATTCTCATGTATGCTATCTAAATCACCTAAATGGAGCTGAGTAACTGAAAATAGATCTGACAGTGTCATTTTTTCCCATTTTTTTATGCAGGAGGTTGTTACTTAGAACCTCAAATCTATCCTCGGGAAAACACTGATGATGGTAATACATTAGAGAACATCTTAACAGTCTCTCTTCATTGCTATTTAGCACTGTCTTTGCACAAAGCACATAATCAGTTTATCCGAGTAATCTCCTGAATCTCTTCCCTCTGTATGGTTTAAAACTTCTGACAAATTACTTTTTTCCTTCAATTTTTAAAATGTATTATATTTTATATCTTTGATCGGTCTGGACAGGGCGAACACTTGCTGTGCCAATGAGCAGGAAGGCGGAGCCAGAAGAGGACTCTCCTTACTTTCACTCAGGACGGTCAGCACCCCCGTAAACCATCTCCACAGCCATTTTCGAGCAGCTCCATCACACAAATCTCCCTTCCAGTTACTAACTCTCTGGTGTCAGCCAAGGTTCTGGGCGCAACAGCTTCACCCGAGTAGGAAGCAAGAGGCGGGCTTGAAAAGGAGAAGCTTGGGAGTGAAAGGAGAAATCAGTAGGGATGACGTGACAAAGCAGTTTGTTTTATTAACGGTTCGGTGTGTAGGATTTAGGGAGATCCACTGGCAGAAATGAAATATAGCATAACAAGTATGTTTTATCACCTGAAAATAAGAATTGCTGTGTTTCCATTACCTTAGAATGAGCCGTTTATATCTACACAGGGAGCGGGTCCTTGTTCATGGAGTTTGCCATGTTGCACCAATATATTTCTACAATAGCCCAGAGTGGACAAACCAAACTCTGGCTCCAGAATGGGCCATTCACAATTTTGTGTCAGCCATTGTAGTTAGCAGCACCTATGTGATGGGCCAAACAGCATTGAAAAAAACAGATTTTTAACATGAAAATGCTTCATTCAGTGTTTGTGCCAGTTTTAATCACAGGATCTGTTATCTTGGAGGAGGGAGAGTCCTCCCTAGATAATTTGGCTCCAGGTACAAACCTCATGAATGTTTGGTTCTTAAGTTATCAAAGAAAAAAGGTGAGCACACATTAGCAGTTCCTCAAGCCGAAGAGGATCAAATTAACACTGATTTGTAATGTGAAACTGCTTTATTTACTGTTTGTTTTAGAGAGATGGAGACTTCTGTTGATAATTTAACCCCCAATAAAAAACCTCCTGAACAATGAACCTTGAAGGAATTGAACTAGGCAGTTCATGCTTGTTACAGGGAAGAAGTTTCAGCTGGTTGCAATCTGCAATCCTCTCTACTAGATGCCACTATATCCTCCAGAGTGCTCCTTTATGTCATCTGGAAGCCTACTTGTTGCATGGATGGTTATGGCAGTTTTTATTGACATGTATCTCACCACATATCTCACTGCTCTTTTTCAGCCTCTCTACCGCTTGTGCACACATGAGCGCCGTCATGCTCTCACACACACTCACAATAAATAAATAAATCAGTCTGTCAACATAGATGTAGCAGAACATGTAACAGGGGAATATAGTATGCAGGCTGTGAAACAATTACAGGCCCACCCTCGCTGCAGTGCTTCTATTTGTTTTAGTCAGGAGCTGTCAGCTTTCAGCGGGACGCCTGTGAATGCAACTCATAGACAGGAGGTGACAGAAACAGGTTAAGGTGCATCACATTAGGTGACACCACATGTCAAGGTTGTGTGAAGGTCAAGTCTGCAGGGAATATCAAGCAACGGGAGCGGACGACCTGCTGTGTGTGACTATAAACCACGCCTTTGAAAATCAATGCCTATTAAGGATTGAAGTGCGTTTTGCCTCAGGAAGAATGCCCACCGGGCTCGCAACTACATCAAAAGGCATGCCAGACCTTACAGCATATTAAACAAGAAAAGTGTGAAATAACAAGAACAAAGGTAATACATTTTCAAGCATGTTCGCCATGATAACGGTTGTAATGTCTACCATACGCTTGGATCTTGTTCAAATGAAAGCAGTTTGTGATTTTGGTGGATTACTAATTTTAGACCAACAAATTTGACATTTTTAATAAATTCTTATTTGTGTAATATCTCAGACTTAATGCTGTGAAATATATTGGAAAACAATGCAATAAACAGTCTATGTGAGGATAGAACATGATGTGAAATTAGGGAATGGCTTTCTGAGTCATTTTGATTGCAGATTGCACTTTAATTGCTCCCCCTGCTACCTTTTTTTCCCATTTCCCCACCCACCCTTGCCTGAGAGACAAAGTGGACCTAAATTGCGAGTGACTCTAATGCACTTAGGAGTTCTCTCTACACTTCCTAACTCGGAATGGAAATGAGTTTAAGTCACTGTTTACTAAGTGACAGGTCCACTAATATGTGGCTGACTGGGATACAACCCTACACTCCTCCACACACACTGCCTCCCAGCGGACCCCTGGTTCAGTTCGTCAACTCCATGCGTCGAGACGCAGCCGCTATCACAAATAAAAGCATGCACACACACGCACACGCGTGCGCGCGCGCACACACACACACACACACACACACACACACACACACACACACACACACACACACACAGAAACAAAGCCTGTCTCTCATTATTTGCAATGCCCAGATCTTTGGAGATAAAAGATCAGTGTTCACCCACTAGAGTGAGTATCAGGAGTTCACCCCTGCATTAGATCAAGAGGATTAAATATAAGGTGTGGGTTGGGAACACTTCTGTTTCTTGGTTGACTTCATGTGAATAGGAAGACATGCAGTGGCGGTAGGCGATAGGGCCAAAATCTTTTAACCCAGTTTATGTAATTTTATATCGTGGTTTCGGTGTATAGCAGGGTAGAGGAATTCTGGATGGGAATCACCCGAGGACTAAATACTTTAGTCACAATATAATATTACTGTGATTTTGGATGTTTTACAGTGTGCTGAGTATTGGTATAACATACATCGCAATATATTGCTATTTATTACCTTTTTGTAACTAATTTCTGCCCCCAAAAGACAAAAACTTAGTCAGCATCTGTTTTATCTAATAAGATAAACTTTCTCACTTCAAAAATTTTCCTTCCAACAAATGTATCTATTGGACTGGAAATGCAACTGATTTTATAATTCTAATTCTCTACCAAAACCTAAATTAGTATTTATAATATCAATATGTTTTTAAAATAAAAAATCAATACTTTGCACCTGTGTGTCGACACAATCTTGTCACACAATATATCACGATACTATGCTGTACTGACCCCCCTCTTCAATTAATTAATATAATATACTGTTTAAAATAACTGCACTTCACCACATTTGATTATTTTTTGTTTCAACTGAAACTTAAAAAAAGAAGAAAAATAATTACATACATAACTACAATAGCTCACATTGACAACATCAGCTCAATGAACTCAAACTGTAAATTTAAGATTATTTTTAAAGGAAAGCTTTAAGGTTCCCAAAGACAATATTTGTAGAAGTTACAGGTTTCTGTATTTGCAGCCTCACTCTCCTCCTCCATGTCTGCCCAAATCATGTTAGCTTGCGAGGCAGCTGGACTCGCAGGATCACACAAAAATCAGACACACAAGCATCCAGCCTTGATTTTCTACGTAGCCGCAAATACCTCTTGCGGTACCAACACTGCCAAATCTCTACAAAGGAACACATTTCTACCTTTGCACGGGTTATACGTTACATCACCCAACCCTGCATACAAGAAGACAACATGTTTAAATTGCAAAAAAAAAAGAAAAAAAAGAAGAACCATTACCACGGTGCCATATAGAGCAATATGAAAAACCCTACTATATACACTCTTTGGCCACTTTATTTCGGTACACCTGTGAAATCTAATTTGATCCAGTGCTACAGCTCAGCCATAAACAATACCTTTACATTAAAATAATAACAAACTTAACTGCAAACATAAATTCTGAAGCATACTAGAAATGCATTTCCATATAACACAGTCCATTGTGACAAGGTTCAATAATAATACAATTGAATTCTCAACAAGCTTTATCAAAAACAGGCAATGAGCTTTGTTAAGGTGACAGCTGTTGTACTGATTTCCTTAATAGAGCATTCAGGGCATGTAGGTTCCACTACACATTATAGCCAGTGTTTTTATAACTGTAAAAATGAGTGTGGACAATTTGACTGTTAAAAAAGACAGTTGTCAACTGAACTATTAAAAAATAAGAGAACAAAATCAAACAAAAACTACAACGTGACAAAATATACAAAACTAATTGAAATTAAATACATTACAGAAAACAAAGGTTTTAATTGTTGTTTATTAGTGCGTGTATACCCAGGGGTTTTATGCTGTTCTGTAAGGTGCTTAAAGAAATCAGGTGAAGACATCCACAGAGGGCCCTTTATAGCAACACAGAAGTTCACTGACCCGACTCCATACGGTCAATGAATCCATAACAAAGCCGCCTCTGGGTCAGCAAAAGCTATTGTACACATCCCCTTTAACTAAAACTTTACAATAGGAGCATGCACAGGTGTGACTGAGGTGGGGGTGTGCACACGGGCGCAGAGGAAATGAGACAGTCCACTCTGCAGTACATCCATTATAGTTCTATGCCTCAACTTTCTTTCCCTGAAAAATGACTTCCATTAATTACCCTGTAATGTGTTTAATGCTGCTCCTCAGTGTGTTAGATAATTAAGCTTGCTTTTTGACAGCGCCATTTTTAATGGACCACTGCTGTGTTCAGTTTCTGTTCATTTAGACATGCGTGCAGTGAGAGATAGACCTTGCATTTGTATTTGGTCCTTTCATTTCATGATCAATACTGTTTACAGCATCTGAGGTCTGTAGCTCAAGTACTCTAAAAACAAACATTTAGAAATTCTCTTTAATCCTGCTTTGAATGATTTTGATAATGCCAGCCGAACTCTTAATTTCAGCTAAAACAAAAACATGAAATGCCCCCTAAAACAAACCAAGATTAAGACTAACAAAGTAAAATCTGTGATTCAAAAACTGAACTAAAAAAACTACACCTTTATTCCTTGGACCTACAGTAGCTGGGACACCAAAACCCTCAACAGAGCTCCACTCCATCAAGATAGACACTTGAAATTCTGAACTAACAAAATAAACAATCTGTCAATCGTCTGTTTTTTCACTATGACTTTGATGATGCTATACTTGCAAACCTAGAGGGCCGTTTATTGATTACATGTGGCTACAGGTTTGGAGCTCTGCTCCTCTTGGATGCCTTGTTTCTGTGACTTTGAAATATATAAGACAGGCTCTTCATAACACATTCTATTTTATTTAACGTTGGAACATCTCTCAGAGGTCCTATTTTCTCAAAAATAAAAAGGTTGGAAGAGGTTTTGAATTTTAAATAGTTTACTCATTCACCATTTTATGCCATGATTTTTTATTTTTGTGTCCATTCGCAGTTTTGATTTTACTCATGTTGGTCTGAGACTGTTGGCTGTTGATTAAAAGGTCTAGTGTCTAGAATTTAGGGGCATCTAGTCGTGACGTTGCATATTGCGAAGAGCTGAAAGGAGACAAAAACAAAAAAATGTGAATAGCATTATCTAGAGCCAACATGTTGTCATCCCAACTCATCACATGGTGCCGCTCTGTCAGTGACCTTCCACGTCTACTCATAAAATTTTAGGTTTCCATTATTCCATTATATTATTATTATTAAGTGATGTCAACAAATGCACATTATGGGATAAAGCAGCATGATCCGAATGTTTACACAACAGTGTAGACTTTCATGATGGTTGGGATTAGGCAACAAAGACAGGACGGTTTGGCAAAGGCACATGTTGGTTTTTAAATGTTCTGTACACACAACTTGTACTGCATGTCGGTCTGTCCAAGGAGAGTAACTCCTCAGCTGCTCTTCCTGAGGTTTCTAATATTTCTTCCCTGTAAAAGTCCCAGTGACAAAAAAAGTTAAAGTGTCTTTAACTTCCATACTGTGAAGTATTTCCCAGAAAAACAGAATATTTAGTCGGTGTATAAAACAGGGTTTTAAATCCAATCCTTCACATTTGATTGGACTGTTACAAATGGGCAGGTTGAGAATTTAGTGAAGCTACAGTTGACAGCTACAGTGTACTGTTGGCTCCGCACACACCTCCCTCAGCCTTAGATCAGGAGGACGAGGGAGACATGACTGAACTAATGAACAACATTAATGAATGAACAATTTAGACCTCAGCTTCAGTGTTTTGGAAATAAAAACAAAAAAATTGATTGTTTAAAAAGTGAGTGTGTCATAACATTGAGCCCCCAACGGTGTTAGCCAATAGGGCAATGTATCTCAGACAGAGAGCGCGATGAAGCCCACTGTATGCTCAGTGTAATGCTAGTTGCTGAAGCAGTCCACTTTAAGATGCCTTGTGCATAATCTGAAGCTTTCCCAAGTGAATATATTCCAGGCCAGACCCATAACTGATGTATTTTGGGGACACAAAGACACACAGGCGTAGCATGCTATTGCTAGCTAGCTAACTAGCTCTGGTTGCAGACTGATGGATAGATATGATATAGGATTCCTACAACTAAAAGCAAGTCAGATTTAAGACTTTTAAAGACTTTTTGAATGCCACTTGGGATGAAATTTCAGAAGAATTTAGCAAAATGTAATACAAAAATAAGGGAAAGAAACATGAACTGACATCAGTGACTGGAGGTTGGGGGCAATTTTAGCCAAATGGTTATTATTGTTTTTGTAAAATTAAACATGGCTTTTTGTGTGTCATTCTGCTGCATTAATTCCTATCATGCCAAGTTCCCGAAACTTTTTGCATGAAATATGAATTTTCTTGAACTGGCTTTCAGCTATGATGAAAAAATCTTGGTAAAATTAGCAATTTTCATTGGATCTGTACTTGTACGTATGTCCTCCAGGGTGACAGCTAGACAAAATAGATGTTATCATTTTAAGATTTCATAATACAATGAAACAAACAAACAAAAACATTAATAAACTTTTACTTTTCCTGAGCATTTGAAAGATTGAGTTAAGACATTTTAATACAAATTAAGACCCAAGTTTTAGGTTATTAAATTCAATGCCTTTTAAGACTTTTCAAGATCCATAGGAAACCCCGTATTGGCTGAAATTGGTAGGTAAAGCTTACGTAAGCACATGTCATATTTTGTTTTACAGGTGGAAAACATAATTGGATTTTGATATAAGAATATAAAGAATTGATTTGTTTTTTTGAAAATATAATTATAGATGGGTCAAAAAAATATTTGGGTATGTGATCTAAAAGGGTTAAAAAGGCCTTTTTTCATTTCATCTCAATTTTAAAGGATTACTTTAGAGGAGTGTTTTCTCATCTGAAGCAAGGGTCTAAGGACAGAGGGTGTCATATTCTGTACAGATTGTAAAGCCCCTTGAGGCACATTTGTGATATTGGGCCATATAAACAAAACTGATTTGACTTGACTTAACCTTTTCACTTTTACCTAGAAAAGAAAACTCTTCTCTTCTTTTGAATCTATATGCTTTCTGAATCAAAACAGAATAGCCTTCACAATCACATCATGGTCTCCTTGACAACCATGACTGAGCTTGCATGAGAGGCTGACAGAGTGTGATTTACAGTGGTCGTTTCACTGGAGCCGCAGCTGAGGAGTGGGTATTCCTGCTAATGCCATGGCTGGCTTCTCGATAAATATGATAATTTGCTGCAGGCTGCCAGGGAGGTGAACCAGCTCCGCTGGTTGGGAGAGGTTAGACTCGTACATGAGACAGCAGCGGGGGTGGATGACAACACAGTTCAGACGAGTACACACGCATGCACACGGCTGCAGACGTACATAGACACACATCACTGGAAAGGCGAGTGGTGATGTAATACAAAAGGAGACGCTAGCAATCTGTTTGCAGCAGTCGGTACGCAGCTTGTTCACCCCTTTCTAGTGCTTAATGTCAGGGACCAGCAGTTTCTGTCAGCGACCACATAAACAGAGGCTTCACAATGTGATTTATTTACATTGAAATTTGAATGCCTAAATGCATAAGGCTATAGGAAGAGGATGGGCACCTAGAGAATAATATCCACAATATAAAATTTTATTGAGCTCAACAAGGGACACAGAGAGGTAATTGAAAGCAATATAAACAAATCATAAAGCTAGCTGGACAGAACTGACTTGGGACGAGGATATACTATATGTATGTGTGTGTGTGTGTGCACATGCACAAGATGAGCATCTTACAGCTCCAATTTAAAGGCCTGGATATTGGATTATCTCGTTCCCACTGCTGTGACTGACAGGGAATTAAAGAGAGAAGGAAGAGGGGGAACAAATGGCTGACTCACTTTCCCTCAGGCGGAGGGCAACTATTCACACTTCCTGCTGGCTTTGGTGTCTTGCTGCTTTGCTGTGCTCTAGTCTCGAGGAGCAAAGGCCGGCTAGATGGATTTCTCTTCATTTTTGCTACGAGCGCTCACTCGCACGGGGAGTGTTGGTACCACCTACACAGTCAAAAAGTTGTGTCTCCCAGGTAGGTAGTACAGTAGTTTGTTCATTTTACAACATCTTTTGCCTTTTGCTCAAGCTGGCGCTGCAGCCACAGGGGCCAGACTGTCTCTCTCACAGTTCCTCTCCATTCCTCTTTCCCCCCCGAAAAAAACAACAACAAAAAAACTAAAAAACAAAAAGCAGCTAGGGTTGTTTCAACTCAAGTATTGATTTCTCTTTGCATTCTCTCTCTCTCTTTCTCCTTCCCGCCCTCCCTTCCTAAGAGTGCTAGCCAAGCAGTCGGGCTTGGCACCAAAACATAATTATGAAAATGGACCTCTGGGTTGTTTCTTTTAATCTATCTGTACATTCCACAGTCCCTTTGCAGCAGAAGCTATTTAAAAACGGTTTCAAGGGAATTGAAATGTTTAACCCACTGTACTGTAAAGAATAGTATACTTATTGGTGGCACGACATCAGTTGCTGTCTAAATGATGGGCATAACAGATGCGTCACTACTTTCAGCAAATAATTATCAGGAAATGCCAATACAATGCAGTCCCACATTGTATATTGTTAGCAGAGCCGTAGAAGTCTACCTACCGAGGCAGAGTGAGATTTGAGTGCTCGGTAGTTTCTGTCAAACGCTGGCATCAATTTATACTGTGTGGCACCCATGACAAAGTGCCGAGTCTCAGACAGCAATTGCTGCTCTCTCCCCCAACTTACAGTTCAGTGGCCAGTGAAACCCAAATGACACAGCCAAAATCAGGCCCATTTTCAAGACATTAAACTCTGCAGCACGACGTGAGATACAGTAGCTGCAGATAAAACTGCTTCCTTGCTCAAGCTCTTAGTGTTATGTTTCAGTGCAAAATGCCATCAAGTAAGAGCTGCTGTCAACTGGTTGTTAAAGGGACAGTTCACCCTGAAATCAAAAATAAACATTTTTCCTCTTACCTAGAGTTCTACTTATCAATCAAGATTGTTTTGGTGTGAGCTGAAGAATATTGGAGATATTGTTCGTAGAGATGTCTGCCTTCTCTTGAATATAATGGAACTAGTTGGCATAGTATACATTTGAAAAACTTAAAATAAATGTCTCTTTCAAAAAATCATGACTTGGTTACTCAAGCTAATCCACAGACCTTGTTGTGGGCAGTGTCACATAGGAACTGTTTTCTCTTTACCAAACTACACCCTCCAGCCTTTAACAGCCTACTAGTGTACCAGAGTTGAGCACACAGTGTCGCTACACTCCTCCGACCAACACCTACACAAGAGGACTCTAAACAGTAGTGAGTTAGATGCAGGATGTGTTGTCTATGTTCTACTGCTCATGTATAATGAGAGAATAAAGTGCTGCGGAGACCTGGAATGTATGGTCAATGTTAAGTACTGCATGAAATAACTGTGTGGAAATTTCCATTTCATCGCCTGTCAACTCTGTTAGTTAATCGCCTTTCCAGCTAACTAGCTAATGCTGCTAGCCGTCTTTGCCTCCAACATTAACTATACCAACGTTGAAGGATGCAAGCATCTACTCATGGACAAGAGGCTTGTGCTCATGACAACAAGAGATGTAAACATTAAAGGTGTCCTCTTCAGCTGTGCTGTAACATTAGCTGGCTCAGTGGTGCTAGCTGAGCTAGCATTAGATGCACACTTCCTTCTGCACGGTGATACAGTTGGTGGGTATAGTTTGGTAAAAGGAAATAACAAGGTCTGTGGATTATCTAGAGTAATCAAATAATGACTTCTTGAAAGAGACATTGCTGTTGGGTTTTTCCATATATATTTATATCTATTTATATCTATCTATCTGTCTATCCATCTATAGTTCCATTATATTTGAGAGAAGGCAGACATCTCTACGACTAACATCTCCAACATTTGGCAACTCACGCCAAAACAATCTAGATGGTTAAATAGCAAAACAGATAAAAGGAAAAATATATAATTGATTCTGAGGCGAACTGACCCTTTAAGTATAGAAAATTAATTATTCCTAACAACAGGTTATAAGATGAGATGTGTCCCGCAACAAAGGTTATGCAAGGTGTGATGCTTCCATATCTAACACTTTAGCTAATGAGCATGTTTGAGATGTTATCTGTATTACCTTTGTCGCATTTGGCCTTTCACAGATTAGAAAATTAGCACCCTCTTTCATACAGGTCTAGATTCTCAGTTGATCCAAAGGATCTATAACACCACACACCAATCTCAGACAAAATGTGAACACGGCAAGACCTTGACATTTCTCCACATCACATCCCTCTGCCTTCTCACATCTATCCAAGGCACAAGAAAAGCATGATTAGTCCTGTTGGATGATAGATGCACGCAGTGGGAAAGGTCAGCGGTTGTCGGTCCTTAATGCCTCAACCTTTAAATTGGGGGATGGGTGAAGGCAGATGAAATAAAAAAAATGAACAGTGAGAATAGGAGTCGGTGACGATGATTTATGAGAATCAATAATTACTCATTTCATGTCACACACGTGAAGCATGGTGGAGAAATGCAAACAGTACAGCTCAGCGCTCGGAAAAACTCTGCTTTACATCCTTCCATCTGCTTACAAAATAAGCCACATCCTCTGTGAAATACTGAAATCTATACTATCTCATACATCAAGAGATGCAGATGAAAAGGGATGATGTGATTGATTTTATTAGCATCACATCATTTTGCACCTCCTTTTCTGTAAGTACAAAAGCTGATTTTCTGCATTTAAGTTGTGTAAAAACAACATGTGATCCTTTCAGAACGCCCAGATGCGTCAGATGGACTTCTTAATCTGATCTATCTGGTGTATTTCCGTCTTAGGAAGTCTAAATGTGCCAATGAATATGTCACATTGATTCCTGTGCTTTTAAATTAATGCTTGTGTGATTTTCTCTCAGGTGAGAACAGGGAAGTGTGAAGACGTGAAAGGCCATCATGGCACTGGCTGTGAGCAGAATTAACAGCACAATTAAAATAGTCTCTACCTCGACGGCCATTAGTCCCCCTCCATCTTGGTATATTATTCCTAGGGTGTTAATAAATAACACCTCATGTAATATGCAGCGTACATCGAAGCTCTTAGTGAAATTCGAACAGTTTTATAAGTATGTCTGTGGTGATATACTGTACGCTGCAGTGCACTGTGCATTTAGTGTAGCTACATTTTCCGCACAGCGATAAAGACTCGAGGTGATAAAACAGTGAGAGACAAAGTGATTAAAAAGGAGATCTAGAAACTTTTTCTATGAGCCATTTTGTCTTCAGATAATTTCCTCTCCTGTCACTTCATACAGCAGAATTTTGGCCACTTTAAGGAAAAAAAAATCACTGTAAACATTTCATTTTCCTCCTTACTGCCTTTATGAAGACAAATGTTTTGCACTGGCAGTGTTAGTGACGTTGCACATCTATCTTTGATTGATGTCAGTTTTACAAAAGGCTGTTGACGTATTTCGAATTCCAACAGTAATGCCTTGGCACACTTTTTGGCGGAGGACATTCACTGAAATAATAGATGAATCGCAGCCAGTCTAAAGGGCCCAGTGACCAGACAAAATCAAATATGCAATCACCGCGAGCCTTTGATGCAATGGCTTTAGCTAATTACTTCATTAAAGGGAAGACATAACTTTTGCCCTGGGGTTGCCAATTAATGTGAACCCTGGAACCAAATGTGTTATGGGTGCTTTTCTTACGTAGCGACGATAAACTATAAATTGTGGGTCCAATTAATTTAGGATTGGTGTAATTAAGCTTTTGAGAACTGAACACCGCTGCACCTATTGCTCCTTGGGGAGTGGTGTCTGGACATTTCCACAGTAAATAATGCTCCCACTCTTCACTTTCCACCTTGAAAAACGCTCTAAAGAACTCATTAAAACATGTCACTCTCATCAACCACTTTTGGGAAACGGGTGCCTTAATGTTACCTTATGACCAGCTGGGGTCCAGCCTGTAGCATTTAAGGTTATTTCCACAAAATAACAGACGGCAGGTTGCAGGAGTCACCATCAGGGCATATTCACAGCTGCCATCCCAGGGGTGTTGTTGCTATGCGGTGTAATTGGATATTTGTCTTAAAATCAGGCTGTCTGTTTTGGCTGCAGCCGCACCTAAACTGACATTGTGTTAGGTTTACATGTACAGATCCTGATCACATTTAGAGCCTCACAGGACTCTACAGTGGCATGTTATTATCCAATAAAAATGTTCATGTAAAGGTGATGATAACAGCTTTTGTATATTTGTCCTATGTGAACAGTTGTTTATAGAGGAGCTGACTTCCTGTCTTTCTGGCAGTGAGAGAGGATGTATCTCTCTCATGCTGCATAGATCGAACTCAGATGACCCCTCCTGACACGGTTCAATTTTCTAAACACTTCTGGTCTGTCGATATACTGATGCCTTATAAAAATGTGTCTAAAACACTGTGTTTGTTTAAAGGTTAAATTCTCATGTCAGTGGTCAAACTTGTTCGAGCTACATCTTTAATGTCCCGTTAAATACAGACGGACAGACAGATTTTAAAACTAACAGTTTAAAGTCTGACTGGTTAGACTTTGAGGAAAGGGACAGTGTTTACTCTTGATGCAATGAATAATTAATTCCCATTATTTTTTTTCTGCTTTCTTCCTTCCTTTGTGGCAAAGCACAAAACCACCGATAGCATTATTGGTGAATACACGTTAATTGCTGCTGGTCTCAGTGGGACAGATAACTTGTTTCAATTTCAACACCACAGCTCTCTTTAGAGTTTTCTCTCTGCCAGTCCAATCAACACATATTTTACCCTCTCATATTATGTCTTCTAAAGGGGAAACTAAAGTAGCTTCTGACAAACAATCATCATTCCAAGAAAATGTAGAAAAACGGCTCCTTTGTTACTGGTTTACTGGCATTTTTTTCAATGCTTGACTTCATTTTCTTGACTGTAAATCAGGCAGTAACACACTATCTGCCACAAACAAGCCTGAATGGTATTAACTAGTGCAGCACACTTACTGCTACTTACTGTCCACTATTTTAGTTGAGTGTCCAACTTTTTTTTGTGTAATACTCTCTCTTCCTAGTGCCCCTTCAGATTCCAGCAATGGAACAAAAACAGTAATGTTTATGGCATGTGCACAAATTTCTGCTAAATACTTACAATGCAATGTGCTGTATTTTATAGATGTAGAAATTTACATTGTACTGAAGCATTAAACATACTTTTAGTTATTTGTTTAAGGATAAGAATGGTATTTATCAACCTGAACACTATTTTCTCATGTTTCTGTGTCCAGGTAATTAATGATAACATTTTAAAAAAAATGGCTGTGCAACCGGCAGTGGCAAAACCGGCTGCGATGTAACCACTCATTGCAAAAGTTCTTGATTTTGCCAATGATCAGCTCAAACTATTATTCTAAGTTTCTGCAAATTAATGGAAAGGATTTTGAAAAAGACCTTCTGGTTACATGGCAAGATCATTTCTACTATCACCAAACCCATCAGACTCCATTTAAGTGAACACTAATTTAAGCATGTATAGAGCCAGCATGTTTTCACAACTAACTGGATAGAAACTAAGAAGGTTTTTGTGAGTTATTTTGTTCATGTTCATTCTGAATTAAGTGTGCTTTAGGATATAAAAAATATTATATATGTATTTATTTTTTATTTTTTTAAAGGGAGTTTGGTAGGACTGATGATAGCGACTTTGGGGCTGTTTGTGGTAGGGTTTCTCTCCAAAATGTGTCAAATACTTAAAATATTCTGAGCCCGTCAGTGGCAAAAATAAGCAATTTTTAGTGGATCTAAACTGACAATGCGAACATGACATGTGCTGAGTGGTTACATTGTAGCCTGTTTTGTTGCTGCCAGCTGCAGCACTCCTGCTAAATACTGTACCAAACTCAAAAACTGTTTTTCTTATTAGTCAAACTATCTAAACTTTTTCTAAATTTAAATGTAACCTGCTCTTGCTCCTATTGTTTCAATGTATTTATGCATGCTGTTTGGACAAAAGCATCTGGAAATAAATGTAATGTAATGATTTAATTATAGTCCAAAAGAGAAGAGTAAATTGCTGAGTGTCCATTATAAAGGTGGTCTGACTGAGTAAAAGAGGTAGTGACTTCTGACACAGCAGCACAAGTGATTACACTCCATTCAAGCACTAAACTTAAACCTTGGCTGACAGTGCTTGACCCTAACACCACACTCTCATCCCCACCACAAATTACTGCTACATTGTTAAGCACATTTAAAATGCAGTCACTTTAAAATGTACAAGCAACACAGCGGCCTGGCATTGTAACACTTGGAAGTACAGAGCAACCAGGCAGATAATCATATCATTTCACTGCTTCAGTGAATGGATTGGGAAAACATATGTCTTTGTTTGCCAAGCTAAGGTTGAGTAGTCAGATAAGTTTAGATGTGCGATTGGAGAAATACACCTCAGTGCAAAACATGCAGAAAACAAAGGCATAGCAACAACTAACTTGTTTAAACTCTGATGTGCTACTGTGTGGTGAATTACTCATCAGAGCTGAGAGCAAATCTTCTGCCAAAAACCTCTGCCATCCAGATGAGCCAGAGGTTCGAGGTAATTGGCTAGAAATGGTAAAGCAAAGAATTTCTGGATTATTTGCCATGGTAACAGTTGTCTTGTCTCTTCAGCCAACACTGTTGTGCAACTTTAGTCTCCACAGGTTTCCTCTTTATTGCTGCCCCTCTTGCCAGAATTAATTCACTGGAGCAAGAACTGAATTCTAAACTGAGTGAAGTGTGTTGATATGAATTTATATGCTGCGGGCAAAGCTGTGAAGTTGTGCTTTAAGAGCATTTGGGTAGCACTTCATTTGACAGCACAGTAATTACAAAGAACTTACTACTTAATGAACAGTCAATGACCGTACAAAAGACAATGTCGATCACAACGGGGAATATTGTAATTACAACAGTGAGGTGATTATTGTGCATTTTTACGAAAATTTAAGGACCTGTTTACACACAATAATATGTAATTACATATTAACAAGCAGCCACATGTAATTACTGCCTTCCAATGCAATTACCAATCCTCCAAAGTAATTACCCAAATAAATGTTTAAATGCTCATTTTTACTGAATAGAGCTTGAACACATCATAATGTAACTTAATGAAACCTCTGCGAGCTGTTCGTTTTGGTTGGCAGCTGCTCAGAGGTAATGTTAATTAGCTCTCTTTCTTCTGATTTCAACACACATTTGTTATTGTTTTTTTCCTCTTCCTCTCTACATACAGTCCTCTTAGTAGTGTAGTGATAGCTGAGGTGCGTGTACCATCACGTACATGGGTGGGTTACAGAGGAGGAAGTAGATATACTCCTCTAAATATCCCAGTGGCTTTGTGGCTGATAGGCGGGTTTAAAAAGGTCCTCCAACGTCCAAACATTGTGCATGCTTTAGATTATGATGACTCTCATTTGAACTTTTTTTTCTGGGTGCAATTTTGGCACCCTCCTAGGGATGGTGCCCTAGGCAGCTGCCTAGTTATTCCTGTGGGAAATGCTGCCACTGTGTATCTAAGTATTTCTGTGTTTGGTCAAATCAAAAGTTGGGTTAAGTGAAACTGTGGTTAAAACAAATATTTTCATGAGTGTATTTTGTTGGGGGTTCCCATAGTAACAATGTCAGAGACCTGAGGTTCTCAAGAGTCCACACTGAGGACGAGATTGTTATATGAGAACAGCAGGAGGCGTGAGCAGAGGGGGGGCGGTGCAAAGTGCCAAATCATCCTCCATTTGAGGCAAAGCCACATCCTCCCCTTCATTTTCTCCTCTCCCCACCCCACCAAAAGTAAAGCTCCCCTCTGGAGAGAGAACGGATGGCTCCTTCTGCTCCATTAATCTAATGACAATGCCCCGTGACTAAGACCAGCTTAGCAGGCATTGCTCATCCCCATTGGCTCCTCTTTCACTTAGCATGCCATCTATGCATGAATGCAACAGGGGCAATGACAGCAAAGGAGGAGGAGAAAGAAAATAAAGAGAGACGGAGTCGCAGCAAACAAAGGCCAGATTATATTGCACTGGTGTCCATGGTTACCGGAGGATGTCACATACCAGAGCTGATAAAAGGGTTTGATGAAGTGTATTAAGAAAACTGTCAAAATAGTGCTGAGACAAGTTGTCAGATTTCCCAGAACTTACATCTGAGATTGTCAGTGTACCGGAACAACACAGAGAGAGCAAAAAGCAACGTGACATTACCCTGAGCAAAAATCTGTGTGAAATCAGTTTAAAAAAAAAAAAGAACAAATAAAAACTAGCCACCTCCCATGAATTGTCAGTTTTTGTGATGTCTACAGAACTAGAGTGCGCCTCCTCAAGAACATCTATGAGCCACTCAGGCTATATGAAACCCTGAGAGATTTGTGATCGGTTAACTGTGAATGAGTTTTTTGTGTGGCATAGTGTTTATGAAAGTGCTATTCTGTAAAAGTGCCAGTTTAGTGCATTGGAAAGCCTGGTCATTAAATAACACACTTCTAAGAACTACAATTTTGCTGTTGTTAGCACTGTTTTGCAATGTTTGCATTTTTTGTTGTTGTCGTTGTTGTTGTTTTTGTTTTTTAAGTTGGAAGTAGGCTAATAACTGACAAAAAAAATAATATTTCAGTCAATGACAAATACATACTATGCAGTACAATATCTCATTGTGAATGAGCTTCATGGTTGGCATGATGTTTTATAAAGGGCTATTCTGTAGGGGCTTACCCCAAAAGCTCCAGTTCAGAGGATTGGAAAGCCTGGTTATCAAGTAAAATGCTTATTATCGTTCAAAAGAAATATGGAAATATGTTCTTGGAATCCTATAATGAAGGAGAGTTATTAAATGCACGTCATTAACAAACAAAAGGCATCGTCTACATGCTTACTTAATGCCACTTGAGCTAAATAAAGAAACAGTTCAGTCCAACTTGGATATCCATCAGGTCAGATTGTTTAAAACATTCATAACTTAATTTAGGTGTAAAATGCTTGACAGAGCATAAAAAAGCCCCAAATTTGCTGAGGGGAAAAATTTAGACAGATGGCATGAATGCAGAAAAAAGATACATTTTCAAATGAACCCGGTTAACTTTTGACAAAGGCTTTATGTTGCTTTACACTAACAGTGTGCTACTTTCATTTTTATTTTATTCATTCATCTTGAAATTTAATTAATTGGTACATTTATAATTAATTTGTGGTTTGTTAAATGCCCATATCTTACACAATTCAGATTACAGTTATGACCCTGACTGTAACCACTCTGCATCACAGAGAAAGCAAATGGGAAAAAATGTGCAAACTTACTACTTTTCTTACAACAAATGCAAAAAATTGGAGTGTAATTTTGCAGCAGTGCTACAACAGTCAATAGGTAAAGTTTAGACTGCAGAACAAATCACTAGCTGTTCAAGATGCACTTGTGAGCTATGTTGGCGCCTCAAGTTAAATCAGACTTTGGAAGGCTATGATGCACTTTTGGCCAGCCCTGTGGTCTAGGTAGTAGAAACATCCCCTTCCATCTGCTCTGTGGTGTATGTGTTGCTTGCTGATGTCCGCAGGAGCTCAGGCTCTGTTTGTTAGCCCTGCGTCTCGTAGGAGAGATGTCTGCTTCAGCCTAACCTCGGGGAAATAGTGACCAGAAGTTGGCTGTCAAATAGCAGAGCTGCTGGCCCAGAATAGCATGAGGTCAGTGTGGAAAAATAGGCCTCCCACACAACAAGAGCAGACAGGGCTTCTTAACTAAATGTGTGACACTCTGAGTCAAGCTAACTGCCAAATATTCATACCCATATTAAGAGAGTTGATGTAACAGATCTGTTTGGGTGTGACTTTGCCACATCTACCCACGGTAGTGACTGAAGTTATCAATGACGCTATGTGATTATCTCACCCTGAGGTCAAGGAGCATACATTTATTTGTATAACCCTATTTTAAAGGCTCTCTATACAGCAGGGCATCAATATAGCAAAATAATAACTAAATGCTATATAAAGATATAGTGGAGTAATGGAGTCCTGAGCAGACAATGAAGTCACGCTACTTCTGTGTGTATTGTAATTAAAGCTTCTAATTTTGTTGGTAGATGATCCTACTATATGTGCATGTGTTTGCACTGAAGTATCCTACTAGCTAGCTAATTGCTGCTGCTCTGCACTGTACTCATTCGTTGGTAGCCACTGACAACTGCAACTGTTATGATGCAAAAGCATAGCACCCCCATCCAGCCCCTTGCTCAACATCATTAGCTCTGTCAGCACTGTTACCATTGTTAGCACTGTTTGCAATGTTAGCTACGTACATTGGCTGCTAGCCGCCACCTCCATCTCCATGTTGAGAGCCATGTGCAGACAATCGCGGCTCAGACTCTGAATCCTTAAATAAAGGGGCTGAATCTTGCCTACATCTCCCTTTTTGTTCTTCATAATGCTTACATTATGAAATATATAATGGAAATGACACCTTGCAACCTGAGAGAGACTGCTATAAAAGCCAAAGTGAAAGAGAGAAATTATTAAAAAAGAATATGTGAAAAGTTGATCTAAAACACTTGCTTTATTATTAATACAAATAAAATGAAATGTGCAAGAGGTGGTACCAGTCTTCAGCATGCCACATTTTGAAATTAAAATATTAGGACTCGTGTTCTCAGGGTTTAGGAAACCTACCACTGCATTGTGAGGTCTGGTCGCTGTCTAGCAAATCAAAAAAGGCCCTGAAAATAAAACAATACAAATAAAGAAAGATGATTATGATTAAACTGATTCTGTAAACAGATTTTTTTTTACCAATCTAAAATTTCTTTTTGTTAATTTTCTTGTTTTCTGTGTACTAGCCTCAAAACAGTTTAGTAATAAAAGGGTCAAAATTGCTAATCTTATATAGGTAAATTACTATGAATGCACTTTTTGGGTTAAAGTTGTGATGATGGAATGAAAGTAAAGTGGGCAGGTTTTATGATGCTTTAGCCATAAAATCAGGGTCTTTTCTTTAAATAAAGATGGTCAGTGAAAATTCCTTTATCCTGATAAAGCATCTGAAACACCCCTGGATCATTCAGAGCATCTTCTTGCTTATTCGAGCATTGTTTTTGGGGTAAAAATGTTCCAACCTCAATGTCTCAGGCTTGATTGAGTGTTCTTCTGCTTTATTACCCAGGGGGATGTTTGTTGCCATGGTGACTGAGAAAGCAGGGGCTGACACAGTATTTCATTACTGACCGAACAAAGAGCAAAATGAAACATAATTTGCCATTCTGAAAGACAGACAAGCAAGGATTAAAAGTTTTTACTGTGCCGTGTCATTTGCCTGTTGCTGCAGGTACAGCAATAATGAGCTGAAATGCCCTTACAATCTAGGTTGCTTTGCTTCTTTGTTTATGCCAGCAAATGTTTATTTTACCAGTGTGTTGAATATATTCATGTCACTAGTTGTAGTTGTCAGTAGAACCATTATCATTCTACATTACAAAAATACACATAATATCTCCGCCACTAACACTAACTCACTTAAGGTTTATAAGGTTTTAAGGGGGGGGCTGGGACAAGCATTCAAGCATTCAAAATCTTTAGTTTAAATAATAAAAAAACGTATAAAGTACTGGCGCACCGTAACAGTATTCCAGTTACAGTTAAGCTTTGTTTGAATATGTTAGTAACAATTTTCTACAATACTGCAAAAAAATAAAACAAACCAAATAAAACATTCTCGTTGGCTTCAGCAACAAAGCAGTGTTCAAGCTTTCAGCATTTTTAGTTCAGTATAAAGTGCAATAACAACAAAAATACCATTACTGGTATTTGTTTCAGTAACAATATGAAAAATGAAAACAAAATAAAACAATAAGAGCATCAGATAAAGCCTTTATAAGGCTAGCCTAGAGGGTCACCCTTCTGTATTTTCCTTTATAGGATTTCACATTACAGCAACTGTATTCTGCGGTTTTGGTGATTTCTGGCAAACCAATCGATTCTTTATTCTTGCTTCTGCCTCTCGTCAAGTGGTCAGTGTAGTAGCATATTTTTCAAGTCATCCGCACTTCAGCCAGCCAGTGGCGGTGCAGGGCTCTGAGGGATCTGATTGGAAACAAATGCCACACGCATTTGTTCAGCCTTTTGCGTCGGCGCAATATTTGCAATTTGGCCTCTTTTTAAGCTATACAATAAAAAAAAACATAACTTTGAACTTGCAAACATTTAATTCTACCCAAACATTGAGCATTGTGAATGCTTTCATCCACCTACGTCCGTCGGCCATAAAAACTGATATATAGGCAGAGCCTATCTTCTGTTGACAAGGGATGCTTTCACTTTGGCTTTTATAACGGTCAGTGGTTATTATTATGTTTCTGCTACCTTTCTACCCGGTCCACTGTCAAACAGTGCACAGTTATTTGTTTGCACTCTTATGCTGCATTCACACCAACCAGGCAAACTGGATAACATTTAGGTGGATGACAGCAGAATAATAAAATTAGGTGATTCCAGCAGGGAATACGGGTAACAGTAAGGAGTCATTTATGTACTCTGCATTCATTTCATCCAAACAAGTTACGAGGTATATATTTATTAGTCACTTTTTAAACATGATTTCAAATGTGAAATGAAAATTTGTGAGTGAGTTTAGGAGTCTCACAGCCTGGGAAAGAAGCCGCTCTGTAGTCTGGTAGATATGGCAGCGGATACTTCTGTATCCTTTGCCAGATGGCAGCAGGGTGAACAGTTACATATTTGTGCATGTTTTATGAAAACTTACCAATATGGACAGAGTAAAGCAGTACTAGCGGAGATCATGGAGGCAGTGTAAAGTAATTCAAGCGAGCTAGAACCATAGATGAAGAAGACTGGTGGAACGGACCAAATTCACAATATAGTGAAAAGATTTCCACATGTGGCCTCACAGATAGCACCCATCTTTAACGCTGCCTCCATCAAAAGGTACATTATTACAAACTCTTCCATTGTAGCCTTGTTTGTGGTTGTCTGAAACTCTCACTCTGCACTCTGGTGCCATCTATTGACTGTATCTATGCTGTCATAAAGGGCCCACAGAAGTATGAGGACAGTAACACTTAAGTTTGAAATGGACATATCTATTTTCATGTGTAATGGAGTGTAAATGAGCCTTAATGGCTGATGGCATTGCCATTCAAAGGTAAGGTATTATAATATTTTGCTGTACACTGCAAAACAATTCCTGTCACTTAGCTTCGTCACACAATACAAAAACAAGGGTGATTTGGACAATTACTGGACATAACTACAAGTATAATAACTAAATAAAATTTAAAAAAACAAATTAATTGTAATTTATGTATTTTCAATCCATACTTTGTAAATAATTAAACATCACCATTGCAATATACCTGCCATGAATATTTTGTTTTGCTGTCTTGCCATTAGATTGGACTGTGTGTGTGTGTGTATGTGTCCCTTCATCATTGTGTCCCCTCTCTAAATTTTTTTACGTTTTTCACGTCCATTAACACGGTCCAGGCACAACTGTTGATTAATTTTCCCCAGCAGCAGTCTGCAGAGTTTGAGTCGCAAGACGGATAACTGATTGCAGCTGATCAGATCGATGGACAAGAGGAGCAGCATACTGCAGAGGTAAGTGTAAGCAAATTTTTAGAACCACGGTAGTGAATGTTTTAGTTTCACTGTCACTGTGCCTGTTGCTCCTACTGCTCCGTCTGTGCCCAGAGTATGCTCTATACTCTGAGAGTGTGGTACAATGAATAAACCGATAGTATTCCAACAGCACACCTAATGTACAATCCATCTCCAAAAAGAGAAAATGAATAGTTGGCCCTAGATATTGTAAACGTCGCAGGCCAGAAAATAAATACAGGTGTAGGAAATCCTGCATCTGGAAGGCACTGTCCATGTGCTGTCTACCATCTACTTGCTTCCATGAGAGATAGAGTCTGTATAGTGTTCTGGCTTGGCAGATCACACATTAGCCCACAGCCAACCTCACATCTGTGTGAAACAGCTGTATGACACCCAGATGTATGCACTCACATGTCGCATTGCTTTTCCAAGTTACCCTTAATTTCCAAGTCGTGTAACTCTGCACAACATGTGAAATGACCCCCCCACCCCTCACCCCCCCCCCCCCGGGCTGCCTATAATGCAATAAAATCAGACCAATGAATGCATATGGATCAAATGAACCCCAAATAACACACATTACACTTGCAACACACAATGCATCCCATTACACTGTACGCTCTCATTAACGCACAAAAACAGAACAGTTTGTACTAACAGCATTTGATAGTCCAGTAAACTGTGTTTACCACATGCATCCTGGAAAACAGTGAGCTAATGTGGCTAACTCTGGGTGGTGTGGTCTGATGATCTGAGCAGGTAGCAGGAGGGCGATACATGCCTTGTGTGCTTCTGTGCACACACATGCATTTGCATACTCTGTGAATCGGATCAAAGATAGTGTGATGAGCGTGCCTGCTTCATGAATATGCACCAGGCAATGTTCTGCTTGAATTATGAGTCCATTTAGGCCTGAGCTGCGCTGCCGTGTTTTCCCTCCAAGTTGCACCTTATCCAGGATATTCTCCTCACCTGTGATCTTTGCTAAACAAACCACAACTTATCTGGCTTAAAGTCTTGGGAGAAACTGGGAAATGGAGAGGTGAAAATAAATAGACAAAGCACAAAAAGTGCTGAGGAGGGAGATAAGGCTACGTTGGGTCAGAGAAGAGAGGAAATGAAATTAGGTGTATGTCCTGTTTGTGCTTGGCTGGATTTATGTTCCTGGTTTATTTATTTAGTTTGAGTAAAAAAGCGTTGAAGCGGACATGTGGATATGCTAAGCGCAGTGGTCATGAATTTCACAGGCAAAAATAGGATATGACTGGACATGGACCTCAAAGTAGGTTAATATATGAATGAAGTCACAATGTCTTGGGACCAGTTGCAGGTGGGATGTCGTCTGCAAAACTGGGTCGAATGTCACAGACAAGAAGATGTCTGTTTATGGATGATATTGACTGTATAGTGCAATTAGAGTGCCGGCATGTGCTATAACTCTGAATATATATGACACAGGTTTCTTAATAGTTGAGAAGCTTTTAGAAGAAGCTGTTAGATGAACCTCCTGTACTTTGAATATTTCATCATAAGAAAGAGGATAGAACTTTTTTACCTTAATGGCCCCCCCCCCCTTCCTGCCTGCTACTTTTTTTTTTTTTTCAAATTTGTAACACCGTCTTAATCATCTAAAAAGGAAGATCCCAATTATCTATAGTGCTCCTCGCTCGAGCAATGTCTCTGTGTTGGTGCCAAAATTCCCCTCCTCTCCAAACCTGTCACTCCACATTTGACAAGGAACAAATCCCTCTCCACCCATCTACTCTATTGTCTCATGATTATTGAACAAATGCCAATGCGTGTTACTTGATAACTTCAGATTGCTATGGTGATTAGAGAAGGGATGAGTATGAAGCATCTTAACTTGAATTCTGGGACACCCTGGGCCCTATGCAGGAAGAGGTACTTTTTGAACAAATTTCTCTTATTTTTGTTTGTGTCCATTTTTTGTTCTTATTTTGATATTACCTTTTTCTCTTTTTTTTCCCCTTTTTTTATCTTGCTCATTTCTTAAATAAGATAATGTTTTTCAATTGGTTAGAGAACATTTACCAAGAAAAAAAAAGATAACAATTACTTCTAATTTTCACAGCCCACAGGAAACCACTTTTAAATTTGAGGAATATAAAAGAACACATGTAGATCATACTATCAAATTTAGGCTATGTGTTAGAGTTATTATAATTATTGGATTATTAAATTTGTGAGCTCAAGAAATACTTGGTCCATTGATCCCAATTACTGTAATATCAGTTACAGTGTGTCCCTCTGGTGACCAGTGGTAGAATGTAACTAAGTGCATTTACTGTACAAACACTCTTACTTTGAATATTTTAATCCCATGCCACTTTCTACCTATTCTCCCCTATACTTCAAAGGAAAATGCTGTATTTTACTAAATACTTATACTTTATAACTTTGATTACTAGTTACTTTACAAATTAAACTTTACAAATGCAGCTGAATTGAGGAGTCAACTGAATAGAAATTTCAATGCAGTTCTTTTACTAGTAACCTGGTGTTTTTACAGTGTGGTATTAGTAATTTTACTTCATAAAAGATCTCACTACTGTTGCTGACAAGGCATTTAAAGCATTACAAATGTTTTGCTTTTTGATTTTCCTTTATTGCCAGAACTGACACTCTGGAAAATCACGTTTAGTTTGTTTAATTGAACAGAATGTTGATTTCACTACTGCAGAACCTCTTGTTTTGGTGGCATCTCTTCACATTTTGGGCATCTGCCAGAGTCCTAGCACATTGCTAGGCACCTGCCCTTACATAGTGTTTAGGGGGCTTTACCTATGCTAGCAGGTGACCTATGATCCACTGGGATTTATCAGTTAGCATACCTGGGTAAAAGCAGATTTAGATGGTGCATTTGGAATTGGCTTATCATATTTTTTCTCTTAACTGAAAATAAAAATTAAGAGAATTCTACTGTATGCGGCCCTGTGAGAAGTCATTTGGCATGCAGAACACAGATTTCTGAGGCTCATACATTCATATTTGTTTGATAAAACTTCACTTGCAATATTCTTTTGTTTTTCTTCCCATATCATATTTCATTCCTTTTTTCTCTCATTATGCCACTGAATAAAGCAAGGTGCAAGTTACTGTCGTTGCTCTTTTCACACTTTTTAAGCTACACACTGTGAGACAAATTTAGTTAACAGTGGGACAGTCATGATTCATCAGAAGCACATCATAAAGGTGTTGCGAATGATTACATCCCCACATACATTTTCCCAAAAGACCCAAACTGCAATATATTTTGCTTTACCTTTAATAAGCTATCTGGGGCAAAATCACATGCTCCTTGTAGGTTTTTATTCTCTCACCTAATTAATCAGCGAGTGGGTGGCGCCTGGCGTTGCTAGCTTGTGTTATTCTGCATTTGTACTGTGGCAAAAAGCCGTGGCTCTAATTAGGAGAGATGATCTATTTTCCATAATGAGAATTGATGGCTTTTCTTCTGCACCACCAAACATTCTTTCCAACTGAAGCCCCTTATTCTCTCTTACTCCTCCACACAGACATAATTCAGAGGTGTGCAGAGAAAAGGACTAAATGAAGCACTATGTGATTAATGGACTTAATTTCCAGCAGATTTGACTTCACGGTGACAGCCCACTTCCCCTCGAAAGCTTTCTGATTATTAGATTTAAGCCTGTGTCAAGAAGTCAAACATCTTACAGATGAATGTCTTGCCCTGTCCTCTCCCGATCACCCACACACTGTCTAACCGTCCTTCTCAGAAGCTTGACATAAAATGGATTTAATTTTTTTTTTAATTTTTAGGCATTTCATGCACAGTGTGGTGTTTTTTGTAGATAGCATTACGGAAGCCAAGAAACCCCAAGATACGTGCAAACATTAAGATTTGTTAAATATTCTACAAAGCTGCTCCAGTGGAGAACAGATGCATTGTGCCTAAATTGCACCTTGTAAAACAGTGAACCCATATATGCTATAATCTCGTCGCCTCCCATGGGTGTCAGGGCCTCCTAATCTTTGAACACAAAGACAGCCCCACTCTATGTGGCTTTGCAAGCCTGTGCTAATGCTGTGTAAACATTGCTGCTGCTGTTTGCAACTGATTTAGCGCATGTTAATATTACATGAGACAGAGGGGGCCTTTGATGATGTAAGTGAACACTCAAACTAGGGCTTTCCACCTCAGGGAAGGGGAGAAGGGGCTGTGGAGCAGCTCCTTCGAGATTTCGATCACTTCCACATATGCAATCCTACTTGGTAGGAGTTGAGCAGTTCATATTTTTGCAGTCGCATTACAGAGAAGGATTGTTCTACTTTTAAATACTAGTAATGAGGCATCAAGTAAAAATTAAATGTATAAAGTAAAATATATAAGGGCTAGCAAACGATAGCTAAAAATTAAAAAACCCACTGTGGCCATTGGTGTGTTCGGTTGTTAAGGCATAATTAATGAAACAGCAGAGCTGTTACAGTAGTTTGTATTTAAAAATCAAGAGATGTGTCGACTGGGACTGCACCCAGTCCCTTAAATCGGTGTTACTACACAGGGATCGACAATTTTGCTTCGATGCACCTGGATGATATCAAATCAATGCCTACTTGGGTCGTTTGACAGGAGAAAATATTTCCCAGAGCTGAGAAACTCTGGCAGCAGCTAACGTTGGCTTTTAGAATCAGAGGAAGATGGTGAACAATTATAGATGCGAGCAGCGATTTGACGACTAGACTTCAGTGAAACAAGTCAAACTACTAAAATTTGTTCAGAGATTGTAGGTTTTTAACCTTTTTTTCCCCCTCATCTTGCATGCTGATTTTTAAACACTATTTATTTTAACATACTGATACTTGTTATAGACACAGAAGGACTTTCCAGGCCCAATTTCCTTAAATTCAAGGACCTAACACAGAATAGTTTGACAAACCGATCAAGGTTAATTATTAATACAGCACAGACATTTTATAATGAGATAACTAGTAGGCTTTAAGAAGCTGACGGACAACAATTAAAAAAGAGAGAGAGGCTTGAATGTGTGAACACCTCTCAGTTGTGCTTTGCTACAGAACACCACAATGTTGTTGTGTTTTGTGAAATGTCAATATTTCTTGTTTTAAATGTGTTTTCTGAAACGCTGTGATTTTTGAAATGTGGCTGCATTTTGTGGAATGTTATGTCATCTAAAATGTGGTTGTTTTGTAAAATGCTTTTGTGTTTTATGAAATGTGGTTGTGTTTTTTGAAATGTTACTTGCATTTTCAAATGAGGTTGTTTTTTTCCAAAATGTGATTGTTCTGTGAAATGCCTTTTTGGTTTGTGAAATGTAGATTAGTTTTCTGAAATGTTGTGTTTTGTGAAATGTCAATGCGATTTGACACTCAGGGCCACACACACACACACACACACACACACACACACACACACACACACACAAAATTCAAATTGAACATCTTCCATCTACCATGTGTTCTGAAATTATAAAAAGAATAATACCTGATCTACTCATGACCACAAAGGGTATTTTGAAATACAAAACAGCAAAATCCAGCAGCTCCTGTTTTCTTCAGTGAAATGACTGTTTCACAAATCTGAAACTGGACTAAACACAACCTTAAGATTTATAATATCCAATCCAATCCAATCTATATGTATTTATACAGCACATTTAAAAATGACCAAAGTTGACCAAAGTGTTGCAGATCAATAAATAAATTAAAAAGCCATAGTAATAAAAATAATAAATAAAAAATAGCCTAAATATCATAACAGAGGGCAAAAGAGAAGAAAGAAGAAAAAAACCCAAAGCTATTTAAAAAGGCAATAAAACCACAAGGTAAAACTGCACAAACTGTCAACTCTCATACATGGTCTGAGAACGCAGAGGAGAATAAATGACTTTTTAAACGAGATTTAAAAAAGGCAAGGTGGGGGTAGCTCATTCCAGAGTTTGGGGGCCACAACAGTGAAGGCTCTGTCTCCCCTATGGGACTTTATGTGGTATGCCATACCAAGAAATGTTTCCCTTAAATTCCCCCTGAGTTTTTCAATAACTCAGAAATTGAAAGCCGTTTTAAGCCTTGTGCAGTAATCTAAAACACAACATACAGTCTTGGCTGTGGCTTGCAGGATGCAGTGATCTCTATTGTCTTCTCCTCTGTTTCACTGGTGTGCTAGAAGCAATTCCCCCGGTCTATCAGGAGCCTATGGCCAGTTTGTGTCTTCTGGGAGACGTCCTTCATTATTGCTGCACCAACCTCTGATAATCCCACACCTCCCACAGCCACCACTGGACAGCTCAGTGATGATGAAGCCAGAAAACTGACTCCTTTGTTTGTGGCTCTTCACTCTCTAAGGTCTCCCTTTCTCTGCATCTTTGACTTCAACCACACACCACAACCACGCATGTCAGCTTGCAGGCTGGCATCGTGTTACTCTAAATTTTAAAACAGAATTTTTTATGCAAGTGCATACAAAAGAACAAAAATGTGTGAGCATGCAAACTCCTGCATGTGTGCTTGAACACACACTCTCACAGCACAATGTCATCAATAGAGCCGTATAAGGACGAGCGGGCACGAGAATGAGGAGATCAGTTTCAGGAGAGAGAACAGACTCTTGATGAGCCATTAACCTGCTGTCGGTGAGGTAAAATGGCTGTGGAACGTGGTTTAATTTACCCTTTTATAAAGAGGTCGTTGAATTGATGAGCCACAGGAAAAGAGTTACACCCCTGGTTTGGTAAATTAGCAATGCTGACTGTGAACAGGTTGAGTAAGGAACTGGAAGAGAAGTCAATATCCCCAATCAATCTAAGCTTTCTGAGAATCACTGCTATACTTGTGGTCAAATCTATAAGACTAATAATATGGATCTGGGCAGGCCTCTCATGAAGGAATGCTCCAATTTGAAAAGGAAAATCATTTGAAATATTTTCTGAAGCACTCTTATTTTGTTTTGTTTTATTGTTTTTTTTAGTAAAATTTATTGGAAATGGAGATGTTAGTTGACACACTGGGCTAAATGATTTCCATTTTTGGAGAATGTTTTATTTTGTCAGCCAGTGCTTTCATTTATCTGTCTTTGGGCTGGGCCTTCTCTGCAATGAGTTTAAGATCTCTCTTTAGAAATATCCATCAGCGGGTACAAAGAGTCAATTTTCACTTTGAAATAAGCTGCCAGAGATTTCTATGTGCTCTCCTCACCGTCCATTACTGTAGCTCTATGGATGATAAATTTTAATAGACAAAAGATGGCTAGCGAAGGTCTCTCCATCAATGAAAGAGAGAAGAGAAAGATTGAAAATTATAGGCTGTTCTGTGCGTACATGGTATTGCAGGTTGTCTGCTGATCCATTACATATGAATAGACCTATATCATGCCCATTCTGGCTCGTAAAATCTAAATTAGACATGGGTGTTCTCCAAAAAACAGGTAAGTAGGTGAATTTTTTAAATTGTACTGATTGCTGTAGACTGAACACAATAATGAGTCCTACCTTTGCAAATGATTTACTATAAAATATTGAATTAGTGACCCACAAGCCTGTCTTATACACTTACTACTGTCATCTTTGTGTGTATTATGGATTTTCAGCCCAGCCCAGAAGAAAATGTTGGCCTTGTATTTTCTACAAATCCCAGATATGTTCCCTTTGTACGTTTCATACATATCATATCAGTGTTTCTAAAGTAATGTAGTAAATGGGCTGACTGTGTTATGAGGAGGTGGAAGGGACGATGGATGGTGAGTCACCTAGGCGAGAAGCCTGCCAAGCTGCAGACCAGTGTTCAAAACCAGCAAACAACAAAACTGGCTGGTTTTTAGGGAGTCCACTGCAATTCCAGTGGCGTTTTAGCTAACACACGGGTGTTATTTTAGGGAGACATTGCTGTGTTTCCATTAGGGATAGTGCCAAAAAAATAGTTGTTTATTCTACAAAGACATCACTGTGTGTCCTGTCCATATTATGCCACCAAAAGCGCATGGAATTTTTTTTCGAACCACCTTTTTGTGAACCTTGTGCCTAAATCTAACCTCCCGTTGACAACAGTGTTGTTGAAACGTAAAATTTCAGCATATCCACTACATAATTCAACTCAATTTTACCTATAAAACCAATTTCACAAATCATATATAATGTACAAATGTAATGTAGATTACATACTTCCCTTTTTGCAGAAATGTATAATGCCAATTTTTATTAGTGATTGGGTTGCAAATCTGCTTGAAACCCACTACAAAGCACTTTAAAAATCCATGTACAGGTTTCTTATGGTGGTTTTAGATCTTTAACTGTTAAGCTCTTTACTTCTGATTGCACCTGTTTTAACTGATTGTGAAGTTAACATTACTGATTAATTGTATGCCTATTTTATCTACTATTGCTTTTTTGTTATTCTTGCATTTCATTATTTTTTTATCTGCTCAACATCATTGTAAACGAGGGCTTGCCCTCAATGATTTTCGAGTCTAAATAAAATGAATTAAATTGTACATATTTCTTTTCTTTTTTTTTTTTAAGAACTTAAGAGAATTAAACATTTCTGACTCTGATGACACCTAATGACAGTAACAAAAAAGACATCATCATCACACACAGCTATGTGCTTTTCAGTCCACCAAAGGGAAAATCACCTTGGCATGATTAAATGCTTAATATGCCGCCTTTTGACATCAGATCTGCAGAAACCTTTTAGACAAATATCCCAATATACACACACACACATGAATGGACTATAATATCACTACGGAGCTGGATGTATCTGTGTGTACACTGTATCCTTTTGTGGGATGGAAAGGGTGCTCTAATACACTCTATATCCTTTGCTGGGAGTAAAATAATGACAGACATTAATTGAGGTTTCATAGCATGCAAGAACAGACGAACAGAGGGTTTTCGCATGACGGGTAATAACTCCAGTGACAGCGCGCTTCACATTCCCATTTGAGAGCGAGAATTTTCTGGTCTCCCGCTACGCTACAAGAACAGCAAATAGGAAGTGATCTTTATGAGGAAGGGCACACATCCAGTGCTTATCGTCATTATTAAGTTTGATATATAAAGATTAGATGCGATCAATTATGAAGGTAACATACAATACAATTGTTGAGCGCAGAGATAAAGTATATGCCCTTTGCAGAATCAATAACTAACTGAAGTTCATATTTGATTGAACAAGAAAACAGTACATATACTAGGTTCCAATGTACTGCTCTTTAAAAGTGTGCACAAATGCACGCACATATTTTCCACGGTATTCCACTGATGAGTATCAGGCAAGGGTGCAACTACAGAGTGAATGCCTTGCTTTGCTGCATGATATTGTTTACAGTTCTTTCCTCATTGATAAATCTATAATTGAGGTAAAAACACAATAGAGCAAATTTTATATGATGTTATAAATTGTTCAACAACATGACATGGAGGTCAAGGTCAACATCTAATCATTTCTCCACTAGATTTTCAGAAAAGATTTTGTCCCCAGAACAAATACTGAACATTAATCATCTTGTGACTAATGAGATAAAATCGGTTTTACGTACAGTCTCTACATTAGAGACGAAATGGGACGTGTCTGAGCACATCCCGCACCTTGGAACATTGTATTGTTCACATCCTGGAAAAATGAAGATGATACATGAATCAGAGGCAAAAAGGCATTATGGGACATCAAAAGTGATATGACTAAGCCCCCATGGGCACATGACATAATTAAGGATTTATGCCTGGCTATATATCATATTACCATAGGAAGTCTATGTTCACAGAAGCATGGTGCAGTGTCAAGTCTTGTTCCTCTTTTGCCTTCTCTTTTGTCGCACTTAATCTCGTGTAATCCACTTAGTGTCATATCTGAATAACATGACAGGAATTCCTCCGCTCCTTGTCGAGTAACACCTTTACAGAAGCTATCCCAGCTCTTTAGCAGGGATGCTGACGTTTTTGTCTCACAGCTAAGCTTATCTCCACGGCAATTTGATAGGGCAAGGTTTGGTAAAATGTGTCACACAAACATTGCCACCAATGCATGTATTTTGTGAGAGATAATGGGCCCTTGAGATGACTCCCCTAAGCCTGCAGGGGACGGTCGGGGGCACTCTTGTGAATACATGCTTGATGCCGGTATAATTTCCATTTGTTTATCTCTCTTTTCCCCTTTTAGGGACAGTGGAGATGTAACACAAAGAATATAAATGTCAGCTTGAGGTTAAAAAAATTGGTTGATTGCATCCCAGGGCACAGCTGTAATTCTTCAGAAAAAGGACTGATGACCAATTCCCTCTGAGACTGTTCACTGAGTCACAGGGGAATTAACAAAGAAGCCAAGAGGAAGATAAAAAAGTCAAATGTCAGTGTATATTATTAGAATAACTGTCCCAAAAATGATTTGTGTATGTACCTTATCTATGTACAGTATGTATATTGTGTTTTTAATGATGCAGTTTTTTATATTGCATTTACTGCAATAAAACTGTGTTTGAATGTCATACGGTGCTCTGCATTCAATAAAACAACTTTTAAAAGGCCACAATAAAACATAAGGTGTCATCTGGCAGTCGTCTGCAGGAGGACAATTCATGTTATTGTTTTGCTATATTGAATTTACATTACCTTTAAGCTTACAAGCAGAAAGGCACTTAGTGCACACTGTGTTATAATACTAATTTGACGTGCAATGTGGGATACCAATGGTGTTAGGTACAAGATCCTTTGCTTCAGTAAAACTAAATATATATGTATATACATATACTGAAGTAATGCCAACATTTGATTAATACTGATGCCACAATGTGTATGTAACTTTTTTTTTTAAAAAAAATAAATGATAGATGTGCAAATAATTTATCTAATCCAGAGATTTGATACAGTTCCTTCCAGTGGGTCACATGATAAATCTGGGTGGTTGTGAGATGAATACTGAAGTAGGAAAAAAGAAAAGAGAAAGTGTCACTACAGAAAATGTTGATCAATTTTAGGGCTTTTCACTTCCATTTAGTCTTTTGTAGAATATTCAATAGTTTTACCTGTGTTAGCCTCGTACACTGAGGGATCACAAACATTGATTTTAAGTGCACCCATTCCCCCATGGCTAGTGTTTCCAATTGGTATTATGATAATACTTGGATAATCCTTGGTAACTGGGGGTAAGATACCATACCAGAGAAAACAAAAATCAATGTCCTTTTCCTGTTTTGGTTGTGCAATTGGTCGACGCCCTTTCTTTGAGCCGTAAAATGAGCCTTCATACTCCCAGGGGATCTTACCCTGGTGGCAAACAGAATTGCATAGTGCAAGTGAGGCTGATAGGGAACAAATATGGTTGGTGTCATTTTTTCTATAGCCAAGTCAAGTCTAAGTATATTTATCCTCAGAGGGGCAATTGGTTGGGCAATAATGAAAACCTTAAAAACACAGTCAAAAACACACACAAGACAAATCAATATAACTTATAGCCTAATAAAATAGAACAAAATTCCGAGTAACAAATACATTAACAGCATGCTTAACAAGGCACAGTTGGGTAGTTAAGTTGATATAAGCCATTAGCCCTTACATAGTGCAAATAACATTTACCTGATGGTAAACTGAAGCAAAAAAATATTTGTCTATTTCTAGTCAAATCTTAAACAATGTATTGCACTTTAAGATTATTATATTTTTTATGAGCTAAACATAACTACAACTGTCTGATTAATCTGAAAGTGGAGTAAATATTTTCCCCGTAGTGACGCACACAGATTGAGTAACAAAATGGATATTCTTAATTAAGCCTAATTTTACCAACATACAACACTGGGGTAAATGCACAGGTCACAGCACTGCTGAAAAGCACACAGGAGACAAATACGTGATTAAAGCTTAAGCAGGTGCTACTCTGCAGTGGGAATCTCCCATTGACTGGGACTTACTGGTTGTGACCTGTAGCAGTATTGATCAGATTGCCATACATCAAGGTTTCATCACGTTAAGACCACCCTTAATACACTGCTGTCAGTAATGACTGCTGAGGGGGAAGATTTCTGACATCAGCTGATAGATCGATTTAGTTTGTTTTCCTCTTCATATAGCCAGTCCTTACAGGCTTCACGGAAAAATCCTTAGCATTCATGACTGAATCTGTTTGGCCTGTTTAACTTTCTCCAGCTCCCTCTTACATCTTTTTAATATAAATCTTAGTATGTAATTAATAAACTCATAGCTGCATATAGGTATGTGTTTGGTCGAAAAACAGCATCTTGCCTTTGTCATAAAAGGTGGGGAAAATTGATGCCTTACTTAAAGACCAACATTTATGTACGCTTTTTAGATGTTAAATTGACGGTGCTGGAAATTCTTTTCCAGTACATTCCCTCTATAATTAAACTTTCGTTTTGGATTTTATTTGTGAATGCAAAAATGTTATCTGTGTATATAATGGCAGTCTGGAATTACAAGAGTTTTGTGCATGTTTGACTCACATAAGCACATTTTGTTTATTTCCTATAACTTGTGTGTCAATTCAAAGTTGTGTGCCCTGTCCTTTTTCAGATAGAGCGCATTTTAAACTCATTCTACTTGAAACCTGAGGAATTCCTAGTACAAGAAATGAAAAAGTTAACAAGGGATGTGTTCAAATGCTTTTTTTAAGGCGAAAGTATTTGTTTTGGGTTTGTTAAGAAGAACATGAATGGATTAATGATGATTTCCATGCATATAAATCTACCTGTTGAATGTCTACATGCATGTTTCCATAATGACATGGACTTCTTCTGCCTCTACAATGTTTGGTGCAACTTGTTATGAAGCCTCAGTTACACTTAGGTTCACCTTAAAAGGCCTCTCCCCTTGAAAAACCCTCCAGTCTCTGTTTGTGGTGCAGGTCGCATACAATCATTAACTAGCACTTCTGTACAAATCACACTCTGATGGTGAAGTGAGTGAGCCAGTCCAGATAAAATCAGCTCAGCAAGGTACTATTCATCATACTTTCAGTGTTTTGGTTTAGCTCCTGTAGTTTCAGGCTGTGATGCTCTTAGTTTAAAAATCACTTAATTTTTCTATTTCAGGTACCTCAATTGACTGCATGAGTTGTGTGTCACAGTCCCTGTTGCAACCTCTACTGTTGACCATGTTGGTATGTGGGCAAAATCAGCGAGCCACATTACAGTAAAATGACATCCTGTTGTTTTTAGAACACTAGCAGCGCCTGGCCCTCTCACCCCACACAGTGTCTTTGCCTCCTCCTCTAAACACCCCCTGAAGTCCCCAAAAGTCCTGCCTGCCTCACAGGGACTGTTTGTATCTGGTATTGACATGCATTTCGGTAATCAGAGCACCAGTGGACATTGCTGTTTACACCTGTGTCCATTATACATCGCCAGCATGGGTTCAGATTGCATTACTGCCTACATCACTTATACTAGCAGGTAAAAGGCCCTGTGCACAGTTATTATGTCCACATTCCTGCTAGCTGCTCGCCAACATACTTGCACTTGTGTCAAAACAGCCAGTGATATCGAAGCTCCCAGGTACAGCATCAGGCCTTGAAGTCAATTTTATATAGTGGCCAAAAGTGGAATTACGCCATCCAAGGTCCATCAAGTGATGTCACTGGGCCCAGAGAGACTTTTTCACCATAGACTTACGTTGTGAAAGAGAAATCTATAAATCAGTGGATAACTTTTTTTTTCAGGTCACAAACCTGCCTGATCCATTTGGTCTGATAGACATTTTGAACGTTGAGAGGAGTCCCAAGATTAAATCACATTATCCCCTTTCAAGTTAGCTGAGTGCTGAACCAGAAGTTAGCCACTCGGCTGGAATATGTTGGCTGCTCTATTGGCCCAATGATGCGGAAGATCCCTGGGAATTTTGGGAAAACAAAATTTGGCTTCATGCACCACTTAGCAACTTCCATAGTAATAAACAGGGCTCCACTTACCAATGCAGTATCCAGTTCTCTTTATACATACATGGAGATATTGCTATCATCAGAATTCAACATGCCGTCATCCATAGAGCAAAATGATGGACTGTCCCACAACTCTTTGTCCAACTCAATGGACAAGTTACATAGCATCCACTACATCCTGCACCGATGCTGTAGTCTTTATTGGGTACATATCAGGATTACAAAGATATGTGGTGGAAAATGTCCCAGACCACCTTGACAAGTGGTTTGACAATGCGTCTTGTTGGTCGTCTGACTTGTATTTAATGCTGTCCACTATTGATTGGATCCTTTGAGATGCATGATAACACCAGGTATAAACAGGCTCACTGTTTAACCTCTTATATAAAGTAATAATTGTATCTTGTGACAACTGTGTCTGACTAAATGGCTCTTATACCTCGGAAAATAACATCAGTTGAACTAATTTATCAGTTTATTTTGCAGTTAAATACAACCTTTAAACAGGTAAACAAATACCATGAATGTCCTCATTTTTTCTATCCATTTTCACTGGACCTTAGATAGCCCATATTTTTTATAAAATCTTTCTTGTCACAGCCAAAGAACTCGCTGGTAATATGAGAATGACACCTAGACTTTGGCATTATCAATTATATTGTCAGCATGTTATACTCTCTTGACCTGAATCATTGACCGAGGACCCTCTTGCCCATTTTGGTTCAAGTCTTGATATCAATTTTTGGTATTTCCTAATGATGGAGCCTACTGTGCTTTTGTTAGACCTTATACTTTCAAAATCCCCTTTTTACTATTCCTTAGAGCGATGCCTCTTCACAATTCTGTCTCTGAATTCTAATGGACTGAGATGACTGTACACTTTTTGTTCTGACATGCCCTGCAATGTGTAAGAAACTCAGATGATAGTCAACTAGACATCTTTGATAGGCAGAAAAGCGCCAAGAGGCTTTAGGAACAAGCACCAGAAAATAAGAAAAAAAAATACTCCAGAGGTACCAAAGGGATATAGAGGAATAAAAAAGCCCTTGCCTATACAACAGAACAAAGCAGATTCAGTGTCCAGTCATTGTGATCCCATCAAACAGCCTTTCTCTCTTTGTTGTGGTAATGTCAGTTTCCCCCCCCCTATTTCCTTTATGATAAACAATAGCATTAACTCTCACTTCCTCTGGTGTGACTGGATAGTTCATGAAAAGTAACACTGATGAGCAGAGTGTCTCTCAAACACTGAGCTGATTTCAGCTTGAAGCACTCAAGCGGAAAAAAACACAGTCAGGCAGTAAAAACTGTGAATGCTCTAAAACCATTAAAAACTTGAAAAAATAAAATAAAATAAAATAAAATAAAATAAAATAAAATAAAATAAAATAAAATTAAAAGCCCAGAAGAAACCTAGCTGACATACACCACAACAATGGTTCATTCTAAATACAATGCTATATTTCCAGTAGCATTATGGGTAATTTTATGTGGGTCATTGAAAAAAAAAAAGCAAGATTTTGACCCATTCCGTTGTTTGTTATGTACCAATCTAGACTCGATACAATTTAATATAATACAATAACTTTGTTTTCTTTAGTTTATAATCACCTAAAAAAGGGTGATATGGTTGTATCTGCCAAGGGAGCAGGTCCTTGTCCACACTGTCTGCCATGTTGCATCCCCATGTTGCCGCAGTAGCCAAGAATAGACAAACCAAACACTGGCTCTAAATAGGACCATTTATGTTTTTTGTGTTTTCATGTTGGCCACAGTAGTTGGCAGTCCCTTCCAAACAAGCAGAACAGCACTGGGAAAACACTAATTTTTATATGAAACTGCTTTTGTTGGCGTTTTTACTAGTTTAAAACCTGGGGTTTGTTTTTTGGAGAGGAAGGGACCACTGTCAATAGTGTGGCTCCTTGTACAAACCTCCTGAATGTCTGGATGTTACGTTCTCACACAAAAAAGGTGAGAACACATTAGCAGGTGTGAGGTAGTGGCCTGTGTGACTTGAGCTGTTATTTTGGGGAGAAAGTGATCTCTGTGGATAGTTCTGGTAAAAAATGGTGAAGAAATGATGAAGAATGGAGTTCACAATTGGCACACAAAGTTTCAACTAGTTACAATCGCCAACCCTCACCCCTAGATGCCACTAAATCCTACACACTTCTCCATTAAAATACAGAAAAGTAAAATTATAGTCGATAAAGGCAATGTGCACATATCTGAATTCACTTGCAGGCTTTGTTGTAAGAATCTCAGTGACAGAAATCTGTTGTAGTGAGACAACGTTTGAGTATTTACTTTCTTTTCCGTCTGACATTTTTTTGGCTGTGAGCTCACCTAAAAATAACTCTGAAAAAGGCATACCTAAGGTGGATTAGGTGGGGCTTGATGTATCATTCTATACACCTCTGTGGCTACACCTTCCAAAGGCAGATTTCCTCTGAGGCTAATAACTTTGTATGAAAAGAAAGGATTAATGTTGGCCTAAAGGTGCAGGTCATCACAAATAGACCTGTTCCAACAATGATCCATCCTCCTTTCCAGTTAACTGTCCAGTAAAGTGCTTAATGCAGTGGGCCCCAGAATAATATTTACTGCTGCAGTCTGTCTCATGTCGCTGAGCCCTGAAGGCCAATTCAGTATTGGTTACATTCAACTTTGTATTGATTATGCATAATCACTGGAGGTATGGCTTTCCCCTTGACTCTGCTCATGTCCAAAGTAAGGTCACTGCTGTAAATCCAAAGAAGGAAAAGCTAATGAACTGACGAAGGTAAAGTGAACAACCGAGCTTAATGTAGCTATGTATGGAGGAAGCTCTATGACCAAAGATGCAATGTGCTGCTCCTTAAAAAGGAAATACTACATGTGCTGTAATTAAGGTGGTTAATATGCAGCTCAGTGGATTATACTGTTATTTGCAGGATATGTGTCAAAAAATATACCACCTAATTAATGATAAAAAATCCAAGTGTCAAAAAAGAAAGCAAATTAAGAAAAGGGCAAATTAAAGACTGCAAAGTAGGGAGTGACAAAATATGCAAATGCAGATACAAAACCACCACATTAAAAGGGTAATTACAATCAAAACAACATTAGAAGACAATACACATTAGTTTGCAAAGAGCAATACTAGAAGTAAGAGTATATTGCATGCATGTACAATGAAGACTAGGAACAATCATGGTCTTGATTGCCACAAGCAGAGATAGGGCCTGTTAGAGATAAGGCAGATACAGAGGTGTCCTTCATAATGCCACAGCTGTCAAAGAGAAATGCTCAGAGAAGGTGTCAAGGTCAGAAGAAAACCTCATTCTGACATTAGAATAGTGATGGAGCGTAACGTCCTTTAGAGGTCCAAGAATTGCTGGCACGTGTACATTCATGCTGCAGTGGCAATAAAAAGGAACCATGGTAACTTTGAAAGATTGGATATTCATCTTGTCTTTGAATTAACAAGAGCATATCCATGTAGGCAACTCTAATTTAGAAGGAGAGCTCAGCTTGCAGCATCAATATAAGAGGGAGATATAAGCCAGTAAAAACTGATGAATGGTGATTATATGCGCACATTGAATGGTGTGAAATGGGAGAGAAATAGATAAAACATATATATATATATAGATGTAAAGGAACTTTTGATCAAAAAGAAATGTTTGATTATGTGTCTCAAAGAGTGTTTAATTTGCACATTGACATGTAGTTGACCCCTGAAGCATCAGTGCCCTTGCATGTTTTCTGTCTCTGTCCATGACCACATGCTGTGCCAAAGGCTTCTCTGATAGGAAATTTGTCTTGTAATCAAACTTTTATATTCAAGAAATGGTGTGTACACACTGGGAGTGACACAGCAACAGACAAGTCATTTTAATGAAAGCAGTGACATGAAGCTGCAAACTGATGCCTAACTCCTGTCACTGCACACAGACATGATACACCACCGATCCAACACATTTTCACTTCCAACTCATCGCATACTGGTGATTGGTCAGTGGCCCTACATGTCAAAATATGATGCTTCAGGTACCTCAACGTCAATTTTGAACGCTCAGGAACAGTGTGTCAATTTACCCTTTATTAATTTATTGTGTTATTTCAAAATAAACACCTGTTTTCAAAAGAAAATGTTCAGTTTTGACTCTATAAATGCATACAGACTCTTTTCAAAATAATATCAGAGTGTACGTGAAAAAATACTTAATTTTTAGGTCAACTTAATGTAACATCTTGTGACATACATCACTTGCGTAGAATGCTACACATACTAACGTTCATGTAAGAGTAACTCAGTAGACTCTCAGGAGTTTGTTTGATCCATAGACACTCACTCCAACCAGTTGCTCAAAGAATCAAACAATGCCTGCCTTGTGCATCCCAATCCACCACTATCCCACTGAGTTGTCATCTGACGCCAGAGCCCCTGAACAAGGATCGGTATTTGACGCATCGGGAGCCAGAATAGATTGATAAATCAAAGTTGTGCTGGCCTCAACGTTCTAATGATGATGTTGTTAAGTTTAACCCAAATATGTTTTGGATTCTAGCTTTGGTTCTGTGTTGTTTAGCTTTGTAAGCTGATGCTATGCTCACTTTGTGTGCGATGCAGTGCACACGGGAATTTAATGGAATGGCAAAATGTGATGTACAAATAGAATTTTTTTTCGGACGGAATACAAACTTTAGGTGACTTTCAGACAAGTTGTACTGCTGCAAGCAGCAGAAACACCCATGACAACATATTATGTAAATGAGCAATTGAGCAAGACTTTAACGGCGACGTGGCGATAATGAAGCTGGTCATGCTGTTGCGTTGTTGCTCGTAGTGAGAAAAAGCATGAGAACAACTGAGGTGCACTGAGATTTTTGTTAATTAATTAACTAATTAATTGATTAATGAGCTAACTAATTAATTGATTAATTAATTAAAACTGTTACTGTTAGAATATGTTTTACCACAACAGCAGACATACAGATATAGTACAGTTGATAAGTAATGGATTTTTTTCACCATAAACATTTATTTGGAGAAACCATTTACTAATTCTGCTGTATATTTCAAAACTGATTTCACTACTTCCATACATGTTTCTGACCAATCTACAATAGCTATGATTAATGTGTCCATTTTTCCAAGGTAACTGTATGCAATTGATGAGTAATACGGGGGTGATAAACAGCTGTGTATACGTACATATCTGTGTGCTTGCACTTGTGCTGTGTAATGCTCAAGGGGCTGTGTACTCTACTCCCTTAGCGATGTGAGCACACGGTGACAGTTAAATGGGGTGCGATAAAAAAGTGCTACGTGTTGGATAAGAAGTCTGGACTCTTAAATCCCTGATTTGTAGCTTTTAGTTGATCAATATGAGAGAGAGGAGATGTGGGGACCATTAGAGCAGATGAGAAGACATGGGTTATATTGTATTGTGGACTGTTCTAGTTTTATATTTTGTGTTTTCTGATTTTGCTTAGCAATAAGAGTATATTTTCAACACAAATAATTTGTAAATGTAAAAAAGAGGAACATTTGCTATTGAATACTTCAATAATGGAAGATGTTAATGGACCAGGATATTCAAAATTTAATTGAAAGTAATGTTGTACCTAAAATATCGCTGCAGCAGATCATTTAAACAGAATTTTAGATGGTTATTTCACATTCGACTTGGAAAAAGGAATAATATCTCCATTAGCAGAGGCCAGAATTGAGCAGTTGACTTGAAATATTGATAATTGCTGTGATACTTCTCAGCCAAATGATCCTGACTACACTTTAAAAAACACGCAGAATATACAATTCAATAAAAGAGACTATATAGAAGTTATGACTGTTAAAGCCAAGATGGAACTTTTTAGAGTTCAATTTATTCCAAATATTAAATACTGAGCACACAGACTGATATTTTAAATGATGGGGAATGTTTTAGCTAAATCTAAATCCATTTAACATCCCATTAATATCAAACACCACACAGAAACACCAGCAAAAACGGGGCTCTTGCTGTTATGTCTTTCAAACTGGAAAATGTTTGGATCGGTGATGGGTTAGGATTGGGTGGCTTCTCATTAAAGTTAGCCTCGGGAATAATTTGTAAAATCCTGAATTAATAGACCAACGTTACAATGATACCCACAATTTACCTCTCAAACACTGAGGGATAACTAGCTCTCCATTCCTCTGTGTCGATAAACCTCCTCCTGATTTTCCACAATAAATATATAGAAATTACTACAGAGACAGCTAAAATAACCCAACCTCTGTGTGGAGTAAAGGAATGGAGACTGTCATATCATACAGGCATTACAGTTGCAGTGCAAGAGCTTTTTGTCTGTCTGCCAAAGTGTCATCTTGTCATGAAGGATTAAAGAAAGAACATTCATGTAAAGGTTTGTGACTACACACATGGGCTGTATACATGGTGAGTGTGCAACTATTTCTATAAATACTGAGCTAAACAAGAAGACATTACCAATACTAATGCTAAAATCTAATTCTGGAGTCATGGAGAAGATTTCCCTGAATATCTCAGCTTCATTTCATTAAATTTCACAGATCCATTACACGACCTTAAGCCAATGATATACCCAGCTTAATAATTAGTGGTTTCCTGCTACTGGTCAAGATGGTGTAATGAGTGTGATGTGATTAGGAGAGCCCTCGGGGTGAACTTGGCTCGACTCTGAGGTGAGCTGAGAACAATGGTGGAGAAAAGTGAGATATTGTACAAGGTGGAGCAAAATGGAAGAAAAATCAAATAAAAACAATGTAGACATGACGAGGGGGGCACTTTTTTCCTTGACACCGCTGATCATGTCCAAACTCCAGGCTAATGACTTAAGACAGCTCCTCCCTGACATCAGGGAGATGACTGCAGTGACATTGATCAGGATGTTAATTAGCCTAATATATTAGAAGATTGTGATGGTGGCGGTTATGATGACTGTGTCTGTGATGGTGCGAATAATGATGATGACAGCAATGACAATGATATTGCCAAGTATATAGGATAGCCTTGAGTGTATTAGCAATTCAGCTAGCAAAGGCCAGTAATGTGCATATTCACCCTGACAAAAGGATAAAGTTCTGCACTGCACCTCATTAGAGTTTGTGCTCTACATGTCTCAATATGTGGTATGTTGTTCTCTGGCTCAAAAAGTGATGAGGATACATAGTTTGGATGTCAGAGGGAAGGATGGACGGTATGTTCTGGAGTTATAAAGTATTCATTTATACAGAGCAATGTGACCTTTTTTTTTTAATACAAATAGTGCTGCAGACAACATCTGGTAAAATACTCATCTGCAGTGTAACTACTTGCATGAATAAAAACAGCATTTAAGATGCAAATATCACATCAATACATTTTAAAAAGTTTGTCTAAAACAATTTAATTCTTAATGCATGACAGCTAATGTCCCACCCGACTAATAACTCATTTCCATCACTTCTCCAAAAAGACTATGACCACGGCTCTACTATCACAGCTGGACATCTCTAATAGGAGTTTACTGACAAAGCACCTCATCATCTCATGAAAACCCAAATTTGTATGCATGTCCTGCTCTGCCACTTACATTGTGATGAACATATTTAAAGGAATACTCTAGCCCACAAATGACCAGTTGTATATCAATTACTCACCCTGTGCTGTACTGATTTTGTAAAGAAAACTTTGTTTTTCTGGCATGCCTCCATGGTGAATGAAGAATGCAAAACTGGAGAGAATTCTTGATGAACTGAAGTCATGGGGGTCACATTTAAAAACACAGCAAAACCCTATCAAAATACCAATTTACATACTCTCAGGATGCTCATGCAGTATAATCCAAGTCTCATTTACCCAGTCGTATGCTCAAATAAACATCCCCGCCTCATGGGAAATTGAACTAAAAGAGAAAATTTTAACTATGCTCTCTTCAAAGCCAAACTCAGTTGACGAAAACAGTGATTTTGCCCTGCTGATCACATCACCTGTCGTTCTTCTACTGCCTCAAACAGTAATTTGTAGTATCATGTGACTTTAGTGAATCCAAACTAACCACTTAAAACACCAAAGTCACACAATAACACAATAATAACACAATAACACAACCAAGAGTAGTGGTAGACCAGCCACTCCAGTGTTCGGTGGTGTAAAATTACTGTTTTTGTCAATGGAGTCTGGCTGTGAAAAAAACATATCTAAGTATTCCCTTTCCATTCAGTTCCCAATCAGAAAGGACTCTCTGTTTGGGCAGTACTGAGCAGTCGACTGAATAAATGAGACTTGGCTTATAACACACGAGTTGTGTGAGAGTTTGTAAATGGATGTATTGATATAGTTTTGCTGCTGTTTAACATAGCCAACTATTACTTTAATTCAGAAATTTCACTTTTTGTATTTTTCAATCACCTCAGGCATGCCAGAAAAATACAGTTGTTGTTATACAAACAGTCAATTTGGGTATGAAGTACTCCTTTACTTTGCAGCGCTCTATCTCAACAAAGGGAAAAGTCAGAGTCTGCATTGACTCATGGAGCACTCATTTATAGGCTCTACCTTTGACCATAGAGATTGCTGTATTCAAACCATGCTGCACAAAACAATAGACCTCTATTAGCTTAGTAAATGAAACCCATTTAGATCAACCCCTAACATGGCACTGATGTTAATCTGCTATGTAACCACCCCAGCTAACTGTGAACCAGCATACAACAGGCAACCCAGAAAGGCGTGAAGAGACCAAGACTCATGTTAACATCTTGTTAACATGAGTCGACTAGCCCTTATTGACTCTGAGACCGTCTCTGTGTTACCGCCACATCTTGAAGCTATTATTCCTCACGCACAGGTTCACTATAAAATCCAATGAAAGGACAGAGTATTAGTAACGACCCTGCACAGATCATCACCACTCATATACCTTTAAAGAAGGCTTCACTGCTGTAGTTCTGGGTAATTTAAAAAAAATCATTTTCACCCACCATTTTTTTGAAGAGCAGATTTCAATTTTGTTGCCACACATTTGCTGCTACAAATGGTCCTCTTGTGATGAACAAAGCTGAGAGAATGCACCCAGTAAAGTGAAGAAAAATATGCAAATGAGCAAATGGGATGATTATGCACCATATTCCATTTAAGTAACATTTTTGTGATCACTGGTAGCGTTTATCCAATTTCCCCCACTATGCTGAATATTATTGCACACAAATAAATTGCCTTTTTTAAATATATGAATTAATTCGTACAACAATTGCACACAAATAGCTATATGGGCGTTCATGTCTGCCAACACACAAGCTAGATAGGCCATTGAACAGCCAGTAAGCGAGTCTCTGCTTGAACAACTGCTGTGTACCTCAATGTTGCCACATGCTTTACATAAGAAACCAAAATATGCACAGGGCAAAGCAATGCGACATCTCACCCCCTTATTTCCTTTCATCACAATAATAGTATGCCTGAAATGTCCTTGGGCTGAGCAAAGTTTTAACACTGTTGGTTGCAAAGGACAGATTTTGAGTGTGGCATCAGTCAGATCCTCCCTCATCAGCAAACAGTTGGGGCCGACCAAAAGGGCACACAAATCACTCACTCTCTAGCTGATGTCAAAGGAAGCAGCAGTACCGGTGTAAGTGACAGTATGTTAAGAGAGGCTCACATAAAGGGTTCTAAAGGCTCCTTTCAAAGAGCCATGAGAACAAAAGGCAACGCCCACCTAAGGACAGAGGAATTTATCAAAGCACTTTTCCTCCTACCCCACTGAAGGAAGGGACGACCAAGAAAAAAACTCTATCCAAACCCCTTATGTGAGACAGTATATGTATAAACCTTAATAAAAAGTGTCGCATTTTGGGTAAAAGCTGAAAAGAGTCCCGACCTGAGTAACACAATATTTTGTCCTCTAGTCCAGTCACCAAAAGAAAATGTTGGCATTGTTAATTTTAGCAAACCACAAATACGATACATTTGCATGCTTTATATGTATTACATCATTGTTTCTAAAGTGTAAAGTACATGAACTAACTGTAACTGGGAGGTAGAGGGAATGCCATAACACCTAGAAGAGATTCCTGCCAAGCTACAGACCAGTGGTCAAGACATACAACAAAACCAGTTGTTTTTTGGCAAGTCATTGCTGTATTTTCAGTAGCCCTTTGGCCACCAATCATGCATGTCACTATTTTTTCCATGGTTGGCATGGTTGCTTAGCTTAGAGAGACATTGTTGTGTTTTAGTCCAAGAAACCAGGTATTTTAAGCCAAAACATGATATTTTCAAAACAATTACCAAGAGGTTTTTATGCCTTAATATAACCATAGCATTGCAGAAATTTAAAGAAATATAGTTTTTACTTGTCCACGTAATGAGAACATACAAATGTAGCATGTGTTTTTTTCAGAAATGTACAATGCCAACATTTTTTTTCTGGCGAATTGCACCTTATGTATCCCCTTTTGGCAGTTTGATGCCTTTGAATCATGGATTGTCTGAACAACATTTACAACAAAAGATGTCTGTTTCCCACAGTAGCAAACACATGTAGATTATGACCAGGCGGTCTTGCATCAATGTGCTGATTAAAGGTTCTAGATGGATCCTTGTAACAGTCCTGACAGCCCATATTTCCGCAGTACTCAAGACAACTCGAGTATCACAGTCATAAGCCCTCTTCAGGTCCAGGAAACACATTCAGACTGATGGGCAGACTTGCATGTCCCCACCCTCCGTCAGGGTGGAGTAAATGATTCGACAAGATAAGCACAGATGTCCAGTAACAAAACACTACTCAGTCTTTGATCTGGAAGGCTGTTCCTCCCAATCACCCCGTCAAAGTTTCTCTGTAATTATGTGAGCAAAAATAACCCAATAGGACTATAAAGTTACCTTGGGGAACTGTGTCCAGAACCACATGCACAGTCTCAGAAACCTGGATACTCTGAGCTGAACTGAACGTTGTGGTTGGCAGACACATTGTCAAATGTTTTTTTCTTTTGCTTTGGTTTTGTCACCTGCTTTACTGTTTCTGCTACATTAATTAATGATTTTATCTGTAAAAAAAGATACATTTTCTTGACATTATGTCAGAGAGTTCGCCTCAAATGTGCAAACTAAAAAAAATTATTCCATTACATCTCTAAATGTGAGAAAGGAGAACGTATCAGAAAATAATGAGGACTGATGTTGCATCTTTTGAACAACTGTGACATTTTAGCAACTCCAGTAACAAATAAAACACTAATTGGCACCTTAACATGTACATTATGATTTTAGGTTTGTTTGTTGAGCAAAATACAAAAAAAAAAATGCAGAGATGCTGGTTCGATGAAGAGGAGAATAAACTCTTTATAGTTTGAAAACAGTAGAAATTTGCAATATGTAACAATGCCAAATGACACTTCCTGCCTTATTTACCTGTCCTAATTCAAGAGTATTAGTGTGCTTGCAGCATGTGGCAGTAACATGATCTGTAATTTACTCTTACTGCAGGATCCAATTTTGACTGAGGGACTGTGAGCTTATTTTTAGATTAAATCTGCCTTCATATGAGTAAAATGCAACAGACTTATAAAGAGGGAGTCAGACTTATTCATGGCACATCCTTACAGGCACGACTTCTTGCTGCAAACTAAGCCAAAAGAGACAGCAGTGGATTTGTGTGTAAACAGACCCTCAGTGCCTGTAGCCTCACACAGGTAAACAATAGCTATACATCACTACACAGAGGTACGTATGGCATGAAAAATATATATACCTGAAAGCTTTAATTACTGTTGCTGTGATCATTGTTTGTTAACCTTTAGAAACGCTGAGCTGTGACAGGCAGGTGCCCATTATGAGCATGTTTGTTTCTGATGGCGTTTTTAGTGTATGGGACAACACAGTATTCTTTTAAAGGGATTATTCATCACAACAAAGCAGTAACTGTTGCATGATGTAAATGCAAATACATTTGTCTGAAATGCATATAATTGCCTCAGTAAGTCAAAAAAATTCAACTGATATTCAGGACGGTCTAAATTAGGCTGTGATTGGCTACTTGCATCACCTTAATAAAACACTGAGGGGAAAAAGGACACAGGTCTATTTTTTTCATCAACATCACTCACAGCAGTTGAGCTCTGCACACCAAGCTGCACGCTGAGCATGTTATTTCTAAAATTAAAATAAAAGTCAATGATGTTTGAAGCTTAAAGTTGTGGTTTGCAGTGTGATTTTTGCCACAAATGTCTGTGTGCATGCAGTTAAGATGAAGAGCACGTTTAGAAGCGAGATGTACCTCCATTCTGCTTTGTTACCACATAGCAAATAATCTAATAACATTTCCTCCCCACTGTCTGGGAGAAAAGCTATTTGTATGGCATTCAACTAGTGAAAGCAAGAATGTGCATACAAGATTAGTGCAGAATTCAAGTGTGTGTGCGTGTGTGTGTGTCTGGAAAAAAGTGCAAAATTTCTTTCTAGTTAGCACAAGCACATTATTTTAATTATATTTCTGCTTTACAGTGTAATGAATTTGTTGTTTTCTTATGTTTTTTCTTTCTTCTTTTTCTTTTAACCATATCAGAATTTCTAAAAAGTAAATTCATGCTTTAAGCTAGCAGTGCACACTGTATTTCTTGTCTTTCTGTTTTATGAGGACTGTTTGTATTGCTTAGCAAGAGAGAAATGCCTCTGTGTGCTCTTTATCTTCATTCAAGACACCATTATAATGACCTCACCTGTATTGCTCATATATTTGCACATAGCTATTTTTTTAGTTCTGAACCGGAGAATAGGAATAGACCTATGTGGGTATATGCATGTGCTCCAATGTATAATTCATGACTGACCTCGACCAGCTTGTTTGCATGTTCACGGAACACCTGGGCGTACTCCTTGACCTCCTTCTCATTTCCACTCTTAGCTGCTTCAATGAGCACCAACAGAGGGACGTTGGTCTCCAGGAAAGAGTCTGAGATGTGGTCCATCACCGCTTTTCTCAACTGCAACACCGGAGAGAGAGAGAGAGAGAGAGAGAGAGAGAGAGAGAGAGAGAGAGAGAGAGAGAGAGAGAGAGAGAGAGAGAGAGAGAGAGAGAGAGAGAGAGAGAGAGAGAGAGAGAGAGAGAGAGAGAGAGAGAGAGAGAGATGGGGAAGAGGTCATATTATTAATAATATTGCAGATGACTTCACTGTATTACATTTGGCAATGATTACATATCACTTAGCATTGTGATGAATATAATGTAGCAGCATAATAAGGTGAGAGGACGGGCAGAGGAAGAGGGAGAGGGGAAAAGATGTGGAGAACTCTCAACGGGCAGGAGTGTAAATTGCTTGTAAGGTGTCATTTTTCCCATAAGGGCTTTTGGGGAAGACTTTGCAACTTATATCTTTGTTTATGGAATCGTTTTGAACCAAACTGGCAGGGGACTGGTTGTTTTATAAGACAGTAAACGGACCCTGATGCTCCTCACTGGGATATGTGATGAGATGCCAGAGGGAACAGTATAGAAACCACAACAGACAAGTCCTTTATCTAACACAAAGAGAGAGTTAGTCACATGAGACCAAGACAGACAAGAATACACTGAAGGGACAAGAGGTGGATCCCGCACATGTAGCATCACCATTCATTTGTTATATGGCAACTTACAACCTTAAGGCCTCCATCATTAATTAATTAGACTACACCCTGTATATAATTATGAACATAATAATTTCAAGTTAAACATTCTGTTTTAATACATCACTGTTATTTTAATTATAAAAGTAACATAACAATTAATGCAGGAAATAAAATAAAATGCAATGGCAATAATACAAGTCAAAGCATTTTATTGCGCTGAAAATACACAAAGCAGCATTAAAGCGCAGCCTGTTGGTGGCTGTCATGCAATGTCTATATAAAGCTGTGGTAGCTGCTCCGACAGTTTCACTTTTGGCGGCAGATTGCAGAATAACCACTGAGTCAACAGACTCCTGTGACTTCTTTGACATGGATTTTCCCATAACCTGTGGCCAATCTTCCCATAGACAACATGGGCAGCTGCTGAGGGTGCCACCCAGAGTTGCCCCTAATCCCCACCCCACACCACACATTTATTGATTTATTTACTTTTCTGACATTCAAAAAAAAAACCCAAACATTAGGGAAAAATGATCCAAAGATCTAATTCCTATAGCTGGTCTGGATGGAGAGCATTAGAGTAAGAGAAAAAGAAAAGCAAAAGTAACACAAGACACAGTACAAACAAAGAAAAAAAAGAAGCCAAAATGTGCAAATTTGCACAAACTGTATTCTATTATTGTAGTGTTATTATTATTATTATTATTATTTGGTAACTAAGTTGTTAACTTGTCTTGGGGGGCTTGCCTAGTGCAACAGATGTGCTAGGTCCGGCACTGTATCCAACTGACATACATGAAAATGTCTCCCGGCTGCAGAAAAAATTTATTCCAGCAGTAAGCCACACTTTGCAGCTTTTTGGTGTGTTTTTGGCATTAATCCAACATTTTTCAAAATTTTTAAACACAACACCATCAGGAGGAATGCAAGATTCAATGATTACACAATTAAGGTCTACACACACTCAAAGAGCATAAACTGTATGCACACCACACAAAAAAATAGCAGTTATCCCTTCTCCACACATTCAAATGAAGACATTAAAGTGAAAAGCATTTAATTAACAACATGGATGAAAGAGATTTGTTTGACTTTTCAAGCCATCTTCTATAATTAGATGTAGAGCAAACACTGTGACCATATTCCTGAATTAAAAATGTTTAAGCAGCAACGGAGAAAGAAAGCTCACAGCTGTGACTGACAAGGGAAAATTTCATTTAAGGGAAGAAAAAAATCATATGTAAGTCATCGCACTTAAATAACCTGCAGCAATTACAAACTTGATTGCCAGTCCACAGAGTGGAGGAGAACAATAGTGAATTATGCCTTCCTAAGGGCAGATAATCCATCACTATTGCCTCTGGAGAGAGAATAGATTTGGCCAGTCTAGTGGACATGACAGGTCTGCAAATGCTGTAAACAACCTGGAGCCCACACTTTCTGAAAGCACTCCTTTATCCAAAAATCCTGGATCACTGATTTGATGAGATGTGTAGTGAGATCCAATGCACGTCCAGAACATCAGGTTATTTTTTCTCAAAGGATGATAAACTTTGACATTTCTGAATTGTGACTATTGCAGCTTTTTCACTCAGCAGAGAACAGACTTGCATCAGTGCAATTGTGTAACCTTGCTATCCCGTCACCTGCTGGGAAAGGTGGGGAATCAGGCATGATAAAAATCTTGCATTGCCAGAACTATCTTCCCACTATGTTAGTGCTGTTGCAGCACTGGATGAAGGTGTGACAGAACCCACTATCGTTCTGGGAAAGGTGGAGGAGAAGATGTGGGCTGTGTGTAGGCCTTAGCTGTGATTACTTCACCAGTGATCTCACTGCAGTAAATAAAGTAATGGAGTAGATTGGGGGGGATGTTGTTGAGCTGCAATTTGCATGTGGAAAATTAACAGCCTTACCCGTAACCTATCACTGTGTCATAAATTAATATTTAATTCTTACCAGGCTTTGAGTGTGGAGTGTTCACATTGGGAAAGTGACAAAGTTAAGCATACTCAAAGGTGGTAGTATACATACTAAAGTGCCCAAACAAAATGGGAAAGCTGTGAGAAATTGTCACAGCAGTTAAAAATTATAATAAAAATGTGGATCTTAGATCAGGGAGATAATAAACAATGCAGTGCTACTGATGTCAGTCACATCTTGTATCATTTTCTAGTGGTACATTCATTTCTTACACTAAACAGAAATGGGGGATATTGGGACACAACACAAATTCTAGTCTTGTGTTTTTTTCTATCATTTGTATTCAGCCCATGGTGATGGAACAACCCAGTCTTACTCCGAACTCATCAAACAGTGATGCTAGGTCAGTTGCCCTCAGCGTCTGATACCGACACACAAAGGCAGCCCTTAGCAGTGGTATGTGATGCATCAGGCAACAGCACTTTTTGACGCTCCGAGCAACTGCCATAGTATAAAGAGTGAAAAAGTCTGCATAGAGTGGGTAGGAGGGAAGGCGGATGGGTCAGAAAAACTCCAGCCTTTCACAGGAGACTAATAATTTCCCAGGTGAAACCAAAAGTCAGTTGAGTTATCAACATTACAAAGTAACATGCTAGTATGTGTAGCATACTATGTTAGTGACATATAACATGATTTTATATTACCTAACCCTAACACCTAACCCTGACCCCGGCCCCTTACCTTAGTAACAAACGTACTTATTTTAAGGCAACCATGAGTTTATTTTCTTCACCTAATTGTGCTTTTGTTGCCTCAACCTAATGAATTAAACCTAAAAACAATGTTTTTTTCATTTTGTAGCTATGTTCTTAGAGACACTGCATACATATAACATGCAGAATCTGTACATTTCCTGTGAAAATTGAAGTATTTTATTTTGTTTGTTTGTTTATTGTTTATTCACAGAGTTTATCAAAAATGTAAATACAAACATGATTTAAGTAAAATTAGACATGTGAAATGGGACACCCTGATAAGCTATTCAAAGCTTGTAAACAGGGGCCCAAGGGCCCTTTTTTGAAAAGCCACGATGCATATAATGTTCATAAATTCAGCACCCTATCACCCAACCTCCAAAACTGATGCTGGGGGGGGTGCCCAAAGTCTTATATTTTGACATGTAGTCCACTGACCAAGCATCAGTATTTGACAAGTTAGATGTAAGAAAGTGTTTGATGGAGACTTTGACAATGGTATGTCTGAAAAACCTGAAGAATTGCACACAAAAAGCCAGAGCAGAAAGTACCAGAATGCAATGCCTAGTTGGTGGAAGGCTCATTCTAGCATATATATATATATATATATATATATATATATATATATATAATGAACAAGGATAGCAAATACATATGTAATTGACAAACAATATGAGACATATACTACATCAAAATTGATTCGGATCAAGATGCAGTAGTAGACAGTTGTGGCATTCTACCTTTTCCATTTGTGATGCAGATCACTAGGGTATGAAAGCCAGCAGAGTCATAAAATGATCCTCTCTCTATTCAGTATATCCTGATCTCTGTTAAAATGGCTTTCAAAGGCTTTACATTTTTTCTGAGTCAGACAGGAATTGATTTAAATTCAATAATGAAGAGCCTAGTCATCAGGACTGCTTTTGGTTTGGAGTGTAAAAGATTAAAAAAAAAATTATAAAAGAATTGAAAGGACTTATAAGAGCGTGGGGTTCTTTGTTGGACATCTACCAAGTATAAAGATTCCTTACAGGTTGTTGTTGTTGTTGTTATCACTAGTCAATGGCACGTACAAACACATATGCATAGGATAAATGTAAGAGAGAGCTGGGCCTCAGGATGCTCATAAATGCCCGACAGTGAAACTGATTATGACGGTAGGTTTGAGCGGAGAAATGATGCAGACGAGTGATTTCCCAAGTCAGAGTCTCTCCTGCACCATCAGCATTCTAATGCCCACACACCACTCCCACAGAAATCCATCTTCAATCTTTCAGATCTCAGCCTCCTCCATGCTCCACCCCCGCCGTCTCTCCTCTAACACTCCCTCTGTATTTCACTAACACTTAAAGGAAATAGACCTGGAATTCCAATAGATAGCACAGGCTGTGCTCATTATAAGTTAGTGGGGCAGCTATTTTTCTCCCCAGTCATGCAGTGCCACAGTGGATTCCAGGTTCTGAATGCATCAGGTTTTTGTTTTACATATTAATGTTTGAGACTTTTTGAAAAAGTGTTACTTGTGCTGGAATTGCATTCTGACTGTCATTTGTGGCCATACATTTTATTTTTCCAAAGATGGTATTGGCAGCATGAAGACTCAAAAAAACATATTACAAATGAAACACAGCAGTGAGCCAAGACTGCTGTAATGATTCAAACACAGACAAGCAGACAGACAGTTAGGTAGAGAAATAGAAAGAAAGGCTATGTGGGCAAAAGTATGTGGACACATCTGGGCTGTTTTCGTTATTTGGATGAGGTCACTTAATTTCAATTAAGGTAGATCTTAATGTTTCAAGATACAGGGGTATTGAAGACAATAGTAAGCCTCCAACTTTGGGTCAATAATTTGATTCAGAATTGGTTTTTAGTTTCAACATGCCAATGCCAAAAGGAACGCATCGAGGTCCTTGAGTCCAGTGTTGTACTGTATATTAAAACTGTAGAGTCCCAAACTACTACCTACTTAACAATGAAAAGTAGTTAAATACAACTTAACTACTCACCTAAAACTAGTTTTAGAGAGTAGTTTAACTTCATCCAAACTACATCAAAGGAAATTATACAATCTTTGTCTGGAATCTCATAATGTTACATGGAACTAAAACTGAAATCATAAGTAAAGGGTAGGTGAGTCTGTTTTAGGGAGTAGGGTCCTCATCTAGGCAGCCAAAAGATGTGCTTTAAGGAGATGATAGGGGCAATTGTTGGGGTGGAATCCGGAAAATATTACTTTTTGGGGAAATGTATAGTGTTCCATTGCAAACATTTTGTTGCAAACGAGGTACTTTTAGTCAAATAACAGGTGACTTATCAAAATGACAACTGTGGCCAATGAGCTGTAGCACTGTGCCAGGCTGTACTGCCAAGACGTTTCATGAGAACACTTTAAATATGGATATTAAATTAACTACTTAAACTACACTAACCAAAGCAGTTAGCTACTAAAACAACTACTGAGATTTGAATACAGTTAAACTGCTAACCAACTCCTGCAGATTGTAGTTAAACTAGTAATAGAACTACATGTAGTTAACTACTCCCTAACACTGCATGAGACACACTTAAAAGCTAATTTTTCCAAGGTCAAATTTGAACTTTCATGTGTAAAGAAATGTTTTTTTTGGTTTGGTGTTGGACTCTTGCCTGGACGTAGCGCTGACCTCAACCTTATCTACGGGGAATTGAAAGATCAGTTGCAAGCTAGGCCTTTTCGCCCACCATCGGTGCCGAAACTCACCATGCTTTGGCTGAATGGCGGCAAATCCCAGCAGAATCTTGTAAAATCTTGTGGAAAGCCTCCCGAGAAGACTGGGGGCTGTTTCAGCAGCATATTGATGGCAATGCTTTTGCAACAATCAAATATGGGTGTAATGTTTAGATGTCTACATACTTAGTTTTAGCACAGTTGTGCCATAGAGTGAGGATCCATAGGTGCATAATTAATTTTACATTACACCCTAAAGAACGATCCTGTTTCAATTAGCCATTAGGAGACTGTGGAGACTAGGAGACTATGAATGAATGAATGACTAAATAAAGAATAAATATTCGTTCCTTTATGGAAAATAGTGCAATTACACTCCCACGTATCCCTCCATCACGCCTCTTATCCTATACATCTCTTTACTTTTGCCATCCACAGAGGGGAAATAGCTAACATTAACAGCAGTGAATCCTACCTGATACTGAAGTGGCTAACAAGAAGCTCTGTGAAATAATTAAGATGATGCATATGCACAGCAAAACTTGACAGAGGAATAACTGTGATGCTCGCTGATAAGTAGGAGGGCTGTGTGATCTTCAAAGATGAGATTAGCATTAATTTGGCACATTTGCTTTTTAATGGGGGAATATTTGTATTTGGTGGGATTAGACACCTGCTTGGCCCTAAAAACAGATGCATCAGATGTTAAGAACATCTCCTATGGTCAGCATATAACTCACAAGTACATAAATGTTAAAAGGACTGCAAAAATACATGGAGAATTATCATGCGTAAACACAAGTATTAAGAGGCTGCCAACTCGACTTGTCTACAGTTTGATGGTCTTAACACATATAAGAGGTGGAAAGGTGGAAACCATGAATTTGCACTTGAAAAGGGAACACTATGTTGAATTTCTCAGTGTTTACAGTTACACTTTGGTTTCTGTTATGTTTCACTTGTGATTCAGAACACACAGCAGTAGGTACCTTGGGGTCAGCACAGGAAAGTTTCTTATTAAAATGTCAAGAGCAATCACAGCATAAACGGCCGGAGTCACGGCTGAGGGGAAACAGCCCGAGCAAATCAAAAATTAAGTAATAGCTCTCATATATGATATCCATCAGGGAGCATGGGAAGATGATTAGTAAGAGGAGAGTGGAGAAATGAAAGGGGGGAAGAGGGACTGACTGATCATCAACAGTCTGAGGACAAACACATTAAATACCTCATTTCAGAGCCTTCATTTAATGTGTCCTGCAAAATGCAATACTAGCCAGGGGAATCCAGTTTTAGACACAAGGCAAAGGGCGCATCAAGGGTGCTTAAAATCTAAGTTTCTATCTTCCTAAAGGAAAACCTGTTCGAGACGATGTGACTGTTGATCACATCCATCTAGCTCAGTTTTTTTTTAAAATGATTATAGGATTCCGATTATCTGATCATAACATGCAATTGACTGTGTAGTAATTGACCGACCAGTTCCACTGACTAGAATCACATGTAAGAACATGTGCAAACCAAATCAGTGTTTGAGGTGGCAAGCAGAGCCCTGGCAGCCATGCTTACCTCAGGACAAAAGCCAGGGATTATCGGACTGTTTAACACCAATAGAGGTAGCAGAGCATTCACAGGGTAGTGATTTATCAGTGAGACACCCTTCTCAACCTTCAGGGCTGCTGCATTCTTACTGAGTGTTCAAGCCTTTGGGAAAGTGTTTCCCCACCTATTTTTTTTCTGCCATAGTTCACATTCAGAGTAAAAAACTATTACAGCTCACCCCACTAACCATTAACTACTAAATTATTATAAATAATACACATATTCAGGGTTGGGGAGCAATGAAATACAAGTAATGTCTTGTTTAAAACACAAAACAGGGGTAACTGTATTCCCTAACAGTTATAAATTGGTGGTACTCTGAATACAGTCTTTAAAAACAGATTACTTGAAGGGTTTGTTGAATTTGTTTTTGTTTTACTTGTTCTGACATGTGCACTATCTGAATTCAACGTGAGCAAGAGTCAGTTTGATTGCGTTGTTTTCTGTTTTAGTTCTAAGTGGTCTAAAGCAACCCAATGCTGACCTTTTGGGCTGAGCTTTTGTCAAAGACCTGTTTCTATTTCTCCCTAATGCTCATTTTTAGAGGTCCACAATGAACAAAGAATGGCTGATTTTTGAAGTTGAATAAAGTGTTATCTACTCAACAACTCCTCATTTAACTACAAAAACTGGGGAGATTGCTAGAGGTCTAAACGTTGTGGAAAATGACAATCTCTAATGACAACCTAATTGTTATTGGCTATAAAATGGTTCATGTCAACAGTCATGTTGACGTTCATGTCGATGGCACAGCTTATAGGTAGCCTTCATGGTTTCATTACATGATGTAACAGGAGTGCATATTTAATTTATTCAGTGTGGTTGGAGAGCAATGCTCATTTGCTGTTAGGGCGCAGAGAGAAATTCATATGAAGCATGCCATAACCATAGAGTTTTTTTTTTTTAAAGATGTCAACAGCAGAGGAGATGCACGGACAGGACACTGTCAGGAATGTGTTTTTGGCATGGAATAAGAACAAAACAGTTGAGCTCAGTTTGAAGTATTCAAAAATTAACCGTAAGTATTTAGAATAGGTTACTTGGCGTGAGTAATCTAATGGAATATGCGACAAGTTACATGTATTCAGTAATCCAAAACATTTTATCAGTAACCCTTCCAACACTGCACACGTTTTGAACTGTGTGTATAATTTACTGGAACTGTGAAACCCAAACTCGTCTTGATGAACAAAAATTTGGCTGGAATTCATGACAACCACAAAAGCTGTCATTGAATGCAATCTGGGCTTTTGCAGAATTGTCCCATATCAACATTCTTTCTGGCAATAGGGTTGTGTGAGGAAGCTTAGTCTGTGATCAAGCAGTTTGGATTCAGCGAGCTAGGGCCCTTACCAGACTACATCGTTTTGTACTATAATGGGCTGTGATTGTGATATGTCTAAACATATTATACACATTTACTTATACAGATACTATTTTTTGTTATTTTTGTCCACTTTTGTGGCAGAAATGAGCTGTCGAAACAAAACTGACATACTAGTATTATCATCTTATACAGCTGATATGGCTAATTTGGCAAACAGTTGCAGATAAAAGGCAACATTATGGGTCATTTGGAGTCTTGTCTCTGGCTACCTGGTGAATGTAAATCCAATATTCGCTCTCCTTATAGCTTTGTTTTCTATCTTCCCAAAGGAGAAATATCTAGCATACTAATTGTATGCACCTCAACAGCTGCACCTGGAATTGATGCTGATGAGAGCGGTAAGAATGAACCATAACAGCAAAGCCTCTAAACATTTTGCAGGCAAAGATTGAAAGGTTTCACAAATATTCTTAAATTGTTAGTCCCAAAAAAGAGTTACTTAACAGCTGACAAATTCCCTGGCAGCTGTTCCTCCTTAACATTATAACAATTAAAAACAGCTGTACTAATCAAGAAACTAATGGCAGAAATGGAAATGATTTCAACATCCCAAAGCAGGAAGAGAGAAAAAATATGCGAGGCAGTTGTGCTATAGGGAATCATGGAGTCAACCATCAGTCAAAATACGGCCCAGAGAGATGACTTGACAGATGCATTCATTACAGACAGGATGACAGGGGGCAGAACACATGGCTCATTTCCAACAACTTTGTCTGGTTGATTACCTAGTGAATACTAATTAAAGAGAGGAACTATTTTTAAAAATTTTTTGCTGCCACCTCTTAATTTCTTTTCACATTGAAAAGGTAATCTTTGTTGCACTGGCATTGTTGATTACAGTCCTGGTTTTAAAAGCAAAACATCGTCTACAAAAATAACAATAAAAATGATGCACAGGTTGTAGTTGTCAGCTCATCCTCAATGCGAAACTCTCAAAAAAGGCCAGAGGCTAAAGCATACTCATGTCTGACGTGAATGAGCTGCACTTTTTTTTCAGATAAAGGCATTATATTTGTTAAGTATGTACATATTTGCTCCAGTTCTCTGTTATTGTGAAACTGAGCCATCCACTCCATGTTCTTGAATTTTAGACAGCTCAACTAAGCCTCCTCTCCAAGAGTCCTCAGCTAAACAACCACTGCTTTTCATGAACCAAAGACCTCTAACTTGAACAGCACTTTATTCGTACTAAGAGAATGGTTGTGCTTTTATGTCATCAGTGTATTTTGAAATACAGCTACTGCTGACATCCATGCAAAATAGAGGGTGGTGACGTCTCTCCAAAGTTCAAGATGGTCTCATGATCGGATGCACAAGCCAAGAGGCAGCTTCCTTCAATAATTGCTCATTAAGAAGAAAAGTAACTTTTACATTAAGTAAACAGGGCTATAATTCAAGTGCATTAACACTAATGTAGGCTTGAAGACCACATTGACTTAGTAAAGCCAAGTCAAGGAGGATGACAGACTTGAAGAGTAAAGAATGCTTAAAACTAAGTCAGCTGAGAGACCACAATCTAGTACATTCTTTTTTTACATTACATTTTTAAAATAAGGGCATTTTCACATAGACTACCCCAGTCATGAGTTCTAAAACCCAGAAATCCTTTAACATATCAGCACCACCGGTTCCCTTGTCTCAAAGTCAATTGGTTTTCTGAATGGGTTTCTGGGTTGGAAGCCCTATATTAGGTCTGCGGTTAACACAAGTTTAAGAGGCTTTTCCATTTTGTTCCATGATATAAAATTCGTCAGTGAGTACCACACTTGCAAACTCTGAAACTTTAATGTGTCTTAGGAAAGGTGGTTGCTAACAAGTGGCTCTGTGAGAACACAGAACATCACACCATCACCTAGAGGAAAAGAGAATCCAAAATAAGATCTTATCTTTGTCCAGTCTACTTTTCCTAGACAATGAGCTCAATTAATCATCAATATGAAATTTTGACCAATTTTTTTCATACTTCTTAAATTCAGCTCGCCTTCCTCTTGTCTCAGCCAAATCCTTCTTTAAGATCTTAAGATGCTCTTTTTTCTCTCCCACACTGCAGTCATTTTTATTATGTCTAAAGTAATCCACTCTTGAGATAAGAGTAAGATCCAAAAAAAACTTGACTGGTTTATAATGAGTGTGCACAATTTCAGAAATTTGTCTCAGTGTTCAAATTCAAGTCTCAACTTTGTCTATTTTATCTCTTGTCAGAGTTGAGAAACCCCTGAGAAGCCTATGAGCACATCAAAAGAACTCCTGCCAGAACTCATACTGCAGATTGAAGATGGCAGTAAAGTTCGATCTCGGTCTGTCCGCGGTGGGCTGCATTACTGTCCGATTTAGAGTTATCAGTATAAAATTGACAGTTCTTCGTAGCTAGTTAAAAACTCCCTGTAGTCACATTAAATAGTCCACCTTTGTGGTTTAGTACAATTCTGTTCACACCTGATCGTGCCACACCAGAGTATACATGAACTGTACTCAAGACCACCTTTTAAAGTAGGTGCGATACACAATGTTCACACATATCAAGAAAACTGGACTTGGAGTCAAATATACTTGACCTGGGTCGCTGATGTGAAAGCCCGCTGAATTGGAAAATGAGACTACATCTTTCGACATCGTGTTGCACAACTCTGGCACAGTAATGACATCAGGTCTGGCTAAGACAAAATATTTTGGTGTTATTGTGATGAAACAGGCAAGCGAATGCACATGCATATTAAATTATATAAAGAACCTCAAAAAACACTCCAGATTTGTTGTGTCTATTAATAAGCTGAACTAAAAAACCGGCCACTATCCTAAACAACAAGGACTGCCAATTTTCAAACTTGAGTTCATGTTGTTATTATTGGGCAACTGGATTACTCATTAGCTTGTCTTGACATTTTATTCCTCTGATCTGTTAAGACATCTCATCTGGCATTTTGCATTTCTTATGCGGAAATAAGGTTTAAGCTCTGCCAATTTGAAGTTAAACTTGAAATAAATTAATTAAATTGACTAAAAACAATGACTTAGAATTATAACCCCAAGTTTTATGGGCACATGGGCTTTGCTCTGTAATGGGGCTTTATGGGCTCAACCACTCATCCCTAGGCACACTGCAAATTTGCATGTAAATGCTTAACAAACAAGGATGCGAATACTCAATGCTATGAGCAGCTCAGGGGCTCTTCAATAGCAGGTGAGCTGTTTAAGGACAACAGCTCAGATAATCAGCATTTTGTCAAGAGTTATAGTTTGTGCAAGCTTGATTTGAGTAGAGGCTCTGTGCATTTAAAGTGTAGGAGGTAGGGACTTTCAAAGTTTCAAAGTTACCAAAACATAGTATCAAAAGATGCTATCCCTCCAAGCATCCCTCCTCTGAGCAAATCTTCAAAAATTATGGCTAAGGTTAGGCAACTAAAAGTCTTTTTAAGGTTAAGGAAAGATCAAAAGTGGTTGCAGATAATACAAAGGCAAATGTAAACATTTTGTGACTGTAGGCGAACTCCTGCATAAAAGCCAAAGTCGCTGCATGCACATCCACTTCCCCTCCAACTCTACACCTACACTACATCTACTGTGCTGAATAGTATCCAGCCCAGACCATTTTCCTTTCAACTCCTCTACCTTGTCACATTTTCAGTGACATCCAAGCTATGCATGCATGAATACATGAAAGCATTTGATTTACTATCAAAAAAGGCAGTACTAAATTAGAGAACACATTATTGACAATTTCTATTTCAGATCAACAACAGTATAATGGATTAACATCGGTTAGTCAGAATTATTAAACACTTTAATCAAACTTTCATCATTCACCTTTATACCTCGAAAATGTGTGATACAATTCAAGAAGCCACAGAGATAACATTCTGGCTGCCTTGGAAGTTTGACAGATAATTAAATCATTTTCTTTAGAACATCTAAAATATCTTGCCTTGAAAATCTGCAAAAACAAGGTTACTCCATTCAGTGGTGCAGAATACTGAAATTCAGCTGAGTGCCCTGTCTGACGTCACTGGGTCTTACAACAGCATAGTTTCTGGACACAGTCTGACACTATTTAAATCTGACTTAACCAGTTTTTGTTATTTTTAATCTGCTTTAACAGGTATTCCTCCTTCTCCTTCGGTTACTCTTGGTGTGCCACAAGGACCAGATTAAGGTTGCTTATTGCTTTCCAAATGTTCTTTCTCTTGTCCATATTATTCACAAACAGAGTATACAATATACTTCCTTCATAAGGCAGAGGTTGGTTATTGCTTCTACGAATACCTGCAATATTACTTCAATATATTGTATGCCCTATATTGAAATGTCTATTTTATGTTTGAACGCCACAATATTAGTATTTTATTTTTATTATATTAATGATGCATCGCATGGGAATGATCAGTGCCTCTATAAATTATGCCTACATCCTGTACCAGAAGGTCAGCATGAATGAAACCCCACTGCTGCCAGCACCAGATGTACAGCAAGGAAGGCAGAGGGTCACCTGCTGCTAGAAGGCTGGTAATACATAAGGGGCACTGGCTTAGAGAGAAGTTTTAGATAAAAATAAACCAGAGCTTGTTGTCAGGTGATGAAAGTGCATAAAATGTAGTTTTGATAGTCAGATAACCTAGATATTTGCTGTCTTTTTTATGTCTGATGAGAACATTATTTTTCATTTCATTTATTTTAATTTTGTGAAAACAAAATGGAACTAATTTTCGACAGCACATTAGACAGATCCTCTTTTCTATAAATTAACATACCATTTCAACAGTCCTCAGCTGAGCACAGAGAGATTTTCGCTTTTTTTTTGGAGAAATTATACAACATAATTCTCTGTACCATATTCTTTTTTTTTAATTGTAAAAGTGCAGAGTTTTGGTTTAGTTCATATATCATCAGCCTTTTGTCCTTAGTCCTGGCAAAAACAGATTCTCTAAAGAAACCAATACTTAGATTTTCATAATTAAAAAAAGCATCATTAAACACAGAGTTGCAAAATAATCTGCATGTATCTTTAAACCAAGAACCAATAACATATGTAAATTCGAACATATGTAAATTTCATGTGCTGGCCCACAGAGGGGCACGGTCAAGCCTTCAGGGAGGCTCGGCTATTTGTTTTACATTTTATCATTGTCTAAGTTAGTGTGTGTGTGTGTGTGTGTGTGTGTGTGCGTGCGCGTGTGTGCTTATGTGTGTGCCTGCCTTTGTGCACAATCCTGTGGAACTGCAAAAAAAATGTTATGTTTGCTATTGTGGGAAACACACCAAAATAAAAGAAAGCTGAGTAAATGGACATGGTTGTGAATATAGACTTCGGTGGTGATTGAACAGCTCTCGTCAGGAGATGTGGATGATTAATATCTATTGTAAATAAAAGGCAACCGTGTAATCATTGTGGATGGAGACAGGATTAACAACAGGTTGCCAGGCTGTAATTTTTGAGTGGTGAAGGTTGGTTCAACACTTCCTTTCACATCCATCATTTATCTGGTTTGGATAGAAAACATACTCTAATGTCATGTTTGTGATCAAACATTCTTTTAACATTTGCATGATGACAAATGCAGCATTGTCTTCATCACACTAGGGAGTGTTGTTGAAATTTACATTTATTAAGAAAACAAAAAAAGGGGTGGGAACGATGTGTTTGACATCTACTGAATTTGCCCTGGATAACAGACAGCTTAGCATTGTCTTGCATGTAAACAACAGCATGAAAGGGAGAAAAAAAAAAAGAAGAAAAAAACAATGCTGCATTTCTCTGGCGGTGTTGTCACAAGGCTTGTTCGGTCTTACCTGCTCCCATTTCATAAACGTTGTCTGTCATTTGTACTTGTCTGCTGTAATATTTGATCCCTCCTTTTCACAATGGAGCCTGAATGCGCAATTGTGCTCCTCCCCTCAGGAAGGTCTTGTGTCTCTACACGGCGCCACTGACTTGCTAAACGCATAATTACAGTATCACAGCTCTATGTAATGCCTGCATGTGTGCTATGTGTTTGCCCTCCCATCTAAACTCGAAGCTCAAACAGACCGCCCATTCTGTCAAGCCAAACCCTGAGTCAATAGAGCATCCTGTCAGAGTGAGTACCGCCTGCCAGCCTGTCAGGCAGCCCAACCAAATGCCCAACGGGAGGGTGACTTATAGCCTCCCATCTGGAATGATCCCCTGGTCTTAAGAGGTCAGAGAGGACACAACCACCACGACTCTGTGCAGGTAGTTGCTATTGTCAATTTTGCCGGAGAGCCTCTCCTGCACACAAAAAACCTATCTTGCACAGCATGACAGGAAAGGGCTGTTTGGGAGTGAAACAGTATTCAGGGAACACATCTCATGTCCTGATGGCTTATATATGGGCCCTGCTTTTTCTGGGGCAAGATGCGTGCTCAAACGTGCTCCAATCTTTACTTAAAGGTGTGAGGTACAAGTCACTAGAACTTGAGTTTTAATTAATAAGAATTGAAAGAGTATCCCAGAAGCATACTTGAATGATTGTATTACATCAACAGACACTTGCAAGTGCTCATTAAGTGTCCATTTTTTTTTCCAACAATGGTGCAGATTATGTTTTTCATACTCTGCAAGATCCAACAGGGGAAGATTAATTTCGTCCTCAATGATGATGAAAAATAAATCAATATTGCTTTTGAGTTCTTATGTTGCATATCACAGCATGAATCGCCTTCTTATTCATCTCTGTTACAGTGTAATTTGGGAGGTAATTTAACGGCATGTTTCTGACCCCGTTACTGGTGACCTGTCCCTGAACCCTTGTGATGCTTTATCAGAATGGAATATCAAGCTTTGGCAGCAACGAGGCTTGGCCCAGTACATGCTGCTGTCTCGTGTCTCACAGATACTTTGATTTTTATTCATTGTGTTAAATGTTGTATTGATGTCTGTCTCTGTACAATGCTTCTGAGACTGTGAACGGTGACTGTATGGGAAAGAGAGAGAGTAATTAAAAAATAAGTTTAGGTTTTGCTACTGTCAAACTGTCAAAAAGATATTGTATTTTCACTGTTGTACATAAAACAGCAAGAACACATCAGTGAGCAACAATTTTCAAATGTGCAACCAGTCGCATCCCAAGAGATTTTTGTAGGGATGGCTAGATAGAGCCAATGAAAAATGTGCAGTTCCACAATAATCCTGTTTTATCTTTATATGTGAAAGACAATTAATTATTCTTCAAATTGACTGATTGGCCTTTTCCTTAGAGACAAATATACAACTTGAATTTGAATGAGGACATTCATCGTAAGGGAAAAAACCTAAACTTAAGCCCTCTAAACTTCAGGGGAGACTTGTTGATACACACAGAACACATTTTGATTCAAATAAGTTGAGATGAAAGTTAAAGCACTTGAAAATGGACATGCCACTTGTTCTCTATCCAAAATTTAGCCTATCTTTGGTGCTTTATTAAGCCACCTTCTCATCATGCTATGCCAACATGGTTGGAAGCAATGGTTGCCCTAAGTTGTTCAGTTTCACTGGATACTGAAGTGGCTGTGGCTTGTGAGATAGAACAGATCAACTTATCGAAAGATTGGTGGTTGATCTCCAGCTCCTCCAGTCCGCCTGCCGAAGTGTCAAGATGCTGAACCATAAATTAGTCCTGATAGCTATGCCATAGGTGTGAGTCCATGTGAATGCAAAAAAAACAAAAAAAAAGCTGACTCTAAGAAAATATTAACACGTCACAACCTCTTAAAATGATATATTGGGATTTTTGAATGAGACACTTATGTATATATAATGTATTACATACAGTAGCTGGCGGTCAACAAGCTCCCAGTTTGCAGAAACAGATGGGGAATGCACCCACAGCTCAGCATTACCATGCTGTATACAGGGGCCAATATCAAAATGTATTCTAGCAACTTTAATAAATGCTTACCTAAAAAATACAATATCCGTCTAAGTGGATGCTGTTTTTAACGTGAAGTCATTTCAGTCAGATCGTGTAACAGCCGCTAACTGCACTTTCTGAACAAAACAGCTGATTGGCAGCAGAAGAGAAATGTAGTGCTAAAGAAAAAGGCTGTGTGACAGTGAGGTTAAGTGGTGAAAATACTCTAAATACAGTGTCTACTTGGACTGATGTTTTTTTTTAGTTAGGTCTTTATTAAAGTGGCTAAAATATGTTTCGATATTGACTCTTGTCGGGGTGCGTGCCCTGTCAGCCGCCAGCAACTGTATGTAATACACTGACTCTACATAGGTATCTCATACAGCTCCACTTTAAAAATCCCAAACTACCCCTTTAAAGACAGTTATTTCAACCTCCAATTATTTCGCCGGGGGGGGGCAGCAATTTGTATTAGGGCTCCCCACCACTTGTGTGCCACTGTGTGTAACATGTTCTCTGACTGAGATGAAAATTTAGGGCACTGTAGTTTTTTATCTGAAAAGATCCACATAAACTGTCCCCACGTTCTAAATAAACATTAGAGCACAGAATCTGCGGCTGAAAAAAGTCCCAAACAAATGCTTACTCCCTTTCGAAAAGTGCTTGCTGGAAGCTGCAGTGCCCAGCTGTTTGAGGTTATTATTTAGCCTTTTTAAAAAATAAACGACTACGTTTTTAAAGTCCTTAGTAGGAAAGAATGGGCTTGGGGCTGTGTACCACAAGTAGGGTAAGAAAGTATTGAGAGATGGACGAAACCACAACAAAACATCAGAAAAAAACCTTTAAAGTGACTTAATTTAAGCAGGTAGATACAGTGTATAAAAGAGACTGAGATGTAGCATGAAAGACACACTCACCTGTCTGCGCAGGTCCCTGGTCTTTTTGGTCATCTTATCGATGGCTGAGTTCAATGGGTCACCTTTCTCTTTCCTGCCAGTCTGTGAAAGGAAACAAAAGCACTATGTTAACACAGTTACAGTTCATATTTTTACAAATACATGCCATTAAAGTCTTTTCTGTTTGCCTCCCAACATTGCACTGTATATTTCACAGTGTTTCCCTGTTGAAGTGACTTGACCAAATCCTATGGGGTATTTTAATTGTAAACTGCCAATTCTGAAAACACACATTGTCACTGAACATGTGTTGACATTACAAGCATTCCATGATTAGACTGCAGTCAGTGAAAACATGACTCAAACATTTTGATATGTTTCTTTGCAACTACCCTATCTGGCAAGTATCAATTTAGTTGTCGCCAATTCCCCTGTGTGAAGCACTTCCTGTCACTGCCAACTCCTACTGGTGACTTTAGGAGAGTGTAGACTACCATGTGCTCCACCTGACACACACAGAGTCACCAACTGCTTCTTTTTCACCTGACAGGGGGCGAGCTCCACTGGGAGAGCAGCACGGAGCTTCACGCTATTCCAGATTTCCCCTACTCTCCAGTTAACAAGCAGAAACTAGGACAGGATCTCGTGCTGCCTTTCATACAGAAATATTGCCAATTGTGCTCATTGAGACGCCTGGCCAAGAAAGAGGCTCCACTTTCCGCTATGCCACCTGGGCGCCCCATTTACCACTTACAAGCTCTACTGTTTTGCTCTGCAACCATGGAGAAGAGTAGGGTGATTTATACAACTCCAGTTATTAGATTTTCACTTTTACTATCTGACTTGGTATGGCAGCTTAGCCTGGAGGTTATAAAGATGCTGTCAGTGTCTTGGAGTGAACCACTTCTGCTCCAGGACACATATAAATGATACGGTACTCTGATCCCTCTAGAGAAACGCATACATGTGTCTCAGGCAGTGGGAAGTGGTAAAATTCAAATGGTGCTGTACTGAATGTACCATATGTGAATAAAGGTTAAGTTTTACAAAGATAAATGAAAAGTTTTGTCACTGCTTTATTAAACAGATAACTGCATAACACTTAATGAGTTGCTACAGCATGATAAAGGATGTTCCCTAATTTCTCTGCAAGGACTATGGGTATTACAGTCTCTGTTCCTGTCAAAACAAGACTGAAGTTTGAATGACTGCAGGAAACTGTCTGGTTGCTTAAAGTTTGTAAAATTTTTGCTGCATTAATTACAAGCATACAATAGGCAATCTGGGTTGAAAAAGATATACTTACTATACAGTATGTCCGTTTTTTTCAATTAAACCCTTTGCGTTTTACAAACCTACCATACACTACAAGACTTTGGAAATATTTTAAGAAGAAGGAATGGAACGAGAATGGGAGATGAGGCACCTAGACAAGAGCCAAAGCCTACAACTCTTCACCCAAAATCCACAACCACCACCACTGACAGTGGGCTGTCTTGTCTTTTACCATGATCTGACAGCCTCTCACATCGAAAGACAATGTGAGCGTTTTGTCACACACTTTTTTGAAAAGACTGGAGATCTTGCAGAGTCACTTTTTTGCAAACTACAACTAGATTCCTTTATTATGTCGAACTCTTTTTAAGAAATACAACATATAAACACTTTCTTACATCTCTGCAAAAACACAGAACTCTAAAAACACAAGATAAAAGGCATCATATGTATCACTCAGTATCACTAAAATCTATAGAATTTGTATACAGAATATGTATTTGTTATTTGTTATTGTATTCTTGTATTATATGTATTCTAGAGGGAGAAGACCGTTGAAATGGGAGGCAAATTGTTTCAAAAATGAAGATGTCTCATGAAAATATGTGCTGGTTTATGGATTAGACACAAGCCAAATTAAACATAAACTCTTGGTAACTCCACAACTCTCTCCTTTAGTATTTGCATTAGCCAAGACAAAAAACTGACAATAATATTTAACATGTTATGATTTGTCAGAACATAAAGACTAGAAAACTGACTAAAGACAGTTCAGACTGAGTTTTATGACCCCCCTTAAACCAAATGATCATGATCACGGAAGCTCACACCAACTGAGGTATAACTCTTAAGAAATTTACTTTGGCATTGGAAATTCATCTGTGACAGTAAAATCGCTTAAAAAGTCGTTTGGTGTAAGGCCAGCATAAGTAAGGTAACTGAGTAAAATTAATGGATAACAACAACATTAGAAATGAAAAGGAGTGTGGGAATTGGGACACAGCTAAAGACTGTGCTCCATCTTAGAAGTGAGGAATGTGCTACATTTACTGCTATGCTGATAACCCTCCCTCAGGTCCTCTCAATCAGCTACCTCATGAAGTCAAATACCACCGCTGCTCGAATTAAAGGTCTATAAACAATCATTCATGTTAATTACTCTGTCCTTTTATTTCGACAACTGACAAATGAAAAAGGTGTGGCTCGCCCTTCTCTTTTGAAGACTGAGCTTTATATAAACATGATATTGATCCTTTTTATAGAGAGGACGTTTCTGGATGGTGCGAATAATGTATGCAAATAATGTATGCAAATGCTGCGCTTCATTTTGACAAGTCAACACAAAAAGACAAGCAATCAAATCTGCTGATTTAATGTCTTCTGTGGCTTCTTTTATTAAAGTACTTCCTTTTTGCAGAGAAGAAAAACATGGTTGAGCAGGATGATCAACAGATTGTAAGACACGGTGATCTTCTGTCAAAGCAATAACAGCATACAAAATTAGTTGCGTTGTTGCCAGGCAACCATCTGACAGTTCTGCCCGGCATAGCACTAAGACGAACAACCAAAAAATCAAAAATCATCAGCCTTTTCAGAAAAAACACATACCTGGTGTCATGTATTCCCCATTCATTCATGCCTGCTGAATCCTTAAATGAGGTTTTCTTTGAGGCAAACTGACCACAGAACAACAGGGCTTTAAGTAGAGGGGCTATTTAGTCGTTATCCTGTTTAATGAGACACAAAATGTGGTTGCTTATCTCTCTGTTGCTGCACTATTGTCCTGCCCTTTTGATAATTGAGTGGAACAGAGCGCCTTGTATCTCCGTGTCACCAAGAACTAAACGAGACCCCATCAAACGCCCACCTCATAGTAAACTCACCCCCAAGGTTGAAACTGATTGTCAATTTCAATGCCTTGGTCACTATCACGTTGTAAAACCACTGTTTCCACATTAGTCCCGAATATGCCTCCTATCAAACAGTGAGAGAGAGCAGTGAGGGAGGGCTGCTAATGTTAACTCAGGCCCACAACATGGTGACATTGACAACCTGAGCTCTTTCTTTGAGGTTCTATTTGGCTCAGGAAGTACGTGAGCTTTAGCAAAGAACGTCAGTTGTGATGTAACTGTCAGTGAGCGGGCACCACTTCAGGAAGTTAAACAACTAGTCCAAACCCACTTTCTCTTCTCTTGACTTACAAAAGACTTGACATTCAAGGAGACACCAACTTGAGGACAAACAGCCGCAATCTTTTCGCAATTTCTTCATTTTGGATTTGTCACACTCCCAAGCTCGACATGCGTTTCGATGCGGGTGATCGCTGCGGGGGAATTCACATGTGTGCAAGGTCACTTGACGTGAAAGTGCTGTTCAATGAAAAAGAGCCTGTAGCCATAAAAACAGATATGATTCCCTTTTCTGGACTAATGTATCGCTTGCTTGCCCTTGTCCAAGGCTCATATAGCACAAGTTTTTTTTTCTTTCATATGGATGTTAAACATTAGGAATGAGTCATTTGTCTCCCAGCTCATACTACAGTTAGTCACCCTCTCTTCTAATAGCAATCACACAATGCAGTCATCTTTGCAGAGCAATGCACCAAACTAAAAAAACGCTTCTCATAATGTGTTTAAAATCCAGCAAAGAAAAACACACCTGACCTTAACCACACTACTATGCATTTGGTTTCATTATATTCGAAAATCATTTTCTGAAACATACACAAAAAGGCTTTTAAAGAATCATTGATTGACGTCTGGGACAAGAGGAAATGAGGATAACATTCAGTTGCCTTCCATTATGTGCCACACATTCATACAAGCACTCTCACTTTGATGTGCATGCACAGACAAGCTCTTCTATGCCAAAGCAGAGGACATGACAACATTAGTCATTGTGCTGCCTAAAGAGCCTAATGTGTCATTAAGGCACCAGAGGGACGCATAGGATTAAAGATGTTCACCGCCAAAAATAAAAAGGGGCTTAACTTGAACCTTTTTTTTCCGAGGACACTTCAAATATATTCACATGATTTTATGTATAACCGACAGCCTTAATTGAACTGCGAGAAGGAGAAAATGGTCAGGCCGCCCATGACACAAACAGCTCTCATTAAATAGACGCACTGTGAAACAAAATTGGTGTGCTTGTTTTTCATTTTCTGGAATCAGAAATCCCAGCTGTTTTATTTCTCAAAACTCTGAACTCTTTAATCTGACTTAAGGAGATTAAAACAGCACAGTGATGTCAGTCTGAAGGGAATAAAACCCCCATCACCTGTTTTTTTGACCTCCAATTGACAACCCAGCAGTAGTTATTGGTGAGCATATTTTCTAACATTCACTGCAGCTCTTTGTATAATCTTGTATCTTTAAGATTAGTGCAACATGCATGACAGTTACAGTAAGTCAAAAAAAGGCTACCATTACTAAAAATATGCTCTCCTTATACTGTTATTACGCTTGTGCTTTGATATGTCAAAACTGCTTCAGCACGCAGTGAAAAATGTATTGCTCATGTTGGGTTCGCTGCAAAAACATAAAGCACCCAATTAAAAACACTATGCATGAATCCCCCATCACAAACTTTATACACAAGGATGATGAATCATAGGTTAGTCAATGCGTCAGGCTCATATTCAGCCCGGCATGATCCAAACTGTGGTCTTTGATATGTGCATGTATGTGTGTGCTGTGTGCACGTATGTGTGTGTGTGATACAAAGTGAGAGAGACAAACCGAGCCACATTATTGAATTTGTGTGTCTGTGGTGTTTATCTGGGAAACTATTCGACTTCCCTACATTGCCATCCAGGTGTGCTCTGTATGCGCAGGCAATTCCGCTCTCAAATTCACAGCCATTAAAAGCTTGACAACACAGTTGCCTGTTGATTCAATTGTCTCCCATACAGAAACATTGATTGCTTAGTTTTTGACTGCCACATAATGGAATGTGCATGTTCAGTTTTGTCTGGTAAACACAAGTCCCCGTGGTGTTTCGCAGACATTGTTCCCAACTGTCCCCATCCATTATTTTGCACCCCCCGGTGTGCACTCATTCATTCTCAGCTGGGGAGAGGAAGATAGAGGAGGGTGCCTGAAAATAAGCATCCAGTGTGCAGGGTAATGGAGGCAGTAGCATGTGGAGTTTTTCTTGCCCACTCAGGAGATGGCTGGTGGATGGTGCATGCTGGTGGAACGGCTGAGGGCCCTCGTTCTCTCAGGCCCTCGCAAAGTAAGTTGTGTAATTCAATGGTGCACTGCAGTGCAATCTGCTTCACTGCACTTCTGACCCTGTAATGGTGGAATAAGACATACACTAGTCGCTGCATAATGCACTGAAGAATGAAGCACTTGGTTTCAGGTATGTTGGTTTTCCATTTTCTTTTGAAATGTAAAAGAGGCAGGGCCTGAATTTAAAGGGGAACTCCATCTAAATTGAGAATTTCAGGAAAGTTCAGTTCAGTATGTGTAAGCATGAGCTACTCTCTCTCAAAGCCAGAAAACAGAGACATAAGTCTCAAACTTGTGCAGTCATCAACTCTACAGTCTGGGGCTGCTCTACTGTCATAAATGGGAGACTTATTTTGCAAATTTACAACATGTTCTAAGTTTTTAGACCAAAATCAGCTTTATTTTATTGTGGTGTTCTTAGTTCTGCTACAGAAAATATACCCAAACACACCAAATCACAATGTTTGTTTACGATAGGTGTCAAGCAGAAGCGTTGCTGGAAATTACGCAATATAAGGACCGCAAGGGTGCTTACAGGGTGAGTGGGAGGGGCGTAGATTGGTCCAACAAATCTCAGACTTTAATGTGGTAGTCTGGTGTACGCTTCCCATCTGGACATGATGGGATTTTTTCTACATCTTACCATGTGCCTCTTTTGCTTAAACCTTACCATTCCTGCCAGCATGTGAGTTTGTTGATATTCCTGCTGGCTGCCATGTGCTTTTGATGCCTAAACATAACCATGTGTAGCATGATCCCAACACGTACATTTGTTGACATCTCTGTAGTGACATTGTGGAACATAAACAGCAGATGGAGGGAGAACGTGACATGTAGACACGGTCTACATATTATGCATATTACAAGTCCACTACAAAGTGCTAGTATGAATTTCTTTTTGTTGTCTAAAATGTGTTTTACTGCAATTGCCATCCACAGTAATCCAGTGTTGCTGAATTTGGTTTATCAAATTTCCTAAGAAAGCCACAAAGTATATAAGCACAGCAGAAAGGTCGGACCACTGTTTTTAACTATATATCTTTAACCGTCACAGTTCTGGCTGAAAATATTGTTTCAAATACATTGAATATATGGGTTTAATAATAAACATGTTTTTGTAGCTAAATGTATTCTAGTAGCAGTTGAACACAATATATGGAGTTCTTTAAACTCTTGATCTAGACAATCTGTATTTATTTTTATGGTATTTGTGAGTATTATGTGAATGAAAGTCCAGAGCATTTATTTCTGGCTTTAACAAAAACAACAGACTTAATGAAAATGCAGGCGATCAATATATTTCTGAAGCATTAAAGAGAAAATATACTCTTTAATTGGACCAAATTCTGTTTTTTATTGCCATGTCTCTGTACCTGCCTCGAAACTAATGCAATAAAAAAATGACAAAAGCGAGAAAATGCTGAAACGGAGTGATGGTGAAAGAAGTGAGGAATGAATCTGGTAATTCATCGGCAATAACATGGCAAATCAAAGGAATGTGCAGATGAATCAGAGGGAAGAAAATAGAAGACAGGTGGGAGGAAAAAGGGGGGTTGCATGAGGCATTCTGTCTCATTGTCTCCAAAGATCAATGTGTTAAATGACATCAATTCCGGCTCCTTGTCAATTCAATTAGGCAGGAGCGAGAGGTACAATTACTGTCCAATGTGGTTACACTGTCTGCAGCCGGCTTAAAGGGGAAGGCAAGCTGATAACGAAAGGGTGAGAAAGTGTTTGTGTATGTGAAAGCCTGGGGGTGGGGGTTGATAATAGTGGTAACATGTTGGTCGGGTTACCAGCTGATAATGGGTAGCTAGATCCTCATTAAGATAAGTTGTGCTCCCTCAGCTGTAGTGCCATAGATGGGCCAATTTGACTTGTTCTCATTAAGTGGAACTTAAAGAGGTGCAGCGGTGGCTATCAGCTAGTTTGATTACAGGATACTGAGAAAGAAAACACGCAACAAAGCCTGCAGCTGGAAAATATACTTCCAGATGAGTGGCTCCGATTAGAATTGTTTTTTTTCCCCGTCTTTTTTACTAAGTGAGATGACAGAGCAACATGGTACAGAAATAGATGCCATATCATAATCTCATTATAGCCATTATAACCCCCTGGGAAACTGATAGATATAGAGCACATGCACAATGCAGTGCTGAAGCAAATAAGCACAGAAATGTCAGTTACAAGTGTATGCACATTTAAACAGGTTAGTTAGCTGATTATTGTTCTGCAGAGATAAAATGTGGAAAGATTATATGTCATTTTGTTTTTCCTTCCATCCATCCATCCATCCATCCATCCTCAATACCCGCAGATCCTGTGCAGGGTTGTGGGGGGATTGTGTCTCCCCTGGCTCACGTTGGGCATACAGCCAGCCTGGACAGGTCGCTATTTTATCACAGGGCTAACACATGAAGACAGACAACCATTCACACTCACACTCACATCTACAGGCAATTAAGAGTCTCCAATTCACTTTGTCATTCAACGAGGGAGAAAACACCAGGAGGAAACCCATGTAGACATGGGGGCAGCATGCAGACTAGCCACTACTGCTTTACAAAAAGTTATTTATTGACATATGATGTATCTGTTGAGCTGGAGAAGCTTTGAGACTAATTGAATGATAGACTAACTAAAAGAAATTTTAGATCTGGTATAACTGGGTCTCCAAACAATCACTGATATGAAAAAGTCTCATTGTTTTACGCATCTGTATGACTTGTAAAATACATTTACAGTCCATGTTGAATAAAAGTTTAGTAACTCAAAAATGCACGATTAGCTGCACTTGTTTTTCACCTCCCACAACACAGATCAGAAAACTGATTTAGCAAGAAAGCAGCAGGGTGCAGTCATAGCTTGACCTTTATTTGTGTTCTACCAGAGCTAGGAGCTGAAGATTGGTGAGCAGCGTTTCACTGTACACAAGATTTTGGATGACATTGACCGGACACATTATTTTTACATCTTGCCTCCCGGGGCTTTACGTGCTTCTGCTATTTTCTGTTGAAAACAAGTTTTTTTTTCTTTCATGCAGCTGTTTACAGTGAAATAATAAGGGAATGAAAAGTTAGTCTCTTCAGTCATGTGGAAAAATCTTGTTGTAGGCACTGATTAACAGATGAGTCTCATACTGTTTATGTAATGTCTTCAAAGGCATGCATATAGGTCTGAACACCAGACTTTCTTTTTTATTAATGAGGTTTAATGAAAGTGATAATGACCTAAGGCAGTGGCTCTCAATCCTTGTCCTTGGGACTCCTGGTGCACCACATGCAACTCATTATCCTTTATGTTTCACAAATTATACACATCAGTTACAATTCTGAGGAGGGCTCATACAATGCTCATCCAGCCTATTAAAACTGAGCTGGAGTCCAGAACAAAACCACTGATGTTTGTAATGGCGACCAGTTTTGAGATCAAATTTCAAACATTTTTTTTCACCTGGATTACCAAAAAACATTGTTTTGTTTTCTGAAGTGTTTTAACAAAACATATGGATTAAAGCTGCAGTAGGTCATTTTAGTTTAAAAAAAAAAGTGTCATTTTTGCCAAAACTGTCACCATATCCTGTCAGTAGTACGTGAAACATAATTTCATCATGTTCCTCCTAATGCTCCTACTGGCATTTGCAAGAATCCACCATGCCTGAATGAAAACAACCAAGGAGAAGTCTCTAATGTAGAGTAAATTACTGATGTTGCACACACTGTGCTGCCAACAACAGTGTACATGACAAAGTACATACAAGACAAGTAAATGGGACAGGAACACTGAAGAGAAAGTTTGCTTTCACTTTCCAAGTAGCCTGCTTTTGTTAAACTTGTCTTTGCCATGTATGCTTTTGTTAGCAAAGGAGGGGTGGTCAGTTTCTTCATTGTTGTTTGTTTGTTTCTCAGCCATTGTGTTTACAAAGCTCTTGAATCAGCACACTGAAGATACTAAGCTTGACTAAGTGAGAGCATGTAAGGGGACTATGCAGCATGTCCACAAGTAGTAATTACGACTGCACCACAGACTCCTTTGGGCTCTGATTGGGTATTTCTGTTCAGGCACGGTGGAGAAAGTGTTAATTCAAATTTGAATTAGCTTCTTTTTTAGTAGATACAAAAAAAAGAAATAAGAACCATTTATGGTTCTGCAAACATACACATTATAAATCATACCAACATGTGTATTCAGATGAGAGGAGTCTTCAAAAAATAAAATATAAAATAAAAGAAGATTTTTAAAAAATATGCTAAAAGAGACACATGTCTGTTTTGGCTGACATACCAATAAAATCAGTGCAGCATCTTATCACTTTGGTATCACTTTCTAAATTAAGTAATTATAGGAGCAAATAGATTTAAAAAAAAACGTCCATCTTGACATAGAGTTTTGCCGTTATTTTTTCCATTGAGGATGGCATGGTGGATTTTTGCAAATGTCATTAGGAGCACTCGGAGGAGACAGAGCAATCTGATCATTTTTACGGATTATCTTTCTCATGTACTACTGTCAGTTTACAGTGACTGTTTCAGCTAATATGACAAAAAGTTATTGTTATAAGAGATACCTGCTGTAGCTTTAAACTGTTACTAAATCATCAGTAAATGATTAAATAAAGTATATTTTTATCAAGCTATAAATAAGCAAAGAATTTTATATCAGGTCAATAATCTCTTAAGTGACCATATACAATATAACAATAATTCTTAAATGAGTATTTCATAATTTGATTTCAATAATGCATAACAATACACACATACATTTGTATATTTTCACACACTCAAACCTTTTAAAATTCTGCATTGGGAGAATGAATAAGTATCCAGAGCTCCTGTAGAGCCTCAGGAAAGCCAGTGAACTGCCAACCTCCCACGTGCCGCTTATACAGGAGCTTCATGTCTCTTCTCCTCTCACATGGTTGCCCATAGTATCTATAACGCTGCTGTTTGAGCCTGGCAGTCTCCTGTAAGTTAGAGTTAATGCAGCCGAGGATGGCGCTGCCTGAGGAGGAGCTGGAGTGCCTCCTGGCACAAGCTCTCTTATGTTTAATGGCTGATGCCGTTTGCTTACTCCTCTCATTACACTGGCTCATGTTTAGACTGAGGGCCTGTCACTGGCTATTAGCATCTGTGGTCAAGCAGGCTGTGGATGAGAGGAAGCATCTGGCTTATCATCAAGCACATCGTAAGTACGAAATGAGCAGTTTGTTTAGGATGGGGTAAACACAGAATAAAGGATTAACACCCCATGTGCATGAATACATGGTTAATTGGTAGAGTGACGCAACATAATAACAAAACGGGGTAATAAAAATTACGATTAAAGAATAAGCTGATATGTACATACACTATATCGCAAAGACCTTGTATGGACCAAATGCACTAGAGCTGATAGGACAAGATTTTTTCCAAACATCATTTTTTTGTTGGGGGGAGGCGTTGTTGCATTTATTCGAGATGACAGTAGTGAATGACAGTCGACATGAAGAGAGCAACAAGGATGACATGCAGCAAAGGTCCTGAGCCAGAATTGAACTGGGAATACTGCAATGGTCCACATCTCGGACCACAAGGACATGGGGATGCCCACCAATTCTGCATATGTTAACATAATGTTATCACAAGAATTTGGCTGGGTGTTGGAGCAAATCTAAATTACCCAATGGAGCTTATTTTAGATATTTACTGATGGCAGCATACAAACTGGACAAGATGGTTGTTTATATAACACTGATAAGAGCACAACTAAAAATCTGACTGGACATAAATAAAGGAAAACAGCGAGGGCAGAGCGAGAAGGCACGAAACAGAAACTGCAGCAGTGACAGAGGCGTTGGCAGGAACTGACAAAAAGTAAACAGAAACAAAGACAGACGCAGAGCAAAGGACATCTAGTTGCGTGTCTTTCCTCTTGTCGTCACGTTTTGCCCTTTGTTTAATTACCAGAAAAAGATTATAATGGAACCAAGAAGCACATTTTATCTTTTATACTGGCATAATGTAGAAATTTAGGTTTTGGGGATTAAAAATTAAGGCTCCTGTCTTACATCACAGAGCAACTGTCATCACTAGTTTCAGGCTGACAGAGTTATCAATTTCACGGCCAGCGATGACATTGCGTAAAGAGTAAATTTACTTGAGCCCATCTGTGCGCCCATGGCCTTGTGGGTCTTCAAAATAGGTGTGGTCAGGTGCATTGATGGCACTTTGCTATTTCCAGGCAGCAGGGAATGATTGCACCATAGACCAACAAAAAACTGGTGCAAGTCAATGGCACAGTATTTTCCTTCTTTCAAGGGTGCATGACTCAGCTAAGATGCACCTTCATAGGTGGGTTCACAATGCGCACACTCTGTTTGTTACTTGCACAGGGATGCATGGATGGACTGAGGTGGGCGGAGTAATACTTCATTAATGAGGAAAAAAATCAATTAACATTCTCTAAAATGTGAACAAAGCAGAGAGCAGAGCAGAGCTGCTGCTGTCTGACACCCCATTAAGAGAGGCACTGTGCACGTTTACGCACGAGGAGCAACATAAAGTGCTTTTATATTTTAGGAGCTAAAAGATCAGTTCTGTTTCCTCTGTCAAATTTATAACCACACATTTTTTTTAATTTTGTGGCTTTAATGCTCTGAAATATTTGCTGCAGTGATATTATCGCTCTTACTGGATAACTCTCAGCAGAAAAGTGCTTGTTTCTCCAATTTGCCAAATCCACCTTATACAGCAGAGTGCCAGATTCAGGAACACTTGGGTTTTAAAGGAATTTTGAGATTACAGTCTGGTTAAATTTATGTAGCACCAAAAATAAACCTATGACTAATTAAGGGACTAAATACAACCCCTATTCTGCTTGTGCTTTGCTTCACATCCTGATAATGTGCCGTTTAACAAGCAAAGTGGAATTAGACACACCCCAAATGCATCTGTGCTATGCACTTCAGACAGTTCGCTATAGATGGATGAGATACTGCCCTAAGTATTGTTGCAGAGATGACAAGTAGTAATGCCAAATGTTAAGTTTGTTATTGGATAATTTGCCATTTGAATTCTCTGACAGAAGATAGTTCTCACAGTGTGAGGTTACAGACGTTATAAAGACTTTATTATCCTTCTCAATACAGTCAATACAATGGCACCAGGAGGCTGTAAACTATCAACCTCCATATTTCTGTTTTTACAGTAGTAGGAAGAAGTAGAAAGTATCCCAAAAAAAGCCTGAAAAATAAAGGCATGCCAGTGACTGAGCTCACTAAGACAGAAACTTAGAGGTAACACTGGAACATAAAAAGGATGTTTGAGGGCTCCACAAAATACTCAAGGCATGCCTGGAAGATGTATCCAACACGTTAAGATACAGAAACTCTGACAGAAAAAAAAGGTTGGCCTACTTGAAAAGACACTTTCCTGCAAAACATTTAAGGCCAAGACAAAAGTCATCCTAAGAGTTAAAATGGTTTGAAAATGCCAGTGCTGAATGTACAATGTGAAATGTCTCAAAAGGGAAAAAATGTGGTCTGACTGATTCTTACTCATCTCATGCATTCCTGAAAAAAACATCTCTGTACATAGTTACATGTAATGGGACGTCACGCAGCGATGCAGGGGTTTAAGAATAGAAGCACGACGAGTAGGGGGAGGGTTAAATATTAAGCGTGTTGGGCTCTAAGCCAAGGTTTTAGGTACATAGTTTCAGGAGAATAAGAAAAGGAGTGAGGGGAAATGTCTGGTTATCAGACAGAAAGAGAGAGAGCCAGGGATGAAAAAGTCTAGTCCTGCAGCAGCAGTATGGGGAGCTAGAGCAATGCTGCCTGCAGCCTCCCTGAACTGAATAGCAAGTAGTTTGCGAGGGAGGGACTGAAGGAAGGGCAGCAGGAGAGAAGAGAATCAAGGGAGGGAGAGGCTGAGAATAGGTTAGAGAGGGTGAGAAAATAAGAGAGTGGTGTGATATCTATGAGAGCAGAACGGTGGTGAAGAGAAAAAAAGCAAGTCAATGGGGTGAGAAGGAGGTCTGAGTATCATTGATGTACTTTTGTTTCACCGCAGAGCTTAAAAAAAGTCAATTTATCACACGCACACACTTGCCTACACATGCACAAACATGACGCAGCTTTCTGGGGTTGTTTTTGAAGAGAGCGAAGCTTCAGTACAAGTCAAATGCAACAGATCGGCGAGAACACCTGAAACAGACTCTACTGTAGGTCAATCCAATTCAAGGACCTGTTCTTAATACAAGGAGACATAATCCCATTTCATCATCATTTTCTCTTTCCTGCATTGCATCATCCTCTGACGCTCTGTAGAGGATCAGACTAAACAATGACGTGTTATGAATTACGGGATTTCCGCGCTGGAGACAATGGACACAAAATAGATATTAGTGTCAGCCGTGAGGGTCGAATTCTCAAGTAATTTTCTAATAAAATGATGTCTACGCTAGACACCCTCAAAGAAGAATATCCTCACAGTGTTTCATCCATGTCTCCTGTAAACACTGTTTATTGACGTTGGCTGTCATGTCAATACGGATGGATGTCAGATTTTATGCTCTGTGACAGCATGAGTTTTCACAACCTATGATTAGGTGCTAGAAGAAAGAGGGAATATGTATCACATGAACCAACTAAAATACCTCTATAAGTGTTCATGCTTCATATTGTTGGGTAAGAAAATAGTTATTTTTGAGCAATCCCATGTTCATTTCTGTACTTTTCTGAAGATTTTAATGTGTGCTGTGCATTCTAATCAAAATATGTTAAAGGTAAATTTTATGCAAATGTAATTATGTAGACATACATACTGTAGAAACAAACTTCATGAATGAATTTAAGGCCGTGTTTACATCCACTATTAACATTTGTCTTGGGTGATTGGAACAGTGGGACAGCTCTAAGTACAGGTGTTAACACACTAAATGTCTCCTCAATGCATCTTGATCCTTCAGATCATACTCAAAGGTGATCTGGGCCACATAAGGCCACATTCTTTCACATTCTTTCAGCAGTGTGTACAGTAATGTGTCCTGGCCACACTGAAAGACCACCTACCCAGATAATGTTCCTGTTGACTCCCTGCAGATAAGCAAATTTGTGTTGCTGGCTGCTGGTAGATGCAACATTGAAAGACACTCTCCTCCCGTGCCAGTGATGGGTCATGTCAACTTCTGCAGGGTTAGTACAAACCAACACCGCAGCAGATATTTAACGGTCCCAACAAGAATACACCATCACCAAAATGGCTCGACTTATCATTAACCGTAATATTAGCCATGTGATGCTAACAGTTAGCCCTGTCACTGTGTTGTATGGACAGACAGTCACCAACTGTGCACAGCTCAAAACTCCCCCTCCCAAAACAGAGAGAGAGAGAGAGAGAGAGAGAGAGAGAGAAGCAGGGCAAAGAGGGGTTTGGGGAATCAATGTGCTGTGCCCAGCTCCACAGTGAAATAAGATTTTATAGAATTTCAATATTAATGGCTGTAAGCTGTTAAGTATGACAAACCTCATAAAATAAGACAGACTTCCCACAGGTTAAAAATAGCAATGCATTTGGTTTTTGCAAAAAGAAATTATTCAAGTGTTTATTTACATTGACAGTGGGAAGTGATATGCGATAACAAAAGGTGACTCAAGACACATTCTGATGCCAGGTGTAGGCAGACTGACTTTCAGCTGTCCACTTGCAATCAGATCATCCAAGATGGATGTCAATAACAGGTATAAACAGGCTCTAGGTAAAAATGTGTAGAGGCAGAAAAACAAGGGAACAGACTGACTTGTCATGTCCAAACATTCGCCACCCTCACACTGCCTCAGATTCCACCCCTGCTCGCCTGATGGTTTCAAAGCCACCCCTCTCTACATGACCTCTTAACTTTACTTTACAGCTGCTCCAGAAACTCAAATGACTGAGGAGAAAACAAGCTTGTAGACGCTGCCGCATATTGGTAAAATTCCATCACACACAGAGGTTTCACATAGTTCACTGCACAGGAAAACAATTTGAATATTTTTAAATTATTCAAATAATGTGACCATTCACCACAGCTGGCAGCCAATTGCTATCAATGTGAAGGTGGTGGTTGTCAGGAATAGCCGGGGCAAGGAAGAATGATATGCATGTTTTTGTAAACCGGGATAATGATGACTCAAGCCGCTCTTCTGGGTGGGTTGCTGTGTGTAGGTAGCACTAATCAGGGATTAGGGTGGTTTAGGAAAGGGAAGAAAAATGGCCTTAAGTCTGACAGCAAACTGTAGCCAGCACTGGATCAAATAAACACATGTTAATGATAGCATGATAACGCTGGCATACCTACTGCCTGTTGTGACTGAGCCCACCGTAGAGACAGCCACTGTGTCCACAAACAACACAGATATACTGTACAGAGCTAGACAACAATGTGTTCCCTTGCTGTAATGATCCAGGGTGCAGCAACTTCAAAGACTGCTGGAGCTGGCTGAACTGGTGAAATGATTATGTCTCCCACTATCCTTTCATGTGGGCTTTATCAGTCCAGCCACGCAGCGGCACAAGCCACTAACAGAGTTGTTGCTGCTATTAGTTACGAGGAATAAGGAACAGTAAAGCCACAGAATATCTGGACATGATGTAAGTGCACTGCGTGAGGATGGATTAGGGGATAGGACTTACTGTCATGGTGGGTGTTTGGGGATTGATGTCTTTTCAAAGGACATCTATTCTCTTCCTTAAGCTGACTTACAAAATGTATTCCTACAATGGTCACTGCTGTTCGCGTCCAAGCAGTATTTTCAGGAAAATGACATGTAGACATCATCCTTGAAAATATTGGCTGTCATTCATCAAACCGTCTTGGAAACAGCACAGATTCAAGCACTAGGAGAGACATATGATCCTCTCTACATCTGATTTATTAAACTGTCGCACAGCATCTAAATGAGCACTGATTTGATCACGGACTGATAAATTGATTCAGCTGTGGAAACAAGGACATGCTGCAACAGTCCCTTATTTACATACCACACACCCTAATTTATGTGTTTGGCAACTCAAGGGATGCCTGGTGCTGCAAAATGTTCATACGCTACATGGGAAGGACCAAATAGCAAATGATCAGCCATGGTAACTGAAATTTACCAGAGAGATTCGTCATCTGCTCTGTTCCATATTTATATAGAATGTATGCATCTCTGTATGTGAGTCTTTTTTTTTTGTTCAATGCAGAATTACCATTAAGAGTGACAAAATCTACACGGGACTTTCATCCAGAAGACCCTTGTTTGTGTCCCAAGTGAAACCAAAAACTCAGTGCTAAGTTATGTTAACAATCTAACTTATGCTATGTGACATATGTCACCTATGTCATGTGAGATACGAAAAGTTATGGTAGCTTAGTGAAAAACAAAATTATTTAAACTCAAACCATGATCTATTTTCTAATAGAAAAAAGAGAAATGTAATGCTGAACAAACTAAAATTTCTATCAACATTATGTGGAAATGTTGCTAATTGACGTACCATGCAAGTCGCAAAAATGTTTTTATTAAACACATCTGCAAAATGTTTGCTGATGATCTACTGCAGTTGTGTTCTGCCAAAGAAAACCAATCTTGCAATACAGTATCTGCTTGTAGTGAGTACATCATAAATATTTTTTTACTACCTTCTTTTTAACATTAACATTTAACCAAAATCATGATATTTCCCTAACCATAACCAAATGGCCTTTGTTTTCTAAACCTAAGGCAGAAATCTGTTCAAGAACTCAAGGTTGTGGTGTCAAAGTCTTGCACTCTTTAAGCCCAACCATCCTCCCTAACCACCCCTTTGCCAAGCATACACAGTACCAGAATGTAGTGTTTAGTCACCTGAGAGAAAAACTGTCTCTGAACATAATTCAGGCAGCGGTTATGTTGCCACAACAACTCGATTAAGACAGCAGTTTAGTAACATTTAAATGCAAGTTCTAGGAGATAAGGTTCATTCAGAACAACATTCAGAAGAACATGGGACCTATGTGGTAGCATGGGATGAAGGACTTATGTTGTTAAAGTGCAACACATTTACAATGGGTGTACATAATTAGATGGAACACTTCGTGCAATCACAACCATTAGGTCTGAAATACCTTTGTGAAGGCCTTTGTAATGTTAATTTACTCTTGTACTGAGTCTGTAGCGATTTGATGTGCTGTTTTGCACTGCATTGTAAAACTGTTCACATCACTGTGTTCATCTTGTGTAAAAATCTTTTAAATTAGTGTCAATGTTCTTCAAGCAAAGGTGAAGGCTATGAGAATGATGCCAGTGATAACTACTGAGTGTCTAAAGAACATGAATATATATTTATATTAAAAGTAAATATGAGCTTTTCTATGCAGGAAAGTCAATAAACAAACAATGACAAATATGATAGAGTCACAAGGACGCGCATATAATATTTTACAGACTTTTCCTGAAAACTGAGCAATACTTTTGGAAAACCTTGGCAATTGTAACACCACGAATGCTCTGGCAATAATAGTTAGGTTAGTGCGTGAGCAGCATAGCAGGAACTTGTAGGCATCACAAGGAGGGTGAAGTGTGCCCCTGGGCTGGCCAGCCTTATTTTCAATGCTGTGACAGGGTCAGGTCTCCGCTGAGGGTTATTGTCTTAATTATGCATGGCCCATCTGGTCGACAAGGCTCTGGTGCAGGTGGGCAGCTGCAGCAGACAGTTGCTGATAGAAGAATGACATGATGAATAATGTCGATTCCTAGTCCCCGTCCTTAGCAACTTCAATAGACTGATGCCGATAGATAATGTAGCCAGTGCTTTGTCACTCAGGTTAGACTGAAACAATAAAGCAACACCTAAAGAATGCAATCCAGATTGCACACTATGCTACAGAAAAGGCTGGCGAGTGGGGCTGAAAATGTAAAATTTGTTCGTATTTTGGGCTATTTAGATTAAAAAATTACAGATTATGTTGGGTAACGCTTTTGTTATTTTATCAAGGATGACAACATGGCTACAGGTTAAAATCATTCCCCTGAATTGAAGGCTTTTTAGCTACACAGAATTTTCTGACAGGCACCATCCACAGTGTTGGGTCTCCGCAGTTTGTCCACAAGTTCATGACTTTGTAAACAAAGGGTGATTTTGAGTGGTTTCTAGATTTCTAGGTTTGAAATTACTGGGCTGGAGTAAATCACGCAAAAACATTTCTAAGCAGTTAGACACTGAGGAAAATACACACATAGACACACACACGAGCACAAAGACGACTGAGAGGAAGTGAGGCTGAGAATTTTTTCACTTGTCAGAGGATTTAGCTGCCATTGTCTGCTGCCAGGGACAGTACTCTGCATTTTAATCAAGGGCGCAGTTCTGAATCCAGTGGCCTTGTGATGTGATAACAATTGCTTTTTTTAATTTACTTGCTGTGTAGGGCTTGGGGAGGCGTCATCCTGTACCATCACATCAACAGATCTGCCATATTTACTGAGATCTCGTTATCTGTACATTTTGCCTGTGGTCAGTTTACATAATGCCATGGTATGGATTACATAATGCTAGCTTGTATGGGTTTTGTTTTTACAAAGACTTACTGTATATAGGCTGTAACTTCAGCCAGTGAAAAGGTAAACAAGTTGGTCAGTTTCATGCGATGTTACAGTAAACTGTATACAATTAGAGACACTGGTGAGAAGCATTTTCTCTAAGGGAGGCAAAGCAGTATATAGACACCATTTTATTTGCAATGCACAGTTTTCAGGTCTTTTAGACTGAATTAAATCTTGTGGATATAAATTCATTGGCACGATTATTAGTTCTTGATAATGGGAAATTTTTGTTGTATACATGTGTAATTTGGATTATTATTAACTGGATGTTTTTGTGGCCTGTCAGTTATATTTTGCTTTGTAACATAGATTTTGAAAAGAACTCTAAAGATTTTCTATTATTAATATTATTATTAATGTCAATTGTTCAGTACATAATGATTAAATTGAGCAAGTAGGACACCTAAAACAAACAAATATATAAATGCCAGTACCTATTTAGGGTGATCAACTATAGTGAATTACAAAACAAGCAACCACAGTCAAATCCTGCCGAACATTGGCTTACCTGTCAAGATTTATCACAAAATCACTTCAACTATGTTTAGGAATACTATCATGCCTTATTAAGGAGGATATTTTTATGATTTATTTCAAGTTTAATTGAAATAACTAGAAATCTCCACTGTATTTTATGATGAGAGTATCAGTTAATATATTCAACTTTCATTAATAATGGCACTCCTCTGATGTATTAATCTATTGTAATGATATCTCTTAATCAGTGCATTTTTAATTTTGAGTATGTAGTTTCAGTTTCATTAGGAGATTGCAGACGTTAGATGTAAGCAAAAAAAAAGTGATTCAGAACACCAGTCTTAATGGGAAGTTGAGAATTGTATGACACCATCCACAACCCCAATGCTACCCTCGTACCTTCTGTCACTGTTTAAGCACAAACGGTAATTGGACTTAATTGCGTTTCTAGTTCAACCATTCAAACCGCTTCCACATTGTTCACTATACTGCATTCACTCATTCACAAAGGTGGCTGAGGCTACCATACAAGGTGACACCAGCTACTTAGTTTTTAAACATTATACACCTTCACACACCAATGGAAAAGCCATTGGGAGTGATTTAGGGTTCAATGTCTTGACCAAGGATACTCTGACGTGGATTCGAGCAGCCGGGGATCGAACCACCAACCTTCTGATAAGTGGATGACCCGCACAGCCTCCCCTGGTGTTCAAGTGATCACAGCCTTCCAAAATGCCTCATGATTACATTACATAGGTACACATTTTGGTGCATCACTTCTTGTAGGAAAACATGCAAACAGTGCATGAGAGCAGCCTGCTTCAGGATACATCCAACTTCAAAACTACTGTATGTTAACTCTATTATCCACCCCTGTTTCTTGCAACTTTAATAGTAATGTTACTCCATCCTTTGTCAGGCTGCCATGGGTTGTACACAATGCACATTTTCAGACATAAATATACAATGAAATGTACCCAAAAGGAGCACCAGCGTCTTTTGCGCCACATATAAACAAACACCAGCTGCCAACTACTATGACACACTAGGCACTGAAATACCCTCAAGGCATCACAACGGAATGTTAATTCCAAAGCCCTATTCCAACTTGCCAGTAAAACAATCTGCATGGTCTATGTAAACTAACAGTTTCTTTGTTTTTCCCTTAATACTGTGACCTGTAAATAAAAAGCTCAAAAGACAAAATGTCCCTGTGAACTTCTTTTGCACAATGGCGTAGTGGTGGAAGTCAGAATGTCCTCCCTTTGTTCACATAGCTTTCATAAAGGTAGCCTAGTTTCATCACACACCAGTGGACACATGAACATTAGGTAACAGGAATTATCCTTTCATTACCCTTGACCAAGGCACTGGTCTAAGGACTGGAGCTGAGCACCCCATGGGGATTACTAAAGTACAACTTTAACAACCCCCTCAGGTCATTATAAAGAGGTGTTGTGGGGCTTCCCCCTGTGCACACTAAGGACATCCCTCTTTTGTGCTGAATTCTAGGTGTGCCAGATATTTGGGCACCATACTGAGATAAAGAGAAAAGATAGTTGTATGCTACATTTGTAACAGACTTAAAATAACTTTTGTAACAATAAATTATGCACAAGCTCTAAAAGCTTGACATCTACTGTGTAACGGCACATTTTTCTGTGTGTAGACATGACAAATTGATCTATGAGACAATTACATTAGATGCTACCTGGACTGAATGCAGCCCACAGGCAACAATTAGCAGGCGAAGAGCATAGCATTTGGTCTCCACTTACTTTAGCATTTATATCAATTTCGCTCAAAGGTTTATGAAGGATTTCACTTTTATATGGGGTGTAAATGTTTAATATATTATTGCAATGGAGTGAAGAATGAGGTCGGTATCTGTCTTGGTGAATAATAATGCATGCACACCAAGTCACACAAACACAAGCATTCTCACATATCTGAGTGCCAGATGACAGTGTTTAACCACTTGAAACATGAGCAAATTGGCTCGATTTTTTTTTTTCAAAAACATGGCAAGAGGGCATTAAGCAACAAAAGAAGAAATGACAAAAAAAGGAAGAAATTAAAGAAAATTAAGAGAATGAAAATTAGTTGTTTTTTTTTTTTAAAAAAAAGTTAGAAATATAATGTTTCCCTAGCTTTTATCTTTTATACCTCGACATTTTCCCTAGCTTTTCCAAAATAATTTTCTAAATTAACTAGTTTGGTAAACATTTATTACCAAGTTGCCTAATGCCTTTTTCCCATGTTTTTGAAAGAAATTGCACGAATTTGCTCTGGATTCAAAGGTTGAAATACTTTTCAAAGGCGTCTTAAAGCAGCACAAGGAAAGTTATGGTGCTCGAGGTTTCAAAGGATTAACTGCCGATGTCTGTGTAATTTTATCAAGTGCTATAGACGTTAACCTAACTACTGAATTCCCCTTAAATAGAGTATTTTGACCCTGGCTGCTGTCTATGTAGCATGTGGCAACATGAAGCCCACCATTAAAGGACACAGCTGCGTTATTTGATCTTTCTCATTATTATCAACATATCCCTGCAAGAGACTAACACCAGCAATTAATTTATCTGACAAAATAACGTCTGTGTTGTCAGAGCCTGATATACCTCAGCATATGTCTCTGTGCCACCAAACTGTCACCAAGAAGCCAATAAAAACACATGAAAGAGTCATACTGTTACACTGGGTGACATATTCCTTCAACACAACAAGCGTATTTTATTCTGAAACAACTCAGACTGCATTTTCGATCTCTTAGTGTAGCTCCTCGTCGGGCAGACACCGCGCTCGGGGCACACGGTTCTGTGTTTACACTGCTTTGCTAGTTTGACGAGCTAGGAGGAATAACACCTTACTGGTACAAAAGAGTACCCCCGCACCTCGGGCCTTGGAAGAAAAATGTCTGAGGATGTTTATCAAATGTGTTTGTGCGTATGGAGAGAGGATGAGGCACACTGTAGTTTCTCATAATATTAGTAGAGGGACCTCATTTATAAACATTGTGCACATGCTTTCTATGCGAAAGAGTTGGGATAAGGCAATATGAGAATCTGCTGGTGACCCTCCCACACACACACACACACACACACACACACACACACACACACACACACACACACACACACACACACACACACACACACACACACATATGGCATGCTGAGACTCCAATGGTAAAGCAGTGAATGAAAATGAAAGGTTATGTCTTTCTATCAAATCTTAACACCCTATATCCCTTTTTTCTCCTTTTTTTACAGACTTCTAATGGTACAAATCATGAGAAATATTCCAGTCTGAACCAGTTATCTTTTGCTTTATGCCAAAAAGTAATTTGCCAAGAAGACTTTTACTTTTTTACTTCCACCATGACTTCATGTTTGTCATAATTAACTGCAACAAATTCTAGAAAACAATCAATGTCACAATGTCAAAAAAGCTTTTTACTGCAGACATTTTGACTTCTCCCAGAAGAAAAAGCACAGGTGTTACTAATAACATAAGTAATGGTAAGCCATGACAGTGTGACAGTGAGCCAGCATGCACAGTACCAGGACCCTGACACTGAGGCAGCTAAATGGAATTCTGCCATCATTAAATTCATTATTTACGCCTGTGCTTGTCCTACTGTGACATGGCAAAAATGTCTTTGTGAAAAAGGCCTACGGGGCAAGGTGATACCAAACACGATGGCTGCTTTCCTGGTGTAGGTGGCATTGTACAATATCTGACATGCCATTGTGCAATATGAGAATGCCACCCCTCAGACTGGAGCATGTAGAGAAAAACATCTCATGACAAGTCAGCATTTGATCTCTTTTTCTTGCAATCCAATGTATTTTATTTTTCAACCTGTATTAATCGCTTAGAATGCTGCTAGCGATCTGGAAGTGGTAGTTTGGAAAGTGTTTTCTAAATGAACAGGTCCAACCATTTAAAATGCCTGCGCTTCATTGACACAGTAATGACAATTTTGAGTTCATTGCCTCGTGGCATCTCCTAATTTATCAAATCAAGGAGTAAATAAAAGCAAGTGAAATTAGGTGAAGTTATAATGGGCCACAATGTGGAAAAACTATTATGCAATTTGTGTTTTACTAGTTTATATCTCAAAATTGATATATTCTACTACGTAGTAATTAAAATATGTTCAATAAAAAAGTACGAGATATTAGTCATATAGCAAGATATGATTTAGTCAATTAAAATGTTTTCCATTTGATATGAACAATGAGCCTATTTCACTGTATTTCTAAAAGCTGCCATCTTCTTTTTGGTCAAATTAAATTGCTGTGTTATACATGTGTATGTTGTGTGTTTGTTTTATGGTCAGTCTGACATTTGACATGCTGAATGTGTCATTGGGTTCACTCAAAGTCAAGTGACATATTAAATAGACCTGGGTCACTCGCCACAGCTTATGCAATGAATCTAACTGTCATCCTATCTTCCTGGTACTCATTGTTCCTATCAAGGTGAGACCATTATGAGAAAAAGGACTCCCTCATTCACCACCACCGGTAGCACCGACACTGAATGAGCAGCAGTGGGGTCTCATGGTATCTTCCAGACTTTTTTTTCCTCTTAAAGGAATGCTTCATCCATGAATTATCATTTGCATAACAATGACACACCCCTTGTTACATTTAATTTGACAAGATAACTTTGTTTTTCTTGCAGGCCTACAGTGAACTAAGGACTAAGGACTAAGGATCCAAAGAAGGTTAGTTTGGATTCACCAAAGTCACACAATAAAACAAACAAACTGATGGAGGCAGTGTTTAACCAGCAGCTCCCATGTTCGGTGAAGGAAAATTTAGTGTTTTTGTCTATGACGTCTGGCTTTGAAGAGAGCATAGAGAAGTTTCACTTTTAGTTTGTGAAATACTGAACATACGGCTGGATAAATGAGACTTTATTCTGTGTGAGTTGTGTAACAGTTTACCAGAGATTCTGATATGGTTTTGCTGTTGTTAAACATGGAAAAAAAATCATCAAGTATTTTCTCTATTTGGGGATTTTTTGTTAACTGAAGCAATGCAAGAAAAATAGTTTTCTTTACAAACTTAACATGACAAGATGTGACTAACTGATATACTAGTCATTTGGGGAGTGACATATTTCTTTAAGATAATTTTTCAAACACTAGTGCTCTTTAGTATTAACTGCTCCTGGGACATCTGCATAGTGATACCTGTTTACAAAATGTATCCCAGAAAAGTAATGGCAAGAACATTTGCATAAATATCAGTAGTTGATGAAAATTGGAAGGCCATCTTATGTACAATTTATGGCTGTTTGGAAGAGTGATGCAGAATTGTGTCCAAAACTACTGGCTGAATGTAAACATTAAAGAGAAGAAAGCAAGGAAGCCTGGAGGAAAGCAAAAACAGAGTTTCTAGTACATAATTACTGCATATGCATTGCTCACTAATTGAGTTTTTATTTATGTGTAAAACAATTCAACTCATTTTAATTCAAGGTTCCTAATGCAGGACTTAATACGTCAAATGTGAAACACAAAGCCCTTTCATATAATACAAGGTTCATCGGTCCTTTGTGCGACTGCTCTCTAAGAGAGTTTTATTCAGAGTTCTAGTCTGGGGTTCTTACCTTACCTTGCAATAAGGACACTGGGGATAAAGGCACAAGTAATTTTTAGTCCAAATTTACAAGTGTTTCAGCCTTTTGCATCAGAGACTCCTCCACTCGCTGTATTCTGCCCTGCTTCATCCCAACATGAGAGAGGCTAGTGGACACATGAAGGATGTAGAGGCTTGTTTGGCTCTGGATGAGGCAATAGGCCAGGGTAGTCAGGGCTATCAAAAGTGGGGGCATGCTGCTCCAGAGAGCAGGGTTTTGAAAATGGGCTTGGTGGCTCTCAGTGGGATTTCTGCGTCATCTGACAGCAGAACAAAGTTCCTCTGGCAGACAGAGCCGAGTCGCAGGCGCTGCTTGATGCAGCCTCTGAAGCCAAAAACATTAGAGCCAGAACACAAATGCATAAAGAAACGCACTAAGAGAAAATGTTAAAACACATAATTCAATTAAATACTGTAAATGCAAAACCCCCACACAACACCCCGCCAGAGCCGGGTAGAAAACTGGCTGTGGCAGGTAGCTACCAGCCGTGGTGGCGGGTGAAGAATTCTGATCTTGTTTCTTGTATAAAAGCATGTCTAACATTGAGTGTGACTGCTGTGTGTAGTGACATGGCAAAATCACTGCCTCCCTCTCTCTCAACAGGGAACACCTTGCTTTGGACATAGCTGGAAGTGATTTGGACCCATTAATTCTCTCTTTTACACAAACACACATTGCACTTCCACTGTGGACTCTCTTCACAGTCCAACACACAAACCTTGGAAACTACTAGTTCCGTCACTATTGCTATTAAGCACATTAAAGTAGCATTGATGAAAATTGGCATCATTTAAACTATTCATCATCAATGTTTTGTATAAATCATTCATGTAGGGCCAAACGGAGTAGACAGTTGACTAGTTTTTAAAGACAGCAGTTGTATTTAAAAGGTAAAGGGGTGGACATTCTATGGTTTGGTGACTTTAAAATCTCATCTATCCTTTTTGTCAAAGATTTAGAGCTTTAGGTTTAGAGTAAAGTAGGGATGCCACAATAAGGAAATTATCCCACAGGTAAATAAATTTGTGACAACAGTGATACCAATTACAATTAACATTAACAGAAAAGCTATTTGTGATAATGCTCATTAGAGCATTGTATTATTTACTGCTAATGCAAACCGAACATCTCCTACTGCTGCAGCTTAAAGGCATTAAAGCAGAGAAACTACTTGTGAGGACATTTTCATGCATTGATAAATTTAAAATCTGTTTTTTTTTTTTACATCCATAATATGTTTTCTTTCAGACTTGTGGTGAAAAATTTCCAAAATATGTACATATATAAATTCATCTTAGTTCAGATTTCTGTTCTGGAAATGTATGCAAAAGTGAAAATTTAATTAGAAAATGCCTGATTTGCATATCTTAAAAAAACAAATTTTTAGAAAACTTCTAATTGAAATAAATAATCATCTTCATGTAATTAATCAGCTGGGTAAGTTTCTTGATGTTATCTGTTACTTAAATTTTTGACTGGAGCGTCTCAACTTCACTGGCAAAACACAAGTTGTCTCTATTTGGCCTTTGAAGTAGTCACAGGATATGCAACATGTTTGTCAGTGACTACAGCTATCATGCATCAAAAAAATGTGTCTACAAAACAAGACCATGGTCATTTATGGCATTTGTCAAAAAAGCACCTTTGTCGGACAAAGTTTTGATTTTATAAAAAGCAAAGTGACGGCAAGTATTGTAATTTGTGTATGCCTGAAGACTGTATAACACTGGTAACACCGACTACCGTGGCACGCCTAGAGTAGAGTGCATCAAATATATCGAGGTCTTGTTCACAAGGGAGGATATGATGGAGAAGGAGATCAAAACAGTCTGTTGCAACACCAACATCAATGCAGATGTCATATCCAACTGTCATATGTAGGCAAAGCTCTCATCCATCTTCTGATCTCTGCTTTTTCTACATATTAACCAAATGTGAGTAACAGCTACATAACATGTTTTGATCAGTGGCAAAATTACACGCCTAAGCTACTCAAGCGCAGTCCTTGATATAGATATTAACTGATTCTGACTGTCTGTTATCTATCAGAAATTTCTTCAGTCCTTATTAGAACTACATGCTTGCTTACAAAATTTCTACGACCATCACTTTTTGTTCTTTCATTCCCTCTAAAGAAGCAAAGATATTTTCTGCACATATGTTTTCTGCACTGCAAATATATAATTTTTAGACATGTTGTAAGGACCAAATAATAGTCAATGCAACATGCATGGACCTTCAGATAGCAAACAATGTTGCTGCAGTTCAGGGGAAACAGGGTCAGGAGGCACAGTAACTCTTTAGCCTTACATTACGATGGGATTGATTGTATGCCAGACGTGAAAGCCTCAGCATCTTGGATGCAGCCACCCACCTGAACTGTTTGAGCATAACTGTGTGGAATTTGCAGAGAACAGCGTAACAAATGAAAAACGTCAGAAGCAGTTCTGTGGGCACAACAGCATTTCAATGAAAGAGAAGGACAACAGGTTCAAGACAACAGGGAGACCACAAGTGGATCAAGCAGCTCAGTACAACTGTGGTTAGTAAGGGAGCGTTTCTGAAAGCGCAAGCAGTTCATCAAACCTTGAAGTACGATGGAACAGAACATGAGGCTTCAGTGGACACATGATCACGAGAAAGAGCCTGGCCTAGAGCATCTTAATTAATTTGAAACATTATGGGAGGATTGTGATTTTTAAGCAAAACAGAGTATAATGGACAAACAAAAGATTTTTTTTTTTTCCATTCCCATTTTGTGTTGGTAAAAGTAATATGTAGTCAAATACTAATAATGCATCATATATCCTAAGAGTTGTTTTGATACTGATACCAATGTAGGAAATGCTATTTTATGGGAAAACTTTTAAGCAGTTTCAAACTCAGATAAAATAGCAGTTTTCTTGTAGATTTGAAACAGCAGCCCACACAGCAATTTGTGCTCTGGAACTATTGGCAAACACTGTTTTAGAATCAGGGTTAGATGGCAAAATGTCACTGGAAAATCCCACCCGTTTAGGTTTTAACTTAAGTCAAGCCACACAACAATGACAACAATCACCTCACACCCATGCAGAGTCAGCAGTATACAGATGTTTTTTGTTTCTTTAACACAATGGTATTGGACCGGTACTCGGTATTGGCGGCTGCGCAAATTCAGGTATCTGAATCTTTATTGGGAAAGAAAAAATGGTATTAAAACAACAACCCGTTCTCATTCCGAACTCGTCAAATAATGCTGCTCTTGCAGTGCTTTTGGCGTACAAGTGCAACGCCAAAAGCCAACTTCCGTGTCAACAGTCAACACACACAGATGCATCAGATGATAACGTGGTCAGACAGAAGCGGTGGCGTTCTTAGCTGGCGGACAGCCGGATGGCAGCGGGCATGTCCACATGTGACGGGAATGGGCAAAACCATTTGCGTGCGCCTGAAATGCTGAAGGACAATGTCAGCACTGCCGTTAACCACCTACTGTAAAGAGCGCCAGAGCGCTTATAGGTTGGGTAGGGAGGTGGATGGGTCCTACAAACAACGGACTTTTGCGCGGGATTGCAGAGTTCAATTCCTGTGTGGATGTGTGTGTGTGTGTTTTGTTTCTACACTTTACCATGTGCCTCTTTTGCCTGATCCCAACTATCATGAAAGTTTGAATGGTTGTGTAAACATAGGGAGCTTGTTGCTTGCATTTGTTGACATCATAGTAATGGGCGGTGTCATCCCACCACATGCATGTGTTTACATCACCGTAACGGCATCCAGGAGCGTAAACAGCTGACGCACAAGGATACCTAAAACGGCATAGGTTGCTGCTGAAGGTCCTGACATTTGACGAATTTGGAGTGAGAATGTCTTATGAAATACCTCTTCTAAGATGTCTGTTTGAATTAGAATATGTCAGACACTTATATACAGAAAGCAGGGCACAATTCCACGCAGTAGTGACATGGACACTGTGATTATTAGACTCTCTGCCAAGGCCAGTCACCACTGCTTTGTTGGAACTTCTGAAGTGGCAATGTCTTTCATCCAACCTACACTGAAAGTTTTGCTGTCCGAACTTAAAATGAAAATGTATCGTTGTAGATGGTGAAGAGGCAAAAACAGCTCTGGATGTCTTAGATTTGAAGGATTGCAGAGAAGAAAAAAACGGCAGGGGGTTAGGAAAACAACACAAACATTTAAAGTTTTAAACATGTTGTTGCCAGTTTGCATTCAATAGAGACAGCTGAGAAATGTTTTATCATGACTGTCCAATTTGCACAGTGCAAAATGTTATTTGTGTGGCGTAAGAGAAACATAAAACTAGAGGCGATTTAAGATCATGCTGCTTCCAAAAGCCACCCCCAGATTTATTGGTACACATTTTATTTCCTACCAAAGATGATACACACTCTCTTTACTTTACCTACTTTGGCCTTTTCAGACAGATACTTTTTTTTAGTATCTATCTTTTTTAATCTTTGTTTTCTTAATACGTACAGTATGCAGATCCTTATGTTCACATTACCATGGACAAAATATCAGAGCTTTGCCAAGCTTGACTTCCTCATCGCTCTATAAATCATCCATTCATTCATTCAGCTCAAACTATCACCCACCTCGAAAGCCTCAAACATGGGCTAATCATGAGGGTGACGCTATATCGATTTTTCTGTTTGCGCAGTCGACTGTGCTTACTGAAGCAAACTTTGTAGCACATAAAACATGCTTCAAGGAGTTGCAACCCATAGTGACAGGCATGTCCCCCCTGTCACATGCTCCAGTGAGCCTCATGATGGTATGTTTTTCCTATTTGGTTTTCCCTCAGTTGCAAATAGTATGAACTCCTTTGATCAAAGGACGATGAAGTATTTTTGTGTACTCTGCAGAAAGTATACTGGCACGAACCTTGACTGAGTTTCAGTCTTCACACTTCTGATTTAGTTGATATATATCTGAGATAAGACTCTGATGGTGATAATTAGAAATGCCCACGGCTATCGCAATTTATCTTTGAGTGCATTTCCTCTGTTCCTCAGCTCATCCTCAGTTGCTGATTATATAATGGGATTATGTCATCTTAAGTACCAAAGAAGATCGAAAATAAGAACTAAAACTGAAATAAGCTCAGTGTTCTGTCCACTTGCGACCCTTTCAAACCAAGACAAACCTCCATCTGCTGGAGGTTGCACTCAATTGCACATGCAGAGCCATCTCTTGCTGTTTCCTCACCACATCACTGACAGCCGCTCTATGGCATAAGTGTCTCTACCGACCCCCACCACAATCCTTTCCCAGCTGCCCATCAACATTATCTCTGCAGCGGGCCAATTAGTCATCATCTGCCTTGTTTTGTTGGGCTCGCACAGTCAGGCGTCCTCTGATTCGATAAATGATTTAAATAATGGGCCTGTAATCATAGATGCTGATAATTTTGAGTCTTATTTGATCACTGGAATCCATTCAGTCTTCTAACAATACACAACAACCTCAAGCCATTTCATCATAGAAACTATCCAAGACTATCAAATAAAAGGATCACATAATTATAAGGACATGCTTTATACTTTGGAAATCCATCTAAATTTTGCACGCTTGATTACACACAACAAAGTCCTATTTTAAAGAGACTACCAAGTCCTGACCAACATGGTCACAAACTGAACTTTTGTCCAGTGACGGCTTGTCCTCTCAAAGTCAGTCAGATGTAGGACAACATTTCAAAGGTGCTGTGCAATGTTCCCTTTCTAAAACAGGCAAAGCAGTGGTCAGATGGGAAGCCAGTGAGGGATCATAATCTTGTCATTGCATTACTAACCTTTCTAAAGAGATATCTGCATCAGGAGCCTTTTGTTTCTATTTGAAGTCTGAGTAGAAGTGACCAATCACAGTTGAGCAGCAGGTAAACAGTCCACGTGAAAGGCAAAAGAAATATTAACGCTTTGGCATAAATGCGATCTCAGAACACATTGGCTATCATCCAACCTTACTTCTATATTAACTTTTTAAAAAATGAATCACACTCATATGCAAATATCTATTCATAGACAATCAAGTCCATTTTATTCATATAGCGCCAAATCATTAAAAAAAAGTTATCACAGGACTTGTTTCATTTTTTGCAGGTCTACGCCATTCTCTTTTAACTTACAGAGACCAAACAATTTATGAATTACAAAAAACAAATCCCACCGAGAGCAAGGGTGACCATATGCTTCTGCCAGTTGGGATGAGAGTAAAAGAGAGAAAGGGATATTAGCCGAAATGATCAATGCACAGAGGGAAAAGTCACGGCCCAGGATCCAGTTGCTACATCAGATCTCCCAGAATTTTGGTTGTTGCCCCCAGAGGCTTATCTTTATCAAACCGATAACTGACCCAGTGACGACCCCTTAGGGATAGTGATTTAATTTTTCTTCATATATACTACTTGACTTAACCTAACTGAAATTTTCTTGTTTCAAGATTGATTTCTAACTAACGGTAAAATAACCAGCGGTGCAGCACCACTAGCTAGATAACTCATCATAATGGCAAATGTACATTGAGCAGCTTCACAATATGGCTTGCCACAGCAGTTACATCTTTCTGCAGCCAGAGGGCATATTGAATCATGTGATTAGTCAAAAAATGATGCGACTCTCAAATGCATCAAACAAAATTTTGTGGTAAAAGATTAAAATCGTTATTGGGTGCTATCTGCTTGCTCCATAGCAACAAATAAAGCCACAGCTACTTCCTCAAGGTGACAAAGATCCTGGATGAATTTGTTGACATGGTTTACAATTAGATACGAAAAGATGCTGAGTTAGATTCAGACATAAACCCCAACACTTAAGGACGATGTATGCTTATAAAGAAAAAAAAAGAAGGTTACTCAAAGGTTATTCATTAAAAAAAATCCATATCCTTATCAGCCATCAATCTGTAATATTGCTGTATCTGTTTATATGACTGCGTTCATGTGAGTGTGTCAGTGTGTGTTTCACCCCCCCTACACAGCCACACACTTTCACTCACACTTGTGCTGACCTTAACTCCAGAGCAGAGAGCCAAAGCTCTTAAAGTCTGAAAACTGATGGTCTGGATACTCTCATCTCCTGTTCGCTGTGTCAAGTCATTATAGTGCACCAAGTCATTAGCTGATGGTGTAGTCATCCATTACAGCTAAGAGGGAATATAGCAAAGGCAAAGCAGAGATGATTCCAACTTTAAGATGTCCAGATCATGTGAAGGACAATTTTTCTTTCTTTTTCTTTGGTGTTCAATATATCTTTGTAACTGTCAAACATAACTGAGTACTTTGATGATCATGGTGGGATGACAAAATTGGATCAGATCTTAAGACAGAGCAATTTCAGGTAAAATCCGCTTACTGAATTAAAAATGTTCACGTCCATCCAATGAAGCTTGTATTAACACTGGAGTTTTCACTTGTCCATGAACTACAGATGAGTTCTCTAGCTAAAAATGAAAATCTGAGCCACATTTTTTTAAAAAAAAGTTTCAATCAAAAGTAACATTAGTGCAAGACCTGTCAGTTATTTTACTGTAACAAAATTGTTAAGAGACTTTTGGTGAGTATTGTAAAGTCCCTGGTGGTCAATGCAGTATTTAAGATTAAGCTGTCGAGTTCCAGACAGGGTCAGAACAAAGTACAGGGCTGTTAGGTAATTGTGGTTCCTTCGTGTAATTATTGTAATCAAACAGAGAGCCAAACTCCCACCTCATTTCCAAGCTAGCCCATGTTACACTTGATGCAGCCAGAAAATCTGTTTTGCCCAAAACCAGATTTGCTTTCTGTAAAAACTTGTGTAAGTGGTGCCAGATAAACAAGTAGACAATGAATAAAATGTTGAGGAAAAGACAAAATATACAGATGAAAGATGGGTATTGATAAGTAAGTGAGTTATTTTTTTCTTAAATAAACAAAATATGTTTGGATGTTTTTATATCTAGTAGCATTTTTTGTTGTATAGCATAGTCACGACACATGGAAACATTTTTGATGTGCTGCATATGAAAGCATTTGGCGATACATTGGCATGTGTGAACCTGTTTGGCATTATTTGCTTATGTAATCCAAAAAAGATACATCTTCACAGTGATTAAAATATACAGTCAACAACAACCATCTAGACCAAATCTTAGCTGCTGATTCATTATCTTTTCAGCAAGGCTCAGTTGGATAAACAGCTTAAAATGATGGTAGTGTAAGAGCCTGAAAGGCCTGTGGTGTTGCTGTAGCATTGAGCTATATCACAGGCTTGGAATTCATTTTGTTTGATACATTTTGATGCATTTAAACCATCTAATCTAACCAGCACTCTGAATATGGTTGAGTTGAATACTCGGATGACTGAAGTACCTGATGCAGATATTGCACTTTTTAAGAGCACGAGTATCATCCAAGTAAAATCTATCTATTTGCTTTTGATGAGGGAAGATCCTTAGTTGAGTGACTAAATACTTCTCTTACTCTTGTGATTGGAAATGATCTGAAGCTCAATTCTGAGGCTGGTCTGTAAAAACCTTTTGATAAATCATAAATATGGCAACTTCTGATCAACCCACATCGATTTCAAGCTTAAAATAACAATGTCGAGTAAGGTCCCACCTGCTTCCAATTTAAATCACACCCACTTCCTTTAAAACTCTTCTTATGCAAGGAATGGGCACCCAGTTTGCGATTATGAGTTATTAGCTAGTTATTATTATTAGCTATTCAACAGCAAATGTTTATGCCATACTATCAGAAACAGACACAGTGACATGGTAAACATCTGCAGAAGCTTGACAGAAACAACATGCGCTTTTTCCTCTTCTCAGTTTAGCCCTGTAGTTTTACAAGACCCCAGTTACAAAGTAGGAAGGAATCTCTGAAAATCTTAAAAAGAGCTCTATCATGTATTACTAGTATTTATTTATGTTTAATTTATTTAGTTATTTATTTCTTTTATTATGAGAGTAGAATAACATTAGGTTTTCTGGCGGCAGTTACACAATACGGATGTCAGAAAATGTCAACTCTTTTTTGTCAAGATGGGAAAAAAACCAAAACCCAATTGTAACTCTTTTTTGCAAAAGAAATGCAGTCTTTTTGTTGTTTTTTTGCAGAAAAAAAGAGAGACAAACTGCGGATATTTATTATAGCTTTTGTTCTCCTCCATCAAAAGATATTTCCTTGTTCAGTATTTATTTGGCTTTATATTCATCACTAAGCCTGGATTGTGTGTAATTAAAAATGTTTTTCAAATTGATTTTGTTCTTGTCAATTCTATATTCCCCTTGAAAAAAAGCAATGAACAAGGAGGCTTCATGTCAAAGATAAGGCATCTGTCAGTAAAAATGTAATGACCTCAGAGAGGGGGAGAAAAGATCAGATGGTAAGAAACTTGGCTGATATGAGGAATGTAAGGCGCTGTCACAGCTCATTGTCTTTGAAAATTAATGGCAGAAAGATGACAAGGCTAGGAGTGATTCCAGAGAAGAGCGGAGCAAGACGAGAGCGGGCCTTCTGAGAAGAATATTTATGTTATAGCTTAATGTTAATATTATGTGGCAAGCAATTACATCTGTATTCAGAATGGATAGCCTTGCCATAATTGGCAATGACACAGAATGCCTGGCTACAGGACAGTTTGATCAAATGAAGAATGTCATACTTGACTCTACTATATTCTTTATAGCTGCCAAGGCTAAACAATGAATATCAATAGACAGAGACTGATTCATTACACAAAGTCATATTTGAAATCATAGGACATAGGATGATAGGCACATTTAAACTGTATCATCATTACTGAGAATAATCACTTCCGTGTGTTGTGTGGAGCTGTGATCTTGGGAGAGAATATGATGAATCGTAATTATATTATTTCCACCTGTTTTTGTTCTTCCATATGTGGACTCAACTGATTGTTAATATACATGCAAATGGCTTTCTGTGTTATGGGTGGAACAAATATAGGACACCCTTTTGTTCGTCGGATGAATGTTATTTTGCAACTCTGAAATCAGAAAACTGCTTTCTCACAGCAACGTCAAAGGAGGCAGTCATTATATGGCCCAATTCATTACAGTCAGTGAAGGAGGGAGGGAGGGAGGGAGGGAGATAGGGAGAGAGGAAGAGAGAGAGGGGAGGGGGGGTTTCATTAAAGCTCCTGGTTTAAGCCCAGCCCATTCTGAATATGTAAATGTCTGAGGCACAGAGAAAAACACAGCAAGAGAAAAGCGAGGAGGGAAGGAGAGAGAGAGAGAGAGAGAGAGAGAGAGAGAGAGAGAGAGAGAGAAAGAGGAAGGGAACAGCATGAAAAAGTGAGTGAGCGATCAAGGGAAAGAGAGCAAGAGAGAGTGAGGGGAAAGAGAGCGAGCACTCTGAATTGTGAGTGGCTTACGACACTCAGTGAACAGAAGGTGCTTCTGCATGCGCTGTCAGTGTACTGCTCTGCTGCAAGGGATTGCGCGCTCCTTTGCTTCCCACATTTACCGCCCCTGCCTGCCTACCAGCACCAGCCTTCAGCAGCCTCTTCCAGCTGGCTGAAAAAACACCCGGAGAGCAAGGGAGTGAACGAAAACTGCAAGCCACGGGGGATGCGAGCGGCTTCTTAACCGAGATGAGCCACTGAGATGACAAGGAATACTGTTACACAAGACAACAGTGAACAGGGTTCACCTCTTTAAATCCTGTTTTTTTTTTCCTGCGTCCGTCACTGAAAGCATGATTACCCGCTTGAATGGATTTAAACCTTACAAGTCAGTGATTGCTTCCAGAGATGGACGATAATATGTGGTGACAGATCTGCTGTTAGTTAAGCAGGAAAGGGGAGGAGAAAAGAGCAAGACAGATATTTAAAAAGAATTTTCCTTGGGTTTTTTTTCTCTTTCCCTGGTTGTCTCTTCTTCCCTCTGATCATTGCAGCAGAGGACTGCGGAGGAGCAAAAGAGACAGAGCTCATGCATGCAGACAGGGGAACTTGCACTTCCTACCATCTAGCTGAAAGCTACTTGGATTCCTTCTCTTTCTGGCTCTTTCACTTGAGGAGAACTAAGACATTGTAAGCCTGCCAAGGATCTGGTGTCCACTGAAAAGAGTGAAGGGAGGGGGGGAGAATTTGTACCACAGTGGGGTCTTTTTTAGATTCGCACATAATTAGTGTTGGGGCACAAAGCGAGACGCTGAATGGAGATTGTCAGCTTTTGGATAGGGGTGAGTAGGAATCTTTTCAAATAACATCGATCAATGAGGAAAATTTCATTTTTCTCATCCCCTCTACTCTCCACCCACTGCTTGATTTCTAACATAAGCAGAGAGACTTGCCCTTTATCCTTTTGCATTTTCGACAAGGATTCCCTTGGTTGACAAAATATATATATATATATATATATATATATATATATATATATATATATATATATCATTGTTGACAGCTAAAATACAAAAGAAAACAAAACAGATTGTTAAACTGATTGAATATGATGTGATAAATATGATGTGATAGGTGCAGAAAACAATATCCAGAGTGGTTCAATGGACATTTTCTCAGAGACATCCCTGGATATTTATGCTAATGGATTTCCTTCTAATTGGACTGTACTTAAAGTGGCCACTGAAGAAGCCCCCTGGGTTGATACTGTGTTTATTGGGGATTTTTCTAAGAACGGTTCCCTTGGTAGAGGGGGTTTGTCCAAGGCTGTGCCGCTGCGACAGCAAGCTGCTGTACTGCGAGGGGCTCAACCTCACAGACATTCCCCGCAATCTGAGCAGTGCCATGGGCCTGTCCATGAGAGAGAACAACTTGACCGAGCTGCGTGAAGGCCAACTGGTTGGTCTGTCACAGCTCACCTGGCTCTACCTAGATCACAACAACATTGACATTGTAGAGGAAGGTGCATTTGACAGGCTAAGACGGGTCAAGGAGTTAGACCTCAGCAGCAACCGGATAGAGAGTCTGCCAAATGGTACCTTTAGGCCCCTCCCCAACCTTCGTATCCTGGACCTCTCGTACAACAGGCTGCAGGCACTAGAGCCTGACCTGTTCCACGGCCTTAGAAAGCTCACCAATTTGCATTTGCGCTACAATGCTCTCAAATTTGTGCCAGTGCGGATTTTTCAAGACTGCCGGAGCATGCAGTTTCTGGACTTGGGATACAACCAACTGCAGAGCCTGGCACGAAACTCCTTCGCCGGCCTCTTCAAGTTGACTGAGTTGCATCTTGAGCACAATGAGCTGGTTAAAGTCAACCTAGCCCACTTCCCTCGCCTCATCTCTTTACGTACTCTGTACATGCACAACAATCGTGCCACTGTTGTTGTCAATACACTGGACTGGACATGGCATTTTTTAGAGAAGATTGACCTATCAGCCAATGAAATCGAGTACATTGAGCCACATGTTTTTGAGAGCGCACCTAACCTCAAGGTGCTGATGCTAGACTCCAATCGGTTGACCTCTGTGGACCAGCGCATCCTGGATTCATGGTCATCTCTGGACAGCATTACCCTGGCAGGGAATGACTGGGAGTGCAGTCGCAACGTGTGTGCCTTGGCCTCTTGGCTGAGTGCCTTCCGAGGCCAGCGTGACAATTCCCTGCTGTGTTCAAGCCCCGACACCGCACAGGGCGAGGATGTGTTGGATGCTGTCTATGCTTTTCAGCTATGTGAGGATCCCACAATGGAGGTAACTACAGCGGGCCTGTACGCCTCGACAAGGGATCTGGCCCAGGGTGGTTCCGTTTTCCTGGGCCCATTTACCCCCAACCCTTACGAGGGTGAGGGTAGTGAGGTGGTCACCAGTTCTTTCACCGTCACAGTGGGCCATGATGACCTAGAGAGCACCATGCAGATCCACAAGGTGGTGACTGGAACCATGGCACTCATCTTTTCCTTTCTCATCATCGTGCTCATGCTGTATGTGGCATGGAAGTGCTTTCCAGCCGGAATAAGACAACTGAGGCAGTGCTTCAGCAGTCAGCGCCGTAAGCAGAAGCAAAAGCAAAGCATGCAGCAGATGGCTGCAATTTCTACGCCGGAGTACTATGTTGACTATAAACCCAACCACATTGAGGGAGCTCTGGTAATCATCAATGAATATGGTTCTTGCACTTGCCAACAGCAACCTTCTCGGGAGTGTGAGGTGTGACCCTGCTTTGTGAGTACGTCTTTACCTGTGATTATCTGGATATACAGTCAATCCCTCTTTTGGATGCACTGGGGAGGGGAAAATTGCGGGACAGAAGGAATAAAGGGATCTTTTTGGACACTTTTTACACAGCGTTCTCACTGTGATGTGGAAGCAGTGTGCTTTTTGCGGCTGACTATAACGCAGTGGATTTACTGCTACTGCTATCTACTGCTGATTCGAGGCCACGGGGCATAATGGGCCCCTGACTCTTGGACCTGTTGATGTTCTACAGAAACACAGAGAGGAATACATTGTGGGCACAGAGGCTTTTCTCTCATGGGTGGATATTTGAGCTTTAATGTGTCTTTCTACTTCAGGACATTTAATTATTGTTTAAAAAGAAACTGGGGACACACAAAAGAAGAAAAAAAAGGAAAAAAAATCAAACCATTTGTATTATGGTAAACACAATATTTGACAAGCATTTAAAATATAAAAAAAGATGTTTAAGTTGGATTCAAACTGTAAAAATAAAAGTCTGTGTAAAATATGTTAAAAGAAGAAGTGCAAGTGTGGACAAAAAATGAAACAAGATAATCTATTTCTTTTGTAAACTACAAAAAATGTTTAAATAAATGAATTGCTATTCACAGTAAACTCATTTGTACGTGAGAAGCCTGTCAGAAAGGATGAATGACAATAGACGCAGTCTTTGCGCTCGTGGACTGGAGAGCCATGTCTCTGCAGTGTGTCGAACCAAAAAAAAAAAGAGAAAAAAGGGGGCAGAGGGATATCTGCATCTCATCTTCAATGTAAAATCCATGGTCTGAATTTTAGATCTCTGTTTTAAATCTCATATTTGTTGTTTTTATCATTCACTGTGTTGGCTCGCTATCAGTGTAGTTTCTTTCCCCCTTCCCATTGCCTATATGAGAATAGATTCAAATGATCTATTTCATTTCAATCGGCTAGCATATTTCCATATTATTACGTCACTACTTGTGTACCATCCAAGTAAAGAAAGCAGAGTGTCAAAGATCTAAAGCTATGCCTTTCATTGCCTCTCACTATTTGGCTTTCACAGAGGAGCGGCGCCTCCTTCACCGAATCAAGCACACTAAAGGCAACAATCATCAAAACCATGCATACTGAAGTCAAAATACAATTTCAAATTGTACCAGAAGCATTGAAGAAATTATCCAGCAGCTTAAAGGAAGATTTGCACATACAATATTCTTCACTGTGTTTTCATGTGATGTAAAATGTTTGTTGAATACAAGGCCATTTTGAGGTGTATATATATCCTTCTTCCTCTGGTGTTCATTGTGTAAATTAGTGCACTGACAGATGTTGTGTTTCCTGGGTCCTTTGACATGAACAGTATGTTGTGTGAGAAGGTGGGAGGCGGGTGTGAGAGGGAGATGGAGGATCACAACGACTGCAGAAAGAGGGAACAGACTGCTCTCTAGTGTGCATATTCTCATACTGTGGCTGCATTCTACCTATTGTGCACCATACTCTGCAAACCTCCACAGCGGGGGGGGGCAACATCAATATACTGAATTTGCAGCAGCTTTTCTGGGAAAAATTCAATGCATCAATTTGCATTATTTTTTGTGTTATTTTGCGATAAATTAAGATAATGTTTACAACTTGTAAGTCAGCAGGAATAAAAATGTTTTAAGAACTCACTGACAATCATTACATAATTAGTTCCAATAAGAGTAAAAAGTTATCACCAAACATATCAACAACATTGTAAGTGCAGCTGGTGTTCTGTTATTCTTTGAAGAATACGCAACAACAGGTCAGAAGAACAGGTAAGAAATGGTTCTTACAGAGTTACAGATGGATTGGTGGGTTTTAAATTGGTAGATGTTGTGGATACAGAGCCTGAGAAGGAGTGCATATGTCCTTCGGACAACAATGTCTGAACAAAGATGTTTTGCTGGGGATGCAGATTATTTGTTTGACCAAGGCTCATTGTGAGTGGTTCTTAAATGAAATATTTTCAGCTGAAAATGGTAGAATTTGGTAAAACATACAAGCATATTTACAATATTTTATGAAAAGATTTCTTTTTTTGGACAAATTTGCAAGTTTTCAAAAATAATTGATTCAATTTGTGTTAATTCTTGTAATCACAAGATGGGTCAAATCCCGGAAGATCTGATTAAGAGAGCCATGGGGTATACATATCAAATTACCTTCCCTGTCTCCCACAGCTCATAGGATTTTTCTCAGGTAAAATCACACCACATACTAATCATGCTTATTAATATGAAGGATATGCTGGAAATTTAGTGATTCACATTTGAATCCACTGAACTGAAACTATTTCTTATTCCATTTCTCAATAAATGCAAGCAGTATTAAACATGCATTTTATATAATATAATATAAATACATGGGGTAAATACACAATAATCTAAAAAGCCTCATTAAAAATGTTCAAGTTTCACTTTCAACATGGAATTTCTCATTTAGTTTTCAAAATATAACATGAAGATTTGTATGTGAGTTTCTGCTTATAATTGTGTTCAAGGAGTTTGTCATCAGACACACATGCACCCATGCAAAATGGCAGTGAATTATCTTAATTTTCATTTGAAACTGACCTCAGTGGTCTGTGACATTAACGGGACCCTGTTTCATTAATTAACATCCAACCAGTGTCTGAGGAAGTGGCCCTTGTAGGATGAAAAATAAAGGTGAAGTGTGAGCAATATACCCACAATGTATTTTTATTTATATTTTTTGGCTTTTAACAGGTTTGATTATGTCCCGGAAACAACCAAATCACTGGAAATTGCATGCGCTGCATGTATTGCTCAACTAACAAAAGCACTAAACTTTATGGATATTTTTTTTAGAGGAGACATTTTTGGAAGTGATAATGGCTTAAAGTTGCCATGTGGGATTTATGATCCATTTCTTATTTATGGTACCAAGGGCGTCCCACTTTAAGACTCAACATAGCTGTTAATCATACCCTGCCGTGTCAAGTGAATGCAAATGACTGCAGTATGTACGCTACAGCATCATGATGGGGACACAGATTTATTTTATTCTCCCGTCTTCACATACTGTCTAAATTTTCACCCCCCTTTGAGTCCTTCACAGTCCCTTAAACATGCAACTGCTGGGTAAATTTGAGGTTGTGAAGCTTCATTTGTATAAATATTGGATGATGCCTGGCATAGAGGCCAGCACTGGCACCGCTATTGATTTCATTTCACTCTGTTCTTGAACAAGCAACCGGGGCAAAAGGTGATGGAGAATGGCTCTGAATATTTTAAAAGCTTTGAGTCCTGAGGGCTGACTTTAAACTACTTCAGACTTATCTCCATCCCTATTCACCTTTACCTTCGTTCTCTCTCTTCGTGCCCATAAAACACAGTAAATGTAGAGAAAAACATCAATTCATCTAACTGACAATAGATCAAATCTCTGCTTGACCTAACCCTGGGGTGATAATTCCCGGAGGAAAGATATGTGCTCTCAGACAGCATCCATTGCAAATGCCTTGATTGATGATGCTCAGTGAAAATCAATACAGATGAGTGGTAACCAAAATGATCATAGTGATAACAAATGTATTCATCTCTCCCTCACATTTTCAAGCATAAACTGATGGATGAGGTTATGTTTTATTTATATGTAAATCCAGGATTGATGCAGAAGATGATAAGAAACTGACAGTGTGATTTGCGTCTGTCTCATAACAAATCAGATCAGAGAAAAAGTGTGAGGATCTGCCTCTTTCAAGAGCAGTTGGACAAAAAAACGTGACATTTGTTCTGTGCTTCACAGAGCCGCAGCTGTTTCCCTGCCAGAGGATATACAAGGGCAATGCACATGCTAAAAGGTCTGGAGCAATTGGTTTGTAGTTTATGCAAAGCAATACTGAGCATGTGGTATATGCACATGTGTGGCTGAGAATAAGCCAAACACACCTCAGAAATCATATGATGTCGAGGACCATATTATAAAATTGAGTGCAACGCTAAGATGAGAAGTCATAAAGGAAAGATGGATGTAAAGGTGGAGTTACTGACACAAAGAGTAAAAGGTTGCAACAATGAAATGAGAAAATTCAGAGCGGGTGTTTTGAGCAAAAAGTGGGGCATTGTGTACAAGCATGGGTCAGCTCTAAAGGTCAAACACTAACAATGGAGCGACCCTGCAGTCTCAAACTGTAGACGTGGCTGCTAGCTGACATCATAATAAATTTAGACTCACTATCAATCAACAAGCAATCACAGCCAGCGCTAAGAAAACAGCATCATTGGTTTTGTATAACATAAAACAAAGAGTGGAGCAGTAGACAAAATGGTGTATGCATCTTTATGCCAGTATGCCTGCAGGTACAGCGCCTTTGCCTTTACAGTGGTGTCAGTGACAAAACATCACTCTGCAGATCTCTGGGAAATAGCTTGCATCACAAACCTGCAGCGAGGTGGGGGGGGAGGGGGGGGCTTAGAGACGCAAACAAATCCTTAAAAAATAAATTAACCTGGCTTCCTGTGAGGGGTATCGATCGGGCAACATTCTGCCATCTCATTGGGACTAGGACTGTGCTGCATAATAAACGCTTAACACCCCCTCATAACTGGATGGAGAGCTAAATCATGGGTGGCAGCACATACTGCAGTAGGCTGTAAGGAGCTGCTGATGACTAATGACAATGAGTGGGTGGCTTTCCACTGCTTCTTTTATAACAGGTGGGTTATCAGGATCAATATTCTAATCATCATCAACATTATCTTTGAATCCAAAACCTCGGACACAATATTTTCTCTCTATGTTCTCTTTTCGCCTCCTTTCAAACACTGCTGCTGCCGTTGTCATGAATGTGATATTACTGCACTGAATTCAACAATAACAAATCCTGGTGTTTGCCTAACCTACATATGCAAGCTGGCGAGTAATTTACAAGAGGCTAGAAAATGGAAATTTAACTAACACATTATATAGAGCGATCCCCGTTTGAATTTGATTAGCGAAGGAAAGATTACGGTTCAGTTCCAAGTCTCCCCTTATAAAAATTGAACAAACTGTCAAAATAATAACTTTACTAAAACAGACACAAGTCCAATAGGGCACTATACATTCATTACTCAGGCTAACTCTCCAGGCAACCTATAGCTCTCTACGCCTCTGACTTCATTTACATGCACCATCCTCAAGCAACACTGAATTAATAATAATGACTAAGGAGTCATTACTCTTACCTACACATGGTACTGTAGTTAGAACTGTGGCCACTGAGGAAGGTGGAACTGGTTAGAGAACGGGGGCAAAGTTGGCAGCTGAATATTCATGACAGTGAGTCAGAGGGTGAGAGAGTACTGGTGGCCATTATTATTCTGATTATTATTATTACAGTATTGTTTTTGTTAATACTAGTGCAGCGCAACTTTAAAATGTCTGGAGTAGGCTGATTGCATGGCCTCTGGTATTGCTCTTGCAACTTTCTTGAGGACAGCTCATCTAAACAACTTCCCACTCGACTGCATTTCCTTGGGTCCTGAGTAGTACACTTGCTATACAACGTGATCTCATCCCTTCTTGTCATATTTCAACACTTGGGCAGAAGCCAGCCTTTGCATTGCACCTTGACGCAAGGGGTTGCGGTAAGGTTAAGGCAACAAACCACTTGGTTATGGTTAGGAAAAGATTGTGGTTAATTTTAGCCATGTCAGATGACTCAAATGACTAACAACAGACAAAATATCTCAATGCTGACTTTTAGTTTCACGTGGGACACAAACACCAGTCTCCTAGGTCCAAGTCTTGTGCACATTGGACACATCCACCTCAAGTCCCACACACTCTAAGTAGACTTTCTCACTCTTTATACAATGCCTGCAGCTTTAAATGTCTAATAATACTGTGAATGGGTTTATATTGGAGTTAGTAGAAAGCCAGATGCATTTCATACAGATGCACAGTGTGTCTGTATCTGATGCCGAGGGCCACTGCCCAAGCGGTGTTTATTGGCACACTGTGAGTGAGACCAAGCCATGCCATGATAATGTAGTTGCACCCCAAAGCAATTCTAGAGTATATGCTTCATTTGCAAACCCCTAGTTATTTGGGAACAGGCTATTAGTGGGAACAAAAGCATTTATTCCAAGAGTTACATCGCTGAGTTTGCTACAATGCAGCTTCCCCTGTTTCTTTTTCTTCATCTGTTCTCAAATGTCTGGCAACAAGCAACAGAGACTGAGCTGAACCCTGTATGCAGTCTGGGGGTGTGACAGTTAATAGGGTTAATGTGTCCTCAACAATACGTCCTGTAAGTGGATGAATGATTGTCGAGAATATCGAAGGACAGACATACAGACTTTTCCCATTATAGTTAATTATTATCATTAGTGTGTATTTACTAGTTAAAGGAGCTGTATACAACACGCACAGCACATTTATGATTCAGAGTGTGATTCAGGTTGTCTGTGCACAGTTCTCAACATAGAAGTGGTTAAGCCAACAGCTAGCAGCCAAAGCGTTGACAGAACTAACATTGTTAACCTGGGGGGAAACCGATGGTGGCGTTCTGATATCAGCAGCAACTGCTGTATTAGCCCAGTGTAGGGTGGCAGCAATTAGCTAAACTGGGCTACACTTATTGGGACTCATGTGACAACATACACGCAAGACTGTCTACCACAACACTACGCAGAAAATCTATGAATACAACACACAGAGAGGTAGTGTGACATCATCCTCTGCCCAAGACACCATAACTCTATTGTATCTTTAGCAAGTGGTTTGCTACTATGTTAATGTTGTAAATGCCACATATAGCCTTTTTAACTTTCTTGCTATAGCTAGGTTGGATTAGCCCATGATAATGCTCTGTCTTGCATTTAACATTAGGGTCAGTCAGTGAGATAATACATGGCAACAGCTGGGTCTGCATCTGGGGCTCAATGTTACCCGTATATGAGCAGATGTGGGTCAGCGCCTATTATTCAGAGTATTACGGTGGCTGAACTACAAAGACTTATCCAGGACTGGAGCCAGGATTCTCTATCCTGTATTATGTTATTCATACCTTTACAGATAGACTCTGGGGTAATTAATGAGATGTAAAACATATCCAAGGTCATTTGGGCTGACACTTTTACACCTCAGATCTTATAGGTTCATGCATCTTTGATCTATTTGTCAGTCCAGTTCCTTTCCTCATGTGTCAATAGTCCTACAACTTAGATGTCTAAAGACGCGTCTAACACATACTGTACTCCAGTACCCACACAAGGTAGAAGCAATCGATACTAATACATAGCTGATATTTCTGCAACTGCATGTATGCCCTATAGGAGACTACAATGAGCAGAAACTAATAATTTCAATAATGAAACAGTACTTTTTATGTATGCTTAAGAATTTTTTTTTTTTTTTGCTGCACTAACCAGCATAAGGGTGAAACAATGTAGCATAATGAGGGAAGACAATTATAGTGAAAGCATTAGAAACAAACTGTTTAAATGAGTGTTTCCAGATAGTGAAAAATATACCAAACTACATCCATCAACATGTTAAATGTGTTTCTAACTTTGAATAAGGGTTGAGCAATGTCTACCAAATTGGCATATGACATTGTCCACAATGAAACACCAATGAAGATGCCGTTTCTTTGGGATGGGGGCCAATTATGAGAGTCAATCTGCACTGCAGAACCCACAATAATCATTAATTAACCACACAAACCTGTACTGTGCAAATTTTAGGCATTATAGTAGCCCAATCATCAGGACTGAGGGCTGAGGCAAGGACAGAGCAATGCTGCATGTGTTTTTCACCGAAAGAGAAAGAGAGACAGAGCAAAGGGAAGAGAATGTGGAAGGTGGGCTATTGCATACATTGTTTCTTTTTAGATAACTTATTCAGAGTGCTACCATGTCACTTTCTGACAAGCCCATTCAAACCCACAATATTTATCAAGCAATGTGAACAGATATTGAATAGTGATGATGGCAAATCTTCACAATGGCAGACAAAAATTTGGATACTAACAAAGGTATCACTTTGCCCATTTGCTAGTCTAGAGTACAACTGGTAGATAAATCAGAATTGTTACTTTTTAAGCACTTAATGTATGCAATAAGCACCATCTCAAACCTGTGTTGATAATGATGAGTGTTGGGCTCATTGGTCAATGACTGACAATCACGACTAATGGATGATGCCATGCCATCAGTCCAACCCTACTTTGAATTTGAACAGCTAATCAATTAAATTCTAATGTTAAAGAAAAAGTGTTGAATGAGATTCAAACCATTTGTCACATGGCATACTAGAACAGATCATGATTCTTTGTAAAAAGTGTAAGAAGTCTATAAATAAGTGAAAAAATAAATATCACATATCTTTATGATTAACATTATGAAGGCTTACAGGCCTTGCACCTCAGAGTTAAATATCAGCCACATTGCCATCCGGGGGACATCATGGCCTTTTCAACAACTATATAAATTGGGCAGCCCTGATTGGACATTTAAATTTACTGTGTTAGATGTAGACACCAGCGGCTTCTGAAAGAACTCAAACAAACAAAAGGAAAATTAATAAAAAATGCATACTGGGGGACTATTTAAAAAAAAAATCCTTTTTTGTCTTCTTTGTGAAAGACTGTGTATTCTTTTACCCAGCAGACAGACAGCAGCTCAACTTATTCACCATTTATGCTAAATGAGTCATCAGGACAACTGCATGGTGTTTCATTATTCATAGTCAGATCACTTCAAATAATACTGAATCCCAAACAACACTTTGATTAAGGGTTTCAAAGGTACGGCACAGCAAGACAGTAGGAGCCTCTTTTTGAAAAAAAAGTTAACACAGGTTAAGCAAAGTAAAAATAGACAGCATTTATCATTTCCCATTTATCTGATCAGTGTCAGGATGAATAAATGCTATTCTACCCGCTCTCCTTGCTCCCTCTCTCTTCCCTATCTGTGAGGGCAGATTGGCATCTCTCCAGTAGCCAATGCGATTGGCTGCATAAATGGAATTGCCCCATTCTCCAAGTGTCAGCTAAGCAAAGAGAATGTGTTCACTGTTTACAAAACCACTGTTTTAAAATGTATCCCTGGTGCAGCAAGTACTTAAGATGCAATTTTTGTAAACATTCGCACTCACAGACTCACTGACAGTTGGTGCATACAAGCTAATCTAGCCCAGAGGCTTGAAAATAAATACAAAAGATGGACTTACCTGTCATATTAATTGCAGGGCAGAAGACCAATGGATCCACAAAGAATGCCAAAAGAGAGATAGAGAGAAGAAAAAAACCTTGTTAAAATGCATTATTTTTCTGAAATCAGAACAGATCTATTAAAACAACCTTATGTTCAACCATACAGAAGCATTTACTCATTTAGAAATCACACACTTAAAACACACAGTCAGTTAAGAGTGCAACAGATTGGCATGAAATCAGACAGCCTATGGCAGAGCAATGGAGTGTTTGCATTGCATAGAGCAGAGAGCCTGCAGAACTCCAGTTAAACTGATGGCGCATTTAATGTCTAACTTGCGACAGCCATTGCTGTTGAAAGCAAAAAGAGGAAGAGCAGAAAGACAACCTTTTATTGGGGGACTGTGCTGACAAAGAGCTGATGGTGACACTGGCATCCCACTCTGTCAACCATGCAGCACAACACTACAAGTCTATATAAGTTTATAACACCCCATGCTTCAGTGCAAATAAACAGTGCTGTATGGATGTTAGAGCTTGATCACATCATTGCTGTTACTGCTTTACACAAACTATTAAAGAAAAGTGCCACGGGTTGACCAGTTAGCACTGCTGCCTGCCACTGGACACATGTTTGAGTGTTGACTCCTCCTGAGAGAAGTGTAAGTTTATGTTTAATGATTTGCTTTAAGTTTCTCAAAAGTCTGAAAACATACAAATAAGCTGGAGACTCTATAAGTTATCCGTGTAAACCTGATTAAAGGGACATTTCACCTCAAAAGCAAAATGATGTATTTTTCCTCATACCTGTAGAGCTATTTTTCAATCTAGATTGTTTTGATGTTTGAGTCGTCGAGCAGCCGAAGAGATGTCTGCCTTCTTTTTGATATAATGCTATAACTAAATGGCACTTGGTTTATGGTGCCAAAAAATAAATTCGGAAAAATGTCTCTCTCCAAAAATGACCTGGTCACTCAAGATAATCCACAGACCTTGTTTTGAGCAGCTTTATGTAGGAACTATTTTAAACGTATCACAGCACAGAAGGAAGCATGCATCTGCTGTTAGCTCACCTTGTACCACTGAACTAGTTAACGTCACAACTCAGCTGAGGAGGACTCCATTACTGTTTTTGGCACTCTGAGCACCACAAGCAAAGTGCCATTGCGTTAATTATAATAGAGAGAAAGCAGACATATATACGTCAATATCTCCAACGTGCGGCAGTTCCCACCAAAACATGCTACACTGATAAAGATCACTACAGGTAGGAGGAAAGAGGGAGAAAAAAGTTTATATATATATATATATTTTTTTTTGGGGGGGGGGTTCCGTTAAGCATTGATGGCCAATGTGTTCAGGTGTAACCATAAGCCAAATGTATACTGGGACAGTGATCGAAAATAACTAAGTACATTTACAAGAATTCAACTTAACCATTTCCGTTGTGTAAAATGTTATCATTTAACTCCTCTTCATTAAAGGTGAATCAAAATATCTGAGAGGGAACCGTTCACAGTAAGAAAATAAAGAAACTTACAGTTGTACAGTACTGCTTTCTATTTTTGTACTCACATACAATGAAATGAAAAAGTTTTTGTTTTCAAGGATTTGTACAGCCATCAGCACCTAACAATAATTCCATAAAAATAACTTTAAATAAAGTGTGACATTGACATTGAATTCCTGAATTCATAAGATATTCCAGGAATCTGCCCATAATGTCAAATCACCATCTGTGAATGTGTAAACTGCACTGATATATGTTATGCGTCAATTTGCCAACTTGAGATGTAACCGTTATCTAGGAATGCGTATTTATTAAATATCAGAAACTAATTCCTCCAGAGTTTAACAGAACTTACTTTATGTTTGTCAGTCCATCATTTTTAAGACATTTCAACTATGCTGCAATCCAAGCTGTACTTCATCCTTTCCATTCATACATACTTCTTAAATATTGGAGTTGATGGTTTGATATGTGCACATTTTCTCATCATTTAAACTCAGCATTTATGGGTTCTTGAGTTATTTGGATGTTTCTCTGTGAAACAGATGAGAACAAAAAGAGCTGATTGGGTAGAACTGTATAAATGAGAGCTTTCCTCTTTTTTTGCTAGTAAAAATGTTTATGGAATCAATCACTGTTAAATTCAGCGTATAAATTCTCATCTGTTTTGGCATTGTTACCACTCAGTGGATGGTAGTTTAAGACTAAATGAAGTGGAATATGCAGTGAATTTATGGTAAATGTCAACCTTGAGATATAAGGCTGCATTTCAGTCAATATGCCATTACATTTCTTCCTGGCTGCTTTGGACTGGAGAGTTCCCCAATGCACAAGCAGGCTCTCCTGATCGTCTTCGAAAATGAACCAAATAACTTTTCAAAACGAACCTAATAACTTTTTGAACAAAATACATTTACAATCAGATCACTGCAGCTAATGTTTTGTGACAGCGATATTGCTTTTAGTTAATGCCTTACAAATTTCAATTGGCTCCAGTCTCTCAGCAAGTCTATTAATGACAAATGAGAACAATTCATGTCGTATCATTAAAGAGGAAAATAGGTGCGATCCAAAGACGAATTTCCTTCATTGCTTGTCTTCACTGTTGTACATTTATTATGAAAAATGTAAGGTTGCCTGATAAAGCCTCCATTGCCAGCTGAATAGTGAGAATGCAGAAAAAAAAGAAGGAAAAAACTAAAACTGCATACAAACATAAAGTGCCAGGAATCAACCGAAGGAACCTCCTGCAACAGTATTTAATGACATTTGAAGAGAAGGATACAAAGGTAAGAGACAAGAAACCTAAGTTTAAGGAAATGAAAAAAAGATACAAATCAAACATATTGCAGCTTTGAGCATTGCTCGACGTGAAAACAATGATGACAAGCATGCAGGTCTGTGGCTACTCCACAGCAACGGTTGCAACAAAGATTATGGAACACTGCAGTATTCAAAGCAGTAAAACAGAGGGTGGTGAGTGTTTGCTGTAATAGAAACCGTGGTGGATGCTTAGGTCTTTATGTTGAAAGGAAAGGTAACAGTCAGAAAAATAGTGTAACAACAACAAAGCTGAAAATTCTTTGATTACTGAAAAAACAGAAAGAAAACGAAAGAAAAAGCAATCATCATAGATGTGCATGGGGGAAGGTGGGTGCTGAAGGTCCTGCATCACCCCCTATTGATAAGGGCATTGGTACAACACAGTCTGTAAATAGCTGGCTATTTTACCATGTCAGAAAATGAATGAACAAAATATGTTTAAAATGTGCAAATTTAATTAATTCTTCAATTTTCATGAGACAACGTCATCATATTAGGTCAAAGTAAAATGCTGGGGGTCAGCCCATGGTGCAGTAAAACGTTAAACTTGGGACGAGTTTTTCAGTAGCAGTAGCTAATCAATAGCACAGACAGGCTGAATAGGCTGGGAAAGACCAGAAATTTGCCAGGACAGTTTTTGAGCTGATTTTTAGATCAATAAAATATCTTGGTGGTGAGGGACTTCTACTGAGGTGGTATATCCATCAGAATGGAGTTTTATAGCAGCTTATGATGGAGTGGCAGATAAGTGGACATAATGTTATGAGTTGCCCAGGGGATGTGAGTGGCTTCAGGGAACAAACCACTGGATGTCCACCACCATTCAAAAGGAAATCTAAAAATTTTTGGAACATGTCGTCCAGAGACAAATTGTACCTGACAAAGCGGGATGCACATTCTTTGTAATAAAAGAACCACCAATGTAAGTACGTCTGAGCAGTTTTTTTTTTTTTTTTTTTTTTTGAAAAAGCTATTTGAGGGATACAATTCCTGCTGGAAATAGCTCAGAAGTCTCCCTGAACAACAACCAGATTTGTTTGTTGTTTATCTCGAACAGTTGTCTGCAGCTGGCAGCCGTCTCGCCTAAATGCATGCACACTCATACGTTCCTGGCACATGACTGGGTAATTAATTTACTTATAATCAACAGACACATAGTGGTAATATGCTAGAGTGAGATTCACTAAATTAAAGGGTGACAGTAGAAAATTCATTAATTGCAGATATTTTGCTGCAATAATCTTTCATATCAGTGTCTATCTCAGAAAAAACAACAATAGTGATTTCATATTGATAACTTTGCTCCAGCAGTGAGCCATGTATGGTTTGGAATTATGCCAGAGAAGGTACTCTTTATGTATTACATCCAGGACTTTATTACAGGACTAATGCTTGTTGTTTGTATGTGTTAGACCTCATTTTTAATAGGTTAGACTTTGCACAAGATTAGCAGGGTTAGACTTTTAAAACCTATTCCCTGGGAGTGTGATAAATAAAGGGCTTTAGGATGTCTTTACACAGATCTGCCTCATGTGTTTTAACAATTCTGACCACTATAATCCATTAAGTGTCAACTTCAGCAGCATTAATTCAATCATTCTCATAATCAAAATGGTTGCTCTGAGCCCCTGCTGTGGGGCTTAGTGATGGTGTGCAGAGAATGAAAAGGCACATTAAAATGGGCTGGAGCATGCAATCCCCCAAAAAGGCATTTGCTGCGCTCCGCATGCACCAAGGACATGCAACAGTAAGGTCAGGATCATACATCGGCAGAATACTGAATAAGTCAGCCTCCTGGGCTGGGATTCCTGGATCCAGCTCTTCCTCCCCTGTCCAATGGTAAAATGTCTGATCGCTCTAGATATGCTGTCCCTGTAGGCTTGCTGAAAACTCTCAACATGCAGCACAAAGTCTGAAGTATAAGCAGGTATGCTCATACAAAAACACAACCCTGAACTGTCTGGATGTGTGTATGAAAGAATGCAGAAGGTTTTTTTTCCAGAGCAGTTTTTCAAGTGAATTTCCAACTCTAGCTAGTTAATCTCTCCTTTTTAACAACCTTTTTTCAGTCAACCTTTGCTCACAAATAACCAGCAAAATAACCTTAAAGTGAATGGGGATTTGGATGGAATGGGGATTTCAATGTACAGCATACTGTAACAAACATAAAGCTCTAGAAATGCTTTACAGGCTCTACAGTGAAACATTACTGTGCTCTGCCTTTAGTTTGAGAAACCTACAGTGGTAAGGACCCTGGAAGCGTCCTCACACTGTTGCTAGGCAACCACAAAGTTAACTGCTGTCCACTACTTTGTTGTTACATCAGTTAATGTAATTCTAATTGTAGGGGTGAAAAACCATAGCATTTCAGTCACGATGCTGCAAAACCAATGCCAATTATTGTGATTTTCCTTCAGGGTGAGACAGTGGGCAGAAACAACCAATATTATCTGTTTTTTCACTCTCCCTCTTTACAACTCTGATGTGGAAAAAGAAAGCCAGAATAAAGCCTTGCCTCTGTTGCCATTTGATTAGATAGCAAAAGCTGTGGTGACGTAGGCTGTCGTTTTTTTCTGCACACAGTTGAATACTTTTCAACTTGGGGTGCTCAGGGCATTTCTAAAAAAACATGCAAGGTGTGTCGGGAGGATAAAAGCAAGACGCCCTGGGTGCTTAAGCAGCACACAAAACCCTTCAGATCCAGTGAAAACATTTACAAAAGGCAGCGTTCACTGCCAAAAAGGCGTCCAGTGTGATCACCTGCTCTGCCTGCTGTCTGCGGCGACCAAAGTCTTTCATTTCAGTCAGTTCCTAAATATTTAGCATGAAATGATTTGGGCCTACAGTTGGCTTTGATTGCAAATTTACAAGCTCGTGATAAGCACACGTGATCATACAGCTAGTCAATGCAACTATATCTCTGCATTGCAAAAAAAGGTAGATTAATATTAGAACTGATCAATCTCTGTGTTTCTCCTGTGCCAGTCAAATGAGAGTGGAGAATATAAATCACACTATTTTTTGTGGAATTTCATATGCACGTACCCTTCAGGCAAGTGTTGTTTCCTCCTCCATTGAAAGCATTTGGGACTACAGTGTGGGAGTGGGAATGAGAGTTGTTGTTTTAAAGCTGGCACTAATGAAACCCATGGGCTTGCAATGACAATGGGAGGATGTTTGATGAGAAAGTATGTGGTCCAGTTTCTGCTTCGTGTTTGGCCTTGCATGTGTGTCCGTGTGTGAAATTGTATGTGGAAGTATGACAGGAAAAAAAAAAAAAAAATAGATCCATAACATTAGTTTTGTGACATTTCAGTAACTTTTTAAAAGCTGCCATATGGTGCTCTTTAAATGGTTGAAGTTTTTAATGTCCCATGACTGCAAACCTAGGAGTATTTTTCGATTATTTTTTTTAATAAAAAATGGCAAGAACCTTCAAACACATACCATTAGGTATCTACCAACAGCCGAAAGCCGAACAGAACACACGACAGTAATGCATAAGCCACAAAGAGAAAAGTTTAACAAAGACTCTGCAGGAGGTAAAAAAGTCAAGAGTTGTGCTTTTAATGTTGAGTCCTATTTAATGCAGCAAGAATATGCAAAATAAGATCAGTTTTCAAAAATGAATCCGACAGAAAAAAGCAGAGGAACAGAAAACACTGCAGTTTAATTCACAACCTGATTGCTAAATCAAGAGATGCATAAACATATGCGAACATATCTCGGCTTATGTATGAATCTAATATTTTGGGAATATTTATAAACTACAAGAACAACTGGCTCTTAAAGGGACATTTCACAACAAATTAAAACATTTTTTTTTTCCTCTTACCTGTAGTGCTATTTATCAATGTCGATTGTTTTGGTGTGTCGCCGAGAGTTAGAGATCATGGCTGTGGAGTCTGCAAGTAATATATATAATGGAACTAGATGACACCGGGCTGGGTGGTGCTCATACTGCCAAAAAATACATTTGAAAAACTATCAGCAATGTTTCTCTACGGGAATCATGACCTGATAACTAAAGATAATCCACAGACCATGTTGTGAGCAGTATCATGTAGAAACTATTTACCAAACCACACCCACCAAACAAATCAACGCACAGAAGGAAGTGTTCATCTACTGCTGACGCACCACTGAGCAAGCCAACATTATGGATCAGCCCAGGAGAACGCCATCAACGTTTACATCTCACACTGTCACTAGCAAAAGCCTCGCATCCATGAGTAGATGCACACTTTCTTCTGCATGGTCATGATTTCTGGAAAGACACATTTGCTGTTGAGTTTTTTTTTAATGTATTTTTGGCACCACAAGCCGAGTGCCATCTAGTTCCATTATTGTAAAGGCAGACATCTCTATAGCCAATATCTCCAACACTGCGCAACTCATACCAAAACAATCTAGACTGATAAAAAGCATTAAGGATAAGAAAAAAAGCATGTATGTTTGATTTTGGGGTGAACCCTCCCAGTAAATCTGCCTATGCTGTAAATGTGTCAGCTACTCATATTAGTGAATAAATACATACATTACAATTTCTCAGCCTTAGGGTCAGTATCTTGTGTGCTAGTAGAGAGTGTGCAACATCTATATTTTAATTAATTGACCCAACATCCTCTAAGGTTCTTAAATATATGGAATTTCCTTCAACCCACATTTTAAATAATTAAGTCTAAAAGAAAAGAAATACATAAAAATGACACAATTCAATCTGACCAGCTGCACATGAATATATAATCACATAGTAAAGTTTTTATAACAAAACATTCATCGAATTCTCTTAACTCCCTTTCAAGCAGCAATTTCTTTAAATTGCATCCATCTTACAAGGACTTCTCAGCTCCTACAAATTTATAAAGAGAGGAAACTAAATGTTTCACAATCTATTCTGCGTCTTGCATGTCCACAGTTTTTCTAAGGCACTGCCTGGATGATTGCAAATCCATGCCTGTGTGCTCTGAAAGGTTGACATGCAGACTGAGTAGTGCTCGAAATCACTTTGTGCTCTTTCATATCTTCTCTCGTCAATATACTTCCACACCCACAGCTCTGTCAAGCTCTGTCAGATACTGTAGTAGCTCCAGTCTTCCTGTATCTCTCCTACTGTTCAAACTGACGTGTTTCAGATACTTTAATGCAAAGATATGTGACGATTATTGAGATTCCATAGAACCTAAGCTATATGTTCCTCTCATTTTAATATAAAGTGGGCACTAAGGAACCTATCACACATGTGGATTACCATCATCAGTCATTGCAAACTAAACTTGAGAAAGCGCAACAAGAAAACCCAAAAAGAACGAGCTGAAATTAATAAGTCAGTCTGCTTTTCATATCCCAATTAATTTTTTACTGATAATTAGACAGAGACATTTATATACCTAATTCTTTCTGCACCCAAGAATTTTAAAAGGCAACAATAAACAACACATTATACAGGTTAATAGTGAAACTGTATTTGTAACCTTGTAACATGAGATGGAGGGGAACAATAGAGACTGAAAGCGAGTTAAAGGTTTGGAGGACAGAGAGTCGACAATGCCAAAATCCAATACAACCAGATGGTCCCCGGAACAAGCATCGCCGAGAGCAAGCTACCTCCCCCCTTCACAATTTACTGTACATTCAAGCATGGAGCCACACCAAACATCCCCCTGCTACACTCTCATGTATTTAAGAATGACACTAAAGACATCCACAATTGTATAACTCTATCTGTGCTGTTTAAGACATGAAACTGGAGGTGATTATGAGATAATTTGTTCTTTTCAGCAGAAGATGCTGTGGCATTCTTACTTTTTAGAAGCATAAAAAGCTCCATGTTGGGTTGCTTGAGTCGAATCCTGTTGTTTTATTGTGCTTTCTTATGGGTATTTATGTATTCTCTCAGCTTCCATCACATTAAAAAAAAGCCTGTCTTTTTGGCATCAAAGGTGAGGGCATTGAGGATGGAAAAGACGTATCTAAATATCCTGAACAAATGGTTTTATTTCCTTGGATGAAGCAAAGCACAAAGTAATCAGCGAGCAACCTCTCTTGCCCCTCTTTCACAAGCCCACGCACCAACACATCCCACACTCACAGATATACTGAGAGAAGATGGGCTTGTTATTGGCCACAGTGTAGGAGACTCATCAATCAATCATGAATTAATGGTGAGGCCATCTCATTGAAACACATGCACTCCTGCAGTCGCCACAACCGCACATACTCCTGGCCTCATGGACACACATGATTCAAAATGAAATCACAAAAGCCATTTCATTAAACTGAGCTGTAATTCAATAGCTGTAATCATTTACTAAATGATTGTTGGGGAGGAAAAAAAATCACTCTTACAGGCTCTGTTGCTATGCCACAAATCCTATAATTCTACAGCATTAAAAGGACGATAAGTACTGTATCTGAACATTAAAAAAAAACAACAAAAGCATCTTATATTCACAAAATGAGCTTACAGTGTTTTTTTGTCTCTTAAGTAATATCATGATGCTCATTTTTCCATTAAGCAACAACTAGAGGACCATGTGGCAAAGCTCTTTTATGGAGAATACTGGCATGAATGTTTTGGTTCACACCAGCCATAAGGGTCTCTGTGGGGGAGGGAGAGAGAAGGGATATGCTCTCCAGCCATTGTTGTTTGAGAGGCCACTGAGCCTCTTGATCCCTGGGTAATCTCCAGCTATCTGTCTGAGTTATCACCTCTCCTGATTTAGGTCAACCTGGCTGCTTTTGGTTTTTAGGTTGTCCACCATCCCCTACAGAGCACACACACACAAACATTAAATCCCACATGCAATTGGACAAAAGGATAAACAGGCAGCCCGACGGAATGGAAAGCATACACATTAACACATTAGGTAAAAAGCAATATTCGACTATAGATGAATGAGTTACAAATTTTACTGATGTTTCAAGAAGACAGATGAAAATACTTTCAGGTATTTAAACCACTGCATACTTTACTCACTCCTGCTTTTCTATTACACTACAGTAAAGCTATAAAGTTCTTTTTTGTCACAAGTTGAGATAAATTTCCTCAAATAGATGTTTCCCTGAAATTTTGGCTCCACAAGTGCTCATTCTGACCAAGCAACAATCTCCAGGGGTGAAAAATCAACCTCATGAAGTGCCAAAAGCTGCTGTTTTCTCTAATGGCCATTTGAGGCTGGCTCCAAAGGCGAGTCAGTCCCCATGGATGGCTGAGTTAAAATGATCAACTTTACAGCAGGAATAAACAAGTTTAAAGCCTGGTATAAAAAATGGTATTGGTCTCTTTAGCTAATTTTCCCAATTCACAGGGGGTTAATTTTATATAACATTGTTATTATTATATCTTTCATTAAAACTGTTTTAAGTTTTTGTCATGTACAGCAGAGGAGTTCAGTACAATTCTGAAATGTTAAATTTGTAAAGATGCGGCACAATTTTTATTAGGATTGCCTTCCAGAGCAGAAGACTTTAACTCCTGGAGATCCAAGTTGCTAAGTAAATGTCTTTTCCTTGCAAGAAAATACATTCTTTTTCATTGGATCCAAGAAAAAACCTCATTGCTAATGCAGAGGAATCCTCAGAGTACTTCATATGGAAAGACTCGGTGCCAAAAAAGTAAAGTAAATGAGAGCAGCTCTATAAATGTATGGCAGCCACTGATAAATCATTTACTCAGTGATCTAAGGGATTTAATTCGTAGAGGAAGCACCACCAGGGACTGTCAAGCTCCAGAAACCCTTCTGAAATTCACCTTATGAATGATTTGCTTGTAAACAAAAGTGCATTAGAACAGCAAACTGTGTGTGCGTGTAAAATGTATCTTTTCTTGATTAATGTGTGTGTATATGGCTGCAAAGACACCAACACCCCCAACCCCTTAATTTTTACTTATTTTTTTCAAATGTTCTTTAATTAATTTGATATTTGTTTTTTTTCACTGATTTGCTAACAGAAATATTCATCTGTGTATTATCTTATCAAGTACAGGCCTGTTACAAAATTTGAGGATGCAATAAGACTTAAAGTTGTCACAATGACATTTAATCTACGTTTAATGATTTAAACAAACGGGACAAATTCAAACTTATGGTGTGGTGTTTTAATGACTTTTCAATGTGTACTTGAGCAACAAGTCTGCTATTTTTGAGGTAATATCTCTATTAACAGGAACATACAAACATACCTGTTAGATGTGGTTCAGTTTGACGATTCACTAGCAAGTGGTGACTGAATGTTTTGATTTATCATAAGAACCAAAATCATCATGTCATCGTCACAAGACTGTGCTGAACTATAGTCACATCGTTGGTTAAAAAGTGGTCAATCCACTGAAGAATAAGTAACATTCTTTGCTCATATCTCTCATTATTTCCTCTAAAAGTGGAGCATGCTGAGCCCCATTTTCAGATCTGACCACGGCTCAGCGTTACTCACCCAACACCCCCAACCCCACCCTAAGCTACGTGGCTCTCTTGCTCCATATCATCTCCTTATAGCCAACACTTCTCCGCTCTGTGACTAACAGTTCGCTCCCCGGCCCTTGAGGAAGACTAATATCCTGTCCCCTTTTGCTGTAATGAAAAAGCGTAGGGCAGGGAAAAGGGAAGGAAAGGTCTGGATAAAGGACAAGCTGCTCACGGGTCTGGTCTGGGTGTGGCACCAGCTCATTTTCCCGTTTAATTTCAAGCAGGGTTCATATTGATAAGATCGGCAGCTGTAGTCAATTATTATCTTCTAATTTGGGATGTAAGAGAGGGCACAGGACTAATATTGTGATGCACTTTTGAAGAATATGGTATTTTGTATTGTACATGATACATAAACGATATGTTGATTATCATTGTGTTAAGATTACTCCAATTTAGTAGATCAGTAGAGCTCCTGCTTCTTTGCTGCCATTCTGCCATCACGAGTTGAGATATTGTTACCAATGGTAACCACAGTATGAGCGCAATGCAGAGTGGTGGTGATTAGCAAGCTTGTGGGATACACACATAGGAACTCATGCACTGACATGTATGTTTACCTGGCCCATCTACTAGGACAAAGAACAATGAAGCTTAGATTACAACGCACACGCACGCACGCACGCACGCACGCACGCACGCACGCACGCACGCACGCACGCACGCACGCACGCACGCACGCACGCACACACACACACACACACACACACACACACACACACATGGAGGGACCGCAACTTCATTCTCTACTCAGGAAGCCTCTATTCTGCTATAACAATTGTTTTTTGCTGCTATATTAATATTAATGTTCTGAATGTCATATAGCGAACTTTTACACATTTAAAATCAAGCTTAAAACTTCCTTGATCTCCCAGGCTAATGGTGCATTTGTGTGGCTAATACAATAAATACTAATTTGATCTTAGTTGAATGGTTTACCTGCAATAATATATATATATATATATATATATATATATATATATATAATATGAATATATATTTATATATATATATATATATATATATATATATATATATATATATATATATATATATATAGAGTTGCTTTTACCTTTGTCATTGCCAAGTATAACAATGCCTTGTTTCAAAACTACTATAGTTGCTTATAATGCTTTATAATAAAAAAAAAAGAGTGGATCTCCAGACAAACGTAAAAAAACCTGGCTCTATTAAAACATTCCCCCCATTTTTTTTTTAATTTATATAATTGTTTTTAATATATGGGAACTTTCGGTGGGTTGGATTAGATTGCCAGTGCTGCGGCGAAAGCGCAAATGAGGCACATCAAGTTCAGTTTGAAGAGACAGAGAACTATTCAACAACTAAAGATTGTCATGGAAATAGTGACCCAATTGTTTATTCTAAGGAGGCATAAATTCATATTGCAGTTTTGAATGTACCCTTCCACACACTGTATCAGAGTGTGTATCCATCATGCCTGGCTTGAGAACAAAACCAGCAACAGTTTGGGACAGTGAGACTAAAGGCATCCATTCACTAAAGAGGGAATTACTGACCTACGGGGTCAACTGCAGTCTGCCGCCCCGGGCCTTCTTCCAAAAGCTACCAATTGGACTACGTTCTCATGATCTTGACCTCAGCATAGATGTCACAGAGGATGGGTGAAAAACAGCCTGTTCCCCGCTGCCTTCCAACATATAATACATCACTTGCCATTATGTAGTCAACATCTCGGTCTCCCTCCAACACTGAACCATTGTTTGAGGAAATCGGGTGGCATCGGTCACAGTTAAAGGAACAATTCATCATCTAGGCCATGGGTGCTCTTGACAGCGTTTCCCATAGCACCAAGGGTCTATGTGGTGCCCTTCTCGCATGCACGGGGGCCCTTAGACAGCATCAACATACTTCTCATGTTTTCCCATTAAAGTTGATAGAGGAGGAGTTTATTTAATACCAGCTTTATCTGTCCTTACCAGTCCAGAGAAGAAGCCATGAAATTGCATCTTTCACAATTTCAGAATCTATGTATTGCCTTTCACCGTGAATGTGACCTACATATCATACATATCCGTATATACATGTTCACCTGTGCTGTGCAATGCTGTTCAGACCAGCTGTATTATAAAGCTGTTATCACTGTAGATAATGGCACTCTAAGCTACACTATCAAAACAGGAAGTTCTAGTTAACACTGCCCCCTCACTACATCTGGCCCTGGACCTCTCATTGCTGGATTTGCATCTTTTCAGACACGTTTGGGAAGACGACACTGTGAACCTGAACAGGAATAAATCGGTAAAGAAAATGAGTTTGTGCCATGTCACCATTACACACAAAAGCATGCACACAGATATGAATCTCTCCAGAGCTCGGTGTAGATGGCAGTTGGGGAGCACTGACCAAAACAATCTATGTTATGTGAACCCCCATCAAACTTTCATATGCATAATATCTGTAGAAGGTAACTGTTCCTGACAGCCTCACCCACACACTGGGCCTTAAGGACCTGCCGAAAAAGGGCAAAAGCGAAGCCAGAGGTGTCTTTCTTATTGCACATGTCTAACATTAACAGTCATCTGCAGGAGTTAGTGTGTGGAGGCAGGTTTGGGTTAAGTGTAAAAATGCATAAAGCCTGAGATAAATAAAGAACAGTGAAACAAAGAGACAGATCCGTTATGCTCATCCTCTCACATCCATAGCAACAGTTATACAGTCTGCAGCAGTGCAGTGGAATGTTATCCACTTTGAGCTTGACTTTATTCAATAAGCCTGTATACACATGCATCATTCATAGCTGATGGAGCTGCTTCAGAACATGATGCTGGAAACACTTTCTTTACTGGCTTTGAAAGCAAATCTGTCTATAATGCGGTGTGCTTCATTACATTTTCTGATCGATTCTTAATTTGTAATAAAGGACAGCAGTACAGAGGTACCACTGTGGTGCAATAGGATGCCTTTACTTTTACACCTCTTGTCTAATAGTTGTGTCAAATTTAAGTTTATTATTGCCTGATTACACAGAGAATGTCTCAAAGGTCTGTAGATAAATTCTAAAAAAAAAGGGCATTGGCAAAATATACAAGAATGTAAGAGGTGAGATAAAATATGTATTAAACATTTCTAAAACAATATCTGAAAATGTATAAAACATACAATAATAATAATAATAGTAATAAAATACAAAGGTAAAAAGTATGAAATAAAAACTGTGCATTTATAGCTAGATATGGTTAAAAAAAACAAAAAAATGTGTACTGTAATACGTTACTAACACTGAATATAAGCTGGTACCTGGTAGTACCAGGTACTACCAGGTACCAGCTTATAGTGATGTGAATGTGTACAAAAGGCTCCTGTTTTGACTTTGATGTCCATTATTGATAGAAGATAGGTAGAACATTTTAGTTTTGATTGAACCTCTGTGTTCCTTAGTTGATGCAGGGAGGTAGCAGTCAGGTGAGCGGTGATGTCATCACTAAAGAAATTCTGGTAAAAGTCTGCATTGTGCTCTCATGTTGTGTGTCTTTAGTCGGCTGGATGATTCACATACAGATTATTACCTACTGACAACGTGTTGTTCTCCAAGTGTCCATCAATAACAGAAGAAAGTTCATATGATTTGTGTGTTAATCATGTTTAATGGGCAGTAATATGTCATAGAAAGAGTTTACTTTTAGTGTGAGTGGGTGAGTAGCTACTATACATAACCTTAGTGCTTTGAATGCTGGACATACCACAGTATTTATCAAATAATACACTGAAATATCTTCAGTCAAGTAATTACCTACAGTTAGAATAAAATTCATAAATATTTTAGATAACATAGAGGAGAGTGCTGTAAATGATCGGCAGAGATCAGTATTGAAGGTTGAGGAGAGAAGGGAAGCGTGGCCTTACACACCACTGACAACACTAAGGTCAACATTTTCTCCTCTATTTTTTTCTGAGGTGCAAATAATAAAAGTTGGGAAGTAGTTGCCTAAAAATTACTTAACTTGTGTGCAGCAAAGATACACTGACTTGCTAATTTGATTGCTGTCATTGCTTGTGTGCACAGTGAAGTGGTTCATCTCAGCACTTTGAGCTGCATTCCTTGTGTGAAAAGCGCTCTGTAATTAAAGTGTATTATCATCATCAAATCTTTCTTCAACTCATTCTTTGATTGTGTCAATAGCTTGAGAAAACCGGCCAGGCGGCTGAATCTATGAAGTTCTGATCCTGGTAACTACAGGTAACTATTTTACTGGTTGACTGCTTGTAGTTCACTCATCCCCGGACATCATCCGATGAATATTATGCAGATGTGTTACCTTAGGCCCATTTCACACAGCACGCGTCAGCTGTGTATGACTGCAGCCTCGCCAAACTGCAGTGTGTTTCATGCTTGTGGTGTTTACACATTCAGTGTTGTTGCTGCATCACTGCCTGCTGCTATGAGTAATGTATTTCTATATTTATGAGCAGAAATTCCACTCATTTATAAAGTTGTACAAGCTCCTGCACAGCCAACAACACGGTCCTGTAAATGTTTCAAAATAAAATGGCTTGTGTCAGTAACTGATGTGATTCTGTCCACAGAGACATTGACAGAGGGTTTTTATTTTGAAAGGGAAGCAGGGAAGTTGGAATAAAACAGGCATATTTGTATTTCCTCATCTCTGCGACAGAGAGAGACTTTAAAATTGCAGTAAAAGGTGGTCTAGAATCAATATAATCATCAAAAAACAATTTTCACTGTCTACTTCTGCTGACACATGCGTGACATGCGTAAAAAAATCGGCGAGCCACCGTTTCTGTCGATTTACTGCAGCTGACAAGTACGGGACAAGCGCTGCTCTGGCGGGCAGTGTAAATGCTCAAACTTGATAACATGGGCGCCAAAATAAAAAAAAACAACACGTTCAGCGCTGCTCATGCACTGCTGACATGTGCTGTGTGAAACGGGCCTTAGATGTGGCCATCCATCATGATGTTGCCAAGTCGGTTTCACTTTCATTGCTATATTTTTTTGTTTTATTTGTGAGATCATGCCAGTAACATCTGCATATAAATATTAAATGGCCCTGTGTTTACTTGCTTTACTAAAACAGACAAAAATAAAAGGACTCCATCAATACAAGTTGAGCTTTGAGAAGGAAAGAGATACGGGACAGGAAGACACCCCCCCCCCCCATCCCACTAAGCTCAGGTTTTGGACTTCGGTATTTCCGAATCCCTGCGAACAAACAAGGAGGAAAGGGGAGAATTTGCATTACAAATGACTTGATTGGTGGTCTTGCGCTAGGCTAATCAATCAAAAAAAGATGTTAAAATATGTAAAGCAACCACTGTCATGTCAGTCAAATACAGCCCGATCATCCTTTGCCTGTATTTTTGGCCGCAGTGGGACTCCAGGTCCAGCCAGGCAGGGAGTGTCTGGTGCCTGTGTTAGCAGGGTGCAATGAGCTCATAGAGCAAACAAAAACAATTGACAACATCAGTTTTCTCAGCCCTCAGTGAAAAGCTTTTGGAGGATTAATTTTTTTGGAAGGATCACACTTCCGTATGTCCACAGTGTAAGCAATGGCAAAAATAACACCATTGGATTTGGAAATGCAACAAGTGCTTAGCTACTGTCATTAGAGAGGAAGGATTAATAACAGCAACTGTGATGTCATTCTGGCTGGCACTTTTACTTGGTGTGTGAAAGAAATGTAAATATGGGTGTTTGATCATCTGATCGTTAAAGCTGTTCTGTGAGAGAGGCTTTCAGGGGAGTGAGACTTCAGACTCCAGAATTTCTGCACACAGTTGGTGGATTTGATGGAGTTTAACAAGTAATAAATCACTGTAGTTGCGCTGGATATTTTAATACTTTGGAGTGTTGGCTTCTACATCACTAACTTCAGTAGTGGCTTTGGCATGGCCTCATACGCAGGAACTATCTACAAAAAAATGTTCCAAAACGTAATGGCTTATATATTTTCAGTTCAAAAGAAAGTTTGTTAACAAAGCTTAGGATCAATGATAATTGTCTTATTGATGGGGGTTGGCTTTGTATTTGGGAATGGCATTTGAAGGCATTTGTATTTTTAAGGTAGTGTGTTGGATTTAGTAGCATCTAGTGATGAGGTTGCAGAAATGAAATTTCTCCTGTGTGTCAAGTGTGTAGAAAAACTTGGGCAGCCCAGGTGAAAACACAAAAACATGACTGGCCCTGTCCAGAGCCAGTGTTTGATTTGTCCAATTTGGGCTACCGTAAACAACATGGCTGACTCCAAGACTCGATGTAGTGATACAGTGCTGCAGGAATGATTTTTTCTGTGGGCCAATGCGCTGCAGCAAACAAAAGTTTATACTTGTTACTATGATGCTTTGTGTAGCAAGATAATCTTCCCAAATGAGCACTTTTATTATTTTTGAAGTGCAAATGCAATTAGAAGACGAAAAAAGCTAACGTTGGGCTGTAAATGAACTACGCCATGGTCACAAACCTTAATGTCACCACCACAGGGAGCTCTAAAGCCGCATCCAATGTGATTATGTTCTGTAGTCTCACTTAGCAACTTGCTAGCAACTGTCTTTTTAAGACATCCAAAATTTCAAAATTCACAAGTGGGACATTTGATGTGGTGTGTTATGTCTTGGAACCAGATGTAACTAAGTCTCTCAAGCTTGTGTCAACCACAAACTCTATTTCAGGCATCTAACAAAAATCCCATTCAAAAAAACCCATGGACTTAAAGATGAGGAAACCTGGAGTGCTAAAATGCTAACTCATTCCAGGCTATAGGACTAATGCCTGCAGCAATTAATGAAAACACAACAATTCTTGGTTTCAGGTGATTGTAAACTAATAAAAACATAGTTGTAAATATTATATACCATTCCTGCCAATCAATGCCCGTAAATCCTACAAACTGGACCTTTAATAGGACTTTGTGACCTGCGTCTGACCTTATCGTTGATGACATCCAGTAGTTAACTTGTAGGAAAATGCTCTTGCTCGAAATGGGTAATATCTCACAGCTTACTTATGGATGATTGATGGAAAGGCCAGAATAGCCTCTAACTGAATCCCCATAGATCCACAGCTATTTAGCTGATAATGTGGCCTGCTATGAGGCAGGTAGTTCTGTCTGTCTAGACCTGTTTCATGGAGTAAAGCTTTGGCTCACAGGACAAATGAACAAAGCTCACTGACAGTATTTATGTGCTACAATGAAATAAGCTCAAGAGGGGCTGTGAGTCATGGCATTAGATCAGTGTTGCTAATGAACATGAGAGCAAAAACCAAGTGAATGAATTAATGCCAATGACCTCGGCCAACGTTACAGCAATACATAAGTACTGAAGTGGATTTTTTTTAGTAAAAGAGTGACTGATGCTTGAAAAGAAAGTTGAAAAAAAAAACAGAAAAAAAAATCTGACATTAACAAATGATAATTGTTGTATCACCATCCTTTGAGGATCACTGTGCAGGCAACAAGGATCCTGAGACAGATGGAGGCCCATCTGAGCAAACCCACAAACCAAAAGGGCCATCAATCAAAGTCTGTGAGTTTTTATGGGGATGGGCTGTGATGTTAGTGTTAGCATCTCCCTGTCTGTCATCAGAAAAAGTATTTCACAAACCCACAATACACACTCGCAAGCACAGGAGCTGTCATAGCAACCACCGTGGTTAAGGGAATGTCGGATGACTGGAGAGTGGAAGACCGAATCGACTCTGTAACCTCTGCAGGCCACGATCAAGCTGCACATTCACCCTTGTCTTGAAAAACATCCAAAGTCTCTCATCCACTACATTCCTGCTTTTACATCTTGAAAGGACCCCACCATTAGGCACCCACCAGCTTTTGCAATTTAACATGTCAGCATCCGTGGGGAATTGTAGAGAGTTGTTCAAGTTTTGTGCCTCACTGCCTGGGGGGTTGGGGGTTTGGCAGTGCTCTCCAGTTGACTAATTAAAGTCTAAACAAGTGCATAAATAAATACAGATGGGGACTGCAATTCATGGGTAGCTTTGGCTCTAAATGGACGGCTGGACTTACAGTAGAGTCAGACCAGTCAGACTCATCCAGTCACATGAGAGACTGAGTGTGTGAGTGTGTTTGTGAGAGGAAGAAACAGAGGAAAAAAGACAGTATAAATGAGAGGGAGAGAGGAAAAGAGCGAGAGAAGAGAGGGAGAAGATGAAAAACTAGCATCCCACGATGCATAGCAATGATTTGCAGAGCCATATTTAGCCCAAGCTGCATGGCATCTCAAATCTGAGGCAATAAACCATAGTACCCTCAGAGAAAGCTGTAAAACTCCCTGCAAACATATTGTACCTCAGGAAATGTTATCAGTTGTTTTCATTTATTAAGGCTACTGTGAGGTCCATGCCATGCCCTTGGATATTCATGAAACAAAACCAAATCATTTGCATCTGCATAAGAAATATCTTTCTGACTCTAAATAAAATCTCCAAGTACAGGATTGGACAAAATGATGTCGGTATACCATTAAAGGCTAAACTGTGCAAATGAAGCAGTTTCAGGTCCTTTTACTTTCTGGCAGAGAATAAGATGAGAAGAAACCATTCTCATGCCTGAATGGTAAATATGAAGCTGCAGTCTGTATATGATTAGCTTAGCTTTGCATGTAAAACTGGGAACAGGTAGAAACAACAAGCCTGGCTCTTTTTAAAGGTAGCACAATCCACCTACAGAACCAACACCTCTGATGTTTTCTAATTATCTCTGCCAGGCATAAGTCTGGAGAGAATTATGCATTTAGTGTTGGTGTGTGTGCGTGTGTGTGTGTGAGATTTGTCTGTTCGCAGATTATCCTGCAAACTACTGGATCAGTCAGCGTGATATTTTGTGTGCATATTTGTGACACACATATATGCATGCTTACGGATCTCTTGTGGTTGTCATAATTACACTTGTCAAAAATATTTGTTCTATTGACTGTTTTATACCTGCTATTTCATCTTGACCAGCTGGTATGGACCACAAGTTTTATGGAAACCAGCTCAGCTTAAAACAACAAGCCACATTTTGGCCTTTGTCATATTAAAAAACAAAACCTGACATCTATAGAAAAGTTTGTCTCATTTTGAACTAGAGCATCTGCAGATTAAATCCATACCTAATTTTTATGATGTTATGATAAAGTAAACTCACACATGACACAAAATGCATAAGTCAGTTGAACACTTGCGAAAATAAGCAATTCTTCCGTTGTTTGTGCTTCTATCATATGTAAGTAAGCAGGCAGTTAAATGGTGTCTTATTTTTGTCTATTTTAATTCATTGTTACATACTACTTTGTGTTGCTGTAGCCTACAGGGTTAATAAATGACTGAGATCAAAGACTTGTGGCTGTGTTTCAGTGAAGATATATTCATCCTTATAATTACAGTGTATCTAAATTTCACACCTCGATCTGGTCTTTGAAACATGCCTTGGGTAAGGTGCATATTCTGATAGGCTTCAGACAGACACTTATACAAATATGAAACTTATGACTTATGAAACATGCTGCAGCGGTTCTGCTGGAATTGTGTAGAGCCGCTGCAATCAGCTTGGCCGGTCACTGGTAACGCATTTTGTTTGTGTAACGCGTATAAAAAAAATAAGATGAGGTTTTATATACCACTATTTCATTGCAGGGCACAGTGACTTCTTGTAGGACTTTTCTGTTGGCACTTCCGATACTTGCAGGAAAATAAAAGGGGGACTTTTAGTCAAGGATCAGTCCGCTGCTTTTATACATCATTAACTCAACATAAGCGGTCATCAGTTAAAGACACACCTTCAATTGTGCGAAAAGGCCCACTGGAGTCTCCACTCTAGGTCACAAACTCATTGGGATGTTAAGGAAATGTTAAACAACGTATAGCATCTTAATTAGAAAGCTTAAGAGGGTCAAAAATGCATATTTTGGTACCTTTTGATGAGGCTGGCCGCTGATTGTAGCTTTATATTATCTAGGCAAACATGAGAGTGGTATTGGTCTTTTCATGTTATTCCCAGCAAATTGTTGTTTTTTTTTTTTTCAAATTGTCAAACTATCCTTTTTTTCCTCTTCTCAAAGCAATATTAAATATTCAATACAAAACAGATGAACCAAAGAAAACCTGGGCTTGTTGCCAGTTATATGTAAGCCTACTGAACATAATGCAACAGATGTTCCCTCAATTATGATCCAATAAGCCACAATAGGCGTAATTTGTGTATCCTATTACTGTAACCCATCGCACAGATACAATTTCAGTCTTAACCTCTCGATTTATAAAACAGCTGCCCATCTCTGCGTGAGTGCGACCAGCCTGACTTAAGTGTCTATATCTTCTAAGACCCATCTCTGTGAGAGACAAGACATGACACAAGCTAATACCTGACGCTCGTGTTATAATGAGCTCGTTAAACTATATGGGGCCTTGTTTCCAACAAGAGCCACTAACCAGCCTCTGCAACATGTACAAGTCCATAAACTTTTATTGGTTCCCACCCATTGCATCCCCAGCCATTAATTGTCAGAGTGGGCGGCGTGTTTCATTACTAAGTGCAATCTAACCTTGTTCAAAAGTAAATAGACCAAGAATATAAAACACGTCTGATGACTCACAACGCAAGTTAGGTGAGAGCATAATTTAGAATGGACGATATCGAAGTGCACAGAGTTATAATTTAAAAATCCATTTAATTTCTCATATCTCACAAACATATTTTATTACATTTAATACCCTATATATGTTGTTTTCACTTAAGTTTACCCAGCTTCTGATAAATTAACACAATAAATTAATTATTATCAAAACCACAGCATGTTTTGTTTGTATGTTGTGAACACACTGCGATGTATGGATAGAACAAAGAGGTCATGCTGGAAAAAAAAAATCAATGCTATTCTATAGGGTCGACTGCATTGAGTGTTGAGTGGTCTAAGATCAATGACCATGAACACCTTATACATGTTGCACCACGTTTGATTATTTTGATCCTTAAGGGCACTCATTTACAGTGTGAACACACACACATGCCTCAGCAGTCAATTATGTTACAGTAACTGCATAGCATGCCATCTTTAAAAAGGTAAACCAGTTCAAGATCAAGTCAAATCTAAAGCCCTGTTGCTGGATTTTCAAATGTTGTAAGAATTTCTAAAAAAAAAAAAAAAAAAAGCTACTGTAAATACTCCAGATATCTGAGGATCAGTTGACCTGTCTCAAAGAGTACCAGTTGTACGATGTTCTTCTGAGAAAATAACCCTAATGATGTCAAAAGGAGTATCTTGGATTAGACTTGAAATTTATAAGAGCTTGTGTTACAAACTGGAGGTGTAAGCTTGAAATGTGTGGGCTATTACTAAGCAGGGAAGGCCTAGCAGAATATTCTGTTCAGTTGCATTTTAGGAAATTGAGTGCTTTTGGTGACCCATATTGGGTACAAATAAAAATATCTTGGCCTCTGTCTTTACCAACTTTTTCTTTTTTTACGTTTAATGTTCTTGAAATTGAAATACTAAATCTCTGGAGTACCGGTTTAAAGATCAAAGACTATCACACATATTGTCATACCATATCTTCTCATATTTGTTTGTCATGTTTTTGTCATGTTTGTTAATTTGTAGAATTTGGCTACAATGAGCATGGAAAACCTCAAGCAGCAGTAGCTCAGATGGTGAAGACCATTATGGTTCACCGTTGTAAGGTATAGGATTGGTGTTTCTATCATATTAATGTGTCGCTAAGCTAGAGAGTGAACCCAAAAGTGCTTCTCAAATGTACAATAAGAGGATATAGATACATGTGCATGATCAAGGTAATGTAACACTCTTGCTATGGATATGGACAGCAACACCATGTGGTTGTTTAAAAGCTCTTTATGTTTTGGCTCATAATTCCTGGAGGTGGATAGAACTACAGTTACAAAAATCTATTTAGATTTAGACTCAAATGATTCACTTGAGTTTCTGCTGTATGTATACTTGTAACAACAAGTTACAAGATACATGCTTATTTTGATGAACATTTAGGTCTACATAGAGACTAAAGCTCCTTACCTTATGTGTGCGGGAATATTTCCTGCATGCGGTCATGTTTTAATAGGAGCGGGGATTGATATTTAGGGAAATCTGTATAGTGAATCCCCCATCTTAAGACCTAGGGAAAATGCCAGTATGGCTGTGTTGTGAATGAAAGCAGTAACTTTGCAGGATCAAGCAAAAGGTTTATACCCTTCCAACAAGGTACATTTGCATGGAGCAAGCAAACAAATCAAAGGACGCACACTGACGCATTTGAACGTGTGTTTCTAATTCAAGTAGATCTCTGAAACACATTACCTATGTAGCAAACTTGTCATTTATAGGCACTGGACAAAAACCTTCCCTTGCCCCCATTGTTCTTACAAATAAAAAAGAGACATCTTTGTCACGCATTTAGCTTGTTCTATGTGGAATGGTGTCCTTAAGTGTTGCATTACGGCCATCTGGTGGACTATCCCTTGCCCCATTTATTCCAGCATTGCCATGGCGTGTGAAAAGTGAAATTCACTAGCAGTTTTCCCAGTAATTTACAGGGAACTATGTGTGAAAGAGGCTTAAGATATTCTTAACATTCTCTATTAATAAAATAACCAATTAAGGTGATTGTGTGGCCTTGGTGGAGATATGCACTCTGAGTGCCTTCTAGCCTTACTACATTTATTTAAGGTTTGTTATTGGAGCTTGTGCCGCATTGGAATATTTATTCCGAGTACCATATCTTTGTCCTTCTTTTGCAGCCTGTCATTTGCATCCACTGACTTGAATACAGAATCATACTTGTTAACATTTTAGCCCTGAAGCATGGGGATGACTTGTGTGTGTGGAATGAATACATCATTCAGTTCTGTCTTTGATAGTGATTTATGGCCTACAGCCTTTTGTGGCTGACAAAAGATAGACAGCTCACTGGCCTGCTCCCAACATGCCCGCCCCCAATACACATCTCTAACACAACAGATACTGTAGCCTCAAAAGTTTTAACTTAACATGTAAACAAACACTAAGGGTGCCAGGCTCCAGGTTAAGCTTATTAAACCCCATCAAATGTGAAATACGGTGCCAGCATTAAGTAAGGACAGTCTGTCCCAAGTCTGAAACATGGTATATGTGCACTGATATTTAGCATGAGTCTACAGAGCCCAGGGGGTGTCATTGATAAACAACAAAAAGCTAATTTGCCACTTTCGGGCTCTGCTTTCACTCCCTTGCCAAACAAAAAAAAGTAACACGACTGCTCCTTAATGAAAAGTATACAGTAGCTGTATAGGTTAACTGCTGCCTCCGCACACAGGTCAATGTCTGAAAATTTTACTTCACAATCCAGCTCCCTGACAAAAGCTGCAGTTTCTGTTTCTTTAGTTGGCAGAAGTCCACACACAATTTTCTCACTAAATCATGAGTTCAGCCTCTTTTCTTTTGCTCTGCAATTTAACAGAGTCCGAGTCTATTTGATTAATAAACCTTGTTCATTATGTCAAAATGTTGCTGAATAAAAGCCATTTCTGACCAGTGTCCTACCAAAATATGGAAAATCCATGTGCAAACAGGTCCTGTGCTATCAAAAACGTACAACAGAACATCATTTAGCCCTATTGTAATATCACTGCTGCATGGATGCTATATTATGCCAACCAGGGATAAAGGGTTGTCTGATCACGGTCTGACAGCTAGCACTTGGCAGTATGATGACATTATTCTGCAAAAAAAAGACCCATGTATTCTGTTTGTTTGAGACCATGACCAACATAACATTCAAGCAAGTGAATATCAGCTGCAGCTGAATATCAGCAAGTGAGTGTCCCTGCTCACGAAGGAACCAAATTGATAAGATTTTGCCCAGTTTGGCATCAAACTAGCTATGACCTGGAGGTATGACATCAGTTGGGACAAAAGGATTTCACTGGTCTAACGTTTATTTCAAGGGCCATCTAAACATTTTTTCTCCTGCAAGAATGTTCCACAGAGGCATTCAAGCATTTATAAGAACCCTTCAAATCCATTTTTATGGGGCGACCTCTGGCTCATCTGGTAGTCTGTGCGCCCTGTGCTTTGCTGCATGTCACCCCCATTCACTCTGCCACCTTTCCTGCCTACAGCTGTCCTATCAATACAAAGGTAAAAAGAAAAGAAAAGAAAAAGGAACTATCCTAAAAGAAAATTAATCTGTTTTTTTGCCCTGCAATTTTTTTTGACAAAAATCCATGTGTTAAACAGCTTTAATCAATTTTTAATACAATAATCTACAAGAATGATCATTTTTGTGTATACAGCATTACATTTTTATCTTACTGTTCAATGGCCAGTTCCCTTTGAACCTCCAGCAGCTGCTGTTAACATGCCTGCATAACTAGGTTATGTACTCCAAGCCATGTAGCCTAATTGGTTTAATTATAACAGACAACTCATCTAAGGAAAAGTCATAAGATGTAATCTATATCAAGTTTTACAATCCCGAATGAGGGAGTGGGGCAAAATATTGTGGTGCCCAAGGCCCTCAGAAGCCAGAGCAGGTAACTGGAACCTTGCTCAGAATGCCACACAGTAGAGCCGATGTTAAAATATTTCGAGATTAATTTGCCCAAAAGCTTTGTTAAAAAATGTGTGTTTGCTTCATCAAACACCTTTACCATCAGCAGAAACACCCACAGGACATTGGACCACGACTGTAAAAAACATAGTCTTTACGCGCATCACATGACTGACACTTCCCCATCACAACAATATTAAAGGATTCATACTGCTTACAAATAGTGAAATTGAAATTGTTCAGGACTTGCATGTGTAAACAGAAAAAAACAGCTGATATCAAACTGCTGGACAGCTGTGAGCTGTTTTCAAGACAATATCGACCCACTTATCTCCATTGTGTTTTTAGTTTCCACCTCAGGTTAATGTGACTTTATCTGCCTGCGGGCTTCTGGATAACAATCCCTCAATGAGATGAAAACTCAACTGATGTTAAATAATGTTTAGTTGTATTAAAAGTCAAAGACTGTCAGTAGATTAGCAGTCAATAGAGGCTTCCTGTTTTAAAGGAGGATCATTTATTGAAAGTGTGTCATAATCATTGCCTAAGGTGCTGATCCTAGGACCCGATGTTGGCAACATCATTCTATTCTGCAAACAACAGAAACATTACGATTTGTACATTTCACATATATAATATCAACATTTCTGAAGTGAGTTTTGATTATGAGCTTTTTGTCATCTAGGTGGAGGTGACGGTGGAGGTTGTGAGATCAGGAGGAGATGACTGTCAAGCTGCAGACCACTTCAGACCACTGTCTGAGAACAACAAACAAATCTGGTTGTTTAAGCAAGACATCGGCAGCCTTTCCAGCCACCAAAACTGGCTGCCAAACTGTAGACCACTGTTTGAGACCAACAAACAAAACACTGGCTGTTTTTTAGCAAGACATTGGCAGCATTTCCAGCAGCGATTGTGCCACCAAAAGTGGCCGTTTTATATCAAAAGATGATCTTGTCCTAATCATAACCACATGGTTTTTGTGCCTAGACATAACTATACATTAACGGCAGTGTTAAAGAAACGTAAAGACACTTAAAGTTTTAACATAATTGCTACATAATAACAATCAAACATTACATAAGTGTGGTTTGCAGAAACAGACAATACAAACATTTATTGTGGTTATGGGTTGCAAGATTTATCACTTAGAACAACTGGCATTGTTTTGGGATTCTTTTTCAATATGTTCCTTAATCACTGTGCAGTTTTGGGACTCTATCTAGGTAATCTCTGTGTCATAAGAATATGACTCTGTTGCTCATATGCTGCGTCAAATTTGACATACTGATACTACACTCTACCTGACTTTAACTCTCCAATAAGCCTGGCAGCGATTTAGATATCATTTAATGAAACACGACTGAAATTCAGACATCCGATGTCATACTTTATTAGGCTACAATATCATCTGATATACTTCTGATTCATATTTTAAATCCAGAGGGTGGCAAATAACTAGCACCTTTTTTGCTCATTCAGTTACAGTGGTAACAACTGTTCATGTCACTGTACATAAAAGCCAATTCAGCTGTGCGTAAAAGAGCTTAGCGGTCAACAGAGTAAAAAACTCACGCAGCACACAGCTTTCTCTCTCACTAGCTTTTGCACGTCAGCAAACACTCAACTTCAGTGCACTGACAGTATTAATGTGTGCTTTGACATTTAACTGTATGCTCTTCTGGAGCATGGATGAACTCACTCCAGCAGAACCGGACGTTCAACTCTGCACATAATTGGCTCTTAATTTATGAAGGATGTTCAGATATTTCATGCATATCAGCCACCATCATCTCATGTAATATATAGTAAGTTTAAAGCCATTATTTGTAATTTGGGAGCACATGGAAAAAAAACATTGCAGTACTCAAGCCCTTCATCAGCTGGAGAGCTGGAGCTTGTGTCTGGTTCACTCATTCAGCGATAACTGTTGAATAACGATTTATTTAGAAGGTCTTTATTTTAAAAAGTAGAGTGGCTGTATTTTATGTTACATAATAATGTAGATATATTATGTTGAGATATTGAGTGAAAAATATGTCAAGGGAAGGGTCCAAAAAAATTATTAACAAGGCTCGGGAGGGTCGTGCTTTTTTTATTTATCGAATGATGAAATATTAGATTCAGCCCTCCTCCCCACCCCAACAGTTTCATACTGTTCAGTATAAATAATTAATGAGGCTACAGCAGCTGTGCCACATGCTTAAAAATGCCCATTCTTAATTTGCAAAACACGCTTGTTGTTCCTGCTGCTGAGAGATGGCTACAGGTTTTTAATAATTAATAATAAACATCTTATTCAGTGACATGTGAACACAGACTCACCAAGGTGAATGAGGTGTTTGTGACTGCAGAAAGGTCTCAAAATGTGTGGCTTTCAAATTCTATGTTTATGGACCAATCTAAGAGTGGAATATGGAAAAAAAGGCCTTGTATTAACCCATACATCTAAATGTATATTTTCCATTAAGGTGTGTCTTTATATAAAAAAATAAATAAATACATCAAATCAAATAAATCAATAAATTGAAAGCACAAATTATTATTATTATTATTATTATTATTTACCATGGCATCTGCCTGGCTCTATAGTAGTCCCCATACAACTTCAGCACATACTGTATGTGTTTATTCTGTATATGGGAAGTATAAATAACTTTGTCACCAGCTCATCACAGAGCTAACACACACCCACTCACACCTGAATACAGGTAAGCATGCACAAACACTGTGAAACTGTGGGACTGTGAAAACTACACATTACAGCAGACTGAGATTCAGAGAGTGTAAAAATACATCTGTCAGTTACTGTATAGACACAGATGTGTAGAGTATTTTAAATATATAAGCATTATTAGAACGGACAAACTATGTAAGCCAAGCATTTCTTCACCCAAAACCAACAAAATGACTTCACTTAATTCCAAATAACCTGGTGTATATACTTGCACGACAGATCACATATTTACTGTTAGAGAAAGCTATTTTTAAGATACTATCGATACCAATGCAATTATCTGTTCTGCTTATTAATCAAATTCTTTATCCACACCCTTATTGATTCCTAATCAATATTCTTTGTGAAAATAAAGTACGCTTATGCGGGTTTAAGCTTCAGCGCTGTATTTTGTCTGATTCTGAACACAGTGCAGCTGAAATGAGAGAATATTTGTACAGCAGGATTTTTTTTTTTAAATTCAAGACCATTTTTGCAATAACTACAGTAGCACTAGGCTGCCGGCTAATGCTACTATATGATGAGATATTTAACCTGGTAATGGACATGCTCCTTGGTTGGGAAGCAGTGACACACGAGAATGTCAAATACGTGACATTTCTGGAATTCAAAAATAAGTTGTATAGAGGGATGTTTGAGAATAACGCTGGCGTTTTCAAAGTACTTAAAAGTAACATTTTTCAGATATTGCAGCAGCACTGTTGTCATCTTTCTTCGTAAAATTACCTTCTTGATGTAAGTTTTTTTTTTTTTTTTTTACTGTGACACCAGCTGATCCCAGAAAGCTCTTTAAACATGTAGATTTGCTTTGGAGCATGTCTGAACTGTACTGGAACAGTTTTTGCTTTTTATAGTAAATCAAGCTGAATCAAAAAAGGAAGACAGAGATTCTAAATCACCTTTTACTTATAATATAGATATTGTTTTACATTTGAACTAGTAATCAGCTTTTTTTTTTTTTATCTATAAGCTTGAGGTAATATGCAACTACGTGGTTTTTATCTAATTTGATCACAAGTAGCATTTTTCTTCACATTAACATCTGTGTTGTCAATGTCAATAATCATTCTCTCATTAAGCTGCCTACTCTGAGTCATGGGGTCCTAAATACACAGTTAATATTCTGTTTAAGATACAACAATTATTTTGCACAAGATTTTTTTACATTTGGGTCTTATCTTTGATCCTCTTACTGGTTTGAAATGGACAGGTGTCCTCTGGAGAAAAAATGTGTTCTCACATACTTCAGTGTACCAGTAACAGAAAAAATTGAGTAGAAATCTGATGACAGCTGTGTTTCTTTTTTCTTTTTTTGTTTTGTTTTTTTGCTGCCAGGACACTGCCAATCAAATCTGATCAAAGCCAGACAGTCCTTTAACAAGCAGTGTGTCACTGCCCTCTCTGGCTCAAAGTCTGTGTTGTGTCTGACCATAGCCAGCTTCACTGATGGGTGCGGTTGGGTGTGGTGAATGTTACAGCTGTGAACATATTCCAAAAGATGTCACAGGGTCCTGGATTAGACATGTGCATCACTGCAGCAGGATGACAAGCTAAACCAACGAATACTGAATAAAGGCTGTTTCAGTACTTTCAGTACTAGTAGTTTATGACTAAATAAGAAAAATAAATGTTGCAAAGAAATAATGGTTTTTAGATGTTTTAATATGTGCTTACATGAAATATTGTCTCAAATTCAATTTCCCTTGTTGGATAGTAAAAAAAAATAATCAGAATTGTTATGCACTCAAAACAAACTATGTTGTGCTGGAGCCTGTAATTGAAACTAACACTACAGGCAGCAGTGCCACCAAGGTAATAAAAGTAACACTGGAGCTGTAAAACAGTAGTCTACTTTGTGACCCTTATTGTATGATATATGTACATATATAAATATATATATATATATATATATATATATATATATATATATATATATATATATATATATATATATATATATATATATGATATATGTACATATATAAATATATATATATATATATGCATAACACACACATTATTTGTACATTGCATGCATATGTGATTCATGTCCCTGAAATGAAAAGGCATGTAGAGGGTGATAAATTACATAATAAGATATTTCCCCATACAATACTATATTACACTATGGCAAAACACATGTGCTGACATTTATCACACATGCAAATCACACAAATTCACATACTGTGCAGTGCTTCTCTGTCGATGTAAAGATGAGAGCCTGTGGTCCAAAAAAGTCTGCAAAGAACTGCACCCCCTGCCCTCACCCAGCCACCCAGAAGCACCAGTAACACTCAGAAGAATTAAGGGTGCCATTCTGGGCAATTATGAAATTTAGTGGTGACATTGTCAGAATGATTTGGCCAGAGAGGAATGATTCAATTAATACATCATGGGTCATTAGCCATTTTCTCCTTTGGCCAGCAGAAGAGGCAGTCCTGAAGGTACCAAATGACCAGTAAAGTGGAGCGTAATGCAATTTGATTTTAGAGTTATTAGATGATGAGAGAGAGCGAAAGAGAAAGAGACAGGAAGACAGACAGAAAGACTAAAGACACAGAGAGGAAAATTGGAAGAGACAAATTGTTTTCCTAATTATGTTTTTTTGCCTTTCCTGTTCCGTTGCTGCCCTGTTTGTGATTTCATTCTCTCTGAGTATTTGTCTGTAGCAAGGAGGGGCCATGAGTGGAGGGATAAGTGTCTCATCATATCAACCGCTGCGTTGTTTTGCACACAGTCACCACTGAATCACAGATAAATAATGCCAAAAGAAAGATAAACTGGACTGTCAACTCAGCTCAGAAGCACTGACGGGAACTAAAACATCACAAGTCCCCGATGTAAATAAGGTAGGCAGAAATCCTGCACCTGCTTACACACACTCATTCACATGTGCACAGACTCACACAGAAACACTATCTTCCTCTCACTCTATATGCATCTATTTAAAAATGCAAACAATGACAAGTGCAGCTAAAAAAGAAATAACTGAATGTGAATAAGTGAATATCCACCAGTGACTGCTGTCTCTTTACAATAAATTACATCCACTATCTTGCATCTTTTGGCTGCGATGGTGAGGGCATATCTATGCTGATGGCAGCCATGCTGCTCCCTGGTGAGAGTTCATTAAACTCTGATTACCCTTGCCCCAACTGTTCCCGTTGCCACCCGAGCAGACAGACAGTCAGAGGAAAGAAAGCATGTTTGCTGACGAGGAGCGGGGGTACTTCCAAGCCCGCAGGAACGGAGCTGGGCTGTGAAGTGATTTTGGCGTGGTGCCGCACGGGATATTGCAACTTCACATTCATCACCGGCCCAAAAAGCTTTTCTTTTTTTTTTTCTCCATTCATTATCATTAGGAAAGGAGGGGCGATTCATATGATTCAAATATGTTATCGCATTCATGTGTCAGAGGAGCAAACAGGAAGTCAGGAGGCTTGGCCAGCGGAAGTCTTGCAAGCACATGCTTTCAACTTGTTCAGCTAGGGAAGGACTCAGTGCACATGCTCTATGGGCCCAAAATTGTGTAAACATGAGGAAGCCAGCAGAGACGTTTTCAGCCTATGCACACGGTGAACCAATTTCACTGAAATAAATGGGGTGCTGTCTTTAAACATGATATCTGGTTCTCCTTAATATATCCATGGGTACTTCTGCTGTGCCAAGATATAAAATCTTATGTACAGGTATATTTGCTAGCTTTGTGGCAGACCTCTGGAAACACTGGCACTCTGGTTTGTTTCCACTTTGCGTTTTTTCTTTCTGCCGGTGTGATACACAAATGTTGGCGTCACTTGATAAACCAGCTGGACAGAACCTGCCGCAGCCATACGATGTGCTCCTGGATGAGGTCAGGTTGAAACGCTGCCATTAAAGATGTGATATTAGGAGCTGGAAGGTCCCTATAGGGCAGGTGGGAGGGAGGGTGGATGGTTCAAACAAACCCTAGACTTTTACCAGGCAGCCCACTGTTTGTTTCCAATATGAATGTAGAATGCTATACCATGTTGTTTTTTTCCCTCCAAATGGTTACTGGTGTCCCAGTGTTGGTAAAGTCAACAGTTTTTTACAGATGTTAGCTATTATTTCAACTTCTTAAGATGAATTGTCCAAAAATGATTCATAAAACCTTCTTTCCCATGTCATAACATATATTAAGACTTCTACAAAATTGAGCTAAGACATAATACCAATTTAGGGATTATTTTTTAGATCAATTTAATCAGTGCCTTTTAAGACTTTTCACAGATCTGCTTGAACCCGTTTTTTTATGATATCGATAACAATGAACAGAATGTCCCTCTATGTATCAGGCACACTACATGTCTAAAAGAAGCTCATACACTTCATGTAATGCCTGTCTTCTCTTAGCCCGCTGACTCAATGCTCAGGATTTTCTAACAGTCTTTGATGGCAAATATTAAACTTTATAATCAGAAGTTAACTTTTTTAGAATATTCAAATGAAACTTGTGGGGTTTTTTTGTGCATCAACCAATGCTGTGAAGCATTGTGATGTCTTACTCAGGAACCCATTTGACCGCTATGAAATTCCTGGGAAAGTTTCCAGTGACGACTTCAACAGCAACACCATGCAATATACATAAAAAGAAAAATCACTTTGAAGTGAAAGTACTGTAACTGCCTTCCCACAAGCAAGACCTATATGTTCTTAAATTCCGCCGTTATGAGCGGAAGACAGTCAAAGGCTCCATTTAGCTCAGATCTTTTTATTCAAGTCAGAGGCCACTGTGACCAGAAATTCTATGTAAGGTGGCTTTCAGATTGTCCTTTGTGTTATGCACATTAAAAATAACAATTTCTCTAGAGTATTTATATTGAAATGAACACTCATATGATCATGGCATATTGTGTAGCTAAGCCTATAATTGCAGGAAAGAGCTGGCAAGCTATATTCTACACATACTGTTTTATCATTGACATAAGCGGTCATATTCAAAGCCTACTGCCCTTGACAAGAAATAGTTACCATCACCGTTGGGTTCTTTAAATGTCTTAAAATAGTGCCTTTGAGCAGCTTTTTCAGCTATTTATTGGGCAGCAGACAGGAACTGAGAAACTGGCAAGCTTCAATAAAAAATATTCCAAGCTCTGTATTGTACACAGTTTTCAAGGCAGCCAAATGTGATTAAAGTTGGAAAAACACGAGGCTCTACTGAATATGTTTTCGTTTCTTACAATCAATCAACAATTAATTCTGAGACTGAAAATGGAAGCTGAGTTATAGCTTTCACTTAGTGTCCTAAACCTTTTCCCTCAGTCCTTGGGACAGATGAAAGAAAATACACATTTTTGTCAATCTGGTTTTCAGTGCACCACCATGAGTATGCGAAGGATAATTAAGGTCTAGTTGGGCTCAGGCTTCGGCACACATGGGACAGTTAAGCGAATGCTTGAATTTTCAGGCCCACTGAAACCTCTAATTTAGCTCCTCAGTCTAATGGCACTCTACATCTCCATCTCCAGAGCCCTTCGAGGGGTCCTGCCGGAGCAACTATGATTAAAAGAAAAGTAATCTTTCGTCAGAGTGAAAACTATCACAAAAGCCTGCTTAATTACAGAAGGACTGCGGACACATGGCCAATTTCAAGCTATAGCCTCCCTACTTAGAGGATTTCATTTTAAGAGGACATCGTCTGGAGGTTTGTTGATGTCTGTGGCTAGAAAAGCAGCAATGACCAGTGATGACTACCCCCTTCCTCCACCCGACAAACACATATCTCTGCCTCTTGCCCCTGGAGCATGCCAACCTAGCAGCTGGCAGGGAGCTGATGAATGGCAGATGACCAGCAGCTGAGGCAATGCTGCTCTTCTATCTTCAATCCATGAAGTCTGGCTCGCTTGTTTCCTTATTTCTACTTAGTCACCGCTCTGTACTGTACTGTAAATGTTTCTGCCTCTGATCGAATATTTTCTATCCGTCTGTTTTTATGGATCCAACCTCATTCAAGGATTTAACAAACATTCAACGATGTGTTGCTGCATCAAAGGATTTGTTCCAACTGCTGCGCCCCCACGCTCCCCCACACCGCCAGCCCATCCATTCTCCTGTTAAACAGTCTGCCCCCTTAGCCCTCTCAGTTGGCAAGTGTCCTCCATTTCCTCGTTCCTTCCTGTTTCTCTGCTGGGCCTCCATTCCTGCTGATGTCTGTGGTTTCGGCCCATGGCGCAGCCCCCTCACAGCTAGCTGCAGCTCAGCCATCACACACATCAAATCAGAGTAAAGAGCAATCGATGGCATGCGGTCTAATGTTTATCAAAGCAACACACATCCATCAGTGTGCGTGAAGCTAGTGCACACGACACTGCAGTGGTAAACGTACTCCGGGGCTGCTCCTTTTTTTTTCTGCCCGGTTGTGGAAATGAGAGGGAGAGAGATTGTTTGGAATGCAGAGAGATGCTTATTTTTAATTATGCATTTAGTTGGAGCAGGGAATGCATAATGTGGGCTGTGTTCATGAAGGGAAAGTATAATGACAAGTGAAAATGTATTTACTGCCCCCACACAGAAGAACAGATTTGTACACAGGGAGTAATTCACATTATACCCCCCTCATTTCGTTTGAAACTGCGGTGCTTTGATCTTGTGTAGGGGGCAATTTACATTAAGATTATATCCTCTCGTTTCTTTCAAAACAACAATGCTTTGATGTTATGTATCAGTAAGGGTCGGCGTTTACGCTGGTCTTTTATCTCTCTTGAAGCTGTGGACACTGATGTCGCTGCTGTTCGACAACAAACGCGTCTTAACTTAAACCATTCTGGCAGCATTACTAAATATAATCAATGGAATTATCATGATATTATCAGGTAATCGTCTCAAAATTAAATCAAAAAGTACAGAAATATCTGGATGTACTGCATAGAATAAACCTTCTTATACTCTGTAAGCTCTGTCAGCCATGATCCAGTGTCTATGGACATGAGCCACTGTGGCAAAAGCACACATGGATTTTCAAGTGCTACAACTGGAACTTTGTATTCAGCTGGCCTGCTTACTCACACAGTAGCCTCCAAACCGAGTCTTATCGAGCTTGAGAGGTTCTAGGGGCTTTATGAGAGTGCTTTAACCGCATTTAAAGCTACAGCAACACAGAGAGACATCTCTCTCTCCGACATTGTCTTTTCATGCAGAGGAGCAAAGGCATATCCGGGCAAACAAATGTATTAAATGAGCAATAGTGCTGCAGCAGTTCTTTGAGTAACACAATCAAGCCAACAAAAACAGCAGCCATGGTGGTGGTGGTGGGTTGCAGCAGGACACAAGCCCCTGGGTCCCTGTCAAGTGTTATTACTTGCTGCAGTATGCTGTCTACTGGCAGACGAGCAAATAACCATATGAGAACTGTTAAATCTGCTCTCCTGCATGTACTTCTCATGCTCTTTTTATGCTCCTGCGGATTTCTCTGTGAAAAGTTAACAACAACAGTGTCGTACGCACTGGGGAAGGGGGGATGCATCTGTGAGAGAGAAGACAAGCAATTCTGTTTCGGTGTGTGCACGTTTGTATGAGCACTTGCACACATCTGTCCATACACCGTTTGTTAATAGAAATGCCCAGGGCTCACTCAAAGTGGCAAATAGGCTTTGTTGCAAGATGCAGAGAAAAGAGAGACAGAGAGAGAGAGAGCGAGAGAGGTATTATAATGAAGCATGCAGATACACATTTTCCAGGCGGCGCATGACCCACATGGTGTGGACCACTTTCTCAACAGCAGACAAAAAGCAATCATTATTTTAGCACTAGGGCGGATTAGCAAGGCTTACCAGGAATTTTATCACTCTCCCATAATGTGCTGCATGGTATTAGCATAATGCGAAAAATGATTAGACACCCTTTATCTCTGAATCACATAAGGTAACTATGCAATTATTAAAAGGAGATGTCCCAAGCATGTCCCTCTATATGTGGAGCTTACTATGTTGTTTGATTCCAAAATATGTTTGTTGCAGTTTAAGGACAGAGTCAGTTTGAAAAGAACTGTTTTTGTAAGTCTTCATATAAAGCAGGCACAGATATGCTCCCTCTGAAATCATTTGAAGACCCACCTACACTCATCCACACTGTCCCCATTACTGCTCACATTTCGATGTTATAGTGGTTTGGAAACACTTTCTATAATGCCCATATCTACAGTACGTTATGAATAAATACTTGCTGATTATAGCATTGAGCATAAGCACTCATTAACATTTATTTGTTCATTTAATTGTTTAGAAACAACAGGAAACACCCACAAAGTGCCAAAGTTTTAGAGCATGCTAAATGTTTAGCATGTTGCTGAAAGAAATATGTCCCAGAGAGGACAAATGACTTTGAAGCACTACTAATGATCTAATAAATCATTCCTAAAAGTGAAGGGGAGCTCTGTGAAGAGCATATGTCCACAATGGAATCCTAAACAGCTGGTTTATAAGCCCACGGAGACCAACAGGACTATTGCTTCATTTATAGGTTTGGTCCAAACAGGACTTTTCTGCTGGCTTGCTTTGATTAGTGTGTAACCTACTGTGAGACTGGGAACTGCTGACTCTTTGTGGCACGAATTCCTTGTTATTTCGCTCCCTCAAGATGACATGTGGAGAGTGTAAAAAAATTTTGAGGTCTTGAAAAGATAAACAAAGAGAATGAAATCAACAGAAAGATGCTTTTTCTCTCTCAACTTTACAACTCCAGGACCTGCTGTCTACCATCCTTTTAAGTGGGGCTTTTACATCCCAACCCATTCACACACATAATGCATTTTTTTCCCCCTGAATTCTAGCTGACAGTGCGTCTGAGCAATTCTTGCTCTTCCTTGCCTTGTTGCAATTTCATAAAGAAAAGATTTGAAACAGAGAGGCTCTATGTGTCAAGTGAAGTGTCACAAGAAAAAAAAAAAAACAGCAGGGTGACACTGCCTAAAATCATTGTGGCAGCTTCAAACATGTGTTTGTAACCGTGAAATGGAGCATAAAAAAGAAATCAAAACACATGCTGGATGCTATTCTCACCAAATAAATGTAACAAACACCATGAAAGGAACTTTCGGTTGACTAGGAAAATATTGGAAGTGACAACATCTGCTGACGGAACACCACTTCATTAGCATGTCTTTCGATGATAGCAAGATGACAGGTCACAAGAAATTGTTTTTTACCCTTCTTTCCCCCCATCAATGTGCTGTGAATGCTGATTCCAGTGTCTTTCAGCGAATCCTTGAGCTTAGCTTTCATCAGTGCTAGGCCGACTGTCTGACTGACCTGTTTGAGTAAAGGTGAGCAGCATCACATAGGGCCCAAGGCCAGTTCCACAAGAAAAGAAATGATTAAAGAGGCAGGGAGGAGGAGAGATCCACTAGCAAGCAGTCTGCAGCATCAGTCCTCAATTTCTTTCTCTCTGTCTCCACCTCTTAGTCACTTCTTCACACCTTCTTCCTAATACCTCTCTCAGCATCTTTCCATCCGCTGGTAACATCTACAGAATCCCTTTTTTCGTAATTTCTGCACCTCCTCTGACTCAACCTTTCCACCCTCTCTCTGTATTTTCCCTCCTTTGCTCTGTTAGAAGCACAGATGGTTTTCTTTAGAGATTATCAAGTTTATTTAAGTGTGAATCTCGCCTTCTTTAAGCTGAATGTCATAAAATGTGGAGAATGGGAGGTTTCAGATTGGCCTTTGCAGAGCATCTCAATGCAATATGTATATCTCCATATCATGTACTATATATGCCTATAGATCACATCGAGCTGGGAGAAGCAGACGGGCATAAGGGCTATTTGACAAAACAAAAAATTACCAATTGACCAATGTTTTGACATTTACTGAAAACTATAATTACCACTTGCAGTAGTATGTCTCATCATGTCGCAGTCACAGTTTACAGCCATGTCTGTGAAACCATGCATGCCTCTCACACGTCTTTGCCCCAGCAGCACAAAAGATCTACACATTCAGCACAGTGTCCAGGTGGACACCCCAGATTAGCCCCACCAATTCAGTATCTGACCACATATCTCCCCTTCTGTTCCTGAGTATAATCTTCAGTAATAACCAGACATTATGATGTCATGTTGACATTTCACCTTCTAGATATGAAATGTCTTTACATCCTCATTTTATGCTATTAGACATTTGTGTGAAACTTCATAATTAGAGTATGAATTCTTGAGTAATGGGCAAAAAACATGTTTGTCTTTTAGGTCACAGTGACATTGGCCTCTGACCTTGACCACCTAATTCCAATCAGTTAATTTATGAGTACAAGAGATTGTGCCCAATTTGAGGAAGTTCCCTCAAGGCCTTCTTGAGATATTGTGTTAACAAGAATGAGATGAAAGCAAGATTACATTGTCATTTACCTTTCACCATTAAAGTGGACCTGGTTCATCCTTGACTCAAACGGGATGTTTGGGTCAACTTTTTGAAAAATTCCCTTAAGGTGGTTTTAAAATGTTGCATTTACAAAAATGAGATGGTTTCAGGGTGACAGTGAGTAAGTGCACTTATGCGCTTTTGGCCTCAAATATTTCAGTGTGTTCATTGTGTTTTGATTTTTGATTAATAACTCTGGATTGGTATAGAATTCACAAGTACCCTTTTGGCAGTAGAAAGAGATCATCGAGAGCTTTTTTTGATATACTGTATATCTCATTTTCACTCACAATGTCATTGACGCCATTCTGGTTCTCAACCCTGAAAATACCATGAAATCAGCAACAATGCATGCAAATTATCTCATCAACAAAGACAAATAAAATCAATTCTCATGATTCAACAGACAATACAAATCAGAAAGCAACAGTAAATCTGCAAACAGTAACAAGAATTACTTCGGTCCCTGTGGCAGGCCTCTTGGTAATGGTAATATTATCATAAACATGGTGCAAAGGAAAACGGCTCTTAAAGTATAATATCGAAGTGCATAGGGATTTGCATAGGTTAGTCTGGGGCTTCTGAGCTTCACATTATTACAAGCAAGGCCAATAGTTTGCTGTGTCACATCAACACATACCACCCTTGACTTAATATTGATTTTCAATATTTGTTCACTAATGCCTGTTGCAGTGCATATCATGAGTCATATCATGCTGACTCTAGACTATTGGAGGAGTTTAACAAAGCAAATAGTAGTGCAAAGGCAACCTCTGCCATCTGGGTAAAGTGGTGAATGATAAGATGTGTTTTGAACCTATGCAGAAGCCTCATATCTTTCTAAAAAGAGACAATTTACTTTCATGTGTTCCTTAAGTCTGCTGCCACTTTTGTACATATGTTTCACTGAATAAGTTCTACTTAGACTTTGCCAAGTCAGACACTGAACTGGGGCCATCTGTGCTCCTTAAATTTTCAGAACTCTGCCCAAGAAGGATAAAGAGAGGTAGCTTCAATCAGAGATGATATAGAGTGATGTTTTAAGTAGATGTTGCAATAAGTTGAAATAACATATCAGACAAAGTGTAAAATTAGTTCATTTGGCAAAAGAAATCTGGGTTGAAATCTTGACACTGGATATGATTATATTCAGTGATATTTTGTCTATCTTGACACCTCTGTATATGCAAGTTTGTGCTTTCTATGACACAAATATCAATTGTTTGCTTACCAAAATTCAAGATTGACTGTGTATATCTTGAGGAAATATAGAACTGCAATTTAAAAATACAGCGTGTAACACTTGATTTTGCACATTTCTTGGACTTCTAATATAGAATTGTGTTGCTAGATTCCTGGCATGTTTTCTAAAATTAGCCAGGGGGAAGGAGACAGTGACGGGAATCTAATTACAACCAACAGAATTTACTTATCAACACAGAGTGGCTATAAAAAACACAAACACTGCCATGGGTGATGACTGGAGACAGCCATGGGTTGCAAAAAAATTCAAATAGAACAGATCTATAGGCACTGTGTCTGGGGACAGGGAGATGGTGAATCTTGTTATTCCAAAACAACACTCCATATCAGCGGGAGCAAATACATATGGTAAGAGATGTCCCCTGGTTGCTCCTATTATCGCTGCAGCAAGTGAAGATGAAAGGCAGCACACAAAAAAAGAGGAAAACCTCCATGACAATGGTGCAAGTTAGCATTTCAGATTTAGGGAAAAGAACAAACATGCACATCAAGAGATGAAAACAAAAAGCAAGAAGAGTTTTGAGGAGTAGTCCCGGGTGGATCTAACACTGTATGGCATCAGAAAAATGTGAAAAACAGGCATAAAGCCAAAACAATAGACCCCACATGAATACCCATGGTAAGGTAGATATAACAGCGGATAAGGGGGAGAACAAAAACTGAGGCAAAGGACAGGATTTGAGCGAGACAGATAGTGGGAAAGATTTGAGACATACACAGACAGGAGACAGAGATGAATGAGGCAAAGCTTTACAGAGCATGGTTGAGTATGGATCAGCTGATTGATTAATGTCACTTTTGGGGTATCAGAGAATATGGATGAGCGCAGGCTCTGAGGCCATTTGGTAGTCAAATGTAATGCGATTACCATGACACACCAATATATTACTGCAGTTAAAGCAGAAGTATTGGTCTAGTCAGGGAAAGGAGGAGAGTCAATTTCAATCAGGATGGGAGTCTAAACTATGCTGGCCTGTCTGGCATGTGCAACTTTGACAAATTGCGTGACAGTTTTCACAGACACGAGTGTAATAACATGAAAAGAGTTCATTTACGAGTTGCTAATAAGGACTGACGTTTGATTTAGTAATTCTTTAAGTGTCAAAACATGATGTACGACAAGTTGGAATTACTGAGGAAGCTTTAATAGTACGTGGCCTCAGGCAACTCTTAAATACAGGAGATAAAACTGACCTTAGATGAGTACAGTGGAGATGAGGTATAAACAACAACAGCAGTTAGCTAAGTCAGCACTCAGCAGACCTTGGACAGAACTAGTCTGAGTGTCATCCACACTGAGGTGGAAGGAAAGGAAAAATAGAGAAAGATCGTCCAATTCAGGACCACTGGAGCATGGAAGAGGCTATATAGAACAGCTTACATATGGCCCAGTGGCCATATGGTTCTTTGCATGTCGGTATGTGTGTACGTGCATGTGTGTTTGTGAAATGGGGAGAGAAGGGGAGAGGGGGAGAGGGGGAGAGGGAGAGAGAGAGCTGGAGCCTGGTTGCGTTTGTAAATGGCAAACATAGTGATTTCCAATAGATGTCCAACTTCTGACTCGTTACAAAATCAGTGGACTGAGGCTTTATGTAAATGCTCTTACAAGAATGCTGCAAACCTAAAAAAAAACTGCTTACAGTGTTATTCATATATGAACATATGAATGGTATTTCCAGTATTATACTGTATGTACTGTATGCATGTGGAGATTCCTTCATTAATCACAATCATATAATTCTTTCTTGAGAGACAATGCTTTCCAAATATTGTTATCCAAACTTCTTAATAATTCATTTGTGGCGTGGAAGCTGCAAAACCATTTGGGTGGAATAGTGAAACTTGATAATTGCCACTGATATACTCATGAATATTAACATTCACTTGATTGCACTACAGCTGACATACTTTTATGACTTCCCACTGTAGATCAAAGTTCTTTTGTTTGTTTTTTATTCTTACAGACACTGTCTGGTTTCCACTATTTAAAAAAAACAAGATAAAACAAGAACACTACACTTAAATGTCCAAAATTAAATTGCATATTTGAAATACATGCATTGTAGAAAATGGATTAAATCTTCAACACTATTGCTGAACCTAAGAATGTTAGAGTTATGGTTAAATAATGCAGCCCTGTCTCCTTGGAATAATGTTTATTTACATCTAATTTAAAACAGTGAATACATTTGAGTAAAACATAACGCTGAGCGATTCTCATTTTCTATGAACATGAGAAAATGTTGCTAATTAACATCCCTGGCAAGCAAAAATGTTGATGAACGAATCAGCAAAGATTTCACTGACAACACATTTCATTTGTTTTCTGCCAAAAAAGTATCCATTCATGGTGACTACAGCAATATTTTTCTATAATTATGTTTTTCATCAAAGGTATACACTGCAGGTAAGTATGGACTCAAACAAAAGCCGAATTGCCAGACCATAAATAGCAGGAATCCTAAAGGAAGCTTTGACAATTCAGGACACTGCATCGAAAAAAAAGCATAAGTAGCGAGGCCAAATGTCAAGCAGACAAAGCTGAGGCTGAAATTCACTTTGCAACTTTTTTTTTTGTTTTGCAAACAAGTCCTGCATACAACACCTTTAAAATTTAAACTAATATTACTAATATTACTTTCCCTAACCTTAGATGAAGTACTTTTGCTACCTAAACCTAACCAGACACTGAAGTGTGGATGTTAACCCAGGACGAGGCTTTAGTGGTATCACAGTATTACAGTATACCAGGTTATACAGACATCCTGAAGGTATGTTTTTTTAATTCCATCAATACAGGCACCCCTCTTTCTATTAAACTCATTGTATGCAGTGCACAGCACGCACCAACAGAGTCTCTGGTCTGTACTGGTGGAAGAGACAGCTGAACTGAAAGACACCACGACGCCTAGTGGTAAGTTACAAGACCATAAACAGCTGGCGGCCAGCAACAGCAGAGAGACTGTGGGGATTTTTTTTTTTTTTTTTTACATCTAGCTTGGTGAATTAAGGATTTATTTTGACAGGTGATTGTTGGAACAGTGGACTTACCAACTAGATTACCATCAAGAGTGACCAAGGCGATTTGGGTGAGTTTTATTTTGTTTCTGTTGAGTGTAAAAGAAGTTTGTTTTATGATGAGTAAACAAGGCAATTAAGCCTCATCAGTTTGTTTGATCAAGAGAAAGTGGGAGTGTGAACTCCACACACATATACAGTCATATATCGTATACCCTCGTGACATTTCAGGAAGGTATTAAACATTATATATCGCCCAGGCCTAACCAGGACTAACACTTTGTATGTCCTCCATCCACCCTTAATCCAGCACCGTACACAATTATATTGTTTTATGAACTCAGAGAAAACCATTACCTCTGAACATCATCCATGCAGCAATTATGTTCTCACCATAACTTAATTATGAAAACAATTCAGTTTTATACAAACTGAATCTCTAGGAAGCAGCACTGCATAATGTCATAAACTGTCATGTATGTTTATGACTATATTGTTTACCACATTTTCCACAAAGAGATGCAGATGTTGTTTGAATTTAATCTGTGTGCAGCTCTTTGTGGGTGGCTGAAATTTATGTCTCTCTGACAGCCCAGAAATGTCTTTGCTTATTCTAGGTACCCATGTGCTGCCTCCTGTTACACCTGTACCAAGCACACTCTACTGAATTCTACAAGATTATCATTCTATTTCATATGAAAGCATTTTATTTGTTCATGCACACTGTCCTCATCAAGTGTCATTCCCTTGAACATGAACTTAGCTATAGGCTATGTACTTGTAAGTACTCATCAAACTAATCCTCTGTGGAACAGGGCGTTTGCTGGATTTTGCAGATTAGGAGGAATTTGTGAAACTGTTGATAAAAGAAAAATAAAATGCACTGGTAAGTGTATGGTTGATTTTCTTGTGATATTTGTGATGGGATAATGTGCCTTTGGCCAATGTCAAGTGAGTGCACTGTCAGCTTTGAACTGAAAGAGACTGAAATAGTTATGCCTGTCGTATGCTAACCTTGATAAATAAGGTTTTGCCTTTGTGGTCATGTCTCTGAGTGTATCCCCTGCAAGCAAGACTAACAATCTGACAGGAATATACACTTTTTTCATGCATCAATCATTTTGGGGATGATGCTTTGTAACATGTTAACATGGTAGGATACAGTTGGGAAAGAAGGTAGCTGAAGCAAAGTAACACAGGGCTGATCTGAAGCTTTTTAAGATGTTGCACGCTGCAAAATGTTTCTGGCTACAGGCTAGGTGCTGACATGCCTGTTGGATTCCCTCTCTCGGGCTCTATGAGTGAGGGGGCGATACTTTTATTTGAAATACATTTTTTAAATGTGTAGTGTGTCAACAAAAAAACAATTTGTGTCTTGAGGGTTAATCTTTGAAAATTGAACATTCAGAGCAAGATTTTTTTAAACAAAACAAATAACAGATCCTTCTACCTCAATGTATTTTTGTTTCTTGCAGTTAGCACTGAGAATGTTTTGCAGCAACCGAAGAGTTTACCGGTGGTATTTAAAAAAAAAAAAAAAGTCGAAGGAAGGTGATTGGGTTTCACAGTGGGTGTTGGAATGGAGTGATCATGGTAGAAAAATCAGTTTTCCAGTTTCACACCTGTCCCCCTGGAGGGACTTACAGAAACTCACAATTTCCATGACCTTGCCCTGAGCTTCTGAGGAAGGTCATCACAGGTCTGCTAATGTTTTTTCTCTCGAAATCCAGTTATTACGCTCTAAGTTGGTGTCCGTCTCTGTCCTTTATTTCCTCCACCCAATACCTATTCTTCATACCCCTGTCTATTTAAAAGAGTGGAGCTATTATTGTCATTTTTGATTTGTGTGATTCAGGTGTGTTAAGCTTTTAAGCTGATATGATGCTTGGCATCACAGAAAAAAACAGGTAAGAAGCTGAGATAGATTTCAGATACTATTCAGTCTCAAAGTTTTTTTTCTCCCAAACAAATGTAATGATCTGGATTTTCTGGTTGCATGGTGGGCTAATAACTCTCAGCTTTCTTTATGGGACAATATGAAATATCTTTTCACTCAAATATGTTGTTAGATGGAACATTTTTGTCCCCATGTTATTATTTATTGATTTGGAGAGGGAGAGATGGGGAGATAGAGAGTGCGTGTGTGTCCAAATGCTGTGTCTAATCCCATACTGTGGCTAGCCCCAGTGGCCTCTCTTCTCTTCCAAGCCTAAATGGAACAGGTGAGGAGCCGGAGCCTCTTGGGGCCGGCCCCACACCTCAGTGGTGCCCGCACTTAAATTGGCTTCTTCTCCTGCTGTTCCACACCAGTAATTACCCTCCCCAGCCCCTGCCAGGAACAGGAGAAATGAATGTAGACAAATAAACAAATATATAGAATGCCTGAGGGGTGGAGTCACAGCACTTTGCACCCACTTGTTCCACTGTATAGAGGTATGGAAATCAGCAGGGCTGGGGGTGGGGGTTATCACAATTGTTTGAAACATGCATATGCATGCACGCATACACATGGTGATCTACAGTGGGTTTTATCTCAAAGATTACAGTGTCATATAAAAGACAAAATGCAATGTTTTGACGAAATGCTCAGTGTATATTTAAGTCACTGCCGTTCGATATCTAGGATTGAGTGGCGGAAACATCACTACAGCATCACACTGCGTCTTGGTTGAACTTGTCTTGTCTAACAGCAGAAGTAACAGTTATCATCACTTTTTTCGCAAGCTGCGGTTTTAGGAAATGAGCATGAAAGCCTTTGTGTCTTTGCAGCTGTCAGGAAAGCGATATCCGAGATACCTGCTGTGCCCCATGTCAGAACAACCCGAGTGAGGATCACATGACGGCTCATGTGTGTCCTCTTGCTTTGGGCTGTCAACACACCCCTCTGTCTCTCAGGCTATCCATTTTCTCCCTTCAGAGTGTGCCATTAACTCAGATGGGCTGTGTTTAAAGGGCTTTGCCTATGATGTGACACCCTGTCAAAGGCTCTGAGATTATCTTTGTCACCTGCCTGTCTGTGACAGACCCTGATGGCGTGCATGACAAAGTTGAGAAAGAAAATGGTCACAAAGAGGCAAAGTGAGGGAGAAAACTGATAGCGCCAGCCTATTCATAACATTAATGAAAAAGTGGGACCTACATCCAAAGGATTCACATCCAAACCTTTGAATATCAGATAATGGCATTGTGCTATTCAGTGTCAGAGAGTCATGGGTTACATAATAAAAACATTCTTGAAAGTCTCTGCGATGGGTTTTGTAATAAGGTTTTTCATCACAAGCATCTGAATTCTAGTTTTGTCCAAAAACTAGATATGCCCTCTTGTCATTATTTTAATACTGCAGTCATAAACACAGAGGAGGAGGATGGCAATTACTGAGATTCAAAAACAACTCATGTACATAAATTCTAACTAGGCCCATGATACCCCGAGACATGTAAACAAACAGCACAGCTGGATGTAAATTATTTCAGCTCTCACATCTTCAAATTTTAGTTTAAATCTCTTGCCTGAAACAATAACAACAAGCCGGATAATCGTGTTTTAATCTGCCTTGTGTCCTGATGTCAGCAGATAATGATATTCATATTCATGGGTGTGTTGCGTCGACAAAAGCCTCCTAAATCGGGGTTTGCACCGAAGCTTCAGGCCAGCAATTCAGCAAGCTTGAGAAAGCTTGAAGGGAGAAACTGGCAGTGTTGCAGGGGATGGTGGGATGGGAGTGGGGGAGGGGTGCTATGCCAATTTGAACCACCCAAGCTCCACAATCTGCCCATCCAGATTGCACTTTGGACCCACTTGCCTCTCAATAGGGAAAAAAATATATCAGGTGACAGTAGAAGATTGTGGATTACTGTGTCCTAAGATTAAACAATATATGTGATTGTCAAAACAAAGAGATGAGGTCAGATAGAATAGTTGATTTGAATTCTGAGACAATGCAATTCACATCTAGAGTTGAAAGACCAAAAAACAAAACAATTTATTTCTTTCATTACGGCAGGGTCAATGAAGAAATAACCTGGGATGCATATGACATGCACTAGAACGAATGCCATTTGTTCAAAAAATGAATTTAAAAAAGTGACATCTCTAAAACAAAATGTATTAATTTTCCATCAGTAAACAATACTTTTAAACTAACAGTTCAGATGTTTTAAAGTGGGGTTGCATGAGTTACTTATCTATAGTAAGTGTGCTCAGTATGTGGTGGTCGCCACGCCTCCAGTTTGGAGAAGCATGGTAGAGTGCCAACAACTAAGTTAAGCAATGTTCTTCTGTGGCAGAGTTAGCAGCAAAACATATTTTAGCCACCTAAAAAAAAGACCAACCTAAAAAACACAAATAATTTTAACACTATTTTAAATAATCAAAAACGTACATGTATCTGTCACACAGTTCTTAACAAGCAGCCAGAGAGTTTTCTTTGATGTCCTGTGGCTTGAGACATCACACTACCCATACTTCTGAGTATGAGTAACAATCACCCCCTGCAGACTTTACAAGTTGTTAAAACAAAAAGAAAAAGGAGCTTCTTGTTCCTTTGCAGGCAATGGCTTGGATTATCTGTTACAGCAACACATGTACAGTAACAACCCTGTCTCCAAGAAATACCTGGCAAGCTGCAAAAATGTTGTTGCAGTGAAACTATTTCTGCGTTCACTGAAACAATTTTTACCAAAATATCCAGCCTTGTGATTCAATATTCGTTTGTTGCAACTACAGCATTATTAAACTTTTTCGATGGATGTGTTCAAGCACCCAAAGCTCTGTCGTGAAGGTCAAGGAAAGATTATTGTCTTGATTTTATAACAGACTTTAGCATTAGACAGGATTTGTTTATTAACAGTTTGCCAAGACCACAACATTTTTCTAACCTTAACCACTTGTTACATCAAGCCACAGATGGGACTTGGGATGCACCAGTGTCACGTTCCTGTCCTTTGTACACCCACTATCCATCCCAATTACCTCCCTGCAACTACAGTCAGCACATTATTGTAGCACCTCATTCACTCTAAAAACAATACTAAAGGAAGGCAGCATTTTAATATCTGAAAAGGATACTTTGCAGTTTTTTTGCCACCGTGAAAAACACAGTATACAGGTGGACCAAGAGAAACTCCTTTCTCTTTCTCTCTCTCTCTAAAAGGCAGTGCTAATCAAATATAAACCAAGAATGTTACTGTATTGCCCATTTCTTGTCTAAAATGTTTTTAGAAACATATTTTAGTGCGCTGTTTAGCTGTTGTATGCGAGTTTGTGAACAGGTATGTGGGAAACTAAAGTGCTTCCAGAAACTTTTATTTAGCTTACTGTTACCTGTGATACAAGACCTTTTCTTTTAATCAGCTAGACCAACATATTGTTCTCAGATAAGCCAGCCAAAACCAACTTGCATTGCATCATCCAAACAAAAGGAGGTTTTCCACCTCTTGAGCCCTTCTACAAGCATAGACAGTCCAGTTGTAAGAAAGACCATCTTTCCAGCATTGAAATACTTCTTTAAGTAAATTAAAAAGGGAAGCAACAGACAATGGAAGCCTGTTTTTTGGTACAATTCCTGCAAATGTCACTTAACTTTACAAATATCATTGTTTTCTTAAGCAACTTTGTAGTCATCATTATGCATGGGCAGATGAGATGTGTATACTACAAGATAGGATGCCCTGCAGCTATTGGAACCAGCAGGGACCTGTGCAAATTAGCAACATGTCTGCTGTTAAATACCTCTTTCTGTATCGATGCCAGAAACATCACTCATAGCTCGTTAGCACGGGGAAAGGTGTATATTTTTAGAAAGTTTCATCACCCGATCACTGAGGCTGTGTAACGCTGGAGAGTATCCAGAGATAAAAGTCAGAGGTAAGCTATTTCTCACTTTTCCCAAATGCCTTCCAGAGGAAACGGAGCTCCCACCAACCTTAGATACACCAGTGAGTGCCGATGGTCACTGCACACCAATTCCACATCTTACCAGCACATTTCGGCTCACGACACGACCAAGGTGCCGATATGTTTTAGCACCAGGGTGTATAATTGAATAGTGCAACTTCCTTGGTAAGTTTGGACATATCTGGTCTAACACTGCAGTACAGCTGAATAAATAAAAGAAAAAAAAATTGAAGCAAAACACAGTGCAACATATGCCGTCTGTGACCTATTTGACATTTCTCTCTCATTGTACCTTCCTATTCAGCCTAGTACTCTTAACACTTAACAAACATTGTGAACTGATAAAGTGTGAAACAATGCACAGCCACAGCATATTCAGACGACTGATTGACAGCAAGTAATATTACAGTTTAAATTGCGAATTTGGTGGTACCAGATGTTTTACTTCTCCATTAACAAGACGCTATCTCAGACTATTATTTCTGACAGCTGGCCACTCCTTCAAATCTTTCCAATGAGTAATACCCTATACTTTATATCCCTCTTGTGAATATTGCCCATGACTCCCTTTGGATGTGCAGACTTTTTCGAAATATATTTCTTTTTTTTTTCTGGACAGCTGGAGGCTGTGAAACTAATTCTTGCAAGCATGCAATTGCCACTACACCTACTACAGTACAAAATGTCCAACAGCTTGTGGCATAATTGTGGCACAATTTCAAATATACAAAACACATCAATTTGTGATATTTTTTGTCACTAGATGTGTTTCATCACATGGGCTGGTATGAGAGAACCCAGAGTTTGTCATCTATTATGGATGGGTAAATTTTCTCTTGTTAAATACAAACATATACATGGATAAAAATTAGGATGTATCTGGTTATGTTAAAGCTATAGCAGTGTTAATTTAGCATCCTATTCTGTTGTAGTTTAAGTCTATAGTTGCACAAGTGCAAACAACTCAAGAGCACAATGGTTCTCAGAGAGACAGGGACTTGCATTTATTAACAGGAGCACCAGTGCTCTCTGCAAATGCACTCTTCATTTTATTTATTGTTTTCCTTCAACTTATCCTGTTCCAACTTTCCCTGTTGTTCTTTAGGAGGGAGAGAGAGAGAATTAGAGTGCATGTGTGTGTTTTTGTATGTGTCATTGTGATCTTGACTGGTAATTAGCTGTCTAGCCAACATGTGGTGGGCATGACATGAAAAACAACAAGCCCTCTCTCCCAGAAGAAAGCTCAGACATTGTGAACAGTGACTCAACATGCGCAAAGGCAGTCACTTTAAAGACCAGCAACACATCAAGATGAATGACGTGTTTGAAATGTGTGTGGCATAAATTTAAGGGCTCTCTACCACAGCCAGCTCACTGAGTGACAGAGTTAAAGGTAATGCTTGCATAACAATGATGCTAACATAACTAGCTAACATTTGTTGGCCTGCATAGTTGTCTAACTTCATAATGCTGCTATAGCTAATTGGTTCAGTGGTTTAGAGAGTGATCCTTGAGGTGTTATTGCATGTCAGTAGAAGGTTTATTTGTAAACTAGTTATCTTGCAGTTGCAGACAGCAAAGCTCACTTCATAAAAGTTATTGTGCCTATGCACAGTATGTCGTTACAAAACCAACATTTAAATGGGCCCTAAATGGGACTGTCTGCGGGTTCCATGATGGCCCCATGCTAATTAGGTTTACCCTAGTGGGTCTCGGACAGGATGTCCATTTTGGGCCCATCCTCACTTGGTCCCCAGGCAGCCCTAGCATAACTCATTTGGGGTCCATCTGGGTAAGCCAACCTATGCGAGTAATTAGCATGGGGCCATAGTAAACCTCTTGAAAGAGTCCCAAAACCTGGAAATCAGTTAGCATTTCAGCGCCTCCAGTTCCCTTGTCTCAAACTCAGTTGTTTTTTTGGTTAGAAGCCTTAAATAAGGTCTTTTTGCTCTACAACATAATAGACATTGGCAAATACCCCACTTGAGAACTTTGTAGTTTTAATGTGTCTTAAAAAAGGCTGTTGCTAACAAGTGACTAAATGAGACTACAGAACCTCATCACACCAAACCAAGCTGAGCAAGGCTTTACAGCCTCGTAGCAGTGGCTATGCAACAGTAGTGTAGTTTTTTCATAGCCTAACATTAGCTTTTTACGTCTGGCGATTGCATCAAGGTTTCAAAACTCCTTCAAGTGGTGTTCATTTGTGAGGGTTATTTGGCTGAACAAGACGTGTAAGTATCATAAATGTTTGTTTACCACAGAGCATATTTTCTGCAACGATCCAAAATCCAAAGGAAAAATATCATAAGCTTTTTGAGGAGGGAATCAAGGTTAAGCTAACTTCTGTGTTGGCAGACAGAAAAAAGTTATCCCTGCGGCACTCTATTATGGAACCTGTGGACAATGCCACGTAGGGCAAATTTTTCAGCCCATTTACTACCCACATGGACCCCAGATACAAATGTTGGCAGGCTAAACAGTTCTTAGTTACAATGTTGGTATTGTGCAGCGCAACCATATGTAATCTATTGCACTTTGAAATCCACATGAAATGTTTAAATTTGTCTGAGCTACAGAGGGTGATTAAAAATATTGATCAAATTTGATTACGGAGGGACTTATGGGCATGCAATAATGGTCCTTTTGGAGCTAAAGAAAAGAAACAAAAACAGCAATGAGCAAAGACGAAAAGGGCCAAGGGGGAGCAAGAAAGTCATAGATCAAACTACCCTTGATGTGATTTCTGATTTCTGAATGCTTTGCTTTAAAACTCACCAAAGATCCCAACATATTTTTTTTTTTTTAAATACCAATGGGTGAAGAATAAACAGACCTTTATGTTATAAAGCCCCTGTCAGTTCAGCTGAGGCGAACACATTTGATTTAGCTGCAGGTTCACACCTAAGCCACTTGTCATTTTGTAAACAATCTCAGGGAGCATGTGGTGGCTAGCCTGTTGCCTGGGTTACAGTCTGCTGCAGAGGTTCAGCCCCACCAGGCTCATTACTGATGCCAAGGTTGTCCACAGGTTAGCCAGGAGCTTTCAGAGTACCCACTTCCCTCGGGGACGGCCAGAAGGCACTCTGGAGTGGTTCCAGGGATACATCAAGCCCTCTCGCCCCAACAAGGAGGGGCCCTTCTCTTCCATCATCAACAGCGAGGAATCTCCTCTCAAAAACTCCCTCCTCCCCTGACCTCCTACACTTTAGAGAATGTCACTCATTCATTCACTTTCTTACTTGCCTAATTATTACTTCTCTGCCAGCATGTGATCTCTTTTGGTCACCTCCTCTGTCTCTTTGTTTCAGCAGGCAGTCATTAAATCTCAGAAAACCTTCCCCTGCTAATCACTCGTACAATGAAGCACTCCACTTACAAAGTCACCCAGGGAGGTCTTAGACATCACAATGGAGTCTTAACCCCATGAAGAGCGAAATGGCCGATTCATTTTGAGAGAGGAACTAAATGAGTTAAGTCACATCCCCCATTGCAGTCCAAGAGCACATTCTCCCAACCTTGCTCATCCACTCCCACTCATAGCTACATCCGCCCTTGCAGTAAATGATTCTGCTTGAATCCCCAAGATGTATGGCTTGCGGTGGGAGGGCAGACCATTTAGGCCATTTTTTGTGTATTTCAGCTGCCTAAAAAAAAAAAAAAAAAAGATCTGTGAGCTTTCTCTACTAGTTCAGATGCAGCAGGCTTGCTAATTCAAGGTAAATTTTAGGAATCTTTGTACAGCTTCATTAAAAGCTGAAATGACAAGGTGAGTATTTTTTGTATTGCCTTTTAAAATGAATATGCATATAGATATATGCAATATATGTATACATTTCAGATACTGGATATTACATAAGTCAAACGCGATTAAGATAAAGAAAATCCATGAAAAAGAATTTACCAACTTAAATGTAATACTTATATGACAATAATTATCATTATTATATTAAATGATAAAATATTAATATTAATAATACCTCTACTGGTAACAAACAAATAAATGAATTATTTTTTAACTTAATTTCAAAGATATGTGTGTTATTCTAACATTAGTGGGGTGAAAAAAAAAATATATATATATATATATATATATATATATATATATATATATATATATATATATATATTATACCATTTTGTTTTGTTTTTTTTCCTCACATATTACATAAAACAATTATATCAAGTAAATATCCAATTTTGATGTCCATTCTGAACACTGTAATAAAAAACTTCAGTGTTACCAAGGTTAGGGTTAGGCATTTTAATTATAACTTTAATATGGATGTACAACCTTTATTAATCAATTACTTGCCACCTAATAAATTAATTGCCAATTAATTTGATAATCAATAGATCATTTTGGGTACTTTTTCGAGAATGAAAAGTCAAAATTGACTAATGTGAATTATTTCTGGCTTTCTTCATTTTGTATGAAATTAAACTAAATATCTTTGTGTTGAACTTTGGGTATTGATTTTTTTCACCATTTTCTGACATTTTATAGACCAAACAACTAACTGATTAGCAGAGAAAATAGTTGCCCATGAAAATTAATTGCAGCCTTAATTATTGGCTACCTTTTGATGTACAAATTCTGCCTTTCATGGTCACAGCAGACATATTTCAATAACTTGGTAAACTTTTTCTTACTTCAATTATATCTACTCCTACAGCATCACTCTATGTAATGTGCTCTAATATGAAGTAGAAACCGGATATTATTAGACTTGGCCCTGAAACCTCGACTGTGTTAGGTTACTGTCTGCGGCGGCCCACTCCTAGACTTGTCCAGAACTGCCTGTACAATTGCACTCTCCCCCTCTCTTTTCTCATTGCAGCACAGAAGCAGACAAGGTCCTCCATCACCCTGACTTAGGTAGGACGGCTGGATCTATGGGCTGTAACAGGGTTGGTGGGGAGGGTATAGTTGAGAGCCTGGCCAGACACATCTCCCTTTAGATCAATCACATTTCCCCTTTCTGTCCTTGAACCTCCCTCTCCTTCTGTTGCTTTCTTTCTCCTCTGTCCTATTTAAAGAGAAGAGATATGTGATGGGAAAGTTTAACGGTATAAGAAAGCACCTGCTACACTCTGAGCTTTGGCTGGCTTCAAGTGCTTTTTTTTTTTTTTGTCGGTACCTGGATGGGATTAGAAATTGACAAAATCTCTCTGAATATTTCTTCGTCTGGCTTTTTGTGCACTGTTTATGTGGATATTATACATGTGTGTTGATCATTCACTGATTCTTGGCTACAATTCTCTTTGGCTATTTTTCTTTCCTGCTTTAATTTGACCTTACTTGATGTTCTTGTTATTAGTCAGCTGTTGACAAGGTATGTTTCTTTGTATTTTTGTTGTGTGTATATATGTGTGCATGTGCACGAAAGCAACCATGTCTGCTGTCAAGGGTTGCATCGGCAGCTTTGAGCGATCATTGCTGTGTCGACACACTTGAGTCTGGCACTGCCACTCCAAAACCAAGGAGCCATAAAGCATGGCTGTCTGCCTCAAAGCACCCATCCATCCACAGGCACTCGACACTACCTGAACCCTCTGATCTTTTACAGAGACCCAGTGTTTGAGTGGCAGGACTTACAATGCTCATGATAGTGTGGCAGCGGTGGAATACAATACGGCACACTAAGATGCAGTCATACACTGACGTTTTTTATGCTCCTTAGTATGTTAACATAGGACTACAAGATGTACTACATATGTTCAGTGAAGGATATAACAGTTGATGTGTCTGTTTGAGAGGAGGTTTATTCAGTGTCTGAATTTACCATCATCTGAATGTGGGATTTTGTTGTTTTATTTGGCAGTTAACATTTAAAAAGTGCTTTCTGCAGAAGAACTTCAGACCTTGCAACCAAAATAAACAATGCCTCTTCTGAATAGAAATCATTGCCTATAAAGAATATTTTGACAGCAGTTTCATCATATCTAGCCGTCTGCAAAGTGGAAAAGTCACAAAATCATGTCTGACATGTTCAACTGGTCTATCAAACTCCCAAGGATGATACCAAAATACACCAAATATCAGTCAGTTGATTTGAGTAATGTCAAAACACCCAAAGTTTTAATTTAGACGACAGTATTGGTGCACACTATCACAGTAAAGAAGAATGAGCAATGTGATCACTTATCTCTGACTGATGATCAGTCACCTGCACACACACATATTACCATACTTAAACTGTAATAGATGCCACTGCTTTTGCTAACTGTTGTTAATGGGTTAGAAGCTTTAACCATACTGCAGCATGAACTACTAGTTAAGCTATTTCTGATACGCTGAGCATTTGAATAAACTCCCATCATCCAGTATGTGCTCACATTTGTATGCAGATAAACCCTGAATAACAGTTTCACCTGGGTCCTTTTACTGTAATCACACTGCTGGGGTTTGCCTTTGCCTTACCAATTATAACTTCCTGATTGGGCAGGACAGCCGATTTGAATGGAACTATTATGCCAAGAGCAACTGTGTGTGCCATAATAGTAAATTAGATCAGGAATGTTTCTGTCTAAAATGGTCTGCAGTATTATGAATCCATTTGGATTTGGGGAAATTTCCACTCTGGCCAACTTTTAAACAGTAATTGCATCATCCAAACTGCAAATTAAAAAGACAGAACTTATCAATAAATTGCCACACTATCATCACATCGATTAGCTATTAAAGCCACTCTAACTATGTTACTGCCACATCACTTTTTTTCCTTAAATCCTTTACTTGAGGGAATCTATTCTGTTCCACACTTGTAGGAGTAATGACTTAAGATCAATCCTTATTTAATTGATCTGATTTTGAATGATAAAATTTCAAGATCAATCTTTTATTACATGCCTTTTCCCATGGATGCGAAACGCTTTAACCTGTTTAGTCTAGTGTGGCCGTATATTTTTGTGCAACAAGATCTAGCCAGAGTGACTATCAAACCAAATTGAAACTTGTCGGGAGCTGCTCCTCTGAAGGCACTGCCAAGCCTAAAGGCAGATGCCTGGGCACATTCAGGATTTAAAAACTATAAAGACAGAAAAGAGCTGGACGGTAGTAAAGCCATATGTAACCTGTACAATATTTGGGTTAAATATTGTGGAAATACCACAAAAGACATCACCCAGATGCACAACCTGCAAAAATGTCCTCCACAAGAGAAGGTATTACAGACATAAGCCTGACATGCCCACTAAAAGTAATAACATACTCCTGTCCTCATAACGCATACCATCTCTGCAGCACACTTTCTGTACTAGAAAGAGCGTGTACATTTTTTTCTGGTCACTCAATAGTCACTAACTGCAAAGACTGTTTAGTTGCACCTTATTGTGTTGACTGCTGTAGTGCAGAGTCATGCATCGGTTCAGGTGCACACGTGTACCAGCAGATGATGAAAAAAAGGTATTTCATTGTAACTTCATTTCAGGGTTTGGTGATCGGTTGATGGACGAACAGACAGACAGACAGACAGAGAGATAGACAGACAGATAAAAAATAAATATTGACTTACCTAAAAGGAAACCGATGGAGAGCAATCAGGATGCACAGCAGAACATAAAGAGAGAGGAGGAGAAAAGGAAGGTTACTATTTATTGCAAAATGTATCTTAAATTATATTTTTTTCTGTAAATGGACCACTTGATGGACCAAAAAACAAATTCTGTCATACTGACATATAATTTGAAGATTCCATATGCACCATGTTTCTACTGTTAAGGCAGTGCAACTGAGACTTAAAATCAACTCTGAACAAATCCCAAACCATCATAAAGACAACATGGAAATCCATATGCATTCCTCTGCAGTATGTGCACACTGATGTATATGTGCACTTTGATCGTCAGATATCACAAGGGGAATTTGACAAACACGCTTGGCAGAACATATGTTTGAATTTAGAGAATGAGAATGAAAAATGAGTCAGATGAGAGCATGAGAATGCATGGGCGTACATGCCCAAGGACCAAGTTTCTATCTCTTCCTTGCTTTGGGTAACATTCCTGAGTCCCATTGATTGAGCATTGTAATCCAGGTCAGAGCCCTGAACTGGCAGCCACAGAGGCTACCCAAGCAGTGAGCCGGCCAGGTTGAAATTGATCCTAGCGGTCTCCCGAATCAAATAGTGTCCAAATCCTCTGTGCCATGCAGCATGCTGATACAATCTCCTGTTTGACCCCAGTGCAAAGTGAAATAGTGAAAGAAAAGAAAGAAAATAAGAAAGAGGGGACTATAGCTTGCTGTATTGTTTTAGACTGGTTGCCTAAGCAACAAGAAACCAAGTAGCTAATTTTGTGCAGCTGCTTACTTGGTAGCCTATGACATGACTTTTACACTGAAATAACTCACAGGCATCATATGTCACTTAGCTGAACCACAGAATTAGAAAATGAACCTCCAGGTTACAATTTCAAAGAAGAGGAAGATGAACCTGTAATCTTTAAAAATGTAGAGGTGTTAAATTACAAAAATTAATTTAATCTTGTATAATTACTTCAGGTTTTGAGTCTTTATCACCCTACTGAGGACAAGAAAAGACCAAAGTTGGCAACATGGTCGATGGTCAATCCAACCAAAAGGCCACAAAAGGCATGAACTGACAAATCTAAAATGGTGGAGGAGGAAGAAAATAACAAACACGCATGAAGGCAGACTGCTTGTTTCAATTTCTCAATTTGCTGTACCCTGCTAAACACAAGTGACTGTTCAGCAAATCAGCAGTGTGTGGAAATAGAGCATATCTGACGGTCCACATTGAATCAATCACTGCTGCAAAGCAATTTATGCTAAGGTTTGGATGTTGAGAAAAAACACCCAGTTGATTGAGCAGCGAGGAGGCTTTTTGAGCTTAGAGTTTTAGACATGCAAAAAATTTAAACCAATATTGATTAGAAAAACATATCACTAAAATGTGTATTTTTTATGTCAAAAAGTTTTTAAGTTTATGTCAACAAGTGTATTTTATGAAAAAAAAAGCACCCTCTTGAAATGAGACAGTACAACTGAAAATTCGTTTAAAGGGGAACTTAAATTGTTTTTCTAGATTTCATGCGTTATATGTTACAATGAAGTATGTCCATATTACCTTACACTGCCACATGTAGCAACATGTTAATATAAAATGTAAACTTGGTTGTCTGTGTTGTATATTTTCTACCAGTTCGAGATAATATTCCTGCTGGAACATGTCTAGTCATGTTTAAAAGCTTTTGTTGTTGTTGATTTTCACACTCCCCCTGTTTTGCTTTAAAGTCATTCCCCAGCTGCAAGTGCACTGCTCATGTGCATGTATGTATATGCTAACATCAACGAAACATTTAGGCTATTCTTGGTGTGAGATATTGTTAAATTCTCCCTGATTTCAGATCATATTCCTGCTGGAAAATGATCTTTAATTTAAAGCTTTAATTGATTTTTCAAGATAGCAAGTGCTACTATTCTCCATCACGGTTATTCCCCCGCTGCAAGAACACTGCTAACATATGTAGCTACATGCATACATCAGCAAAGCATGTATTCTTGGTTGCTTATGTTGTTAATTTCTCCCTGTGTCAGACTTGTATTCCTGCTGGAACATGTCCAGTTGTGTTTAAAAGCTTTCATTGTTGATTTTTCATGACAGAAACTGCTGCTATTCTCCATTACAGTCATCCCCTGGCTGCAAGCTCACTGCAAACATACATGTAACTGCATGCTATCATCAGCAAAACATGTTTTCCTCGTTGATTATGTTGTTCATTTCTCTCCTTATCAGGTTCACATTCCTGTTGGAACATACCCGTTTGTGTTTAGCAGCTTTTATTGGTGATTCTTCACAGTCAAATGTGCTGCTATTCTTGTATAGAGAAAAAAAAAAACATGTCAATTGACCAATTAAGTACATAAACATGTTCTAATAGAAACTCAAGATATAATAATTACCACAGTAGGTCCTCTTTAAAGTTGTTTTAAGATCAGAGTTATGAAGAACTGCTGAGTTTGTTGTGTTGATTTCCAGTGGGTTTGTTAGTACAATCCACCCTTTCATGCTATGGAGTCATTTGTTAAAATGTTCATATCAAAAAGTATCCAAAAATGTCGAGGTTTTAAAAACTCGAATACCAGGAGTGGCAGCCACTGATGTCTTAATGGACCATAGGGGCCTTTACTTAGCAAGCTTACTGAAGTTTCATCTCTACTTCTTTAAACTTTAATCTCAGACATAATTACACTCTTAACCCAAACATGAACCAAAAAGCATCAGTGGCTATGTTTATTTTTCCTCTAAGCAAACCTTTCACTCAGCATTAGAGACTTTGTTCAAACAAAGTGTGATATTCCATTAGCTCAAAGGATTATTAATAATATAGCCTCATCTAAACTATCAGCTGTCGGCTTTCTTAAATTACAGTATAACATTTTCACCCAGGCAGTTTCAGAATGAACAGAGAAACCCCTCGAAAATCTTAGATTGGCTTCACTGATAAGAAAAAAGACATTTAGTTTATATAAATGACATTTCAATTAATGACTTGTGAATGCTGTGTATTCTGTAATTGCGGAATTTTCACAAGACCAAAAATCCTGCAGTCCAAAATAATATGGACTCCAGAGACACTGCCTACCAATTATCGGCCAGTAAATTGCTGGGCATGATGTTCGTGCTCCCATCTAGAATGATGCCAGAGACGACACATCTTTAATGAGAGCACCGATGTGCTTGGTGTGGGAGAGCATACTGGCAGCCTCCTCCTGGGGCCTTGGCGGTCTTTTTCCTGGCTGCAACCTTGCTTTTAAGTGAAAAGTTCTGAATCAAACTGCTTTCTTTCAACTTCGTGAGAACACAGTTCTCTGCAGGATCTAACAGCTTCCACCTGCCTCGTGATCTCCATCCATGTCATTTAACTTTGAGGCTGTAAAGATAATGCTTTTGCTGCAGAGAGGCATGCTGTCATTTTTTTTCATTGCCTGTAACTGAAAATGTATCAAAATACACACAGGGTGAAATGAGTGTGGGTTTTTGAGCAAATCACAAATCTGTGTAAGTCTAAGGCATTAAATATATTGTACTGGAGGCAGAAAAACAGTCTGGATGGGTGACCAGCCCAATACAGGAAGGGTATAAATAATAACACTCTCCTTAACTAACTAACAAGAATAATTCAGAGAGTCCAGTCCACCAGATTTGTTTAAATAAGGAAACCAAAGACTGCAGTAGAGAACTCTTGAAAAAATATGCATACTGAACAAAGAAACCCACACATGAGCAAGACCGTAGGCTGTCTGAAGTACAGGTTTCTGAGGTGACCTCTACTTGAAGCTTTCTATACTTTTTAATGTAAGAGAAGAAGGACCAATGATTGCAGTACACAAAAATAGCAAACCTGACTATTCAGTCTCACAGTGGATAGACAGTGACCATATCTGACTTTTAGGTGCTTAGTATTTGATGCGAATTTTACCTGCCTTCCAACATGACTGCCTGTACTGTGGAAGCACATTGCCTCAAACTGATCAACACATAGCTTTTACTTAAAAAAAAAACAAACTTTTGTCAGCTGACAAAAGAAAATAATTGAATCTCAGAGCTTTTGGCCTCTCTTGAATTATGGTAAAAAAAAATGCTACTGCATTTTATTCAACCGAAAGGACCTCCACAAACTCCAGTGTCAAATAGAGGTGTAACAATCCATCAATCTGGGTCGATGTGTTGATTAAATGATCAATAATTCAATATCATTGATGCACATGGAAAACATCAATCTATATTATCCTTTTTGAGATACAGCTTTATTTTAAAAGTCCTGGCAAGCAGCCAACACAGAGACTATGAGGATATTTACTTCCCTCTCAGGAAAAAATCAGCAGTGTGGAATAATTTTGGATTTCTGAGAAATGACAGGCAAAAGACAAAGTGCATGCCATATTTAAACAATTCTGTTTACTCATTGCCCTTGCTCCAGCAACATTAGCTGCTCTGTGTAAACGATGTTAAGCTGAAAAAACGAGTATATAGGCTGAAATTCAACTGTGCTGTTCTGCTACGAGATACAGTGACGTAAATTAATGGAGGGTAAAAAAAAAAACAACCAAAAATAACATTTGTGAGTAAAGGTCTGCTAGCTGCTCCGCTAATTTATGCAATGTAAATATACTTAAGGTAAAACTGGAGACTTGCAAAAAACCCCACAAAAAAACAGTTTTGCCTGTGAATATTGACAGAAATTGAATTAAATGTTATACTTTTGTTGAATGTCATTATGTTTATGTATGCTGATGGATCAATTTAAAGTAAACTTCACTGTACTTAACCATTTCCTTTTCTTTTCATGGCCAAAAGCAAAAAAGAAGAGAGTAGCAGTGTCAGCAACTGTGCTACATGGGGGTATAATGTTGTCTCCAATGAATCACACCCCCCTAAATCAAATCAAATCACAAAAATCTAGCCCGTTCTAATTCCTAAGTAGTCATACCCCTGCTTTGTCAGTGATTTTGGCATTAGACACTCGTGCCAAAAGCCACCTTTCGCAGCGGTATGATACGCCGCGGGGTAGCATCCGTTTGTAACATGGCTGGGCAGAAGCTTTTGGGGTGTAATGATATGCTGCAAGTTGGCTGGACAGCATCTGGTGTGGCAGTGTAATATGCAGATAGGCAAGTCAGTTTAAAACACAGCTGGATGGAAACTGTTGTGGCTGTATGATATGCTACTGGAAGGCAACAGGTTGAAACGCTACCATTAACAACATAATATATGGAGCTAGATTGTCCCTAGCAGGACAGGTGGTAAATGAGTACAACAAACACTGGACTTTCACTAGGTAGCCTGGTGTTTGCTTCCCATATGAATGAAGAGCCAAACCATGATGTTTTTTTTTTTTTTTTTTCTAAACTCAATCGCAGGCTTTTGTTGCCTATACCTAAACACTATGTTGCCTAATCCTACCCATGCACTTTTGTTGACATCCTGGTGTTGGTTGCGTCATCCAGCAGACTTAAGAGGATACCTAGAGTACACTATGTGGACACAGAGATCCACTGACAAAGTGGTGACAATTTGGGATGGTCAAACTGCTTAAATCTTCAATCACCACAGCATCTTGAGCTACAGGGAGACTGTTTACAAATACAATGACATGCTCAAAACTAAGTAGCACACAGCAATGTATAATAATATATCTGTGTGAAGGCCTTTTTGCTGGTCAAAGAGAAGGTCACATCTAACAAGGCCATGTTCACCATGGCGACAGAGTAATCCCATCAGCCTGTCTTATTGTGTTTATCTGCAGGGTTTTCAGCTCTGGAACACTCCACATTGATTGCTGTCTATGAGCAAATCCTAGTGTCACAGCAAGTAGCACAGTGTAATATCACCTTTATTGTTGAAAAGAAAAAAAATGAAGAAACCCCAAAATATCAATAATGTCACAACTTTGGATTTTGCAGTTCGAAACTTCTTTGTGTATATCATAATTGCTTTCTTGTACTTTCATTTATGTTTCCCCGAGGCAAAAAGATACCTTGAAGTTGACAGTTTGCTGTAGAGACTTACAAAAGCCTCATAAAAATGCATATAATTATGATTTTTAATATTTCTTTGTTGGCTGTTAGTGCCGTCAGTCGGGCTAACTCCTGTAGTGTAGGCTCTGCTGGGCGTGTTGTTGAAGGCAACTGCGATTTGATGACATGAAGGAGACGTGCATTGACTTCATTGCATGTCAGGAGAAAACATCAATTATTCTTTGACTCCAGAAATCCTATGCATTCATATTTTAGAGCAAGCAAATGACAGAGCTCTCTTTAAAACAAAATCATCCTTTCTGAAATGCCATCTAAATGGTAAAAGGAAGAGAGAGAAATCACTCTTATAATTCTTTCTTGCCATGTCTTGGGCTGTTAATTTAAATCCAAACGAGGCCTTTCAACTTTCCAAATTAAAAGGCAGTATTTAATAAACAAACTCATCAGCATGCACCCAAAGTGTGTATATGTACCATCCTATTAATTAAATATTTAGGCCCCTCATCTATACGCCTGAGTGCTCTCGTCTTAATTGCAATGAACACGAGCGTGAAGTCAAGGAGAGGAAAAGAAAAGAGTGTGACAGTCGTTTTGATTTTCAGAGAATAAGCATGCAAAAGTGATCTTGGTGAAACTGGTAGCAAAGGCAAGATTAAAGCCACTTCATGACCCCTTTGTCTCTTTCTTTCTGTTAAAATTGGAAAACACTGTTGAGGCAGGGTAAAAGAAGAGTGAAAGCATAGCCATGAATTAACAAGATCAAAGAAAGTGAAAGAATCTGACATTTTGACTAAAGAATCCAGATATTGTAGACACTGAAAAATATTATAGTATGTCTTCTCCTACACTGAGAGAATTAATAATTATCAAGCCTGTTAAAGGAATAATATATATGTATAATATTTATGATTTAAAGAGTGTGACTAAGGTGTTAACTGACTCTGACTGATACAATAAATCATGTCACAGTATTGCTTCTCATAGACTTTCAGACATTTTAAAACATATTTTGCTAAAGTAGTTCACTAAATCTTGTGATGTCAAAGGTGTTTGACAGCTGACAAAAAACACCCACTGTATCGTCGGGGTTTATTATCCTGTTTTTGTTAATAGGGCCAAGACCTGTATGCTATTATAGGGCCCCAAATGACATCAGTTATGATGATGAATTGTACTCAGCAGGCTAGTACAGGTGTTAAACTCAAGTGGCAACTTTTGAAGCTAAAAAATAAAATCAGTGAGGTAGAGCCAAAAACTGCATTTCATCTAATGGCCACTTGAGGCTGGCTCCAAAAGTGAGTCATTCAACATGAACGCCCATGTTAAAAAGCCCAACGTTACAGCAGAAATAGTCATGTTTATAACCTGGTAGAAAAGAAAAAAAAAACGTTTTACACTATTTAGCTTATTTTCCCCATTCACAATAACTGTACAAGGGGTGAATCATATAACTCACCCCTTTACATTTAATTAAGGCTTAAAGTTAAGCATAATAAGTGGAGCACCTTTAAGTGGCCGGCTGTTAGCAATTTGTCACTCAACGTCAATGAGGAAGATCCACCCCTCGCTCCTCCACAGCTCCACCCTCTCCAAAATGCCAAAGTCGTGACTTCAATACGGTAGACCAGAAGACGGGTGACGTCACAGCTACGTCCATTATGTTCATACAGTCTATGGTCAAACTACATTCGAACATTATTATTGGACCCCTGCCTAGAGAAAGCTTTGATAAATGGGAAAATAAATGTATATTTGTATTGCTAATATACTGTGAGATAGTCAAACAATCCCAGTAGCCTGTTAGATGATGCTTACCTACACATAAAAACTAAACACCTTTCAGTGACAAAATAATGGCATACATGCTATAAAAAGGCCTTTTGAAGATCAAACACAGCATAGTTTGAGACACGGATCAAGGTTAATTATTGTTACAACTCTGAGAATTTTCATCATGAGAACGAGCAGGCTTTACAGAAGCTCACAGACAACAATTAAAATGAAAAAGAGACTTGAATGCGTGAACACTTCCCAGCTGTGCTGTCTAACAGCGATGGCAGTCTGTGTTATACAGCACAGCAAAACAATACTGTAAGTTAAGCAACAGAGACACACAGATTCGATTCTTGCACAAAATTAAATTACTTTCAGTGACCCATGTCTATTTATGTCTGTTTTCGAAAAACTTTTAATGCCATTATTTTTTCTCAAATTCAGAAACTTTCAACTATTTGAAAGACCTGTGAGAACAAGGAAATATGTAAAGCACCTGCTCATGCTGTTTTATGTGGAGGTCATTTTTCATGTTAGTAAGATGAAAACCATTATAAGGATCAAAGGTGTCTTTAAAAATCCCCTTTAAAACCCCTCACTGTGAAGCCAAATAAACAAAAAGATTACCATAGGACATGAACAACTGATATCTGAGTGTTCTGACAAATATCTGAGTTAAGCACCTGCTTCGCTTAAGTGTGGATGTGAATAGATTTTCTGCATATTTCCTGACACACTTTAAGAACTTTATGTAACTAAGTCATCTCACGTTGGTTTTAACCAGCTTTGTTAGGGTTGCTCATGGCTTGCAGGGATGAGTTAAAAATACAAAGCAGCTCTCATTTTAAAAGAAGGCCAGTGGATAAAAGTGTCTCCAAAACAGTGAAATTTGAAGTCAGGTGGAGCAACCCATTCATCTTGGCTTTCACTGATGAATCCCCAGATTTGTGGCAGCAACAGGCATAACCATTATTCTTCCTTCATTCTCCAGTTAACATGATGTATTACTGAGGCAAGGGCCGGTAACTGAGCCCAGTGTGTTTCATTAAGAATGAAACATGGAGTTTTACTTTGTTCTGTGAATGATAGTAAAGATGGAATTTTTGGAATAAAAAAAAAAAAAATCGTTGAATTATTAATGCAGGGAACATTATAGGCAATATATAGAGGTTTAATTTCTACAGATGGCTCTGACATATGCAGAAACAATAAAAGGTTTTTGATATGCAAGCTCTGATCATTTATTCAAATTGTGTATCTTTAACTACAAAAATGCTTTCTTCCACAGAGCGGTATCAAACCTACAAACTACCTCAAGAAACATGTGCATTAACTGATTTGAAAAGTACCCAAATACTAGCATAATTGGATAGATGTTAAATGTAGTATATTTAAAGATCTACCTATTTGAATGTATTAGCCAGGGATGGTCCTCAGTGGCTACACACATAAAAGTAAAAGATTAAACATCTCCCATCAACATGGCTAAAGTTTAGAATTACAAAGCATGCACCTATGTGTTAATTCTTCAAATCAAATTCTAAAGTCCTCCTCCACTAAAAAATGTGTTTTTCTTTAGTTTACACCTGCTAAAGTGAATTACATTGGCTATACTGACTTAAATCTGTGCAAGGTTTGCCACTAAAGAGCTGTTTGTACATTCCTCTAGTAAAGGGGGCAATATCCGTACACATTCCTAAAATCTGAGATTCAAACATACGCTGGGTAAGCTAAATTGGGTATTGACAAAAATGCCAATCACTGTTTAATATGAGAACTTATAAACAGGGGAACAGACTTTGACACAACACTGGCAAAGTAACCTGAAACCTCCGATGCAGAGCACTGTGGTCAGTACAGAGAGCAGAGTTAGCATTAGCATAGCAAGTTTTGACAGTAACCTATAGAGCAGTTTGTGGATGTAAAACAGCCCCTGGAGAGTCCACCATCTACCAAAAACACCATTGTAGTAGACATTCCGGTATATTTCACAGACGCTAACTCGGTGTCTGTTGCTGCCAGTTCACCTACAAGCTAACAAACTGAGAGATGACATAAACGATAGGTGCTAATCTACACCTACCATCCTGAAATGTCTGCTCATTGCCAATATTGGTGCACAACAGACTCCTCATCTGACTGAGGCTCAAAGCGTGTAGGTAAATATCTCTGTTTCATCTATCACAAACTCTCGACACCTTTATGCATCCTGCACTTCCATGGGTCAACCAAACACAGGAAGCGTTGGAGAACGCGGGAAGTGAAAGCAAAGTTTACCAAAAGCAAATATCACAATGAGGGAGAAAGACTGGATTTGCTTCCAGCTTTTCTTCCAACCCCAGTTGCTAGATGAAAGTGTTGGCATTGTACCTTTCTGCAAACCCTGTTGCATTTGTAGTATCATACATATCATTTTATGTCTGAAATAAAGAAGTTCTGATTACATTCATTTGAACCGACCTCTTATGTGGAAAGTGGAGGAGATGGTGGATATCAATGACACCTTGGGGAGATATGGCTGACAAGTTGAAGACCACTGCTCAAGATCAACATAAAACAAAACCGGTCGTTTTGAGTGAGACATTGGTGGCATTTCCAGCTGCGATTGTAGTATCAAAAGTATCTCAAGCCAAAATATCTTTCCTAACCATAACCAAGTTGTTTGTGCCTAAATATAACCAGCCATTTATGACAGTGCTGTAGAAAGTTTCAACATATCTGCTGCATAACAATGTACAAATGTTACCATTATTAACATAAATGCACAATGCCAAACATTTATTTTGGGTATAGGGTTGTGCTTTGATGCCTTAAAATAGCCTTAAAAAACAGATTTCCTGAGGCCTGTTTTTGGACGATTCCTATGGGTTCTGTTTGGACATCGCCTCTGTGTGCAACTCTCTCATTAGCTACTCATAATCAGTGTTTTATTCCTATATCAGTTTGTTGAACCCACACTCCCACTGAGGTTTGGCCACTGAGTGTGTTATGTATCACAAACCTCTAAAGTGGAGCCTTTCCTCAGCGGCAGGGCAAGTTGATATAAAATATTCTGCACATTACAATATGTACCTGTTGTCTCTTGTCAGCGGCTGTAAACATGTATTTGTTAATGAAATGTCATTCATGGTTGTTTGCGGCAAGTTCTGTTACTTGGTAGAGTCAATAGGAGCATCAAATACCTGTGATTCTAGCTGGATACCAACCAACAGTCTGAAAGTAATTTCAATCATGAATTGAAAATGAGAAAAAAATTATCACAAAATCCTATTATATGTCAGAATTATATGTCCCCATATTGACATGATTGGACAGCTTGTCTTGAAATATAAAACAATGACTTTTGGACTGAAAATAAACAAGACTTGTGATACTCTGTTGACTGAACAACATTATTGTTTCTGATTGATAAGAGAAAAAAGTGTCACACACTGCCTTTGTAACTGTCGCATACACAGGTGCAGGTAAGATGATAGAGGTACTGAAGGGAGTAGAGACTTCGAAGATAAATTAACAAGAATAAAAGAACAGCTTAATCTCAAAGACAGAAAAAAACATACAAGCTTAAAGTGTTAAATCCAGATTAACTTCCAAAGCACATTGTTTTGAGATACTTCATAGAACCTGAGTGGTTTTTGACTTAGCTTTAGGTTACTGTAACAGTTATTACTCAAGCTTGACCACTCATACGATAAAAAAAATACAATCTTTTTTTTTAAAAAAAAATTCCCCCCTCCAATGTTTTGATGTTTTTCCAACAAAAATCACACTCTGTTTGAGACTTCCCAAGTGACAGATTTAGGACAAGGTCTTAAATAAGTTTGAATACAACATGTTACAGAGGAAAACTTTGGGATTTGGGAGAATTACTTGGCAGGAAACAGTAAAATGCACTGTCGGCAATAACCACCAATGCAAAGAACACTGAAAAACACAAGAATAAAAGCATTATATATGGTGTATAAATTCAGTGAGGTGCAAACTGACAAAAGTGATCCATTTAAAGAAAGATCAATTTATATGAAGAGGCTTTCACAGGCTGATCAAATTGTTGAGGGTGGTTATTTTCCACTATCACCTAAAGAAACGAGCCATCATATTGCAGAGCAAAGATAACTGCTGCACAGTTATGCAAATGGCTGTTAAGATTTATGTACCCAAGCACCGAACTTGACGTGATGTACATAATGTTTACCTCAGGGCCACACAAAGGGGTACCAACTGTCTCACCTTAAATGACTTAATTTGTCAGAAGTTGTCTTTGTACTCACAGTATTTATTCTGTGTCTATGTTTAAAAACAAAACAGCAACTGCTGAATAGTCAGTGACTTCACAGTCAAACAACTACCAGACCTACCACAATAGAGTAACATAAGAAAAGGCACTGAGATCTTCATATAGACTACTTTACCCTGCAAGGCTTTGGGTATAGAGTCATTACACCATGTGTAGCCATCTTAAATGGCAGCCCAAGAGGAGATACATAAAAAGGGATTTTAAGGCTTTTCTTTCACAGTGACTTGAAGTTTATTAAGCAGAATTTTCTAAAAACCATGTCAAGAAAAAGCAGTAAGAGCTAGCCCGACCTTTAACATTCATCAATCACTGTGTGTGTGCCTCTGACTCACCTTCCTAACAATTTGCTCCGCTCCCTTTGTCTGCCTTCTAACAAGGTGAGAAAGCGCCCAAATAACTTGCAAGATTCTTCCTTTTTTTAAGCTCATCTTATTTTAGGTGAACAAAAAGGAATCTCCCACAGGGACTAGCAATTAGATCGAGCGAATTTAACAACTGAAATGTCCTGAAGACCCAGGTAGATGAGGATGAATACAGATTTGTAACCTCAATGCCTGTTCTCTCTGTCACAGGTCCCTGAAGGATGTGTGAGCTTGGAGCATTTTACCACAGTTGTAGTTAGTGGGGGACCTCAGCTGCTCTTTATAATTTTACACTAAGAGGTGTGATACATATTTTTAATTACAGATCACATCCAGAGGAAATCATGTACTGCAGAAAATGCTCCCTTGAAAGCCTTGTAAATAAATAAAAGCAACTTCTCTAATTAAACAAGAAGTGGCTCTCATGCAATAAGTATGATGCCCTTCTTTATCCCTAAGCCTTTTAGGGGAATATGTGCCTTGAAGTTAAAAGTCTTTTATAAAAATGTGTTCTGAAAACTGTGAAAACACTGCCATGTATTAATAAATGCCCACTTAAAGTGCAACAAAAAGTCAGCATCACCCCCGGGTCGTTTGCAAAGCACTTGGCTTTTAAGTTTGGGTTTAATTATAGATTGGGCAAAATGGTGGTCACAACAGGAATCACAAATAACTGATATTCTCTTAGAGGACAACCAGTATGTATTGCTGTGTCTACTCACACAACCCACCTACACTTCCTCTTTTGCATTACAGTTCATTGAGGGAAAAAAGAGGTTATTTTATGCATGTAATATCAAAGCTGTAAAGCACAGCTGGCACTACAAATGTTGTGTAATTCTGTGTATGAGTCACTGCAATGAAACAGAAACACAAAACTATGTCCTACTTTACAATATTAGGATAGATGGAAATAGGCAGATGGGTAAAACTTGAATACCAAAGACAGTTATATACAGTAAAAATTGATCCCATTCATAAAACATAGATAAAACACAAAAATTATGATGTTTTATGGGATCCATAAATATTTTCTAGGGATGTTTGTAAAGTCCTGATTACTTGCACATAGCCCCATGAAATTAAAAATAAATACACCTAAAATATAATATTGATACTAATAAATTTAACAGTACTTTCTTCATTTTTATTTTCAGACTGCTTTCAACAGTGATTGGCAGCTTGGAAGAAAAAAAGACAGCAGCTCGAAGTGTCAATGTGAAAAACTGGGTAAAACCTGGGTGAAACATTTCTGTATATTTCAAGTCCGTGTGAATCTATTTCAATGTATAGAGTTTTGAAGGAAATGGAGAAACTTGTTGTACACATTCACAATTAAATAAATAACTGTATACTTCGATTGTTTATAACATTAAAGTGTGTCTCCTTATATTTCTTTCCTCCACTACCTAATCACGAAACTCAGTGTTGCAACCTGATGGCCACCTGGGGTTAAAAATCAATAAAGTCTCCTCTATCTCAAAAGTTAAAGTAAATGCCGTAATAATAATGATCATTGAGAGTCGGACCTGTCTAAACAGTTTATAAATAAGACTTGTCAGTAACTGTCAATTGTCTCAGATTGTGCCCACTCTCTCTCTCTCTTTGTCCTCACAACAAGAGGTGACACAATGGCACTGACTGCAGAGAAATAGACAGCCAGGCAGATAGATATAGTAGACAGATAAGATGCAATAGATAGAGAGATGATTTGTCCATTGTTTATAAGACAAAACACAGTGTGCTGCGTGGCACAATGGTGTCTGCCTCACTGCGCAGCTTGTGTGGAACTCTGAAAGGCTCATAATTGAAATTTATATTGTTCATCTTTTTATGTTATTGCACCTATTACAGACATCTGATAGAAGACAAATCTCTGGGCATCAAAGAGATTGCAGGAGAGGTTGTGGTGTGAAGAAGAATGTTCCCATTTTTGTTTCATGGCTTTGCTTTTGTGCTGACTCAGAACATGCCAAATTTACAGTGCTGCCTTTTTTAAAGGAAAGAATTAAGGGGTAGGTTGTAGAGGAAGCTCTTGTGAATTATGGTGCAGACCTTGACCACGACTCATAGCTGACGTGATCACGGAACTGTGCGGTATTTGTACCTTCGGTTCTTTTACCCTGGGTGGTCATCAAGGTCCAGATCTGCATTCATTAATAATTCATTCATCCATTCATGTGTTTGCTTCAATAACAACACTTCAGTCTAGTAATTTGTTTTCATAACATTTGTGGATGTGGAGGAACATTTTGCATAAGCCAGCTATTCCGGGTTACATAAAATCTATTGAAGTTACAAGGACTGCATTGAATGAGCTTACATTTTGCATAATAAACCAATTTGGTCTGAACTGACTTTGTAAAGAGAGGGCTCTGGCTAAATGAGTGGCCTGATCACACGGGCCATAGGAGACCATGAGGACTCTATTCGGTTTTACAAATCCATTGTATATGCAACGCAAATCAGCAACACAAAGAGCACGGTTTAATCTGTTCTTATAACGCATAAATTCATCAGCAGAGTGACTGGCTGTCAGTTGACAAACAAGGTCAGAAACTCTAAATAATGGATGCAAAACACTGACAAAAAGTGATTTTAATTAGAACCTGGCTCAAAGCAATAAGCACCTTTGAATTTGTTATTATGGCATAATGTTTATTAATGTGTTTATTCCCTGGCTCAAACGGCACGTCATGCACACAGATTATTATATCAAACCGAGACAGACAGCTGGAACACACTTTGGACCTTATTCCTTTTCCGCAGCACATACTAGTGGAGAGGAGGTGCTAGTTATGCCCAGAGGTCAATTCTGATACTAAGCACATAAAATGCAACTAAATAATCTACTATGTAAAAGCAGAAATGGGAAAAACAACCTAATAAATACCACATCAAATACAAACTGGTAACTTATAATAATTATCTTGTTAACACGCATGCTTATAAGATTAAGTCCTGCAGTGTTAAACTCATGTATCAACATTAATTCATTCTCAGTTTTGGATGATTTGATGTTCAAGTCCTTTTTGAATGGTGCAGTGTTCCATCACACTTGCCCACAGAGCGATGCTGAATCAGGCATTCTGCCAGTGTTAGCACTGAGCCAGATGACTGACTCCCATCTAATGGAAGCATCGCTTTAAAAACAAACTCAATATACACCACCCCTCTGGGACCCCCCTCCGCACAAAAAAGAAATAGCTGCCGAAAATCTACAGGGATACCATTCAGGCCCCCCTTCGATTGAATCTATAGTCTGATAGGCTCTGGCAGGCTGTATATTTCTTTACTTTAGACTTGGCCCCAGCATGGGAGATTAATATCCACTGAATATAACAGAGGCAGGATAAGCTATTCAAAATCCCTGTAAGGATTGTGATGGAGTGTCGAAACAATAAGTAACCAAATGGGATTCATGACGATCTTCAAACTTTGACTCACCAACTCACAGCATTGACTCTGAAATGATCTTAAGTGACGAGATTATCAGATGACTCCCTGTGCAAATAAGATGTGTGAGAGGAAACATTAACTGTTTTTCATCTGTTTTAGCTGGTCCAAACTGCCCATTTTCTGTTTATTTTTAGCAGAAAAATAATAATTCAACAACACAGCCTTCTCAGAGTATATTTTCAGACTGTGTCACCCAAACTCTGACCTCATACAAACCCTGGAGAAGAAAACTGTTATATCAAATGTATATGCAAAATGTAACTTCTGTTTACTACAAGAAAATGCATTATTTATGTCAAAAGATCTGAGTCAATAAACATGCTTATTTAGTAGGGGTGTGACAATACACATACTGGCATTTAACCCTTCAGTATTAAGTAATCGGTAAGCATTACAAACCGAATGAGCGGGTTTACATGACATGATCTGGTTTTTGGAGTATCTTTTTTATGTGACCATGTCACCATGTAAACAGCATATTCAGTTTATGAGAAACCTGAATATGCTACTGAATATGTACTCTTAAGAAACTGGGGTGTATATGGGATATAAATAACCCGGTTTTCTGTGCTCATGTAAAGACCGTATCCCAAACATGATCATTACTGTGATTAGCCTCATAAACAGGTTTTCATGTCCATGTCACAACAGTCAGTGATTCTTTTAACTAATTCTATTTTGTTTTCTGTTTTGTTGAAAATAAAATACACGGCTTAAATTGTATGAAATGTAATGTGCCACTTCCATCAACAAGGCAGCACACACAACAGAACAGGCAACGTGCTAATATCATATTATACTGTTGCTTATATTTGAAATATGAGTAACATTTGACCTGGCAGTATTAAAAAAAAAAAAAAAACCTGTAGTATGAGGAGACTGTAATAACTCAGACTCCATACTGGTCGCCTATGTGGCTATGTCTACGATTATGTCTCTACTGCAAAAACACACAAAAATACTGTTTTTTTATGTATCTGTATTTATGTAGATCAATGTGTCTACAAAGGAATTAATAAGTAACGTTAAACCAGCCCCAGTGAAACATCAGAGAGGACACATCAACATGCTCTATGCACATCACATTCTACCATAAACGTGTTTTTCCCCATAAAAATGATCAGGAATTTTTTTTTTCTATCGAAATCCATAAGCGTGCCTTCTTTGTCAAATCCCATATCCAACTAGCAGCTGCAACCAAGCACCAAGCATGACATTCAAACTCTACATGGCCTGACGTACTTCTCAGAGAGCAAAGCATTGATCATACAGCCTGACTGCTGCACCTCTCATTAAACCAGCCATAAACATTAAGCTGTTCCAGAGTGAGCTGCCTCACCTGAAACCAGTTTCTGTTCCCACTCTCTCTCTACATTAGCATCTACCATGTTATTAAAACCCAGGGCTCTGAATAAATCTGATTTTTCATACAACAGTCTGACTATCCCAGGTCCTCAGTTCATTCTTTATATGTCTTCTTGTAACTCCCCACTGCAGGTTCAACTAGGGGCTACAGCTGCACTTGGGAATGGGTTTTAAGGGTGTAGCCAAAACCCTTGTGTAAACCAGAAAAGGAAGAGCATATGGTCTGTTGGCCCAATTTGCACGGTTGCTAAAATGTGGCCAATAAAGCTGCGAACAACAGATAGTTAGCATCATAAATATTGGGACGATGAGTGTTTCAATAAACTCCTTTTAATGGTGCCTAGAGAGTGCTCCTGCAATGATGTTTGTTCTGTAAGGTGAGGGGAGGGTTAGCATTGCCCTGGTTCCCTCATTAAAAAGCATATGGGATTTTTCATTTGGGTTTTGTATTATTGTAAAAAAATAAGAACTGTGGAGAATAAAAGTTTATGATAATTACATGTTTTGTTCAGCTAGATAATCTGCACAAATGAGCACCACTTTTATGAATTTTGAGGCCTAAATGCAATTGCCAAAAGTCAAAAGCTAACATTAACAGCTACAAACAAAATACCACAGTCACATGACTTAACATCACTTCCACAATTGGGTTTTAAAATTGTGTTTGGTGTGATGATGTTCTGTAGTCTCATTTAATCACTAGTTAGCAACCACATCTTTCAAGAAACATTAAAAGCTTCAAAATTCATGATTGGGAAATGCTCTGATGTTTGTCAAAGAACAGAAGGTGAAAAAAAATCTTAAGCTTGTGTCCGGCACAGACCTTATTTCAGGTATCTAACCACAAATTAATTTAAAAAAAACAACAACATTGACTTCAAGACGAGGGAAACAGGAGTGCTAAAATATGAGGGTTGCTGGAAAAAAAGGTCAATACTGCATAGCATCGCAATTTTTGGTGTGGCAATATGGTATTGATACACTGACCCTAAGTATTTTTTAATATATAAATTATTAATATTACAAATACAAATTTAACTTTCACACCCTACAAGAAAATTATAATCCATTGCATTTTCAGTCCACCAGATACATTTTGCTGCAATTCAAATAATTGTGAGGTGAGATGAACAAACTTGATCTCATTAGAAAATACAGATGTTATCACAGTTGATGTCATTCCTAGAGCACTCTAAAGGCCACTTCTGGGTGTTGTGCATGCTGATACATTAGCTTCTTGCTCAAATGTAGCCTACATGGCAGAAACTCATGGAGTAGTTTAAAGAAATGGGAAGTCTCGATGTAAGAAGAAAAATGCTTTTTCTTGGCCGATGCGTGTATTTGTTCTGATTTAGCTTTCAAAACACAGAAAATATTCAAGATCCACCGACATTTAAAATAACAGCAGTGAAGCATTATTTTAAGACAGTTCCTTAAGTACTGTGTAATCCCTTCTGACTGCAACACTTAAACATCTGCCTGTGGAAGTCAGTCGGTATGTGTGGGGTGTCTTGTCTTTAAACTTTACACAAGTCCTCGTGTTCATTTACAGCTTAGAGCGAAGGACTGTTGTAATTAGGGAGGAGATTTTTATGTAGTTTAGAAGTATCTTACGAGGAGGAGGAAATGACTGCAAGTAGCGGTAACCGAGGAAACATTTTCAAAATGCTACGTAGCACAGGACTGTGTAAAGTGTTATGCATTAATATGGATGTGTGGAGGTTTTTCACAAAGTGCTGCAATCATCCCATCATTGTTGTAATGCATGTTCACTTTTCCAATGAAACATCATTAAGTTTTTCCTGCTGTTGTCAGGGTACTGATGGGACACATGTTTATGACATGAATGTTGTATAATTATAAAAATAAATAAATTCATTAATAATACAAATACTGAAAAGACTCAGAATGTTTATAAAGAAAAGAACCGCACAAGAGGCAGGAGCGCTTCTGCTTCTTTTTTTGTTTTTTCTAAATAAAATAAAATTCCTTCCTATTTTTTGTCCCTCTTTATTTTGTATTTTTTTCTGCAGCGAAATAAATAATATCAAAAGAATGCCCTTAACATCTCCTAGGATTGCAAAAAGATGATGAGCTCAGCTGTGAGACTGAGCCCTCGAGCTCTCTTGAAAAAAAAAGCAAAAAAATAGAGCTTCAACTATTGCAGATATAGAGGCTTTTTAATTTAGAGGCCACTACCTTTCTTGATTCTCCCTAAATAATTCTTCAAAACCTAAACAGAACTCCTCAAGAAAATGCCACAAGATTTCAGTAGCATTTGGGTCATATTGGTTAAGTCCTTCGGAATGTTGTGTTATTACAGCATCTTTCAAATTATTCTGAAGGCAGAAGTTTTTTTGTTTTTTTTTGTAGAAAATGAGACATTCCCAGAGGAAATTGGTGCAGTGTATGAGTTGCTTCCAGCCCGTGGAATCAACATCTCTGAGACGAGTTAAGATTGAAGAAGCTGTGTAATCAACTTGGCAGACATTTTCGCTTAATAGTTTTGAGTGTCTGGTTATAATGATGATTCACAAACATCACAAAGTGACTTCTTGTTTAAAAAAAAAACACATTCATGAATCAAACTTTTCTGTAAAAAGAAAAAAAAAATGTTGTATGTGTATCTTTTTGCTCACACATGATGCAATACCAGTTTTCTTAGTAACAGATAAATGGATAAATTTGTCATAGACTGGCTTCTAAAGACAAAGAGATATATGAATGGACTGATAATAAGAGAGATTACAAAAAACACTTACCTGTTAAGGTGAGCGTAGAGTTTTTGCCAAGCAGCACATGTGGGAAAGAGGAAACAGAACAAAAAATTAGCAATTTTGTGTTCCATGTTAACTTTCTCAGTAGTGCCAGTCACATACAACTCAGAGGTAAGCCATCAAGGTCATGACTGCAATCCGTTTTCTTCAGCGCACAATTTTTTTTGAGGCAGATGCTATTAGAACCAAAGTGTCTGTGGCCAACAATGCTATTTGCACTCTGGGTATAAACAGTTTATTTCTGGGCATCTTAGCAACATCAAAATATCACATTAATACAAATGCATCTCTTTAACTATTCTGCTAAAACGCAAGAAATCAGTGTGCATTCAGCGGCTTTCTACATCCCTAAAAACTGAAAATATAAAGTCAATTCAGTCTAAGAATAACCAACTTAGACTCACGCAGTACTCAAAACCCAGTCTTCCTGTGTGAAAGCCCTGTTCTTCACTGATTCATCCACCATTTCTTCCTCCTTACATAGACTGTGACGCTCCAAATACTATGTAACCTGACTTTCAGGTTAAACATTTGTACATTTTTTCGTGTAAATTGACCAATTTAATCTAAAAGAATATCCAAGATTGACCAGTACTAGTCCTAATCATGACATCTTTGCACACATCCGACCTCGACATGTTGATGTAAGCTGTACGAGCCAAACACAGTGTGCAGTGGGCTCAGCAATGATGTGATGGAGGGATGCATAGAAACAGGAAAATAGATGCAGTGCAGCTGTTTTCACCTTGGTGTAATAGACACTCCATTCTTTATGCCAGCATATCCTCTTTATTAGAGCCTAACTGTGTTTAAACCATCACTAAAATCTGGATTGCCTAACCTTGGCAGTCCACCTTAAGCGGCTACCTTAAGCTACTTTAAATACTCAGAGGGATGTTACAAGCTGATATCCAGGACTGATATCAGTGATGATCGAAGACATTTATTTAATATACAGCTTTGAGCCTGATTCCATTACCGTGCATGTATAATATAGATCCATAAATATCTACTTTATGAAAGATCACATGGGACATGTTGGTGTAAGATTTGTATTCACTTCCTCTAACTCTTGTTCTGACATGAAATACTTGTGTCTGTGCACATTGTTGAATATATCTGCTGGTTATATTTTCCATTTTATTTTGCTTGTTTAAAACAAAAACTAAATCTGCAAGTAGAGGACCTCACTGTTCAGTACCAAGAAGACCTTGAAAGTCTTATTATCTCACAAACCTCTATTGATTCATTTGGAATTTCCAAAATAGCTTTGGCAAATTTGGTAACGTGGCATATTTATTAATTCAGTAATTTTGTTTCCCATATGCTCTAAGGGGAAAAAAAAGAAAAAAGCAAATGAAGGAATAAAAAACATGCTTGCTTTATTTACAGTTTTATAATCCTCCTAAATTACTGGATATATCCTCTAAATTATATGGCAGGAGATTAAAAAGACGTACCATTTACAGTCTTTCAAAGATCAAAGCCTGATATGTCTACAAATGCCAGTACAAGATGTCTTCGACGGTTTTATATTATGAAAAAAATTCATTGACTATAAATGAAAATGCATTTAGAGAGCAGCGCTTAAAGGTATATGTCCTGCTGTGAAAGCAGAGTACATCTTCCAACAGCATCACCGTGGCTTTAGCCTCAGGTTTTGCAGTATATGTGATGGCTTACGGGAAGAAAAAGAGGAGGAGGGATTTAACCGTGCTGCTTTAATGACACCAACAAAGCAAAATATCATCTATCTTTATTCCATAGTGTGTCTGCCTCTCCAGCTTATGTCTGGGGATGAAAGAACAGTCCATCACTTTGTTTCCTTAGTGTTACTTAAAGTCGCTGATGACAGGTAATGACATCTTGACGTAAAGTGAGGGAATAAAAATGTCCCCCACTGTGTACAACATAGAAAAGTATTATCGAGAGCTCTCCTTGTAAACACTATGAATTTTAACTTAAATACTAGAAGCCTATCTGGTTCTGTGATATACGATTGCTATTTTATAGTAAAAAGGTCAAAATGCACAGACATTTTTTTAAAGAAAAGGGTCACATTTTCAATACACCTAACATTGCAAGTGCTAACAAGAGACAGGTGGGGCAGCAGCTGTGGCCTTTTTTTTTTTTAGTGCAAAGCCCATCAGGGGAGTACTGTACTCTGTCCAGTTGAATGTTTAGTAGATTTCAGCAGTGCTGAGTTATATAACTGGACTTATTTAATTTGATGAAACTGTCCAAACAGTCAATCAGACAATGCATCTATTCATTATGCCATCCATTGTCAGCTTCTGGAGACTCATTTGAAAAATGGCAAAATGTGAAACTTTTTCAGCAGCAGGGTGCTGATTAAG